>NC_090830.1:5597500-6295000 GCF_028021215.1 Eschrichtius robustus | reverse complement strand
ACTATTCAGTATCTGTGAAGTAGGTAATAGTATCTCCATTTTGCAAATGAGGAAACTGAGGCACAGACAGATTAAATCACTACATAGGTCACACAAATGATAAGTGGCAGAAATAGAACAGTTTGTCTGAGAAAACAATGCCATGTCACATAATTCAAGGAAGAAAAATGTGGCATTCTACCACACTAAATACAAACACAGTTCTTGGCTCACATAAAATCTGGGCTTCACACCTAAATTTATATAAGCATATCACTTAGACATATCAAAAATGTAAAATAGGGGTAACTTCTTCAACAAGTGCTGTTTTTAATCTGTAAAGTATAAGTACTAATGTTCAAGGCTACTCTTGAACATTAACTCAGATGTGTGTTATAAACAATTGTGTGCTGATTCGTTGCATACTTTAAGTAAACCTTGATTCTATTAAACACTGTTTGGGTCATTTACTGAAAGGACAGTTTGGTAACAATGTTTATACCCATTTATATATGTCACCAAAGAGAACACAGGACATGTGGCATTATATGCATTCAATGTGTCTTTTAAAATATATGTTGTGGTGTAAATATATGATGAAACAACAACAGTATTTAGTACAGGAAACCCTGATATAAATAAAGTTATTTAGGTAAGCGTCATCATTCCACTATGATTATTTTGGGGTCTAAAACAAAAATCAAACATACATGAAATAGGTGTTAAAGAGCATACTCATGCGTATCAGCCTGACATAGCTCAGAGGCTATTCACATACATTGAAAGCTGCTACTCTGATGCTTCAACTCATTTGTGCCTTTTTTAAAGCTACATATTCCATGGTGAGCATGACTAAGTAAACATACTGTGTTATATTTCTAATAAGATATTTGGTACTGCATCCAAAACCTTGCTTCTAGAATTAGATTATTTCCAGATGAAGATTCCCCCAACATTTTTTTTATGAATTTATTTATTTATTTTTGGCTATGTTGGGTCTTCATTGCTGTGCGTGGGCCTTCTCTAGTTGCAGTGAGTGGGGGCTACTCTTCGTTGTGGTGCGCGGGCTTCTCATTGTCGTGGTTTCTCTTGTTGCAGAGCACAGGCTCTAGGCGCGTAGGCTTCAGTAGTTGTGGCACGTGGGCTCAGTAGTGGCTTGTGGGCTGTACAGCTCAGGCTCAGTAGTTGTGGCGCACTGGCTTAGTTGCTCCGCAGCATGTGGCATCTTCCCGGGCCAGGGCTCGAACCCGTGTCCCCTGCATTGGCAGGCGGATTCTTAACCACTGCGCCACCAGGGAAGCCACCCCCAACATTTCTAAAACTGACAATTTTCTTCTGTCACATATTCTCTGATATACAAATTTTGAAATGTGTTTTGAGATTATAAGGTTTTATTCTACTCTCAATTATCTGATGTTCAGTAAAATCTGTGTCTTTGTGAAAATCTTCCTACAGCCATTTCATCTTGGGGTTCTTCCATGGTAAATATCTGATTTACAAAATGTCTGACTTGCTGATGAAGGGTTATTAAAATGCAGGATACTGACAGGGGTTTCTCTCTTACTGAATTCTCTGACATACAGTGTTTCTCACTCCATCATTAGATCCACAGGGTATATGAAATACAGGATGGCTAAGATAAGCTATGACAACAGACAGACCTGAACATGTGATGGCTCAACACAATGCAAGTTTATTTCTTGTTCCTGAAAAGACTTAAGAGTCATGGTAGAGAAGGGAGGGCTCTGCTCAGGGAGTCATTCAGAGACCCTGGTTTCTTCCAACTTGTGAATCTGTAATCTCTAATGCCTCGCTCCCAAGCTGTCCTGAGGATGATCTTTGACAGGGAAAGAGTGGGAAGTAGAAAGGATTCCAAATGAGGTCTTTCATGGGCTTGGAAATAATGTACATCACTTATGCCCACATTCTGATCCAGAGCTTGATCGCATAACCTCATGTGTATCAAGGGAAAGCTAGAAAATCTTAACTAGTTGTGTACCCACACAAAAAAGGAAATGAGTATTGGGAAAAACACAGCCAGTTTGTGCCACATGGGGCTTCTGTCCTATGTGAATTCCCTGATGATTAGTAAGGGTTGATTTCTGGCAGAAAGTTTTTCCACATTCTCCACATTTATAAGGTTTCTCCCCCGAGTGAGTTCTCAAATGATTAGTGAGGGTAGATTTCTGATGGAAATTCTTCCCACAGGCATTACATTCATAGGGTTTTTCCCCTGTGTGAGTTCTCTGATGTTTAGTAAGAGTTGACTTCATATGAAAAGATTTCCCACATTCATTGCACTGGAAGGGTTTCTCTCCTGAGTGAGTTCTCTGATGTATATCAATGGCTGACTTCTGACGGAAAGTTTTACCACATTCATTACACTGAAAGGGTTTCTCTCCTGTGTGAGTTCTCTGATGTTGAATGAGAGCTGACTTCTGGCAGAAAGTTTTCCCACATTCATTACATTTATAGGGTTTTTCCCCTGTGTGAGTCCTCCCATGTTGAGTGAGGGATGACTTTCGGTAAAAGGACTTCCCACATTCACTGCATTTGTAGGGTTTCTCTCCAGTGTGTGTTCTGTGATGGTCTGTGAGAGCTGATTTGTGACTGAAGGTCTTCCCACATAAATTACATTCATAGGGTTTCTCTCCTGTGTGAACTCTCTGATGGACCATGTGTGTTGACTTCTGTTGGAAGGACTTCCCACATTTAGAACATTCATAGGGTTTCTCCCCTGTATGTGTTCTCTGATGCACTGTGAGGTTTGACTTGTGCTTGAATGTTTTCCCACATTCATTACATTTGAATAGCCTCTCTCCTCTCTGATTTTTCTGAAGTTGAGTGAAGTGTGACATTCTGCTGCAATTATTTTCAATTTGACTGCTTTCATGTTGTTTCATTTCCACGTAGATTCCATGACATTTCAAGAGAGAGGACTTCTCACAGAAAGTTTCCTCATGCCCGTTATATTCACAGAGTTTCTCTCCTGTATGAATTTGCCTATGTGGGATTATCACGGTCTTTTTCTCTAGGGCTTTCCCACCATTATTATATTTAAACGTCTTCTCTGAAGTTTGGATATTTAGGTGCTGAATAATACCATTATTACGATCAAGGGCTTTCTCATTTTCATAAGAATCCCCTTGAGTATGAGATTTTTCCTCCTTAATAACAAGTAATTTCTCATGTATATTTAACACATCAGGCGTCTTTCTTGAAAAGTTTCTATTACTACTAATTGATATTGAAGTATTTTTCAAACTCGTTCCATATAAGTCATATTTATAAGGCATTATTCTTGAAGAAACAAAGTTTGTGCTCATATTAGATGATTTTCCTAAAGCATTAATTTTCTCTGAAGTCAATGTTTTGTTGTTGAATGCAACTTGTGGCAAATATTTGTCTTGGTTGTCCTGGATTCTCTCTGTTAGGTCATGAGTTTTGCAGTCTTCTAGAAATGAAAATATTGAACATACCATAAGAATTTGAACAGATTTCTAATAGAATTGGACTAAGATACAAATGTCGTACTATATATTTGACTTTTGGTTTCAGGAGTCTCTCAAGATCAAAGTGACTCTTCCCCATCTAGTTTGTTTGGGAAAACAAATGTGGAAAAAGGGAGAAAAGCTAATAATAGGCAGACGTAATTATTCAGCATTTTACAAACAGAACTCTCAAAGTAGGTAGAAATGAAAATGTAAACTCAAGAAACAGCAAATAGAGGATGGAAGATTTTACAGAAGTGGTAGCTTCGGGTAGGAGGAAAATCACAGAGACTGGGATGGGTACAACTGAGCTAATGAAGAGTAATTTCAGTGACAAGGAAAACCAGTAGATAAAGGTGTTAATGTGGAAAACAAAGAGGTGGACTACAAAGTAGGTCTAATACCCTCAAATCTACATTGTTTTTAATAACATTGTGACAAGTTTTCATGCTCCAGTTGAACTTCCCTTATTTCCATTCTACACATAACGGCAAAGTAAATTTCTGAATGCACCAACTGCCTCATGTTTGAGGGAAGAGTTATTAGCTTGCACTGTAATTTCCCTTCTAGCCATGATTCACAGGAATGTACAAAAGAAAATACAAAACAATGGCAGACTAAGTCATCCTGTGGCAATCTAGATCTGACGCATTGCTCTATTTTGGCTGTGATACCTTAATATTGATCTATCATAGTTGTTCGACAGGTAAACTACCATGATAATCACATTTACTTTCGCTTACTTTTCCTTAAAACCTTGCCCATGACACAATACTAACACTTAATTTTGCTTTATATTTCACATCTCACATTTCTACATTTCAGGCTTCTACATACTATTAGAATTTAAGGGACATATTTTTCAATCCAGTCCTAGAAAATGAGTAACAATCGTGTTTATTTACCATTTAGAAAGTCTTGTTCACATTTGTTATCCAGTGCAACGAAGTCTATCCCGAGCTGAAAAACCACTGACCAAGTACCACATAGAAAACTATTACAAGTCATCATTCTAGCAAACAAAATTTACACTAACTAAATGTCCATCAGATTTTCAAGCTACCATTCTACAGCTCCATAATCAATAACCTCTGCCCCAGTCTAGTCAGTTCTTTGTCTCATTGAACTGCCCACTCTTCACAACAAGCTGAAAATGTGTTCTCTCACTCAGCCTTGGCTCTATTTAGTATCTAGAAAAAAAATGTCATAATGATACTATTATTCCAAATCTCCACGAATGCCATCTCAAATCTTCCTACTTTCTAAACTTTCAAAAGTTACACTTACTCTAAATCTAAAAGTAGTTCCTGTCTAGACCTGTTGTTTTAACACAACCTTAGATAGCACTGCTTTGTAACGTACTGTACTTCATCTACCGTAAAACACATATATTGAACATTCTAAAATCAGGGTGTGTCTTACAATTAATCATAGACCTGTGATCAGCAGGTCACAGTATAATGCGCAGAATATTTTTTCCTTAATCGTTCATCAGATAATGGTCTACTTGCAAACTATGATCTCTTAGATTTGAAAAAATATGACAAGTTTTTCTTAATTAAATGCTGAATTTGAAGTGCTTCATGCAATTTTATTCTCATTCTTATAACCAGGGGATGGTAAACTTTTCCTTAAAGGGCAAAATAGTACATATTTCAGGGTTTACAGGCCACCATCTGTCACAATATTGAACTCTGCTATTAGAGCATGAAATCAGCCAAAGAACATATGAGCATGGTTGTGCTGCAAAAACAAACAAATGAGCATGGTTGTCCTGCAAAAAAAAAATTTATTCACAAAAACATGTGGTAGGTCTACAGGCCATAGTTTGCTCCGATCTAACAACCACCAATGCGCACAGCAGCTGTTGTTAGCTCTCTTATTTCCTTTGAACTTGAGTGATTTTAAATCAATAGACCCCAGCATGCTACGTGTATCATCATTACCTGGAAAGCTTTTTCAGACACAAACGTTTAGACGCTATGCCATTTTATATTTGACGAACCAGAATTATCGCTAAGCATCCCAATTTTTTTTTGAAAGGTGATGGCTTTAATGAGCTGAGCAGAATTCTACATAAAATCAGAAATCTATGATTCATCACTCCAATTAGTAAAAAAATTCCAAGATTCATGGTAAGGCATCACAAGGCATGTGCAATTAGGTCCCAATATGACCTGAGCATGTACTCAGAAAGAATTCCTTCATGGTGTTTTCAGAATATGAAGTTCTTCCTCTATCTGGTTCCAATCAACATGTGTTTATTGGAAGTCTATGTCAGGTTATACGTATATAACCAAAGTAAGAAAGAGTAACCCAGTGGCCATTTTCTTTGTTAGATCATAAACCAGGTGTGAAAAAAGCTAGATATTATTAGGTAACAGATTATATGACTTTGGCTTAGTTTTAGTCTTGTGTACAAGACCCACTACATGCTGAGTGTTGACAGAAGAAAGAGAAGATGTGGGCCCGAACACCAGGAGCTGTTTCTTGGAAGATGACAAACTTAACCCACACTTTAAGGATATGCAATGTAGTAACAGTAAAAATAACCTTTTATAATATACTAAGTAATGCTCTGAGCACTTTTCATTTATTAATTTATTTAGTATCTAGTTAAGGAAAGCAAACAATGAAGAAAGGTGTGACATAGAAAAATATCTCATATGCCTAAATGGCATCTGAGGAGAGGGGATCAAATGATGTTTAGCATGAGTATGGGCAATAGTAAAATAAAATTAAGGAAGCCAAATCAGACCATAATGTGATAATCAATGTCAGGCAAGTAATTAAATATCATGAAATAAATGATACGGGGAGCACAGTTTTATCCTGTCAGGCTACTGAAAAAGAAGATGTTCAAGGTGAAACAAACACAAAAACACCACCACCACCAACAGCAAAACTTCACCAACTAAAACAGGAAATGGAAAAAAGTAAAAGTATGAGGAAATATGGTTCTTGATGTCAGTAGGAAGTTAGAATATGAGAAATATTAGAAGTTTACTAAGAAAAAATACTCAAGAATACAAAAGGAAAAATAAAAGAAATAACTTGTCTTGTGAGCTTGACAATTTTGTTACCAATTTCTGGTTTTATCAGACTGTGACTAGGCAATGTCGTATTTCTGCTTTGTAGGATTTATGAGGGTTTTCTTTTAGCATGATATCCTTTTATTTGTTTGCGAATATTCTTTAGGCACATTACAGGTGTTTTTTCATTGTTTTTCAGTACAAACAAAAATACAATCCTGCAATTAGGAAGGCTGTAATGTTGTTATAGTAGTCAATCTTATAAGTATGACCTTATAATTCCATTAATTACCTATTTGTTTAGATAGTATCGAGTAATACTCTACGACATATAACAGTGAAGGCAGTGTTTCTTCTCCTCACAAACCAAAGTTTAGTAGGTTTTATTACCTATCTTAGTCTTTATCTTTGTACTATTAAACATACAAATGCCTGTATTACTTGACTTGTCTGCATAAATGATATCTTTGGACCCCGAGCTTTTAACAATCAGAAAATCAGCTTACATTCCTTCTCAGCCATTACCCTTCCCTCTTTTAATTTTATCATACAGTTATCCTTTCTACACTTCCAAAGGAGGTGCCATTAGAAAGAGAGTCTTAAAAAACATTTTAAATGATCAACTCCTAAACCAACCACCTAGAATATAATTTCCCAAGGCTTCATCTTGCCTGGTACTCACTAACTCACCTGGGAAGCTCTGGTATAGAAATTCTTCCTCTAATATCCATGGCTCCTCTCCTTGCTCCAATTTGAAAATCACCTTTGGCTTGGTAATGAAATACCCTGTAGAAGGAGAAATGACAGAATTTGGGCCACACTGAATGGGCTATAGCAACTCTGAAGGAGGGAGAAGGTAGGGTTTCTAGAGCAGCACCTTGATGGGCTCATTTAAACCTTTCATGGGATGTGAAAATACGTTCTTCCTGGTACTCAAAAGAAATGAAAAATCTCAGATTCCTGAATCAAGAGCCTCAATAATATATTAACCACAAAAGATCACAAGTTTTGGTGTCTAAGAAATAAAATGCATGCTATTCACACTTTCATATGGAAACTCTGCTTACCCGCTGAGACAAGGTTGTGATAGTTCTCCAGCATCACGTCCCTGTACAGCATCCTCTGAGCAGGGTCCAGGTGCTGCCACTCCTCCTGGGTGAAGCCCACAGTCACATCCCTGAACGACATTGACCCCTGGAACGGTACATTTCTGCTCAGTCTGAAGTGGTCAGAATTGGGGTGGCACAGAAAAGATGTATGGAAACTAATTCTTACTAGGTTCACTGCTGAGAGTTTATATGTTATGATATGTACATTATTTCATACTAGATTTTATAAAAGGGAAATAATTTTTTTTAAATCCTGCTTCTGTTTTAATCTATTAATGCACTATGCCTTGAAATGTCCTGGCTGTTGTGAATAGTAAGAAGAATAAAACATTCTTCTTGTTCTCCAAAAAGTTAAACACTACACAAACACAATACACTCAAAAACTCCAAAAATAAGATGTTACTAGTATACATTAGAGTATGTAAAAAGTATACTGGGGTCAGGAAAGAAAAGTTAACTCTATTTTTTTGTCAATAGCTTGTGTTTAATTGGAGAGGAAAAGCTTTAAGGCCTTCAACATGCTGGATGGATGTTCTTTATGAGGAAACATAGCACAAACAAAATATTTGAGGCATTAAAAACTCATGGGTTGACTTTAGCTTCTGCCTCAGGATATAGAAAGCAAGAAAAAGAATCACTCTCATTTCTACAATGAAATGGGCCTAGTGACTTAGAATTCACACCTTCTAATTTATCAGAGAGCCAACGTTCTCAAAGCACTCGAAGTGCCCCAAAACTCGGAACAGACAGTACCTGCAGGGAGAGAGGAAATGTATGTTCTTGCCTACCTGAGTTGGACCACAGGAAAGAATCCCACCAGAATAGGTGACATATTAATTGGTGAACACTGGGTATGGGCTGGCAAAAAGTGTGAAACCCCTGTGGGCCACAGACACTGAGGGGGCTTGCACCTTCTTAAAGGACTTTTCTCCACAAACCCCACTGGGCACTTACTGTATTCCTGGGAGAAGGGAAGGATTATGCACTGAGCCTACAACTACAGCTGGGGAAGGGGCAAGAAAACCAAGCAGGCCACGTCCCGAAGACCCAGGGACTCAGAGCATCCCCGAGACTGAGGCTGTATTGGAATAAGGTACACTCTGCCCACTGCTTCCCACCACGAAGCTAACAAGCTTGGAATTACAAGTACCTATAGAGTATTGCTGACAGATGGACTAGAGATAAATAAAAAGCATGCAAGAAGACTCTCTCTGAGGCACAAAGAGAAAACCTAAAAACTTAGAAAGAAACAGACGTAACTTTTGGTAAACGAACCCTATCCTAAAACACAAAGTATCTCTACAGAAATTTGAAGCCTGTGGTGCACTGAGGGTAGTAACACAAACAACAAATCTCAAATCCTGCCAACACCAAACTAGATTAACTCAAAGCCCTGGACTAAAAGCCTACCAGGAAAGTCATGCCCATTTCCAGGAATAAAATCTATTTACCTTGGTCTAGAGTCCAACACAAGATATGTGGGTTTCAACCAAAAATTATGAAGTATATGAAAAGGAAAGAAACCAACAAGATACTACCAAGACACAAAGTAATCATCAGAACTAGATTCAGATATGACATGGATTTTGAAACCATCTGACAGAATTTTAAGTAATTATAACTAATACATTAAAGACTCTAACAAAAATGGTGGACGACATGCAAAATCAGATGGGTAATTTCAGCAGAAAGAAATGCTGGAAATAGAAATGCTAGATATGAAAACACAGTAACAGAAAAACAGACATGAAGAATGTCTTCAACAGGCTCAGCAACAGTTAACGATCAAGGAAAGAATAAATGAACTTGAGGACAGGTCAACAGAAATTACCCAAACTGAAACTCAAAGAGAAGAAAAAGTGAAGAGGGTGAAAGAATACAGAACACGGAAAAGCCGTGAAATACAATCAAATTTTCTGACATATGCATAATTGGGACCCAGAAAAAAAAGAAAGAATGAGATAGAAGAAATATTTTAAGAAACGGTGGCTTAAAATTTATCCCAATTAGGGCTTCCCTGGTGGCTCAGTGGTTAAGAAGCTGCCTGCCAATGCAGGGGACATGGGTTCGAGCCCTGGTCTGGGAAGATCCCACATGCCGTGAAGCAACTAAGCCCATGCACCACAACTACTGAGGCTGCGCTCTAGAGCCCGTGAGCCACAACTACTGAGCCCACGTGCCACAGCCCATGTGCCTAGAGCCCGTGCTCCGCAACAAGAGAAGCAACCGCAATGAGAAGCCTGCACACCACAACTAAGACCCAACACAGCCAAAAATAAATAAATAAATTTATTTAAAAAAATAATTTATCCCAATTAATGACAGAAAACAAACCAAAGATCCAAGAATCTCAAGAATACCAAGCAGCATAAAGTCCCCCTAAAAGCACAGTTAAGCACAACATATTAAAACCGCTTAAAAAGAGAGAAAATCTTGAAGGTAGCCAGTAAACAAAGAAATACTACAAAAGAGGAATAAAGATAACAATTAAAGCAGGCTTTTCACCAGAAGCCATGCAAAGTAGAATACAATGGTGTGAAATTCCTAAAGTGCTGAGAGAAAATAACTGTCAACCAAGTATTCTATATTTATCAAAAATATCTTCAAAAATGATTGAAAAAACTTTCCAAGAAAAACAAAAATTTAAAGAATTCTTCACCAGCAGAACTACTCTCTAAGAAATGTGAAAGGAATATGAAATCAGAGTGAAACTTGGATCTACACACACACACAAAAGTGATAGAAATGGAATAAATAAAGGGTAGTTAAATTAATCCTTCCTGCCCTGATTTTTAATTGCTCTAAAGTAGAGGTTGGAAATTTTTTTCTTTAAAGAGCTGGACAGTAAATATTTTAGGTTTTGTGGGTCATACATTAAATATTGCAATTGTCCAACTATCACTGTAGTGTGAAAGTAGCCACAGGTAAGACATAAAAGAATGTGTGTGTCTGTTCCCAAGAAACTTATTTACAAAAGCAGGTAGCGAGCTGAATTTTACCTATGGGCTGTAGACTGTGATCCTTGCTCTTAAGGACAACTGACTGTCTAAAGCAAATAGAGTAGTGTTGTATTGTATGTATATAGCATATGTTAAAGTAAAATGTATGATGTAATAATAGCACAAAGGACACGAGGGAAGAATTGGGAATATACTGTTGTAAGGTCATTATATTAAACATCAAGTAGTTTAATATTTGAAAGGAGACTCTGATTAACTAAAAATGTATATTATAAACCCTAGGGCAACTATTTAAAAACTTAAGAGGTATAAATAATAAGTCAATGGGAAAGATGAAATGGAGTAATAAAAAATATGCAACTAATCCAAGAGAAGAAAAAGACAAAGAGAAACAAAGAATAGAACAAATAGAAAATAGCTAGGAAGGGGAAGATCTCAATTCACCATACCGATAATCAAATTAAATGTGAATGCTCTAATCAAACCAGATTGTTGGATTGGGTAAAAAAAACAGGACTGGCTATAAGAAGTGTACCTTAACTATAAAAACATGAAAAATTAAAGGTAAAAGGATAAAGCAAGAAATACTATGGTATAATCCAAAGAAAGCTGGAGCAGCTACATTAATATCAGACAAAATAGACTGCATAAGATGGGATATTATAAAAAATAAAGAGGCACATTACATAATGATAAAGGGTCAATTCTCCAAGGCAAAAGTAAATGTGTATGCACCTAACAAAAGAGTTTCAAAATATATGAGGTAAAAACTGATAGGACTGAAAGGAAAAATAGACAGGCAAAAAAAAATACAGTTGGAGACTTCAATATTTATCTCAGTAATTGATAGAAGTAAAAATAAAATTGGAGAAATATAGAATACCCAGACAACATTATCACTGAACTAAACCTAGTGACATTTATAGAACATTCCACCCCACAACTTTAGAATACACTTTCTTTTTAAATGTACACGGGATATTCACCAAAATAGAGTGTATTCTGGGCCATAAAACAAATCTCAACAAATTTACAAGAAAAGAAATCATATACATTATGCGCTCTAGCCAAACAAGAAATCAATAACAGGAAGGTCTGTGGAAATCTCCAGCTACTTAGAAATTAAACAACATACTTCTACATAACCCACGGGTTGAACAGAAGTTTCAAGAAAAAATGGAAAATACTTTACATAGAGCAAAAATGAAAACAGAACTACAAATTTATGAGATGCATCTAAAGTAGTGCTTAGATGGACACAAGATATTAAATGCTTTATTGCAAAAGATGAAATGTTGGCAGTCAATAAGATCAAACTCATTGGTGACCTTCACCAGAACAAATTCAGGCAGCTGTTGGGAAAGAACCAAACTTGCATGCAATGGAAACCTGATGTGCAGAAATATTTTCCAGAAAACATAATTTGAAATTTCTGCTGAAAACCAGCATATGAAAACCCAAACAAAACCCAAAAAACTTCTTATGAAGAAGTTACAGTAAATTATTTTGGACTGCCCATTTCATTACTCCTCAAAATACTAGATTTTATCACAGATTTAAGCTGGACCACAGAACAGCTATCTATTTAGACTCTGGTATTATGGTCTCTTGATAATTTATAGCAGTTATGCTTTGGCAATATGCCCTCTGTTTCTACCATGCCCTCTTCCATAAGTGGCAAGAGCCTTCATTTATTTCAAGGTTGTTATTAGAATATTGCTCACAAGTTCAACTTTTTTAAAAAAATGTATTATTTTTGGCTGTGTTGGGTCTTTGTTGCTGTGCACGGGCTTTCTCTAGTTGCGGCGAGTGGGACCTTCTCTTGTCGCAGAGCACGGGCTCTAGGCACATGGGCTTCAGTAGTTGCAGCATGCAGGCTCAGTAGTTGCAGCACGCAGGCCCTAGAGCATGAGGGCTTCAGTAGTTGCGGTGCATGGGCTCAGTACTTGTGGCGCACAGGCTCTAGGATGCTTGGGCTTCAGTAGTTGTGGTGCACAGGCTCAGTAGTTGTGGTGCATGGGCTTAGTTGCTCCGCAGCATGTCGGATCTTCCCGGACCAGGGACTGAACCTGTGTCGCCTGCGCTGGCAGGTGGATTCTCAACCACTGTGCCACCAGGGAAGTCCCAAGATCAACACTTTTTTTTTTTTTTTCCAAGATCAACATTTTGATGACCAATAACAAAAAGGCTGTTCTCAGACTCCAATGTCAGGAAAGTCTTCATGTCCCATGAAGAATCAGTTTGGTTCATCCTTATTTTCAATGCACTTCCTGAAATAATGTCTGCTATTGCTATCAGAAACAAATGTACAGCTTAGCATCTATAACTTAAACATTAAGGACTTGAAGGTCAGTGACATACCACCTTTGCCCTGGTACTAATCTGCTTATTTCCTGCTAAGCTGACATTTATCTGTTTCTACATTTATAAAAACTCACCTGGGATTTGTTCATTTTCTGCTTTCTTTAAAAAATATAGAGACCTGTGAAGATATAACTGAGACACAAGGAAAGAGAAATGAGTCATAAGAGATCTGGCCTCCCCCATAGCTCCTTGATTTACCTTCCTGCAAAATCTGCACACTACTGGGTAAAATGCCCTCCTATGAGACAATGTCCTCTTGGTTCCTTAAAAGAGAAGGAATGTAGAATCAACAGAATAAAATATATAATAACAGGCTCTCAAAAAAAAAAGCCTTGAGTTGTGGTTGCCAATTTCTGAGGCATAAATACCCCTGTCATAAAAATAAATAAATAAATACTCCTGTTATGATCAATTTCAAATTACTCACATGATGTCATTGAAGAGAGTTGGGAAGAGATATTCAATAGTATTTCCACCATATTGATAAAGCAGATAAATAAATAGTCTCAAGAGCACAGATATGAGTAAAATGAAGGCACTTAATTAGAAAGTGATGAGTTTTGAATATAATCACAGCCAAGAGCAGCCTAAGCAGACATGACTATTAAATGCAATGCAGAATCCTAGAAAGGATCATAGAATCAACCCAAGTGAAAGGAAAACATATATCCACACAAAGAGTCTGCCAAATATAAAACCAGATCAAGTTAAAATTTTAAGAGTTTATTGTGCATACAGAAGAACAGACTGTGAACCAGGGAGACTTCAAACTGAACGTGTCAGGAAGCTCAGAGGCATGTCCTTACAGAATGGTTTACAAAGTGAGAATGAGAAGGTATCTAACCTTTACAATGATTAGTTATTACAATGATGTTTTCCAGACAGCAGGAGATTAGTTAAAAGTGATTATCTAACACCATTTTAGGAAGATGACTTAAGTTTTGTTTATGATTATCAGAGGCATTTCAAGAAATAACCTATGTTAAGTTTTGCTTATGTGGCCTAACTGGTTTTGTCTGCTGGGGGATTTTCAAGTCTGGTGTCCGTTTCCTTTTAACAAGCTGTATACAGTCTTTCAGAGCAGCATTATTCATTATAGCCAAAAAGTAGAAACAACCCAAATGCCCATCACCTGGGGAATGAATAAACAAAAGGTGGTATATCAGCACAGTTTGACTCCATTTTAAATTCTGACTGCTGTAGGCTTCAAGCCCACTTCTGCCTTTCCCTTCTGCCCCACATCCAGGCCAACTGACAAGGAAACCCATGTATCCTCTGGCCCACATGTGTGCTCTCTTTCCCAACCCTAGCCCCTAACTGCAATAAAAACCAGGCCACTCCTTCCCACTCTCTCTCAAGGCATTCAAGCAGGTTCTGGATCAGCTTGGGGGCTACCCTGCTCTGCCCAGAAAGTCACATGATGTGAGTAAAAACTCTTTTTACACCCTCTTGGTGCATGTGTGGCTTGACATCCAAACCAAATTTGGGCTTGAGTGGTTTTAATCTGCACTCCGTGGGGCCACTTATATCCTGGCAGCAGAATAATCTAGACAACGAGCACCACGATCTAGGGGTCTTTCTTCTCTGGTTTTTGGCTAGCTAACAGGTTTTGTTACCTGATGGGAAGAATGTGTTTTGAGCTGTTGTTTTATGCTGCACTTGCTGGGTCCATCCTGAGCCTCTGCCTCTGCCATAGATTTTACTGACCAAAGCTGGAAACTGCACTCAGTTTGAATTGTGTATAACTGGTGTTTAGGGACAAGAGTGTGGAACTAGGGTCCTTCTTTGGGTCATGTGTTTCAGCCCAGACCTACATGTGTGCCTAAAATTGAATTGTGTGTCTCCACTCCAGCATGAACCGTAACAGACACTAGGATCCTGGACTTAACCTTGTGGCCATTGGCTGTATGTCAACCAGGCAGTGGTCTGCATTGTATAGAGCGCTCAGGAGAAAGACTACTATCCTGTGCAATATATGGGCCTTTTGTGGTCAGTCATGTGGAGTAACAGCAATTACCACGTCACTCCTAAGAGTCGCTCCTAAAAGCAGATGGCTCGCTAGACCCCTACAAATGCCGTGGAGGAAGTCCTTAACCCTGAAAATTCTGCTTTGAGACTTTTTGGAGGAAGAAATTTATACTTACGAGAAGGATAGAAAGGACCTGCAAAGTATACCCAGCAATGACAACAAAAGCAACAAAGCTGGACATGAGGGAAGAAAGAAAAAGATGAAACAGGTCTCACAATTTTGATCCAATTCAAAACCTAAAATTTACTAAAGAAAAAATTTATTCAGCAGAATAATAAAAAGGGTGTTGACTGGCTTTTGCACCTCTACAACATAAGTTAAATTAACTTTTACATCTGCTGAGATGCACCAATTGGCAAACTTTCATGGCCTTAATCAATCCTGAGGCTATAGTTAACAGTTATACTTGCTAAATTTTAAACAGGGTACCCTGTACCAAAGTAGCCCCTATTCTCTTTAGGAGAATTACCAATCATAAAATAGAGAACACCTTATCTTAACCCTCAGAACTACTGTCTTGCTTAAATTCCCCATTGTTATAGGTACCCATTGCTCTAAAATATCCCATAGTGGGCATGACACTCTGACTCAACCTGACCCAACAAGTAATAAGTTAAAATTAAATTAAATCTTTGGCACTTACATTGAGCTCGACAAAACAGGATTTCACAGAGCTTCCTCTCTAGTTAAAGTAGTTAATACAGATGATTATAAATTAAAACAGGGCTTTTAAGAATTGAAATCCATTATATAAGACCTACCTAAAAGAGGAGTGATCACCCCCACTGCTTCTCCATCTACCAGCCCAATTCGGCTTGTTCTTAAACCTAGAAAGAATAAATGGTGCCTCATGGTGGATTTCTGTTTCTTAATGCCACGGTCCCACCCATTAAGACCCTCACACCCAGTATTACTGAAATTACTGACTTCACCCAGTGAGCAATAGGTAAACACTTTTGCAGTCACAGATTTGGTCAACATATTCTGTTCAGTGCCTATTTTAACAGCCTCTCAGCCACCATTTGCCTTTACCTTTGAAGGGACACATCTTTACCCGGCTATGCATGCTGTACCTTAACAGCCCTGCCATCATGCACAAATTGCAAGCATGATCTCATGGAGGAGGTGACGTCTCCTGTTCTGAGTCCCTTGTCTGAATCCAAGGGAAGGTGAACCCTCTGCAGACTCCATGGCTACTTGCGGAGCTGCTTGAGATCAACTAACTGAACAGCAATGGAGTTTATATATTTCATAGATGGCAGTGCCACCATCAAACATGATGGAATGTGCTGGAGAGCTACTGCTTTATCCCTTAACCAGGATGTCCTTGATCAAGGATGGGACTCAAGGATGGGTCAGCACAACTGGCTGAACTTTTGTGCAGTAATAATGTGGCCTTCCCCAAAGAGAAGGTCTTGCCTTTGTCCTGGCTTCTGGGAGGTAATCTCTGGGCTCTTGGAATGTTATGCCTGATTGTAGTGTCTTTGTTTGCCTAGGAGCCTTAGGTTTTATGGGATAATCTCAACAATGTGATTTAGGGTGGGGTCTGGCCATACATGTACAGTCTTAGGGTGGGGTTGGCCATGACAGAAAGACCAACAATGTGACTTAGGGTGGGGATTTTAGATCATACAGTGTCAGTCAACCCAGAGACCATGTTCAACCACGTGGGTAATCAATCAATCATGCCTACATAATGGAACCCCAATAAAAACACTGAACAATGCGGCTTGGATGAGCTTTCCTGGATGACAATACTCTACACGTATTGTCACACATCAATACCTGGAGAATAATGTGTCCTGCTTACACATGAAGAAGAAAAGGAAGCTTCACAGTTGGAATCCTCCTGGACTGTGCCCTATGTGTCTCTTTGGCTGATCTTAATCTATATCCTTTCCCTGTAATAAAACATAATCACAAATTGAACAGCTTTCAGTGAGTGAATTATCAAACCTGGGGGTGACTTGGGGAATCCTCAGAACTTGTAGATGGTTCAGAAGTGAGGGTAGTCTTATGTGGAGACTGTGCTCTCTAACTTTGTAGCTGACTACAACTTATCACAAATTCAGCCTGTCATCTTAACATTGGATGCTTTGACCAACAATCAGCCCCATCTGCACATTCTTACAGACTCTTAGGCCAAATGCTCTTTTCAATGACAGCAATAACAATTCCTTATCCAAAGTTGGCCCTCTTTGAGGTAAGTAACTCTGAGAACCTCTTGCCTAACAGATACCCAAAATATAAAGGTCACGCATGTCTCTGCACATATTAAAACCACAATACAAGGCCTCACCAAGACACTTCTTATCCCCTTTGAAGTTCTAGACATTATTGATAGTAACCAAAGCACTCATTTCACTTCTTAAAATGCACAACACTGAGCTCTTAAACAAGGCATTCAATAGAACCTGCATCTCTCTTACCAGCTTCAAGCTGCAGGCCTCATAGAATGTGATAACAGCTTACTTAACTTCAAAATCAATGAAATAAAACATAGCACATTTCTCAAACGTCAGGGGTAAATCGTAATAAGGAGCGTGGCTCCATTTTTGTTGTTTGACACTGACAGCTTTCTAACCCCACATTTCCCTTCCCATTCAGTCCCATATCTAGACAAGCTGATAGACAGCCTCCCTTGCCACAAAAGGCCCAGGATGCTTACTCAGCAACTCTTCCTGGTCTTACCCCCTACCCACCATTGAAACCAGAAAAATACTCATGCTGTATTGTTTTAGCAGGTTCTCACTAATATTGTTTATACACTGAGGGAAATAATCCACAGAAAGCTCTCCAAAAAAAAAAAAAAGTGAAGTGCTTTGAGGTAAGGTCTATTTTTAAACTATTTTCCAAATCTGTACACAGTTTCTCATAAGAATCTTTTAAGCATATTCTTAAATGCCATATGTGCTGATGGACATGGTGTAAATTCCATTCAGAATCTGGAAATAATGAGAGTAAACCAAGGAAGGTGAGACTTTTTAGGGAAGGCTGTAAGTAGAACCTCCTTAACTGTGACTAATGACCTCTTTCTCGAGACCATGCTGTTTTAATTCCCCAGGGAAATGACATTTCCTTTGCAACCTGCCCTTTGCCATCCAGGGACTAGTTCATTTCTGGTTTCTAAAATTTGCCCCCAAATATTCACTGTCCCAGTCTTTGATGTAGTGGATGTGGTGACAACACCTTACTCAGCAAGATGAAGAATTGCTGAAAAGATACATGTGCCCCTATATTCCTAGTAGCACTATTCACAACAGCCAAGACACTGGAAACAACCTAAATGTCCTTCAACGGACAAATGGATAAAAAAGATGTGGTACATATATACAATGGAATACTACTCAGCCATAAAAAAGAATGAAATAATGCCATTTGCAGCAACATGGATGGACCTAGAGATTATCATACTAAGTGAAGTAAGTCATAAAGAGACAAATACCATATGATATCTCTTATATGTGGAATCTAAAATATGACACAAATAAACTTTATCTATGAAACAGAAACAGATTCACAGACACAGAGAACAGACTTGAGGTTGCTAAGGGGGAAACGGTTGGGGGAGGGATGGATTGGGAGTCTGGGGTTAGCAGATGCAAATTATTATATATATAATGGATAAACAACAAGGTCCTACTGTATAGCACAGGGAACTATATAACATCCTGTGTTAAACCATAATGGGACAGAATATAAAAAAGAATGTACACATATGTATAATTGAATCACTTTGCTGTAGAGCAGAAATTAACACAACATTCTAAATCAACTATACTTAAATTTAAAACAAAAAAAAATTTTCAAGGCAAAAAAAAAAATTGCTGTACCCTGCAGTTCTGGGATCTACCCCTTTCTGGGACTGTGTCTCCATCCCAAAACTGTGGAGAGAGAACAAATGCCGCAAGGGTTCTCTTCTGGGTGAGATTTCTATTCCTGGTGTTCCAGCTCTTTAAACTCATAGGAGCTAATCTGTTCCCTAGAATCGAGGATTTAAAATTAAAGGAAATATTCATATTTGGAACCTTCACCCAGAACTCTAAGTCTGCATCCCCCGGAACGTACTGTCCCCTGGAATACTGGCCCCCTAGAAATCAGAACCATTGAGGACAAAGACAAACTAGAGGATGCCTGAGTCACCCCGTTGCAGAGCTGGAAACCAAAACGTGCCCTGCCGGGCTGCAAATTCACGCGGCCCCGCCCACTCCCAGGGGCTGAGCGCACCTGCACGCATGCGCATATGCCCCGCTCACGGGGGCATAGAACCTGGCATCACCGCATCAGAGCTGAGGCCCTACTGTTGCCCAACCGCCCCTTGTCCTGCTCGAGACGCCGCCGCCTGCCATCTCGGGGTCCTGCTGCAGCGTCCGCAGCCCTCCTTCCCACCGCGAGGCACCGCCACCTCCTGCCCAGCCCACGCTCTAACCTCTGCTTCCTGGAAGGTGGGAAACCGGGATCTTAAGAGTTGTTGAGAAATCTGGAAACTTCGGGATTTCGGACTTCACGAAATTTCCAGGCCCAGGAGGGTGACCAACAAAATGGCGAAGTGGCGCATGCGCAGGGTACTTGGTGGCCCGGCTGGAGTTCTGCTGGGCACGCAAATCAAAAACTACGTTTACCATAATCCTTCGCGGCCACTTCTTAGTACGGTATAACTGTTGAAGTAGATCTCTCTTGTTTAAAGGGCTGGAAGATTGCTCTGGAAGGCCTGTCGTTCTGGAGTTTTCAGTGCGCTCCCCTCACCCCGGGAGGTTAGGCTCTACCTATAATATCAATAACAACTAAACTTAATTTGGGCAGCAAACAATCTGTTTAAAAGACATTTGCGGACAATTGTGAAAGCTTAACTATGGTTGTGCTAATAATGAATGTACTTAGTTTTAGAGATACATACCGACATATTAAGGAATGGACTAAATTTATTTTAAAATGTTGCAGCAAAATATGAGACAAAACAAATACAGCAAAATTAAATGTGTTCAATATAGACAATGGTGTATGGGTGATCACTTTTACTGTGTTCTGTATGATTGAAGATAGAAACTTCAATAAAAGAAGGAAAAAGTAAAAGGACTGGGGTGTATTTAAAACACTCTGTCTGGGGCTTCCCTGGTGGCGCAGTGGTTGAGGGTCTGCCTGCCGATGCGGGGGACGCGGGTTCGGGCCCTGGTCTGGGAGGTTCCCACATGCCGCGGAGCAGCTGGGCCCGTGAGCCACAATTACTGAGCCTGCGCGTCTGGAGCCTGTGCTCTGCAACAAGAGACACCGCGATGGTGAGAGGCCTGCGCACCGCGATGAAGAGTGTCCCCACTTGCCGCAACTGGAGAAGGCCCTTGCACGGAAACGAAAACCCAACACAGCCATAAATAAATAAATTAATTAATTAATTAATTTAAAAAATAAATAAATAAATAAAACACTCTGTCTTTTAGACACAAAACTAATGGAAGGGAGGGCATATGTCAGTTATCAGTTCTTGTAAATAGGGAATTTAGTTTAAAATCTTTTTAAAAATGGAATGTAGTAATACAGGTAAGAAAACAGCATCTCTGTCAAGCAGGGTTTGCCTCGAAATTGAAGAAAAAGAAACTAACTTTTCAAAATTAAGGAAGCAATACAAAAATTTGTAAATAAACCATAAAATATATGCACAGAAAGAAAAGAAAAAGTGAATATCACAAAATCTCCCAGAGGTGACTGTGCTTAAGTACTAGGTGCACAGAATCAAATCTTGTGGATGTAAAAGTTAATGATGATCCTTTCACTACATAATATATCCTGAATATTTTTCTTGGAAAATATAACATCAATTATTGGTGATAAACAGAAAACACTTTCATTCACAATAGCAAGTAACTAAAATTTTAAGAGATAACTTATATGGAGAAGCTTATAAACCTTGCATTTTGACGTTGAAAAAGACTTGAATAAATAGGCATGCATTCTGTAGATGGAAAATGTAAATACTTTTGCCAGAACTCAGAATCTGAGCAAATTTTAAAATATTTTTTTTGTTATTTGTATACTTTATTTACCTTTTTATTTATATTTACCTTACAGAACAATAAAATTTTATCCAGAAGAAAGAAAAATTTGATAATGGCCAGGAAACAGTTGGAAAAAATATAATACTTATCAAATTATAACCAATATGATACTACTGTGATAAATAAAATCATTCAGTCTTGATTCCATGTTGGAGAACTGTGAAATTTTCTGCCTTGCACTTACACTGACCTCTTTTCTCTAGGTACCAAGACTGACCCTCTTTCTCTTAATTCCTTCCTGGAGTCACCACTTCCAAGAACAGGACAAAATGGACTGAGACAGGCTAAATTACAAAGAAAACAACTCCTTTCTGCAGGATCACAACACCTACTTGACAAAAGTCTACCAAAATTGTCCACAGTTCTTTCTGCTATAAAACCTTTCTTGATCCCCATGCTTGGGGGGACAGTCTCTTTGATTGTTCTCTCTATTTTAACTGCTTGAATAAAGTACCCATTCCATTGCATTTGAGTCTCATCATTTTCAAAAGTTAGACACCATAGAGGATTAATTCCAGGAATAAGTGAATTTAGGAACAGGTTTTTAAGGATTACTATATAATAAAAATAATATTTAAAGCAGTGAGGAAAGAATGGAAGATTTAATAAATCATGTTAGGGCTACTAGTCAGTCATCTGGAATAAAAATTTATACATACCTCATATATTACAACAAACAAATTTCTCATGGATTCAAGAATATTTAGAGACCATATGTGCTTTTTTAAAAAAATACTAAATCCTTGGATTAGGAAAGCATGACACCAAAGACAAACCACAAAGTTTGATAACCAAAAAGTTTTATTAGAGAAATATTAAACATTTCAATCTTGGGGGGAGGGGATGAACAAGATTTAAAACCTAATAAACTAGGAAAACATATTTGTTACAGATATGAGAGACAAGTAATTTGTTTTAATTAATAGGCAGGTTTTACAAATCAATAAAGGGATCAACACTGAAATAAAGATAGGTTAAACACAAACAGGCTTTTAACAAAAAAGAAAATGCAAATGAATAATAAGAACAGAGAGAAAAGTCATCAAGAGAAAATTAAATTCTGTGTTAAAGTAGAAGAATATTTGGCACAAAAATTTTAAGATATCCAGGATTTACGTGAGTTTGAGAAATTGTTCATTCTCATTCATTTCTACTGTCAGTATAATTCATCAAAGATTCCAGAGGCTAGTCTGTATCAAAGTTTTAAATGAGTAAGTGTTTTACTCAAGTAATTCCACTTCTTGGGGTGTATACTGAGCTAATAATTGTTCAAGACTTATATAAAGAATGTCCTTCACAGTTTACTTGAGTCAATACAAACATTCAAAAGATTTTATTGGTAAAGTAAATTATGATCATCATTACTGTACAAAGTACAGTAATAAGCAGCAGCCATTAAATACGATAAAGTAGAAGAAGTATACTAAATCATACAAGGGATATTCAAAATATATTCTGAATTTTTTTTTTTAAAAGACACAGTCCAGTAACAAAACAGAGCAGTCTATGTAAGGTATGTATTCATGGAGATATGACAGTGTCTGTCATAAGGAAAGTGCTCAAATAGTGGTGCCTGTCCTTTCTAGTTAGGTTATGTGAATGTTTTAAGAATTTATTGTGTCAGTGAACTTGGTGTGTATGCATATTTTTGTGAAAGAAGTTATTTCTGTATATGACTTGTATATTTTGTGTTTGTCCATCCATCAATTGTAGGAATTACCACCAAAAGCTATCTTGAGAATAAGGCAGGTACTAAACAAATATAACAATAAATAAAAGTGATACACTTATTATGTAAAGATACTTGCATGTCTATATGTGTGAATTATCGTTCATCAACCCATAAATACTGGGTTGCCCAAAAATTTCCTTCGGTTTTTTTTTTTTTTAACATCTTTATTGGAGTTCGGTTTTTAAGTAAAAATAAAAGACACATTTTTCATTTTCACCAAGAACTGTATTGAACAACGTATTCACCGTTTTGTTCCACTACTTTCTGCCACTTTTCAGGCAACTTCATAATTCCATCTTCCCAAAACTTTTTATCTTTTTGAGCAAAGAACTGTTCCAGGTGCCTTTTACAGTCTTCCAGGGAATTGAAATTTTTTTACATTAAGAGAATTTTGCAAAGACCGAAATAAATGGAAATCTGAAGGTGCAATGTCTGGTGAATACGATGGATGAATCAGAACTTCCCAGCCAAGCTGTAACAGTTTTTGCCTCATCATCAAAGAAACATGTGGTCTTGCGCTATCCTGATGGAAGATAATGCGTTTTCTGTTGACGAATTCCGGACGCTTTTCATCAGGTGCTGCTTTCAGTTGTTCGAATTACGAGCTGTACTTGTTGGAATTAATCGTTTGGTTTTCTGGAAGGAGCTCACAATAGAGGACTCCCTTCCAATCCCACCATATACACAACATCAGCTTCTTTGGATGAAGACCGGCCTTTGGTGTGGTTGGTGGTGGTTCATTTCACTTGCCCCACGATCTCTTCCATTCCACATTGTTGTACAGTATCCACTTTTCATCGCCCATCACAATTTGTTTTAAAAGCGGAACGTTTTCGTTACATTTAAGTAGAGAATCGCATGCAGAAATATGGTCAAGAAGGTTTTCTTCGCTTAACTTATGTGGAACCCAAACATCAAAGCGATTCACATAACCAAGCTGGTACAAATGATTTTCAACGCTTGATTTGGATATTTTGAGTATGTCGACTATCTCCCACGTGGTATAAAGTTGACTGTTCTCAATTAATGTCTCGATTTGATCGCTCTCAACTTCAACTGGTCTACCCGACCGTGGAGCATCATCCAGCGAGAAATCTACAGCACGAAACTTCACAAACCACTTTTGACACATTCGATCAGTCACAGCACCTTCTCCAGACACTGCACAAATCTTTTTTGGCGTTTCAGTTGCGTTTTTACCTTTCTTGAAATAAATAATAAAGGATAATATGCCGAAAATGTTGCTTTTTCCTTCCATTTTCAATATTAAAATGGCTACACAAAAAGTCACCAATTTTGATGGTTTTTTTTAAATGTACGCTGATAAGACAGCTGTCACAATACAATCTAACAAAATTGTTTCGAATGAAGTTAAAGACAACCAAGCGCTACTAGAGCCATCTTATAGAAAAAACTGAACGAACACTTTGGCCAACCCAATAGAAACTACATCCATGGTTCCCCAGGCCAAAATCTGACATGATTTGTTTGGGGAGAATTATAAGATGATCCTTAAAGACCTGTAATTTGCTTCTAAAGTACGGCAAAGGTGATAGGATATTATGGTAGAAATGAAGGGATTTTGCAAGTGTAATTAAGGTCTTTAATTATTTGAATTTAAATTAATCAAAAGGGAGATTTATTCGTTCTGGTCCTTTCCTAATTAGGTGATCCCTTTAAAAGAGAGTCTAAAGATCAGAGACAAGAATGAAGAGACGTTCATCCTGGCATCGAAGCTGCAAGCCACCTTGAGTTCTACAGCTGCAAGAAAATGAACTTGCTAACAACCATGTTAATCTGGAAGAGGACTCCAAACCTCAGGTGAGATCCTAACCCCGGATGACACCTTGATTGCAGCCTTGTGTGACTCTGAGCAGAGGACTTAGCTAGCCCATACCTGGACTGTTGGCACAGGGAAACTATAATAATTGTGTGTTGTTTTAAGGCACTGATTTTGTGGCAATGTGTTAGGCAGCACAGAAAACACACATTATGATTTAAGTCTCCTTCCTTCTAGGTCCCTGCTATGGACTGAATTGTGTCCCCTCAAAATTCATTTGTTGAAGACTTAACCCCCAATGCAACTGTATTTGGAGACAGAGTCTTTAGGAGGTGATAAAGGTTAAGTGAGGTCATAAGAGTGGGGCCCTAATCTGATAGAACTGGTAGCCTTATAAGAAGAGGAAGAAAGATAAATCAATCCCTCTCTCTCCCCATGCACTCAGACAAAAGGACATATGAGGAAAAAGTAGCCATCTTCAACCCAAGGAGGAAATTCTCACCAGATACCAAGCTAGCTGGCACCTTGATCTTGGACTTCCAGTCCTCAGAAATCTGAGAAAATAATTTTCTGTTGCTTAAGCCACCCAGTCTATGGTTTGCATTTCTGTAATCTTACATAAGTAGAGTCATACAGTGTGCATTCTTTTTTGACTGGCTTCATTCACTCAGCATAATTAGTCTGAGATTCATTCATGTTGTTATGTGTATCAATAGCTTGTTTCTTTTCAACTCTTATGTAGTATTCCATTTTATGGTTACCATTATTTGTATATCCATTCACCTGCTGAAGGACATCTGGATTGTTTCCAGCTTTGGGTTATTAAAAATAAAGCTGCTACAAACTTCATGTATATGTCTTTGTATGAACATATGCTTTCACTACTCTTGGGTAAATATCTAGGAAGGGAAGGACTGGGTCACATGTAGGTATATGTTTAACTTTTTAGGAAACTGCCCAACAGTTATCCAAAATGATTATACCAGTTTATATTCCAACATGAATGCTAATCATATTGTAATATATAAATGTATCAAATCAACATACTGTATACCTTAAACTTATAATATTATACGCCAAATATATTTCAATTAAAAAAAACAGGTTTATCAGAGCATGACTGCAGGTAAGGGATTTCAAAGTATTTGTCATTTAAAGAATAGGCAGACTAAGGTCCTGGCATTTGGTTTAAAGGGACAGACTCTGTTTAAAGGAAAAAGGATGACTTAAAAGGACAGTCTTCCAAATGCCAGCTTCTGGGGGACAAAAAAAAAAAAGCAAACAGTAAGGAAGAAGGGTTGTTTGGTAACTGGGTGGTGAAGAAGAACAGAAGAAAAGAGGGGGAATTCCCTGGCAGTCCAGTGGTTAGGACTCTGTGCTTTCATTATGAAGGGCCTGGGTTCAGTCCCTGGTTGGGGAACTGAGATCCCACAAGCCGTGTGGCACAGACAAAAAAAAAAAAAAAAAACAAGAAAAGAAAAGAGGAAATTTTAGGGTCTTATAAAACAAAAGAGAGCCATAAAATCAGAGAATGACCCTTCCTTACCCAGCAAAACGAGCAAATAATAAACCGACTAAACTGCCTAGACATGGCTGGCCTGACAGAAAAGCATATCATTAAACTAAGAATTATGTAAAACTCCTTAATTTCACAAAAATGAACAAGTAGAAAATAAAATATTGCAGAAAATGAGCATATAATTTTCACACAACTAAATGAGGAAAGCTCCTCCCACAAACAAAACACAAATCATAAAAACAACTCTAAGTCTACTCCAAACAGAACTAAATATACTTTAAAAATCATTTGAGGATGTAAAAAAAAAAAAAAAAGAAAGAAAAATCACCGTGAAAGGAGCTTGGAAGTTGTCACTAAGTTCTAGCGATAAGTAAAAAGCTGAACAAACTGAAAAATCAAAAATTCTTCTTAGATCCAAGACAGAAGTGAGGTCACAGTACAAACCACTGTCCAAAAATTGGAGAGATAGACAAGTAGATATAGAGAATCACAACTTATTGGGGCACAAGCCTCCAAGGGAACCAGTACCAGAGGAGGAAAACTTCAGCTGTAATTGAGAAATTGCTGGAGGCTCAATGTGGACAAGTCTGGGAGTTAGAAATTCCAGAGGGCGCCCGGTTTTGGGAGATCTCCAGAAACTCTACCAGATTCTCACAGTGAATATTGGAGAAAATTCCCTCATGCTTCTAGCAAAGGAAGGAGAAAAGTAAACATTTTGAAATATGCCAGAGCATGCCAGTCTTCTGAACAAGACCTTCCCTCAAAAGAAACCATTTTACCAGAGCCTAACCTATTGGGGTTTTATCAGAGCCTAACTGATGCAGGGGGAAGGGGAATACCCAACTCCAGCCCACCCTAGCTATCCTGTCCCACCTAAGAGAGTAGAAAATAACTGAGAAGCACTGGTGAAGTTCACAGTCCAGGGGTATATGTTCATCAAAAGACTGAGACCTCATCATCACAGAACACTTCCTCTCCCCACATACCTTTTCATCACATCACTAAAGGCCTGTTTGCTGGAGTTCCTTTCACCCAGTACATCATGTCTGGCTTTCAAAAAAACATCATGAGGCATGCTAAAAGTCAAAAAGCACAGTGTGTAGAGATTGAAGGCATCGGAACCAGACTCAGATATGACATAAATGTTGGAATTAACTGACTACAGGTTTAAAATAGCTGTGATTAACATGCCAATTGTTCTATCGGAAAAGGAAGACAACATGCAAGAACAGATAGGTAACATAAGCAGAAAGTTGAAAATTCTTAGAAAAAATCAAAATAAATTATAGCAATCAAAAATAGTGTAATAGAAATGAAGAATCCCTTTGACAGGCTCATTAGTAGACTGGGTAGAGCTAAGGAAAGAATCTGAGCTTGAGGATATGTCAAGAGAAACTTCCAAAGCTGAAAAGCAAAGAGAAAAAAGACTACTCCCCCCCAAAAATTATATTGTATCTAACTTCTTGAAAACTATGCAAGAAAAAAGAAAGTAGAATAAAATATTTAAAGTGTTGAAAGGAAAAATCCACCAATAAGTCTATATTCTTTGAAATATACTTTACTTCAAAGTAAAGGTGAAGTAAAGACATTTTCAGACAAACAAAAATTGAGAGAATTTGTTGCCAGTGGACCTGCCTTTGCACGAAATATTAAAAGTTCTTCAGAGAGAAGAAAAGTATACAGATCAGAAACTCAGATCAACATAAAGAATGGAAGAATGTTAGAGAAGAAATAAGTGAAAGTAAAATAAAAACTTTTATTTTTCTTAATCTTAATTGATCTAATAGATGATAGTTTATTCAAAATAATAACAGCAACAATGTACTAGATGATTATACCTTATGTGTAAGTGAAATTAATGACAGCAGTGATACAGTGGAAGGGAGGGAGTAATTAGAAATACTTTATTATTATAATGTACTTGCTCTACCCATGAAGCAGTACAGTGTTACTTGAAAGTAGATTTGGATCAGTTGTAAATGTAAATTGTAAACTCTATGGCAACCACTAAGAAAAGAAAAAAAAGAAGAATTGATATGCTAAGAAAGGTGAGAAAAGGGAATCATATAAAATGCTCAATTGAAACCACAAAAGTGTAGGAAAAGAGTGGAAGACAAAAAAAGGAACATAGAATAAGGAGAACAAACATAAAACAGTAACAACTGTTATATATTAATCTATCTATGTCAGTAATCACTTTGTCAATGGTCTAATTACACCAATTAAAAGACGGAGACTTTCAGAGTGGATCAAAAAACAAGACCCAACTATATATTGTTTACAAGAAACTCATTTTAAGTATAAAGACACATACAGATTAAAAGTAAATGGAAGGAGAAATATATACCATGCCAACACTAATTTTAAAAAAGCAGGAATAGCTATATTAATTTCAGACAGAGCAGACTTCAAGGAAGAGCAAGGAAGATTTTCAGGGATAAAGAGGGGCATTATACTGCGACTTCCCTGGTGTTCCAGTGGCTAAGACTCCATGCTCCCAATTCAGGGGGCCCGGGTTCGATCCCTAGTCAGGGAACTAGATCCCGCATGCTGCAACTAAGAGCCCGTGTGCCGCAACTAAGAGTTTGTGTGCCACAACAAAAGATCCCACATGCCACAACCAAGAGCCCATGTGCTGCAACTAAGACCTGGCACAGCCAAATAAATAAATAAATATTAAAAAAAGAAGGGCATTATATAATAATAAAGGAGTTAATTCTCTAAGAAGACATAACATTATATGCACCTAACAATGGAACATCAAACTACATGAGGCTAAAACTGATAGAACTGCAAGGAGAAATGGACAAATTGACTATTATAGTTGGAGACTTCAACATTCCCCTATCAGAAATGACCAGATCAGCAAGCAGAAAATCAATAAAAATAGAGCTGATCTTAACTGCATCATCTAGAGATTACTTCGTCCAAAATCAAAAGAGTACACATTCTTCTCAAGTTCACATGGAACATTCACCAAGATAAACCACATTCTGGGCCATAAAACACACCTTAACACATTTAAAAGAACAGAAATCATACAGTGTATGCTCACAGAACACCATGGAATTCAACTAGAAATCAATAACGAAAGAAAGCTGGAGAATTGCCAAACACTTGGAGATTAAACAACATACTTCTAACCAATATATGGGTCAAAGAAGAAATATCAAGAGAAATTTTAAAATATTTTGAACTAAATTAAAATGAAAATACAACTTATTAAAATCTGTGGGATGCCACAAAAATGATACTTAGGGGGAAATTTATAGCATTGAATGTATATATTAGAAAAGAAGAATAATATTAAATCAACTATCTAAGCCTCCATGATAGAAAACTAGAAAAAGAACAGCAAATTAAATCCTCAGTAAGTAGAAGAAAAGAAATAATAACAGTTAGAGCAGAAATCAGGAAATCAGGAGAGACAAATCAATGAAACCAAAAGCTGGCTCTTTGAAAGATCAATAAAATTGATAAGTCTCTATCTAGGCTAAATAAGAAAAAAAGAGAAAACACAAATTACTTATATCAGAAATGAAAGAGGGGCAATCATTAATAACCCCATGGACATTAAAAGGGTATAAAGGAATAATGAGAACACCCCTTTGCCCACAAACTTGATAACCTAAATAAACTGACCAATTCGTTGGCAGACACAATCTACCAGAAAGAGGAGAAAGAGATCATCTGAATAGGACTATGTATATTAAAGAAATTGAATCAATAATTAATAACCTTCCAAAACAGAAAACACCAGG
The DNA here is from genome assembly GCF_028021215.1 of Eschrichtius robustus. NCBI lineage: Eukaryota > Metazoa > Chordata > Mammalia > Artiodactyla > Eschrichtiidae > Eschrichtius > Eschrichtius robustus. Next base: position 6,265,193 of record NC_090830.1, on the reverse strand, counting down.
CCTTGTGGGTTCACTAGTGAATTCTACCAAACATTTATGGAAGAAATGATACCAATTCTCCACAATCTCTTTCAGAAAACAGGTTATCAGAGTTAATGTCATGAGTGGTGGGACAGGTCAACATCTAACTCAGCAGGGCAATGCATCATTTTTGTGGTGTTCCTGCCAGGAATCCATAACCTGATACTGGTCGTGAGGAAATATCAGCCAGATACAGATAGAGAGTCAGGCTACAGAGTGAGAAGCCTGTACTCTAAAACAAAACAGAACCAAAATGAAACAAAGAAAAAACTGTCTAAGACTGCACTGCTCAATGTGGGCAGTAGACGTGTAATTACTGATCAATTGAAATGTGGATAGTATGAACTGAGATGTGCTTTAAGTTTAAATGTACATCATATTTCAAAGCCTTTGTATGAAGAAAAAGATTGTGAAATATTTCAACATTTTTTTATATTGGTTACATGTTGAAATGATAATATTTTGATATACGGGTACCCCCCGATCTCTGAAGAAGTGTTCCTCTGAAACCTTTGGTAAGCTGAAATGGCATAAAGCGAAGAAGTAGTTTACCTCAGGATACATTTTGCTAATGGATGCACAAAATAAATCAAGATAAAACACAGATGCCCACAGACACAGTTCAAAGCTATGGCAGCTTGATGCTGAGTGTAGTTCCCAGAGAAGGAGCTTGGTGGTGCCACTCTCACTGCTTGGGGTATGAGCTGGATCTATAATGGCTCCATGCAAAACAAATACTGAATGCTATTTTTGCTTTTTACCTTTCTTTGTAAAGCAAAAATCCTCTTTGGATTTCTTTTGGCTAGCAAAAATGGGTACTAATGTAGGTCTTTCACAAAAGCAAAGTGGCATAAAGTGAACTCTTGAAAAGCAGGGGGTACGTACTTGTACCAGGATAAGGTATCATTGAAATTATCTTTTTTTTCTCTGTTTCTTCTTTCTTTAATGTGGCTACTAGAATACTTTAAATTATACATGCAGCTTGCATTATATTTTTATTGGTCAGTGCTTATCGAGGACATGAGGGACAGGGAAGGACTGTTATTATTCTGGATTCAGGAATACTAAAGACTCATTAAAAATGATTGAAAAAGTGTTCCTGGAAAGGAACTTAACCCAGCAAGAAAAAAGCAACATTTTTGTGATGGTGAATGAGATTTGAATTGCATCTGTGGATTGAATCAATATTGACTTCCTGAGTTGGAAGTCTCTGTAATGCTTATATAGGTATATGCCTTTGTTTGGGGGAGATAAACACTGAAACGTTTAGGGTATCAAGTCAACAGCTTGTTTTCAAATAGTTCAGAAAAAGACTAATGTTAATGCATTTGCATATAGATGGATGTGATAAAAGGGATTCCTTGGACTGTTGCCACTTGGGGAATCTGAGTCAAAGGAATACAGGAGTTTTACAGTGTGCTTGAAACTTTCCTGCAAAATAAATAACTTAAAAAAGTAGCACACCACAGAGTGAGAGAAAATATTCACACTACATGCATCTGAAAAAGAACATATACAAAATATGTAAAGAATGCCTTCAAATCAATAATAAAAAGACAGCCTGGTAAACAATGGGTGAAATACTCAGACATTTCACTGAAGATACACAAACTTAGAATGAATACATAATAAGTACATGAGAATGAGTTCAAATTAAAACCACAATGAGGGGACTTCCCTGGTGGTGCAGTGGTTAAGAATCCGCCTGCCAATCCAGAGGACATGGATTCGAGCCCTGGTCCGGGAAGATCCCACATGTCTCGGAGCAACTAAGCCCACGCGCCACAACTACTGAGCTTGCGCTCTAGAGCCTGCGATCCACAACTACTGAAGCCCGCATGCCTAGAGCCCATGCTCTGCAACAAAGAGAAGCCACGGCAATGAGAAGCCCATGCACCACAAGGAAGAGTAGCCCCCGCTCGCTGCAACTAGAGAAAGCCCGGGCACAGCAACAAAAACCCAACGCAGCCATAAATAAATAAATAAATAAATAAATATTTTTAAAAAAGCCACAATGAGATAACACGTAATATTCAAAAGAATGGCTAATATTGAAAGGATTGACAACATTAAATGTTGATGAAGATGTGGAGCAACTAGAACTCTTACGCAGAGCTGTTAGGAGGGTACAATCATCTTGAAAAACTTGCCAAGTTTCTTTAAATTTTTTTCATAGGTATTTTAAGGTTCCTGATAATACCAATATCTGGGGCATCTCTGGGTGGGCTTGTATTGACTGCTTCCCCTCAACAATGGGTAACATTTTATTGCTTGTTTACATGTTGTCATTTCAAAATTATATCATAGACATTTGAATAAAAATTAGAGTGGAGATGGAACAAATAATATTTACCCCCCAGAAAAGTTTATGCCCCTTGTGTCAGGCTGCTAGAGTGGGAGGCTGAGTAAATTCGTTTGCTTTTTTAAAAAATTAATTAATTTATTTATTTGGCAGCACCGGGTCTTAGTTGCAGCATGCAGGATCTTCGTTGCGGCATGTGAACTCTTAGTTGCAGCATGTGGTATCTAGTTCCCTGACCAGGGATCAAACCCAGGCCCCCTGCACTGGGAGCTTGGAGTCTTAGCCACTGGACCACCAGGGAAGTCCTGAGGGTGAGTAAATTTGATCTGCATTTGAATTGGTCTGGGCTTTATTGCAACTTTAGTTTGACTCAGTTTACCACTTGTCTTAGCTTAAACTGCCATAGCAAAATACCATAAACCGAATGGTTTAAACAACAGAAATGCATTTCTCACAGTTCTGGAGACTTTCAAGTCCAAGATAAAGGTGCAGGCTAATTCGGTGTCTGCTGAGAGCAAAATGGTAGAACCATTCTAGACTCATTGGTGTGTCATTTGCCTGTCAGAGGGAGATAAATAAATCTGACACAAATTCAGGGGACTTCTACCTCAGTGAAATTTCTAGGGGTCCAGTGGTATGGGAGTGTTGAGATATCCCTTCTAAAGTTAGGGATAGGGACTTCCCTGGTGGCACAGTGGTTAAGAATCCGCCTGCCAATGCAGGGGACACGGGTTCGAGCCCTGGTCTGGGAAGATCCCACATGCCACGGAGCAACTAAGCCTGTGCACCACAACTACTGAGCCTGTGCTCTAGAGCCCGTGAGCCACAACTACTGAGCCCATGAGCCACAACTACTGAAGCCCTCATGCCTAGAGCCCGTGCTTTGCAACAAGAGAAGCCACTGCAATGAGAAACCCGCACACCACCACGAAGAGTAGCCCCCACTCTCCACAACTAGTGAAAGCCCGTGCGCAGCAATGAAGACCCAACACAGCCAAAAATAAAAATAAAATAAATAAATACAATTAAAAAAAAAAAGTTATACTCGGACTTACAACTGCATGCGGGGGATCAGTGCCCCTAGACCCTGCATTGTTCAAGGGTCAACTGTACTTTTGTGTGTGTGTGTGTGTGTGTGTGTGTGTATATATATATATATATAACACATATCATATATATCACATGTACAGTATATTGTTTTCTTCCCTCTTTATCCCATTATCATATAATGCAAAAAATATTAACTCAACATTACAGCATTTAAATTACAAGATATCAAGAAGACTCAACGTCATCCAAGGACTTTGCATTCTCTTCTGAGGAAAAGGTTAGTATGTTTTTTATTGTACATAGGATAGTTGTATCATGTTAGCAGGAAATATGACATTAGTGACTTTATTTGGAGATTAAGTATGGCTTAAGGAGATACATATAGGTGCCACATTGACAAGGAGTGGACTATGATGCTTAGTATTATGTGTCAACTTGGCTAGGCTATGGAGTACAACTGCTTAGTCAAATACCAGTCTAGAAGTTGCTGTGAAGATATTTTTTTAGATGTGCGTGATGGTTAATTTTCTGTGTCAACTTGACTGGGCCACAGGTTGCCCAGACAGTTTGTCAAACAGTTTTTTTTTTTTAAATTTATTTATTTGGCTGCACTAGGTCTTAGTTGCAGCACGTGGGATCTTCATTGCCACCTGCGGGATCTTCGTTGCAGCATGTGGACTCTAGTTCCCCGATCAGGGATCGAACACAGGCCCCCTGCATTGGGAGCGAGAAATCTTAACCACTGGACCACCAGGGAAGTTCCTGTCAAACATTATTCTGAGTGTGTCTGTGAGATATTTTTGGACGAGATTAACATTTGAATCAGTAGATTGAATAAAGCAGATTGCCCTCTCTAATGTGAATGGGCCTCATGGAATCAACTGAGGACTTGAATAGAACAAAAAGGCTGAGTAAGAGAGAACTTCTGCTTGACTGGTTGAGCTATGGCATCAGTCTTCTTCTGCTCTCAGACTGGAACTCACACCATTGGTTCTCCTGGTTTTCAGGCTTTCAGACTAGGATGGGAACTACATATCAGATCTCCTGGGTCTTCAGCTTGCTGACTTGGGACTTCTCAGCCTCTATAATCATGTGAGTCAATTCTTTATAATAAATCATATGTATATAATGCATATATGATTAGTATTAGTATATACATAATGTGATTAACAAAGTCAGTAGACTTTGAGTAAAACAGATTATTCTTCATAATATGTGTGGGCCTCTTCCAATCAGTTGAAGGCCTTACGAGAAAAGACTGAGGTCCTTCAAAGAGGAAGGAATTCCGTCTCCAGACTGCTTTCAGACTCAAGACTGTAATTTCCAGCCTGTTGGCCTGCCTTGCAAATTTCAGACTTGCCAGTTCCCACAATCTTGTGCGTCAATAAAATGTCTCTCTTTTGGTCCACTCTTACTGCCCAAAACATGTTCATAATAATCCTTTATTTTTCTTTTAATATCTATAGACTATAGTGATGTAAGCTCTTTCATTTCTGATATTGGTCGTTTGTTTGTTCTTTTTTCCTAACCACTCTGGCTACAGGTTTATCAATTTCATTTATCTTATCAAAGAACCAGCTTTTGAGTCCACTGATTTTTCTCTATTTTCCCGTTTTCTACCTCATTGATTTACATTCTGATCTGTGTTATTTCCTTTCTTGCACTTACTTTTGGTTACATTTGCTCTTATGTTTCCAGTTTCTTAAAGTGGAAGCTGAGGTCATCATTAGGGAACTTTCTTCTTTTCTAAAAAAAGAAATAATGTATAAATTTCCATTTAAGTGCAGTTGTAGTGGCATACCACAAGTGTTGATGTGTTGTGTTTCCATTTTCTTTCAGTTCAAATTACCTTCTAATTTCCCCGTTTGATTTCTAAATATCTGACCCATGGATTATTCAGAAATGTGTTAGTTTCCAAATATTTTTATGTTTTCCAGATATATTCAGTTATTAATCTATAATTTAACTCCAATATGGTGGGAGAGCATATTTTTAATGACTTGAATGTTTTTAAATTCATAAGACTTCTTTTATTGCCCCAAACATGGCCTATTTTGATAAATGTTCCATACGCACTTGAAAGAATGTATATTTTTCTTCCTTCATTTGTATTGAGTACTTTTTTATAATTAAAAAAATCTCCTTTGTTGGCTTATTGGTTAGAAATGTTTCCTTATTTTTGGTTTCTTTAGCATTTAAAATATACATTTCTAACTTTGGTTCCTTTAGCATTTGTAATATACAACTTTAATTTATCATAGGCTACCTTCAAGTAATATTATACCATTTACATATAGTATAAGAGCCTGCCAGTGGTCTGCTTTCATTTCTCCCCTCCTGGCTTTTATGCTAGTATTATACATTTTACTTTATACATATGTTATAAACCCTATAATACACTGTTACTCTTTATGTTTAAGCAGTCAGTTATCTTTCAAGGAGATTTAAGTTATGAAAAACACTTTTATATTTACTCATGTATTTAGCATTTCTGGTGTTATTCATTTTTTTGATTCTTTCTTTCAGGTAAATCCAGTCCTGCTACTTTACCTTGGCCAGAAACAGAAGGCCCTGGATTGGATGCTGAATCAGAAACAAAACATTAGATATAAAAGACTTAATTGAGACAATTAGTGGAATTTTGAACACGGAGTATACTTTATATATTATTATTATACCTATGTTAAATTTTCTGATTTTGAGTATTGTACTGTGGTTATGTAAGAAATGTATCCTTGCTCATAGGAAACATACACTTAAGAATTTAGGAGTAAAGGGGAATGATTCCTATAACTTACTCTCAAGTGATTAAGAAATTTCTATGCATAACATACACATATATAGGGAAAATGATGATGAAGCAAATGTGGCAATATGTTCATGACTGGAGAATCTGAGTGAAGGAGAGAGTTCTTTGTCTTATTTTTGAAAGTTTTTTTAATGTTAAAATTATTTCTAAGTAAATGGATAAAATGAATTACAGTAATAATGGCAAACTTGTCTTTGGTGTTAGAAGTCAGGACAGGGCCCAAAGCAATCTACAGATTTAGTGCGATCCCTATCAAATTGCCCATGACATTTTTCACAGAACTAGAACAAATAATCCTAAAATGTATATGGAACCATAAAAGACCCAAAATTGCCAAAGCAATCCTGAGGAAAAAGAGCAAAGCAGGAGGAATAACCCTCCGAGACTTCAGACAACACTACAAAGCTACAGTAATCAGAACAGTGTGGTATTGGCACCAAAACACACATACGGATCAATGGAACAGAACAGAAAGCGGAAAAAACCCACACACCTACAGTCAATTAATCTTCAACAAAGGAGGCAAGAATATAAAATGGGAAAAAGACAGTCTCTTCAGCAAGTGGTGTTGGGAAAGTTGGACAGCTGCATGTAAATCAATGAAGTTGGAACACACCCTCTCACCATGCACAAAAATAAACTCAAAATGGCATAAAGATTTAAACATAAGATATGACACAATAAAACTCTTAGGCAAAATATACTCTGACATAAATTGTACCAATGTTTTCTTTGGTTAGTCTCCCAAGACAATAGAAATAAAAACAAAAATAAACAAATGGGACCTAATCAAATTTATAAGCTTTTGCACAGCAAAGGAAACCATAAAAAAAACGAAAAGACAACATACGAAATGGGAGAAAATATTTGCAAATGATGCAACAGACAAGGGCTTAATTTCCAGATATACAAACAGCTCACACAACTCGACAACAAAAAACCAAACAATCCAATCGAAAAATGGGCAGAAGACCTTAATAGACATTTCTCCAAAGAAGACATACAGATGGCCAATAAGCACATGAAAAGGTGCTCAACATCGCTAATTATCAGAGAAATGCAAATCAAAACTACAATGAGGTACCATCTCACACTGGTCAGAACTGCCATCATTAAAAAGTCTACAAATAAAAATGCTGAAGAGGGTGTGGAAAAAAGGGAACCCTCTTACACTGTTGGTGGGAATGTAAATTGGTACAGCCACTATGGAAAACAGTATGCAGGTTCCTCAGAAAAACTAAAAACAGAGTTGCCATATGATCCAGCAATCCCACTTCTGGGCATATATCTGGACAAAACTATAACTTGAAAAGATACATGCACCTCTATGTTCATAACAGCACTATTTACAATAGCCAAGACATGGAATCAATCTAAATGTCCATCAACAGATTAATCGATAAAGAAAATGTGATAAGTATATATATATTTTTATATTATACATATACATATATAATGGAATATTACTCAGCCATCATAAAGGATGAAATAGTGCCATTTGCAGCAACCTGGATGGACCTAGAGATTATCATACTAGGTGAAGTAAGTCAGAAAGAGAAAGACAAATATCATAAAATATCACTTATATGTGGAATCTAAAATACGATACAGGGACTTCCCTGGTGGCAGAGTGGTTAAGAATCCACCTGCCAACGCAGGGGACACAGGTTCAAGCCCTGGTCCAGGAAGATCCCACATGCCACAGAGCAACTAACCCCATGCGCCATAACTACTGAGCCTATGCTCTAGAGCCCGTGAGTCACAACCAGTGAAGCCCGCGTGCCTAGAACCTGTGCTCCGCAACAAGAGAAGCCACCACAATGAGAAGCCCGTGCACCGCAACAAACAGTAGCCCCCACTTGCCGCATGTAGAGAAAGCCCACGTGCAGCGAGAAAGACCCAACGCAGCCAAAAATTAATTAATTAATTAAAAACAAATAAATAAAATATGATACAAATTAACATATCTATGAAACAAAGACAAACTCACAGATATAGAGAACAGACTTGTGGTTGCCAAGCCGGGGCGGGTAGGGGAGGGAAGGATTGGGAGTTTGGGATTAGCAGAGGCAAAGTATTATATATAGGATGGATAAACAACAAGGTCCTACTGTAGAGCACAGGGAAGTGTATTCAATATCCTGTGACAAATCATAATGGAAAAGAATATAAAAAAGAATAGATAGATAAGTAACTGAGTCACTTTGCTGTGCAGAAAAAAATTAACACAACATTGTAAATCAACTATAATAAAATTTTTAAAACAAAAAAATAAAAAAAAGTCAGGATGGGGCTACTTTTGAGGAGGGGAGTAATAATAGAGAATGGGCCTTTAAGGGGGATTTCAGGTGTTCATAATATTTTGTTTGAATTCTTGGTGTTTATATGGTTATGTTCACCTTATTTTTTTTCTTGGTAATTCATTTATCTGTACAATTATACCATGTACATTTTCCTATAGTTTTTTATTCTTCAATTAAAATTTTTTAAGGCTAAAAAAAAAAAAGAATCCATTCAGATATAAAACTCTAGGATTTCTCTGTCTTCTTTCCTGAATCTTTGGTGAAAGGTGTCAGATCAGGGTGATGTCTCCTAGGTGGTCCTCCTCCTTATTTCAAAAGAGTAGTTTCAGTCCTGTAGTGTACAGCTGGTACCTGAGCCCAAAGTAAAAATTCACTTTATCTGACGTCCTCACCAATGGCCCCAAACTGCCACTTCTCTTAGAATTTACTGACTTCTAGAAACTGAAGCTAGACTTTCAGTAAATTTGGGCCAATTCCACTGGATAGGCAGAAACAATAGTTCAAGAAGATCTACAAGGTGGAGAATTGCTGTCAAGTTCAAATGCTCTGAAGAGACACCCAAAATCCCTGATAATAAAATGGCCACATGAATAGCATCATTCTACAATTTTATTCTACTGTCATTTCCTGGGACCAGTCAAATAGAAATCACTTGGATAAGCGGTATGAAGAAAATAAAATTGGGGGAAATTCTATGTGGGGTTTTATTATTAAGGCAGTACATTTGAAAGGAAATGAAATTTGAAATACTGTAGACAAAAGTGTTTCATGTTTGTTTTAATATTTCTTTGATTTCTAGTGATGTTACATATTTTTCATATACTTAGTGACTAATTGTACTTTCTTTTTTAGTATTTACTTAAAAATTTTTTGGGGCTGCATCAGGTCTTAGTTGTGGTAGGTGGGATCTTTCATTGCGGTGTGTGGACTTCTCTCTAGTTGTGGCGCACGGGTTCCAGAGTGCATGGGTTCTGTAGTTGCGGCATGTGGGCTCTCTAGTTGTGATGCACGGGCTCAGTAGTTATGGCACCTGGGCTTAGTTGCCCTGCGGCATGTGAGATCATAGTTCCCCGACCAGGGATTGAACCCGTGTCCCCTGCATTGGAAGGCGGATTCATAACCACTGGACCCCCAGGGAAATTCCTGTACTTTCTCTTTTATAATTACATTTCAATATTTCTAAGACATGCATTTTTCTCGTATTTTAACAGCTCTGAAATTGGATCTTGTAATGCATCTTAAAGTAAATGGTATGTCATAGTTTAATTGTCCATATATTTTCTTTTGCAATAGTAAATAGAATATTGAGGCATCTGGCAGTCCACTGCATTGTAGATTGAATGAAAAGCTGCAGCAGGATATTCTTTTTCTATTTTTATTGCATGTTAGATGTTCATCTTTCAACTGATTTGTAAGAGCAGTTCAGCAAGAGTGTGAAATCTGTCTCATAATTATTAAATATATTTTCTCAGTTTGTGTTTTAACTTTCTGTTATATCCTTTCTGGTTTCTGCCTTTTGTTTCATGCTATGTCAAATTATGTTCTTTAAAATCTTTTATTTATATTCTAGGTAATTGATGGTTTACTTTTTAAATTTACATGCTGAATTCATGTACCATTAACCTTATTTTCTCAAATCATTAACTGAACATTCCAAACTATCTCCATTGTTTGAAATAACAATTTTTTTAAAAAAAATAAATTTATGTATTCATTTATTTTTGGCTGCGTTGGGTCTTCGTTGCTGCACGCAGGCTTTTCTCTAGTTGCGGCCAGCGGGGGCTACTCTTCATTGTGGTGCACGGGCTTCTCATTGCGGTGGCTTCTCTTGTTGCAGAGCACAGGCTCTAGGCAAACAGGCTTCAGTAGCTGTGGCTCGCAGGCTCTAGAGCGCAGGCTCAGTAGCTGTGGCGCACAGGCTTAGTTGCTCCGCGGCATGTGGGATCTTCCCGGACCAGGGCTCGAAACTGTGTCCCCTGCATTGGCAGGCGGATTCTCAACCACTGCTCCACCAGGGAAGCCCTGAAATAACTATTTCAACATATACTCAGTTCTTATGTATTTGGATCTGTTTCCGTTCTTCTTTGAAGCCAGCACCAAACTTTTAAATTATGTTTATAATAATATGCATTTCCAATAAAATTTCCTCCCTATTCTCTGAGGTTATATATTTCCTGATGAAGTTTTAAATTATTTGTCAAGGAAAACGAAACCAAACTCTCAGGAAAAAATTGTCATTTTGATTTAGATTGTTAAGTTTTATAGTTTCCTGTAAGAGTAAATACAAATATTAAAAAATTGAATTTTCTCTGGTTCAAAAAGGGGAAAAGATTTTCCTCCCCTCTTAGAGCATTTCCTTGAGAAAACTTGTAACTGAAATCCTTTTTTCTGTCCCTTTGAGATGCATGCAAATCTTTTTAAAAAGTAAATAAACCTCTTGTTAGTTTTACAACCCAGGAATATCTTTGTTAAAGGCCTTGGAGCTATGTCTTTGAAATGTAAATAAACATCAAGGAAGATAGCACCCCATCTCCCTGTGTCTGCGGTAAACTCCTAGGCTTTTGGCTACAAGTTGTAGCTAGTTGCTTGTCATAGAGATGCAAGAAGCTTTACTTTTCATTTGGATAAAGGCAATTAACTAATAGAAATGGCCACCCCAATTACCGTGTGAATTTAGGATGAACAATGTGTAGTAAATGGTGTTGTCAAGTTCTCTTATCTTAGTACATAGAAAGGGTTGTATCTGCCTGGCTACATAAAAGTGTGATATTTCTGTCTGCAAGCTCATTAGCAGATTGCCTGGAATGCGCATTGCAGTCTAGTTTAATGCTTAGTTCATTAATAAAATAATTAATAATAATTAATAATAATACTTTTTTCTTTCTCCATTTGTGGAGAGGATTTTCTGGGTTGGCAAGAGACTATTTTTAATCATTTCCCCAACACCTCCCACCCAGGATATTGGTGTGTGTGTGTGTGTGTATACAGATATGCATACATGTGCACACATTATTCAGATATGTATATATATTTTCCCTATATGGATTCCACATGTTTAAGTTAATTTTATTATGAAAAGTATTTTTGTAATTAGTTTGAGAGGAAACATTTCTATTGTTGGCCCAGAGTAAACTGATGTCATAAAGTTAGATCAGAAAATCAGCATACATTCAGTATATAGTCCTTAGTGAAGTGATAGTCAAAATATATTATACCGTTAGCGTAAAATTTGAGTAAAAATCTCAGAAGAGTGTGCACCTAACATTAAGCGAGGTTTTTTCCTTTTGTAAAGTGGGATGTGTGCGACTCGTCTTCTGTTTTAGCTTATTCATGTTTTCATCACGTTTCATGTATCATTTCCATAATTCTGAAAACTAATACTCCTAAAATAAAGTCAGCTGTTACAGGGTGTTATTCTTTGAATGTACTACTGTACTTAGTTCCGAGTACTATCTTTCGGTTACTATCGATATTCATCGCACTACCTCAAGGTAGCTTCCTGCTTTCAAGCGGGTGGCCAGTTCTAATCCGGTACCGCTGCGAGTAAGGAGAGGACCGGGCGAGCAGAAAACACTCGGACCACGGGAAAAAGCCGACCCTCGTGACGTCATCCGAAGTGGAAGCGCCGGGAGGCTCCCGGGACGCGCAGTGCCTGCGTGGGGCGCGGGAGTGCTCCGCGCATGAGCAATTCCACCTCCCCTCAGCAGCCGCCATTCCCCGTCTCGCTCCCCGGCGGGGAGAGGACTCAGGCGCCTCCAGTCCGCTGGGCGCCGCGGAGGGCGGGGCATGGAACCTGCGCGGGTCGGGAGCTGAGACCGAGCCCCTGCAGGTGTGTCGGAGGCCTCGGCGCGGGCGCTAGGCCGGGGGCGGGGGGAAGCCGGTCTCCGCGGCCGCGCCGAGTCGGAGACCCTGGCAGCCGCCGCGGCCGCCCCCGCTCTGAGCGCCGGACTGGCCTCCGAGGAGGACTGGGGAGGAGGCCAGGCAGGGGGCTTGGCGGGGAGGCTGGCTGTCCGCAGTGCGGTTCCTCCCCAGAAGCCGTTTTTCTCGACCTGCGTGAAAGGGGCGGCTGGAGGAGGCCTGGGGCGCCGGGCTTAGCGGGACGGACGCGCGCGAGAACAGCCGTTTGTGACGTGGATGCCAAACCCGTCACGTTGGCGCTGGCGCGTGGGCGGCGCTGGCTGCTGGAGACGTGGGTTGTAAAGCCTGAGGGGCCCGGGCTGAAGGCCAGCGCCCGCCGGTAAATGGGCAGGTTAATCTGGGTACGACTCGGATACTCAGCTGTAAAACTATAATAGCCTTTAGGGTCGTTTCTTGTATTGAATAGGGTAGTGCATATAAAGTACGATAAGGATTAAATAAAGGTGAGCTGCTTTTCTCATTAAAAGGTATGCTGTTCTTTTCATTATTGGCTCATTTAATAATCATCATAACCATCCTTTGAATCCGTATTTACCACCTCCATTTTAATAAATACAAGTACCGAAGGTTCAGAGAGAGAACCTGGCTTAGCCATCATTAGCAGGGATTTGTTTTACTCTGTATTTCATGCTGTTTCCCACCCTAAAATCCACAGCCTTGGGTTGTATTTAATCCAGTGATTGTCCCTGAGCACCACCAGAGTAGAGTGTAGTGGACCTAATCGTACAATGTAGTATTCTGTTTTCAAAAATTCTTGAGGCTTCATCTTCTTCTCCTCTAAATGTAGGCTGTATTAGGTCCTCTGGCTCTAGAAAGAGCAAGAATCAGTGCACCCTATTTGGAACCATATTCGAAGGATGTGATGACAATAGCTTTTCTAGCCATCTTGATCACAGCTCCAAATGGAGCTCTAATTATTGCCATTCTGGGACCTAAAGTACTTACTCGCCATGATCCAAACAAAATGAAAGTGGAATTAGCAGGATTAGAACTTAATTAAAAAGTTGATTTGCCATCACCTGCCTGCTTCTCTTAATGAATTCTCTTACATGAGAGAAAAATTAAAAGGTACAAATATGTGGAGACTACACAGAACCAAGGAGTTAATAAATATATGATTTCACTAAAAAAAAAATAATAATAATAATTCTTGAGGCTTCCTTAGAACTCCTGTGTAAAAGGTTAATTGAGGCCCTTCCTGCATTCTCTAACCTGTCTCTATACCCAGACGACTGTTACACGTGTGAATTTAAACCATAGTTGAAACCCTGAATTTTAAGTTTTACTGGAGAAGCTGAGAATCCTATCCAGGCCAGAGGGGAAATGGGACAGACTTTTTTTTTTTTTTTTTCAGACTTTTTTAAAGATGAAAACTGCGATTTCATCCATGCTCCATATTACGAAGGTGATATCATAATGCCTCTGATTGGATGGTGTATCTAGGCTTTAATAAGTAGGCATCGTGTAAGCACCAGGGCAGCTGGAAGTGGTTTCTTCTGCATGTGAGAAGGACCTCGGCATTTTGGCATCTAGTTACCTTTTGCTGCCCATATGAAGTGCCTATTGTGGGATTATGGTGCCAAATTGTTATTTTAGAAGTTATATTTGTGTTAGTGTCAACAGTTTAGATGGCCATGTCAGAATTCATCAAGGCCTAATTACATTTTACCCTAGGCCCCAGCCCAGGGTTGGAGGGGACAGTGAATTCTGGGGTTCTGTTGGATTTGTGGTACTGAATGAAGACTTATAGAATCAGAATAGTACATGATTGTTTAAAATTACCTAATTCCTTCTCATGTTAAAGATAATAGCATAAGTGGGAAGCAGCCACATAGCACAGGGAGATCAGCTCAGTGTTTTGTGACCACCTAGAGGGGTGGGGTAGGGAGGGTGGGAGGGAGATGGAAGAGGGAAGAGATATGGAGATATATATATATGTATAGCTGATTCACTTTGTTGTACAACAGAAACTAACACAGCATTGTAAAGCAATTATACTCCAGTAAAGATGTTAAAAAAAAAAAAAAGATAATAGCATAGAAACTAAGATAGTCACTAGGTTTGTTAATAGCAGAGCTTAGCATAGAACTGAAGCCTCCCTGTCACTGTACCATATTTTAGTCAAAATAGGGGTTTTGGAGAAGTGATTTTGGAGAAACTGAAATTTAGAGAGATGAAACATCTTATTTTCGAGAGCTCTGAAGACTTTCTAACCTTGTGGGGTTTATAATATCAGTAGGAAAAATTGTTATGACATGTAACTTAAAAGATTTTCCATATCAATAGATGTTTCTCTTCAACATCATTTGTAATGTCAGCATAGGGTTCCATACTTTGGATATATATTATATACCTTGCTTAACTAATCTGCTATTATTGGACATTTAAGTTTTATATTCTTTTGTGTTATTTAGTAATGGACATATAATTTTCAAAACAGCCAATAGGAAAGAAATGTTTAGATTCAAAAATGTCCCAGATTCATCAAGATTATATGAGAGTCACCAGTGGACAGGTGGGTACTCCTTTATCATGGTCCTTCCTATTCCTTCTCATGGCTCAAAGAGATTTTCCCGGAGGTTTATCTTTTACTAAAATGTTGTATGTAAATTTCTCACAGGTGATTCCTGACTGCAAGATAAGGTCTCTTATGACTTCTGTCTTCCAACTTTCCCTGTTCTGACTTCATAGTTTCTATACTTTCCAATAGCAGCAGAAAATGAAGAAGTTCCGGGTGAGTCATTTATTTACCTCTTAACTTTATTTCACTCTGTGTGTGCGTGTTTTCAGTGAATTTTATGAAAGAGAGCCCATATATTAAATTAGAAAAGAGGAAATCGTTAAAAATCACCTTCAGGGAAAATACTGTTTGAATACAACAGCAGTTCCAAGGTGTGGCCTGGGAGCCCCAAGACCCTTTCAGAGGGTTTGTGAGGTCAAAACATAATACCAAGATGCAAATTGCCTTTTACACTGATGACATTAGCAAAGATGGTGTAAAAGCAATAGATTGCTGCCTGTCTGGCATACATCAGGATGATGACACCAATGACATTGTATTCCTCTGCAGTAGTAAAAAAACTGCCACCTTTACTTAAGGATATCCTTGATGAAACAGTAAAAGTTACTAATGTTATTAAATCTTGACCCTTGAGTACACATCTTTTTTTTTTTTTTTTTTTTTTAATTATAGACTATCAAGGAGGAAGGAGGGCTTATTTATTTATTTTTTATTTATGGCTGTGCTGGGTCTTCGTTTCTGTGCGAGGGCTTTCTCTAGTGGCGGCAAGTGGGGGCCACTCTTCATCGTGGTGCGCGGGCCTCTCACTATCGCGGCCTCTCCTGTTGCGGAGCACAGGCTCCAGACGCACAGGCTCAGTAATTGTGGCTCACGGGCCCAGCTGCTCCACGGCATGTGGGATCTTCCCAGACCAGGGCTCGAACCCGTGTCCCCTGCATTGGCAGGCAGATTCTCAACCTCTGCGCCACCAGGGAAGCCCCACATCTTTTTAATATTCAGTGGGATGAAATGGGAAGTTCACCTAAAGTACTTTTGCGGCATACTGAAGTATGATGGTTGGTTGTCTTGAGGAAAAGCACTTGTGTGATTGATTTGTGAGCTCACCTAGCCACTTTTTTTCATGGACTATCATTTTTATGTGAAAGAGCAACTGGCAGACAAACAACGGTATTCACACGGTATTCAAACATTTTCTCAACAATGAGTGATGTGAACCTGTCATTTCAAGGAAAATAACTGTTAGTATTTGTTGCTAATATTAAAAGTTGAGCTTTCAAGTGAAAATTAGAATGTTGGAAAACTTGTGAAGTTGACAAATGCTGATACTTAAAGACTTTTCTGATGAGATTGGTAAGGATATTAACAAATGTGATTTTTTAATATTGAATAATAAAATGTGTCAACATTTGAGTCATATTTCTGATGTATCTGCTCAGAGGCAAACTCAAGCAGTTTAAGAGGACAGAGTGTTAGAAGTGAGGAACAGGGAATAAGTTGGTTAGGGAATGCCACTCTAAAAGGTAATATTTGAGGAATATCTTGAATTAAATGAGAGAGCCAGGTAGAAATCTGGAGGAAGAGCATACTACATAGAAGGAATAGCAAATGCATACACCCTGAGGCATGTTCCAGAAACAGTATTTAGGATACTGAACTTTGAACTTTACATATACATAATGTATATGTATAATTTAGGGAATACTGATTAAGTAACACCACTGTATCCCATATCTGGCTTAAGCAATGAAAATTACTAGTACTTTTGAAGCCCCTGTATGCCCTTCCTTAATCTCATCTCACCATTACCCAGAGAAAAGGAATCCTGAATTCTGTGGTAACCATTTCTTTGCTTTTTAAACTTAATTTTTAAAAACAAAACAGCGTATTTAGCAATTAATTAAATGCCCAGCCCTTTGGTAAGCCCTTGATGTAGTTTATCTTACATAATCCTCACAGCCAACTTTTGAAGTGTTGTTATTATTACTATACCATAAATTTTCAGTGTGGACATTATCTATTATTGATTAGAGATCATAGCCTTTAGCCCTGATGGTGGAAAGAAAGAGACTGTATAAAAATTTAACCTATTCTACAGTTCTGCTTTGGTCAGTCTTGAACACATTTATACCTTATATATGAAAATTTCCTTATCCAGCATTCGTTCAGGTGTGGCACATGATGTTTTTCTTACCTTATGCTCTGTAATTAACTGCTGAATGGTCAGTCTGGAACAAAAGAAATAACTAGTGAGCCTTTTTGTTTTTTGAAGTAGTTTTAAGTACAGTCATCACTACCTACTCTTGGAAAAATTTATTTTGTGCAGATAATTGGATTTTTTTAGGCATTTTGGCCAGATTAGAAAGTCTTTTTTATTCCTTCTTGCATCTCTAAAGTTCTGCTGCCATCAATTTCTGCTGTTTGAAAACATCCTTTATAGTTATTGTTTTTATTCTGCTTGCTTGTTGTTTTAGTGAGGGTCTGCTGGTGGAAATTTCTCAGTTTTCTTTATATGAAATATCCACGAAGAGCTTTTTCACTGTGTATAGAAATATTGGTTGACAGTTCTTACCTTTTAAAACACTGAAAAGCATTCATTGTCTTCTACTACTGGTACTATTGAAAATTCACCTGTTAACTTGTCACACCTTTGAAATAAGTTTGTCTGTTTTGGGCTAGCTGCTTTTTAAGATATCTTTTATCCTAGTATGTTCATATTTCTTTTTATCCTAATTAGATTTACTGTACTTCCCTTGGGTTGAGTATTTGAGTATTTTGTGTATTATATTGTATCTCCTTTGTTGACTTTGAAGCTTTATTTTTGTGTGTTATTTTGCTTATTGCTGAATCTGGAGATTACAACATGCACCATTAAAATAATGGTGTCTTCAAATACTGTATTCATGAACAGTGTAATAAACTTTTATCAGTATAATTCTCTTTACACCCTCCTCACCCTGTGGTCCTTGTCTTGTATCTCACTTATACATATATTTTTAACCCCAAATACTTGTTATTTTTGCTTTAAACAGTATTCATCTTTTAAAGAAACGTGTGTTTGTGTGTGTGTGTGTGTAAATAAAACTCTTTTGTGTTTATGGACATATCTGCTTTGGGAGCTCTTTATTCCTTCCTACAGGTCTGGGGTTCTCTCTGATATCTTTTCCCTTCAGCCTAAGCAACTCATTATTTCATTTATTATTTCAGCACTGATGGTGACAAATTTACTTGGCTGGTCTTTCTGAAAATGCCTTTATTTCACCTTGGTTTTTGAAGGATATTTTGCTGGATATAGAACTTTGTCGAGAGTTTTCTTTGTATGTGCATTTTTAGGATGTCTTTGTCTTCTGGCTTCTGTTGTTTCTGATGAGAAGCTGGTCTTCATCTTATTGTTATCCACCTGAATATAATGTGTTCTTTTCCTCTGTGCTTAAGATTTTCATTTTATCTTTAGTTTTCAATAGTTAGACCATGATGCACACAGGCGTGATTTGTTTTGCATTTATCCCTTTTGAAGGATGACAAAGATTTGTGGGTTGTTGCCCTTTTTTTTTTAACATCTTTATTGGAGTATAATTGCTTTACAATGGTGTGTTAGTTTCTGTTGTATAATAAAGTGAATCAGCTATACATAAACATATATCTCCATATCTCTTCCCTCTTGCTTCTCCCTCCCTCCCACCCTCCCTATCCCACCCCTCTAGGTGGTCACAAAGCACCGAGCTGATCTCCCTGTGCTATGTGGCTGCTTCCCACTAGCTATCTATTTTACGTTTGGTAGTGTATATATGTCCATGCCACTCTCTCACTTTGTCCCAGCTTACCCTTCCCCCTCCCCGTATCCTCAAGTACATTCTCTAGTTGGTCTGCAGCTTTATTCCCGTCTTGCTCCTAGGTTCTTCTGACCATTTTTTTTCTTTTTCTTTTTTTTTTTTTTTAGATTCCATATATATGTGTTAGCATACGGTATTTGTTTTTCTCTTTCTGACTTACTTCACTCTGTATGACAGTCTCTAGGTCCATCCATCTCACTACAAATAACTCAGTTTCATTCCTTTTTATGGCTGAGTAATATTCCATTGTATATATGTGCCACATCTTCTTTATCCATACATCTGTTGATGGACACTTAGGTTGCTTCCATGTCCTGGCTATTGTAAATAGAGCTGCAATGAACATTTTGGTACATGACTCTTTTTGAATTATGGTTTTCTCAGGGTATATGCCCAGTAGGTTGTTGCCTTTTATCATTTTTTAAAATTCTTGGAACTCACTCTTCAGATAGTTTCTTTGCATCATTCTCTTTTTCTTTCTAAAATCCCAATTTCAACAGTGTTGAAATATGTACATATTGTCCTAAATGTTAAGATGCTCTGTTTAGTTTGGGTTTTTTGTGTGTGTGTGTGTGTCCTTTAGTTTGGATATTTCTACTGAGCTGACTGTTTTCAAGTTCATGGTATCCTTCTTTTGCTCTGTCAATTCTCTTCATTCATAAGCCTGTAGAATCCACTTCTGATGTTGTATCATTCAATTCTAAAAATTCCTGTTTTTTCTTTTGTTTTTCTTTCTCTGCTAAGATTCCCCATCATTTCATTTATATTCTCAATTTTTTTTCACTAGGTCATTTAGTTTTATTTATTTAGTTTTAGTGTAATTACTTTAAAATCCTTATCTGCTAATCCCAACATCTAGGTTAATCTGTAGGTCTGTTTCAATAGGCTCCTTTCTTCAGTATGAATAAAAATTTTCTACTTCTTTGCATGTCTCCTATTTCTTTATTATGTGCTAGACATTATGTATAAAAGTACAGTAGGGATTGAAGTAAATAATACCTCCAGAAAAAGACACGTCCCTTCCTCTGTCTGCTCACTAACTCAGATATGTAGCTGAGATGGCCCTGGGCTTTAGTGAGGTACTGTTCACCACCAGCTTCACATGATCGAGGGCAGTATCAAGGCTTTCCTTCAGCAGGGCTTGGGTTGTGAACACCACCAAAGCTCCACTGATGTGCTTTTAGCTTAGCTACCAGCTTTTCTTTTGGGTGACTGAGGAGTTGCTGCCCTGTAGAGCTTTAAGCACCTGAGACATCTCTTCCTGCCCTGGTGCTCTGCTCCCAGCCTTTGGAGGGTTGTGGCCATGCACTCAGTAAAGGCCTGTGGGGGGAAAATGGTGAGTGTTTGTATTTCAGAGCATCCATATAAATTATGGAGCTTTCCTTTGGTTCCAGAAACTGCTTCCCCAACTTAAAATAAACTGACCACTTTGAGACATTTGGTTGGAAGTAAAAAAGTTCTACAGATACTAATCTTATGTTTGGGGACCTCTTGAATATGAAACTCCCACTCAGTCACCAGGTAGTATCAAAAGGCAAGTTGGTGTTGACTTGCTTTGGGACCAGGGTTCTTAGGGATGCTAATAGATCACACAAGACCATAAGCAAACATTAAAAGTTTGTTAAAAGTTGAACCAGTTTCCTCTCTTCCCTGCTTGCCCCCAAGAATGAAATAAGTTGTGGTTTTCTGTTGTCTTTTGAAATATTTGTCTCTTCTGAATTTTATCTTTTGTTCACCTTTGGATTCTCAGATCTCTGATTTTAGAAAACACTAGGTTAGGGGCTTGTTCTCATTGTTAAGGTTAAGATCAACTTCTCCTTTGCTTCTCAGAATTTGTTTCTATTCAGAATTTGTTTCTTTATGCTTATTTTAGAGATGGTGGCTCTGAGCTGCTTTCTGCTCTACATTTTTGCCCTGGCTATGAAATTTGAAAATGCCCTGAAAATGCTAACCAGAGGTGTAAGACTCATCATAATTAATTTCACTTTTTTCTTGGATCTTTACCTCTCAAATTCTAGTGCTTAAGTTAATATTTGATGCTTTTGTATAGCTATTTTTAGTGTGTTTTGGGGGTTTTGTTTTTTCTTTTATTTATTTTTCTTTTTTAAAATTATAGTTGACTTATTTATTTTTAATTGTAGTAAAATACACATAACAAAATTTACCATCATAACCAATTTTAAATGTATAGCTCTGTGACACTAAGTACATTCACATTGTTGTGCAACCATCACCACCATCCATCTCCAGAACTCTCCACCATTCTACTTTCTGTCTCTATGAATTTGACTATTCTAGGTGCCTTATATAAGTAGAATCACATAGTATTTGTCCTGGCTTATTTCACTCAGAACAGTGTCTTCAAGGTTCATCCATGTTGTAGCATGTCACAGAATATCCTTCCTTTTAGAGGCTGAATAATATTCCATTGTTTGTATATATTACATTTTGCTTATGTAATGTACATAATTTTGTTTACATTTGTTGATGGACACCTGGGTTGCTTATACCTTGTAGCTATTGTGAATAATGTTGTTATTATGAACATTGGTGTACAAATATCTGTTTGTGTCCCTGCTTTGAATTCTTTTGGATACATAACTAGGAGTGGAATTGCTGCATCATATGGTAGTTCTATGTTTGATTTTTTTTGAGGAACTGTCATACTATATTCCATAGTGGCTGGACCATTTAACATTCCTACCAGCAATGCACAAGGGCTCCAGTTTCTCCACATCCTTGCCAGTATTTGATATTTTCTGATTTTCTTTGTTTTTTGGGTCTTCTTTTTTTTGAGAGTAGTAATGGGTGTGAAGTGGTTTTGTTTTGTGCTTTGTTTTTATTTTTATTTACTTTCTAACTTACAGCAAAATTCACTTTTTTTGGATGTACATTTCAGTGACTTTTGACACATGCATAAAGACATGTAATCATCACCACAGTCAAGATACAGAACAGTTTAATCACCTCAGAATTTCCTTGGTTCCCTCTATGTAGTCTCCCCATCACTGATTCCTAGCAATCACCAATTTATTCTTCATCTGTATAGTTTTGCCTTTTCCTGAATGTCATGTAAATTGAATCACATAGTATGTAGTTTTTTGAGACTACCTACTTTCACTTAGCATGATGCATTTGAGATTCGATCATGCTGTTGCATATATCAGTAGTTCTTTTTTTTACTGCTAAATAGTATTCAGTTGTATGTGTATACCCCACTCACCAGCTGAAAAATATTTGTGTTGTTTCTGGGTTTTTTTGGCAATTATGAAAAGAGCCATTACAAACATTTGCATTCAGATGTCTGTGTGTACACATATTTTAATTTCTCTTGGGTAAATACCTAGGCATGTGCTTACCGTGTCATATGGTACTGTTATAATTAACTTTATAAGAAACTGCCAAACTGTTTTCCTGAGTAGCTTGTATTCTTACCACAATGTATCAGAGTTCCACTTGCTTCCCATTCTTTTTTTTTTTCTTCTTTATTTCTTTATTTTTGGCTGCATTGGGTCTTTGTTGCTGCATGCGGGCTTTCCCTAGTTGCGGCAAGCGGGGGCTACTCTTCCTTGCGGTGCGTAGGCTTCTCATTGCCGTGGCTTCTCTTGTTGCAGAGCACGGGCTCTAGGCACATGGGCTTTAGTAGTTGTGGCACACGTGCTCAGTAGTTGTGGTGCACGGGCTTAGTTGCTCCGCGGCATGTGGGATCTTTCCGGACCAGGGCTCAAACCCTTGTCCCCTGCATTGGCAGGCAGATTCTTAACTACTGCGCCAACAGGGAAGTCCCTTGCTTCCCATTCTTGTCAGCCCTTGGTATTTCAGTTTTTTTTTTCTTTAAGTCATTTTGATAGGTGTGTATTGCTATCCCATTATGGTTTTAATTTTCATTTTTCTAATGACTAATGATACTGAAAATCTTTTGATGTGCTTGTTTGTTATCCATACATCTTCTTTTGTGAGTGTCTCTTCAAATCTTCTGTTCATTTTTAAATTGGGTTGTTTTCTTAATGAATGTTGAGAGTTCTTTATATGTTCTGGATACAAGTACAATGCTTTGTTAGATTTGTGATTTTCAAGTATTTTCCTCACTATCTGTGGCTACTCTTTTCATTCACCTAACAGTGTCTTGCACAAAAATGTGATGAACTCCAAATTTTTCTTTTTAGTTTCTTTTGGTATCATGTCTAAAAAGTCTTTGCTTATCTCGAAGTCACAAAGACTTTTCTTCTAAAAAATTTTGGAGTTTAACATTTTATATTTAGGTCTATAATTGGTTTTGAGTTGATTTTTTTATAAAGTATAAGTTATTGGCTCATATAAGGCTCATTTTTATATATAGATGCCCATTATTTCCAGCGCCATTTATTGAAAAGCAAATGTATGTATGTTATCTTAATATATATTAACTTAGCATGTATACGATAGATACAGAAATAATTAAAGATATGTGTATAAACATGAGTTAATATGCAAACATACATTTACTAACTGTCTGCTGAGAGGGCCTATAAGCAGTGACACCTCAGTATCCATGAGCAAACCCAGCACACAGATCTTGGTTTCTAAATATCATTCTACAGTAAAAGGAACCAGAATTCCATGGAGAAATTGATTGATTCTGGGGCTGAGGCGAGGGTAATACAAAATAAGTCCAGAGCATTTTGTACTATCAGAAATTAAGGAAGTGCTCAAAAACAGAGTGATGGGGACACGTCAAATGGACATGGGCACCAACCCGAAAGAGCTTCTCATGGCAAAGCTGGAAGAATTTGAGCAACAAAATAAATAACATGGTATTGGATTCTAACCCAAAGCATTAAATATTTGAGACCATACTGATATAAGTAAATGATTGAATAAATAAATAAATGGGGAAAAGAGAGCCCTTTGAAGGATTCCAAGTAATATATCTAGATTCTGCCCCCTCTTAGAGGTGGGGCTTATTCCCTCTTTTCTCGATTATGAGCTAGACTTAGTGATTTGCTTTCAAAGAATGGACTATGAAAAAGAAACATAATTACAGTGGAGAAAAGTGGCAAACACTACCTTAAAAAGTGATCCAGGTTAACATCACCCGTGATATCATGTACCCCCTGATATATTGTGATAAGAAGCATTCTTTGTTATTCTCCCACAAAACCTAAAATCTCAGTCTAATCAAGAGGGAAAACACCAGACAAATCCAAATTAAAGGGCATTCTAAAAAGTATCTGTTTAGTATTCATCAAAATTGTCAAGGTCATATAAAACAGGTAAGACTGTCACAAACCAGAAGAGACATGACAACTAAATGCAATATAGTATCCTGAATTAGATCTGGACTAGATAAAGGGACATTAAAGAAAAGACTGGTGAAAGTCTGGAGTTTGCTTAATAATCCATTTGTTCCAGCACTATTTTTTTGAAAAGACTATCCTTAATCCATTGAATTTCTTTTGAACCTTTATCAAAATTATATGTGTGGTTCTATTACTGTACACTGTTTTTGTTCCAATGATCTGTGTGTTTATCCTTTTGCTAGTAACACAATTAATATAGCTTTGCAATAAGTCTTGAAATCAGGTAGTGGATTTGCTGATATTTTGTTGAGGATTTTTGTACTTATAACCATGAAAGATATTGGTTGGTAGTCACAATGGTGGTAAATGTTTAACCAGATTTTGGGTACTGGGAGAGAAATCTGGTTTGTACTGTTTACCAATTTCTATGGTATAAATATCCCTGCCGTGGCTAATTTCAAGCTACAAAATGATGTTAACCAATTGCCCAAAATTTGACAATCAGCACTCTTGATCTGGTACAAACAGGTGCAAGCCACCACTGTAGTTTTCTGATAATGCTTTTGTTAGGTTTGGGTATCAGGGTAACGTGGGCTTCAAAAATGAGTTGAGAATGGTTCTCTCCTGTTTGTTTTATGGAAGAGATTGCATATAATTGGTATTGTTTCTGCCTTAAATGTTTGGTGGAATTCACCACTGAGACCTGAAGATTTCTTTGTTAGAAGGTTTTGTTGGTTTAAATGAAGTGAAATTCACATAATATAATATTGACCATTTTAAAGTGTACAGTTAGGTGACATGTAGCACATTCACAATGTTGTGGGACCACTACAACATATAGTTCCAAAACATTTTTGCCATCCCCAAAGAAAACCCCATTCCCATTAAGCAGTCATTACCTAGTCCCTCTCCCTTTAGCCTCTGGCAATTACCAATCTACTTTCTGTCTCTGTGCATTTACTTATTCTGGATATTTCATATAAGTGGAATCATATAATATGTACATTTTCTATTTGGCTTCTTTCACTTAGCATAATGTTTTCCAAGTTCATTCACCCTATACCATGTATCAATACTTCATTTTTATGGCAAAATAATACTCCATTGTATGTTTATACCACAGTTGTTTATCTGTTCATCCACTGATGGACATTTAGGTGGTTTTCACTTTTTGGCTGTTGTGAATAGTGTCACTATGAACTTTTGTGTACAAGTATGCTGGGTTGTATGGTATTTGTATGTTTAACTTTCTGAGCAACTGCCAAACTTTTCCACAGCAGCTGTACCGTTTTACATTCCCACAAGCAATATATAAGGGTTACAGTTTCTCCACAACCTCCCCATCACCTGTTATTTTCTGGTTTTGTTTTTTTTAAAAAAAAAAACACCCATCATAGTGAATATGAAGTGGTATAATTGTGGTTTTGATTTGAATTTCCCCTAAGGACTAATGATGTCGAGCATCTTTTCATGTGCTCATTTGTATAACTTAGAGAAATGTCTGTTCAATTTCTTTGCCCATTTTCTGGCTGGGTTATCATTTTTGTTATTGAATTGTAAGTATATTATATATATTCTGGATAATACACCTTTATCAGATATGCAATTTGCAAATATTATATTCTATTCTGTGAGTTGTCTTTTTCCTATTTTGGTAATATCCTATGATGCATACAAGTTTTATTTTTATATATATATATATGTATGTATATATATGTATATGTATGTATATGTATGTATATATATTTCCTTGGCTGCCACGCCACATGGCATGTGGGATCTTAGGTCCCTGACCAGGGATCAAACCTGCGCCCCTTGCATTGGAAGCGTGGAGTCTTAACCGCTGGACCGCCAGGGAAGTCCCCATAAAAGTTTTAAATTTTGATAAAGTCAGTTTATTTTTCTTTTACTGCTTGTACTTTTGGTGTCACATCTAGAATCCATTGCCAAATTCAAGGTAAGGAAATTTATTCCTATGTTTTCTTCTGAGTTTTATAGTTTTAGCTCTTAATATTTAGGTCAATGATCTATTTTGAGTTAATTTTTTTTATATGGGGTGAGGTAGACGTCAGGTTTCATTCTTATGCATGTGGACATTTGGTTGTCGCAGTGCCATTTGTTGAAGAAACTATTCTTTCTCCACTGAATGGTCTTGTCTTCCTTGTTGAAAATCAGGTGGCCATAGATGTATGGCTTTATTTTTAGACTCTCATTTCTATCCCATTGGACAATATGTCTATCTTCATGCCAATCACACTGTTTTGATACTGTAGCTTTATAGTAAGATTTGAAATAAGTGTGAGTCCTCCAACTTTGTTTCTTTCCCAATTTTGTTTTGACTGTTAGGGACTTCTTGCAGTTCCATATGAATTTGCGGATTGGCTTTTCCATTTCTGTGCAGAAGTCATTGGGATTTTATTAGGGATTGCACTGAACTTGTAGATTCCTTTGAGTAGTACTGTCACTTGAACTATATTAAATCTTATAGTCTATGAACACAGAATGTCATTTCTTTTATTTAGGTCTTCTTTAATACTTCCAGCAATGTTTTGCAGTTTTCAGTATATAAGTCTTACACCTCCTTGAGTAAATTTATCCCTAGGTGTTTTATTCTTTTTGATGCTACATTAAATGGAATTGTCTTAATTTCTCTTTTGGATTTTCATTACTGGTATATAGAAACACAACCGATTTTTGTGGGTTGATCTTATAATTCTGCAACATGCCGACTTTGTTTATGAGCTCTATTAGTTTTTGTTTTTGTGGATTCTTTGGGATATTCTATATGTAGATGAATGTCATCTGCAAATAGAGATAGTTTTTTTTTTTTTTCCTTTCCAATTTGGGTGCCTTTATATCTTTTTCTTGTCTAACTGCTCTGGCTAGAACTTCCAGTACAGTGTTGATTAGAAGTGGCAGAAGCAGGCATCCTTGTCTTGTTTCTGGTCATAGGGAGAAAGTTTTCAGTCTTTCACTACTGAGTATGCTATTACCTGGGGTAGAGGTGGATTAAAAATGTTATCATTTTGAGGAATTTCTTTCTATTTCTAGTTTACTGAGTGTTTTTATCACGAAAGAGTGTTGAAGTTTGTCAAACACTTTTTGTGCGTCAATTAAAATGATCTTCTACTTTTTCCCCTTTGCTCTATTACTGTAATTGATTGACTTTTGTATGTTGAACCACTCTTGCATTCCTGGGATAAATCACACAAGGTCATGGTGTAGATTATAATCTATTTTTTTATTTTGTTGGATTTGATTTACTAGTAATTTGTTAAAGATTTTCATCTTTATATTCATAAAAGATATTTTAACTCTTTATCGAGTAGAATGCTTATCTCCACTTCATTTAATTCTTTTTCTGAGGTTTTGTCTTGTTCTTTTGTTTGGAACATATTCATCTGTCTCCTCATTTTGCCTAATCCTCTGTTTTTATTTCCATGCATTTGGTAGGTTGGTTACATTTCCCAATCTTAGAGAAGTAATCTTATGTAGGAGATGTCCTCTGAGGCCCAGCAGTATACTCCCCTCTGATCACCAGAGCTATAAGCTCTACGGGTTCCCTATTTGTGGGCTACATGAATCCTTCCTCGTTGCGGGGCCGACTATTGTGGGCACACTGGTAGGCAGGGCTGACCCTCAGCCCTGTTGGAAGCCAGGCCCTGCCTCATGCAGTGGCTCTCGGCCCACTGTTGGGAGGGGCTGGGTCCCTGCCTGGCTAGCTGCACGGCCTGTGGGGTGCCTGGACTGGGACCCAATGTGGCTGGCTGCATGGCCTGAAGTGTCCTGGGATTGGTGATGGCCCATTGGTGGGCATGTAAGCCTCCAGCACTAATAGGCTAGAGGGAGGACTCCAGAATGGTTCCTATTAGCACCAGTGTCCTCATGGTAGAACAAGCTCCCAAAATGGCTGCTGCCAGTGTCTTTGTCTCCAGGGGGAGTTCCAGTTGCCTCCTGCCTCTCCAGGAGGCTCTCCAAGATCAGCAAGTGGGTCTGAGGTAGGCTTCTTTCAAATTACTCCCTCTGCACTGTGACTTGGAACGTGTCGGATTTTTGCATGCGCCCTTTAAGAGTGGAGTCTCTGTTTTCTACAGCCCTCTGGCTCTCAAGCCGCACTGGCCTTCAAAGCCAGACGTTCTGGGGGTTCGTCTTCCTGGTGTAGGACCCCCCAGGCAGGGGAGCCCAATGTGGGGCTCGGACCCCTTACTCCTTGGGGAGAACCTCTACAATTTTGATTATCCTCCCATCTGTGGGTCACCTACTCGGGTGTGTGGGTCTTGACTATACTGTGTCTTTGCCCCTCCTACCCATGTCATTGTGGTTCCTTCTTTGTATCTTTAGTTGTGGGGACTCTTTTCTGCTACTTTTCAGATAATTTTCAGAGATCGTTGCTCTGTGAATAGTTGTAATTTCAGTGTGCCTGTGGGAGGAGGTGAGCTCAGAGTCTTCCTTCTCCACCATCTTGGCCATCCTTTGTGACCATCTTTTATCTTGTACATACTTCTGTCATAGCACCTGCTATGCATATTGCATTTAAGAATTTAATCTTTGCCTCCCTGTCAGCATGTAAGCTCCCTGATGACAAGAATAGTTGCTTTCATTCATCTCTGTATCTCTGGCAGAGTTCCAGGCATGGAGTGATATCTGAGTAAATATATACTGAACAAATATTTTATATATGTATAAAGCAGGGTGGCAGTATATCTAACTCTCCAGAATAAATACTATAGTTAGCATATTAACAGTTCACATGTCTTTTTGATGGTACTGTATTTTGATCACTTCAGTTTTAACTGAAATATGTTGTTTCAGGGACCAGTAACATTCAAGGATGTTACTGTAGAATTCACCCAGGAGGAGTGGCAGTTGCTGGATGCTGCTCAGAGGACCCTGTATAGGGAAGTGATGCAGGAGAACTATCGTCACCTCATCTCAGTGGGTGAGGAAATCTTCCCTATCTGTAACTCCCAGTAGTTTGCATTTCCTTTCTCAGTTACTGGAATTTGTTAAGTCTCCTATAGGGTTGAATATTAGCTTTGTTTTAGGGGTCAAAGTTGATGAATCCATTTTGGGTACCAGAAAATTATTTGTGTCCCCATGCACTCCACTGATACAATCTAAATTTGCCAAGCTTATGTGGGACATTCCTTGTTCTGCTCCTAAACTGCACTTCCTTATCCTTCAGAGTTGCTGTATTCCAAGCAATTTGTATTATTTTCTTTATCTTTCTATTAATAGGTTATTGTGTGAATAAGCCAAATGCAGTCTTCAAGTTGAAGCAAGGAAAAGAGCCATGGATATTAGAAGTAGAATTTCCATGTCGGAACTACCCTGGTAAGTTAGAAATTATAACCTGTGAGGAGGTTGGTGCCTTTGACTTTTGAAATTTTTTTTTTCAGGAATCTCGTTTTTAAATGTCCTATACTTTTGGAAATGATTGAGGATACCTGATCTGCATATGTAAGCAACATAAATCACAACTCCAGTTTTCGTTCTCCATCTAAATTCCCTCTTTTGCTTGACATAAAGTAATAACTCTCTGTAGTTGTTTTATTTTTTAAATTAATTAATTAATTAATTTATGGCTGTGTTGGTTCTTTGTTTCTGTGCGAGGGCTTTCTCCAGTTGCGGCAAGTGGGGGCCACTCTTCATTGCGGTGCGCGGGCCTCTCACTATTGCGGCCTCTCTTGTTGCGGAGCACAGGCTCCAGACGCACAGGCTCAGCAGTTGTGGCTCACGGGCCTAGTTGCTCCACGGCATGTGGGATCTTCCCAGACCAGGGCTCGAACCCGTGTCCCCTGCATTGGCAGGCAGACTCTCAACCACTGCGCCACCAGGGAAGCCCCCTGCTTGACATTTTTTAAATAGATTTACTTCTCTTCCCTATATACTAACTCTGACTTAAACTTTCATTTTGTCTTTTTTCTAGAATTCCCAGTTACTCCTTGCCATTAAAGTATGCAACTATAATCTTAAAATCTGTCTTATAAATTTTTTCAAATGCCATTTTCCTCCTTTCATTAACAACAAAATGCCTTAGTTTTTTCAGCACCCATTTTAATTTCCTATTCTCTCTTTAAACTCTGAAATCAGGTTACAAATCATTATGCCTTTCATCAGTTATATTATTTTGGAGTTGATACAAAATACACCTAATTTTCAGTCAAGAACTAGTCTGGCGCTTTGTTGCCTACTGCATCTTATTATTATTTATGTATTTATTTTTGGCTGCGTTGGGTCTTCATTGCTGTACGCGGGCTTTCTCTAATTGCGGCGAGTGGGGGCTACTCTTGGTTGTAGTAAGCGGGCTTCTCATTGCGGTGGCTTCTCTTGTTGCGGAGCACGGGCTTCTAGGCGCGCAGGCTTCAGTAGTTGTGGTTCGCGGGCTCTAGAGCGCAGGCTCGGTAGTTGTGGCGCACAGGCTTAGTTGCTCCGTGGCATGTGGGATTTTCCCGGACCAGGGCTCGAACCCGTGTTCCCTGCATTGGCAGGCGGATTCTTAACCACTGGGCCACCAGGGAAGCCCTGCTTCTTATTTTTCCTTGTGGCCCCAAAACACATGCCAATTTTCATTTCATCTGCTCTCTTAAATGTCTTTCATACATAAGATCTTATTTCATGAGTATCCAAGTTAACTTTGCACATGTCCTTATCAAATAACTTTTTTTATGTTTTCCCCATAAATGCTATGAAATTCTAACCCCAAGCCTCTGCTCATAATCTTTCACTTTCTTTCAAGCATTTAAAGATGAATAAATAGGAAGGTCCATAACGATTCTAGAACAATGTTGAATAATTACTCTTTAAAGATCATGTAGCAAATTGAAGCAGAGATGTGGGAGCTAAGATATGAAAGCAGAATAAGACTAGTGTTGAGTCATAGGTAACTCTGTTTTGGAGATGCAGTATTTGGTGGTCAGCATTGAAAATCTCTGGTGCTACAACTGGGAATTCGTTCTGTTATAAGGATGGCTTGCACTCTGCTTTTCTTTAATCTTTCCTTTTGGATGTATGTGTTTCTGGGTCTTCTGAACCAGCAAAAATTAAGCCAACTAGATAGAGAGGAATTTTCCTCTAAACATGAGGAAATGGATGTTCTGAGAAAGTCACTTTAGTGTTGACATCTAGATTGTTGTATATGGGTAAAGAGGAATAAGTGGAAGTTTATAGTCTACTAATTACTAGGAATCCTAACACAGTAAACTAGGTTTGAGTGGGTACAAGACCTATACTTTAGCTCCTTCATCCAATTTAATCTTTCCTCTGATATTTCCAGTGAACACAGTTGTCTACTAATTTTTATTTTCACCCTACTTACTATTCATTGCCCTTTATGGACTCACAGCATTCTCTGTGAGTTTCACATTCCTGTTCAGCAGCACTTTGAATATCTTTTGTTCTCTGCTCCCTGTTCTTTGTTTTTTTTTTTTTGGCTTAACCTTCTCCAGGTTTTTAATATCATATTTGTAGTGTCAAAGATACTTGGGTTTATAACCAGGTCCCTTCCCCTCTGCTATAGCAGTTTTTAGTGTTATTTATATTTCTTCTAAACCACTGAGATAGAGGAAGTTTGCACTTGAGAGTTCCTTCATTTGAGGATATTGGCCTGAAGCCTAAGAATCCACCCTATGACCATAATAATGTGTTAAGATTTTTACAGTATTAAATTTTGGATTCCTTTGTAGAAGACCTATGGAATACTCATGACCAAGGAGCAAGATACCAGGAAAGCCAAGCTAAAAATTCAAGGCAAGTTCAAGAATTCAATTTTGAGATTAGAAGCTTTGTAAGAAAGGGTCTTGATGGGGGTACTAGAAGTGAGAGAGCACTAGTTAATAATAAATGTGAAAAAACTAACACTGGAGCAAATTCCAAAGAACATAATCCAAATGGGAAAGCCCTGTTTCATAATAGAGACCTTTTTTATAATTCAAGATCAGGAGATTACAACTTTGAAACAGTCTTTTGATTCTTCTTACTTACACGATAAGGGAGGCTTCATTACACAAAGTGGAGTTCAGGCAGTTGAGAGACCTATAATGCAAGTGAAATTCCTTCTACCAAATGTTAAACCATAATGTATTTCAACATAGAATATTCACAATGGAGAAGCTCTATGAAGCTAATGAATATTGGAAAAATCTCTAGAAATTGGTTCTCAGAGTTACTTGGAAAATATACACAGCAGACCAAAAAAAAAAGCCTTATACATTAATGAATCTGGAAATTTCTCTCTAGGAATGGAGAACTCAAAAAACATCAGAAAACTCATACCAATGAGAAAGCCTATAAATGCAATGAATGTGGAAAGTCCTTCTGCCAGAAGTCTGTCCTCATAATACATGAGCATACTCATTCAAAGGACAAACCCAGTGAATGTGGGAAATCTGTCTCTCGGAATGGAGACCTCACAAGACAACAGAAAACTCCTACCAGAGAGAAGACCTATGAATGTAAAGAATGTAAGAAAACTTTCTACCACCTGTCATCTCTCAGTAGACATTTGAGAACTCATGCAGGAGAGAAACCCTACGAATGTAATCAGTGTGAGAAATCCTTCTACCAGAAGCCACACCTCATGGAACATCAGAAAACACACACAGGAGAGAAACCCTATGAATGTACTGAATGTGGGAAGTTCTTCTACGTTAAGGCATACCTCATGGTACATCAGAAAACACACACAGGGGAGAAACCATATGAATGTAAGGAATGTAGGAAATCCTTTTCCCAGAAATCACACCTCACAGTACATCAGAGAACACATACAGGGGAGAAACCCTATAAATGTAAGGAATGTGGGAAATTCTTCTCTAGAAATTCACACCTCAAAACTCATCAGAGAACTCACACGGGAGAGAAACCCTATGAATGTAGGGAATGTGGGAAATGCTTCTACCAGAAGTCAGCCCTAACAGTACATCAGCGAACTCACACAGGGGAGAAACCCTTTGAATGTAATAAATGTGGAAAAAACTTTTACTATAAATCAGACCTCACTAAACATCAGAGAAAACACACAGGGGAGAAGCCCTATGAATGTAATGAATGTGGTAAATCTTTCTCTGTGAATTCCGTCCTCAGATTACATCAAAGGACTCACACAGGGGAGAAACCCTATGAATGTAAAGAATGTGGGAAATCCTTCTCTCAGAAATCACATTTTGTCATACATCAGAGAAAACACACAGGAGAGAAACCCTATGAATGTCAGGAGTGTAAGGAAACTTTTTTCCAGAAATCAAAACTCACTGCACATCAGAAGACACACACAAAGGGAAAAGCTTATAAAGAGTATAAATTGGGAAGTTCTTCTGTCTGAATTTATCCTTCAGAATAATCAGATAATTTACATGAGACAAAAACCTTATGAAATATCATCAGTATGGGAAAATTTCAGCCACAGTCTTTCATCATGGAGAGAAAGTCTGTAAATCTTTTAGGGA
The DNA here is from genome assembly GCF_028021215.1 of Eschrichtius robustus. Taxonomy (NCBI): domain Eukaryota; kingdom Metazoa; phylum Chordata; class Mammalia; order Artiodactyla; family Eschrichtiidae; genus Eschrichtius; species Eschrichtius robustus. The sequence continues at coordinate 6,231,714 of NC_090830.1, read as the reverse complement.
GAAATTTTTACCATATATCAGACTTTTACTAAGTATCAGACAACATAGATGGTAGAAACACTACAAATTGTAAAACATGAGGGAAACCTCTCTTTCAGAAGTCATACTTTATTGTACAGTATAGAAACCATACGAGAGAAATCCTATAAGTGAATGTAAGGAAATTTCTGTCAGGGTAGCCATCATTTAGACATCCAAAAGCTCACATGAGTGAGAAATTCCTATCAGTATCCTGACCATTCAGAAATCTTTTTATATCATTTGGACTCAGAACACTCTAAGGGGATAATCACAAAGACTGAAACACATATGGAAGGCTTTATCAAGAAGTGATGTTTTGGTGAATGTCAGATCAGTGATAAAGTATAGAACCTTTATAAGTATTTTAAATATATGAAAGCTTTTTAACAAAAATTCTAAGAGACTCTGTACTGAGGGTAACACTTATACTAGAAGTCACGTTGCAGAAATCTGATTACAAGGCTGTTGTTTTTCTTTTAAAGAAACCTGCAAATATCTAGATATCTGGAGCTTTCTAAAAAGCACAAATAAATTGAATAACCAGGTGACATCATTAAACACATGTGAAGAGTCCTTTAGTATGTAGGACTTATGTGTGAATGTCAGTGTGCTACAGAACACAGATTGTGGATGTTTGATGTGCATGTGAACCCATCCGTAACTGTACATAGGGAAATATGTAGCCTTCTTTAGTTCAGTAACTTTTAAGTATATGAAGATATCTCATTAAGTCTCAGCAGTGACTTCTGTTAATAGAATGTGTATTTAAGTTTAATACTCTTTTAAAATTATAATGTATCTTTTCCTCCTATTTCTGAATGGATATGGATTTTACTGAACTAATCCTTCAGAAAGAAGCTAAAAATGTTTTTGTAAATTTTTCAACTCTCTCATGGTCAGCCAAATTTTACATTAGGGATACATTTTTTTTTATAGGAAAAACCTAAGTTCATTTTAAAAAACAGCTGAAAACACCCTACACAATAAAAAAAATAGCTATGTAAAGAAACGTCTGTCTTAGTGTTTTAGCAGATTGCAGAGCTGTCTGAATTTGTATTTTGTATGAGAGTCCTAAATGTTCTTCACTACCTTTTTCTTCCTGGTAGAAGCAACATGACATAGAGGTTAAGAGTGTGGACTCTGGACTCCTACTGCCCAGGCTCAGTTTCCAGCATGAAGCATGCACTTAACCTCTCTGTGCCTCAGTTTCCTTTTCTATAAAAAAGAAGTGATAATAACAATATGTTAGGATTGCTGTGAGGTGTAAATGAGTTAATATTTTTAAAGCACTTAGAATAGTGCCTGAGACACAGGAAGAGCTCTATGTTAGATACTGCCATCATTATAATTTGTATTTCTTGAATTATGTTGCAAAATAAATAAAAGGTTGGCTACCAGCATTCATCCCTCACTTTATTGCTGTAGTGCCTTGGTTTGGTTTGGTTGTACATTTTTCCACAAGTGATTCAGATCTGGCCCACTGCCTGCAAGCTAAGAACGGTTTTACATTTCTGAATGGTAGAAAAACTAAAGAATATCTTGTGACATGTGAAAATTATATGATATTCAAACTTAAGGTGTCTATAAATACAAATTTTATTACAACACTAATACAAAAACAAAAAAAAAGCAAAAAACATTCATACCTGTTTTGCCTGTGGCTGCCTTCACATTACAGTAGCAGAGGTGAGTGTTATGAAGAAGACCACATGCCTCACAGAGCCTAAGAGAGTTACTATCTGGTGCTTTACAAATTTAAGTTTTCTTAGAGCTGAAAACATCACAGCCAGTGTAAAGGTATACTTTTATATATGGTATGTGTTCCAGAAATGATGCATATAGCAGTCTGTGGGTAGGTGGGGGTTTTTCCAATATATTTATTATGTGTATTATATTTATAGGTTACAAGACTAAGCATTAGAATTTTTTTTCAAATAAATGTGTTTTACCCGCTGGATTGTCGTAACATCGAAGCAAATTTCCTGATGGAATGTAGCAGTAAATTATGAAATAAACATTGTCTAAATTAAATTAATTGATCCCTACTCACAGTATTCCTGTATTTTCTTCCATGTCAGTGGCCAGTTTTCCCTGTATCATTTTTTTAAAAATATTTATTTATTTTCGCTAAGCCAGGTCTTAATTGTGGCATGTGGACTTCTTAGTTGTGGCACACAGACTTCTTAGTGGCAGCATGCGGACTCTTAGTTGTGGCATGCGGGATCTAGTTCCCCAACCAGGGATCGAACCTGGGCCCCCTGCATTGGGAGTGCAGAGTCTTACCTACTGGACCACCAGGGAAGTCCCCCTGTATCATTTTTTAATTTTCTCACTATCTCATAATAAAGTACATCTTTATGTCATACTTAACTAATGCAACCCAATAACAAACAAAAGCAAAATAGAATACCCAACTCCACCAGCTACATTGCTAGTAAAATTATTTTATTGCCCACGCTTCATAGAATTGTCAAATGCTGCTCCAATCTAAATCCTGCCATCTTGGACCAATGCAGCCTGTGGTGGGGGACTTGGAAGGCAGGGGACCCAGCCTGGGAGCCCAGCAGGCTTCCTGGGCCTGAGTGGGCAGGGCAAATGCCCTCTGCTGCTCCTCTCCTGCTCCTCCGGTCCTGGAGGGCCCCTCCTGCCTGCCTCTCTTGTTCTCCCCCAGCATCCTTCCTATGCCCCCAGGACCAATGTGGCCTGGAGCGGGCCTATGAGGGCACAGGACCCAGCCCGAGAGCAGGGCAGACTTCCCTGGCCGACTGGGCAGGGGAAACGCTTGGTGTGCTCCCCCCTGATTCAAGCCCCAGAGGGTCCCTCCAGGCGTGGGAACCCCTCTCCCTTCTCAGCCACCCCTCAGGGGTGCCAGTCGTGTCCAGCCTCCACTTCTCCACACCCCTCAGTCCCCGCACATCCTACTGGTTCACTTGGGGTTCCTCACATCTCCTTGGGCATTGAGGTCCCCCACCAGCATCTGGCAGGCACTGGTGTTGTGGGGAGACACTAACTCCAAGTCTTCCCACACTGCCATCTTGACTCTGCCTTGGAGGCATAAGAAGGAAGCCAGGATGAGAACAGGAGATGCAGGTGGGCGGGGCCCTCCAGGACTGAAGGAGTGGAGGGGGTCTGCCCTGCACACTCGGGCCCAGGAAGCCTGCTGGACTCCCAGGCAGGGTCCCCCGTCCTCTGAGACCAGAGGCACGCCTGGGCCCCTTCTGTTCCGCTGAGCCTAATCCCCATGCCCCCACACCCCCCAGGGCCTTTTCCAGCCCTGTGTCTCCTAAGCATAAGCCCCGCCCACTGCCCAAGCCCTGCCCCTGATTAGGCCAGGTCCTCCACAGCCAAGGCCTTTTCCACCTTTTTTTGTTGTTATTCTCCTCTTTTTTACTATTGTGGTTTTACCTTCTGGTTTGTTTCGTCTATATTTCTATTTTTATATTCTTTCTAACATATCTGTTAGTTTCCCAGTCTAATTTTATTTTTTACTCTTTGTTACTGTTCTCCTTTTTTTTTTTTTTGGCTGCCCCATGCGGCTTGCAGGATCTTGGTTCACAAGCTGGTGGTCGGGCCAAGCTCCTGCAGTGGGAGCTCCAAGTCCAAACCACTGGACTAATAGAGAACCTCAGACTCCAGGGGATATTCATTGGAGTGAGGCCTCCTGGAGGTCCTCATCTCAGCACCAAGAACCAGCTCTACCCAGCAGCCTACAAACTCCGTTGGAAGCCTCAGGTCAATCAACCAGTAAGACAGGAACACAATCCCACACACCAAAAAAAAAAAAGAGGCATGGCAAAAAAATATGTCACAGATGAAGAAGCAAGGTAAGAACCTACAACACCAAATAAATGAAGAGGAACTGGGCAAACTACCTGAAAAAGAATTCAGAATAATGATAGTAAAGATGATCCAGAATCTTGGAAACAGAATGGAGGCACAGATTGAGAAAATACAAAAAATGTTTAACAAAGATCTAGAAGAACTAAAGAACAACAAACAGAGATGAACAACACAATAAATGAAAAATACACCAGAAGGAATCAATAAGAGTAACTGAGGCAGAAGAACGAACAAGTGAGCTGGAAGACAAAATGGTGGAAATAACTGCTGAGGAGCAGAATAAAAAAAAAAGAATGAAGAGAATTGAAGACAATCTCAGAGACCTCTGGGACAACACTATACACACCAACATTTGAATTATAGGGGTCCCAGAAGAAGAAGAGAAAAAGAAAGGGTCTGAGAAAATATTTGAAGAGATTATAGTGGAAAACTTCCCTAACATGGGAAAGGAAATAGTCACCCAAGTCCAGGAAGTGCAGAGAGTCCCATACAGGATAAACCCTAGGAGAAACACACCAAGACACATATTAATCAAACTAACAAATATTAAATTCAAAGAAAAAATATTAAAAGCAGCAAGGAAAAATAAAAAATAACATAAAAAGGAATCCCCATAAGGTTATCAGCTGATTTTTCAGCAGAAACTCTGCAGGTCAGAAGGGAGTGGCAAGATAAACTTAAAGTGATGAAAGAGAAAAACGTACAACCAAGATTACTCTACCCAGCAAGGATCTCATTCAGATTTGACAGGGAAATCAAAAGCTTTTCAGACAAGCAAAAGCTAAGAGAATTCAGCACCACCAAACCAGCTTTACAACAAGTGCTAAAGAAACTTATCTAGGCAGGAAACACAAGAGAAGAAAAAGACCCACAAAAACAAACCAAAAACAATTAAGAAAATGGTAATAGGAACATACATATCAATAATAACAGTAATAATAGTAATAATAATAGTAACTGGATTAAATGTTCCAACCAAAAGACACAGGCTGGCTGAATGGATACAAAAACAAGACCCATATATATGCTGTCTACAAGAGATCCACTTCAGACCTAGGGACACATACAGAATGAAAGTGGAGAGATGGAAAAAGATATTCTATGCAAATGAAAGAAAGCTGGAGTAGCAATACTCATATTAGATAAAATAGACTTTAAAATAAAGACTGTTACAAGAGATAAGGAAGGATACTACATAATGATCAAGGGATCAATCCAAGAAGAAGATATAACAATTATAAATGTTTATGCACCCAACACAGGAGCACCTCAATAAATAAGGTAAATGCTAACAACCATGAAAGGGGAAATCGACAGTAACACAATAATAGTAGGGGACTTTAACACCCCACTTACCCAATGGACAGATCATCCAAACAGAAAATAAACAAGGAAACACAAGCATTAAGTGACACAATAAACCACATAGATTGAATTGATATTTATAGAACATTCCACCCGAAAGTGGCAGAATACACTTTCTTCTCAAGTGCACACTGAACATTCTCCAGGATAGATCACATCTTGGGTCACAAATCAAGCCTTGGAAAATTTAAGAAAATTGAAATCATATCAAGCATCTTTTCTGACCACAACGCTATGAGATTGGAAATCAATTACAGGAAAAAACTGTAAAAAACACAAATACATGGAGGCTAAACAGTGTGCTACTAAATAACCAAGAGATCACTGAAGAAATCAAAGAAGAAATAAAAAAATAAATAAAAACAAATGACAACAAAAACACGACGGCCCAAAACCTATGGGATGCAGCAAAAGCAGTTCTAAGAGGGAAGTCTATAGCAATTCAATCTCACCTCAAGAAACAAAAATCTCAAATAAACAATCTAACCTTACACCTAAAGCAACTAGAGAAAGAAGAACAAAGAAAACCCAAAGTCAGTAGAAGGAAAGAAATCATCAAGATCAGAGCAGAAATAAATGAAAGAGAAATGAAGAAAACAATAGCAAAGATCAATAAAACTAAAAACTGTTTCTTTGAGAAGATAAAATTGATAAACCCTTAGCCAGCCTCATCAAGAAAAAAACGGAGAGGACACAAATCAACAAAATCAGAAATGAAAAAGGAGAAATCACAACTGACACTGCAGAAATACAAAGGCTTACAAGAGACTACTACAAACAACTATATGCCAATAAAATGGACAACCACAAAGAAATGGACATATTCTTGGAAAGGTACAATTTTCTAAGACTGAACCAGGAAGAATTAGAAAACATAAACAGACTTATCACAAGTAATGAAATGGAAACTGTAATTAAAAATCTTCCAACAAACAAAAGTCCAGGACCAGATGGCTTCACAGGGGAATTGTATCAAACATTTAGAGAAGAGCTAACACTGATCCTTCTCAAACTCTTCCAAACAATTGCAGAGGGAGGAACACTCCCAAATTCATTCTACGAAGCCACCATCACCCTGATACGAAAACCAGAAAAAGATATCACAAAGAAAGAAAATTATAGACCAATATCACTGAGGAACACAGATGCAAAAATCCTGAACAAAATACTAGCAAACAGAATCCAACAACACATTAAATGATCATACACCATGATCAAGTGGGATTTATCCCAGGGATGCAAGGATTCTTCAATATATGCACATCAATCAATGTGATACACCACATTAAAATATTGAAGAATAAAAACCAAATGATCATCTCAATAGATGCAGAAAAAGCTTTTGACAAAATTCAACAGCCATTTATGATAAAAACTCTCCAGAAAATGGGCATAGAGGGAACATAGCTCAACATAATAAAGGCCACATATGACAAACCCACAGCAAACATCATACTCAATAGTGAAAAACTGAAAGCATTTCCACTAAGATCAGGAACAAGGCAAGGATGTCCACTCTCTCCACTCTTATTCATCATAGTTTTGGAAGTCCTAGCCACAGCAACCAGAGAAGAAAAAGAAATAAAAGGAATACAAATAGGAAAAGAAGTATAAAACTGTCACTGTTTGCAGATGACATGATACTATACATAGAAAATCCTAAAGATGCCACCAGAAAACTACTAGAACTAATCAATGAATTTGGTAAGGTTGCAGGATACAAAATTAATGCACAGAAATCTCTGGCATTCCAATACACTAACAATGAAAAATCAGAAAGAGAAATTAAGGAGACAATCCCATTTACCAATGCAACAAAAAGAATAAAACACCTAGGAATAAACCTACCTAAAGAGGTGAAAGACTTATACTCAGAAAACTATAAAACACTGATGAAAGAAATCAAAGATGACATAAACAGATGGAGAAATATACCATGTTCTTGGATTGGAAGAATCAACATTGTGAAAATGACTATACTACCCAAAGCAATCTACAGATTCAATGCAATCCCTATCAAACTGCCAATGGCATTTGTCACAGAATTGTAACAAAAAATTTTACAATTCGTATGGAAACACAAAAGACTCCGAATAGCCAGAGCAATCTTGAGAAAGAAAAACGGAGCTGGAAAAATCAGGCTCCCCGACTTCAAACTATACTACAAAGCTACAGTAATCAAGACAGTATGGTACTGGCACAAAAACAGAAATATAGATCAATGGTACAGGATAGAAAGCACAGACATAAACCCACACATATATAGTCACCTAATTTACGACAAAGGAGGCAAGAACATACAATGGAGAAAAGACAGCCTCTTCAATAAGTGGTACTGGGAAAAGTGGACAGCTACATGTAAAAGAATGAAATTAGAACACTACCTAACACCATACATAAAAATAAACTCCAAATGGATTAATGACCTAAATGTAAGACCAGACACTATAAAACTCCTAGAGGAAAACGTAGGAAAAACACTCTTTGACATAAACCATAGCAAGATCTTTTCTGACCCACCTCCTAGAGTAATGAAAATAAAAACAAAAATAAACAAATGGGACCTAATGAAACTTAAAAGCTTTTGCACAGCAAAGGAAACCATAAACAAGATGAAAAGACAACCCTCAGAATGGGAGAAAATATTTGCAAATGAAACAATGGACAAAGGATTAATCTCCAAAATATACAAACACCTCATGGAGCTCAATATCAAAAAAACAAACAACCCAATTAAAAAATGGGCAGAAGACCTAAATAGACATTTCACCAAAGAAGGCATACAGATGGCCAAGAGGCACATGAAAAGATGCTCAACATCACTAATTATTAGAGAAATGCAAATCAAAACTACAATGAGGTATCACCTCACACCAGTCAGAATGGCCATTATCAAAAAATCTACAAACAATAAATGCTGGAAAGGGTGTGGTGAAAAGGGAACCCTCCTGCACTGTTGGCAGGAATGTAAATTGATACAACCACTATGAAGAACAGTATAGAGGTTCCTTAGAAAACTAAAAATAGAACTACCATATGACCCAGCAATCCCACTACTGGGCATATACCATGAGAAAACCAAAATTCAAAAAGAGACATGTACCACAATGTTCATTGCAGCACTATTTACAATAGCCAGGACAGGGAAGCAACCTAAGTGTCCAGCAACAGATGAATGGATAAAGAAGATGTGGCAATATATACAATGGAATATTACTCAGCCATTAAAAGAAACGAAATTGAGTTATTTGTAGTGAGGTGGATGGACCTAGAGTCTGTCATACAGAGTGAAGGAAGTTAGAAAGAGAAAAACAAATACCATATGCTAACGCATATTATGGAATCTAAAAAAAAAAAGGTACTGATGAACCTAGTGGCAGGGCAGGAATAAAGACATAGACATAGAGAATGGACTTGAGGACACGGCAGGGAGGGGGAAGCTGGGGCAAACTCAGAGTAGCACTGGCATATATACACTACCAAATGTAAAATGGATAGCTAGTGGGAAGCAGCAGCATAGCACAGGGAGATCAGCTTGGTGCTCTACAATGACCTAGAGGGGTGGGATAGGGAGGGTGGGAGGGAGGCTCAAGAGGGAGGGGATATGGGGATATATGTATGCATATGGCTGATTCACTTTGTTGTAAAACAGAAACTAACACAGCATTGTGAAACAATTACACTCCAATAAAGATGTATTAAAATAAATAAATCCTGCCATCTTATTTCTCCTTCCTAATGAAAATGACTTTCATGATGTTCAGCTTCCTAATCATGCTTCAATCTGATTCGTCTGATGTTTAACATTAATGAGCACCTAGTATGATATTTAGTGATTGCTTACATCTTAAGTATACTTTGTATTTATATATTGTAACTTCTGAATACTTCATGGTAAACTGTTGTTACCAGTATTCTATTCAGCTCTGACATGAGCATGCCATCTTGATAGATATTTAAGAGGAAACTTAATCCCTTTAGAGTTGTTCCTTATTTCAATGTGCTGTGAAAGCAAATACACTGTATAACTTCCTTGGGCTTCTCAATCAAAATTTAAATAAAAATTAATACTTTCTGGGGACAGTCCAGTAGCTGTGGCAAATCTGCTATTCAGAATAAAGCCTGTAATAATGAAAATACTTTTAAAAAATAATACTGCAATAAGAGTAAAATGTTCCTAGTCTCCAAACTGAAGAAAACCTGAGACACTGTTTCTTGGCCATAGCCCCAAGCCATGAATTAGTAACCACCAAAACTGACGGATCAGAGACAACTGACCAGACGCTGATAGCAATTAATTGGAGGAACTGTCTCATCAGTACACATGCTTATGAACATCAGCCAATCTGTGACGACTCCTCATTCCTGAAAGCCAATCAACAACAGCTTTCACTCTGACATGCTATGGAAATTCAGCAAGTCAGCTACAGCCTCACTCCACTGACTACACTTTTACACTTTTTGAAAGACAGCCAGTCAATCCCTCAACACTCCTGCTTTGGAAAGCCCACCAATCCCTGAATCCCCCATTTCCCAAAACCTTGTTTCTTACTTTTTTTTGACTGATTTATAAGTATAGGCCTCCTTTGGTTAGTTTGATGGTCAAAGATGTACAGTATCAATTCCTTCCCTCATGCTATTCTATTCATAAGAGACAGATTCATTTCCCCACCCTCTTGAATCCAGATTGGCCTTGTGACTTGTTTTTGCTTATCAGCATGTGGCAGAAGTGCCAGGCCTACCTAGAAGTGTGGCAGCTTCCACTTTTCTTCTCAAAGCTGATCATCATGCAAAAAGTTCAACTAGTCTGAGATCCCCAGCTGTGAGGAAACCCAAGCTACTGGGAGTGAAACCCCACAATGCCAGACATGTGAGTGAAGTTTTCCAGACCTTCCAGCCTAGCCTCATCATTGGCTAAATGCTAGCTGAATGAGAGACTCCCAGCTAATAACAAGTAGAGCAGAAAAATCACCCACTCTATCTACAGAGAAATAATAAATTTTTGTTTTGAGGCATTAAATTTTAGGTGTTTTTGTTACATAGTAATAGATAACTGAAACAGAAAAGCAATAAATCAAGTTTTTGTTTCAGATGTTGTTTAGTTTCTTCTTTCACAGTAATAGTTCTGCTGTGTAATTGGCCCTTAGAAGTTTTGCCACCATTAACACTATAACGACAATTATTGGGGCTTCCCTGGTGGCGCAGTGGTTGAGAATCCGCCTGCCAATGCAGGGAACACGGGTTCGAGCCCTGGTCGGGGGAGACCCCACATGCCACGGAGCAACTAAGCCCGTGCACCACAACTACTGAGACTGCGCTCCAGAGCCCGCGAGCCACAACTACTGAAGCCTGCACACCTAGAGTCCGTGCTCTGCAACAAGAGAAGCCACCGCAATGAGAAGCCCGTGCACCACAACAAAGAGTATCCCCCACTCACCGCAACTAGAGAAAAACCCACGTGCAGCAAAGAAGACCCAGTGCAGCCAAAAATAAATAAAATAAAATAAATTTCTAAAAACAAAGAAAAAAGACAATAGCGAATTATAGAGAGGGGATTCAACGTTAAAAAGGTGGTCAGGGAAGGTCTCACTGAGAAAATGACATCCCAGCAAATAGTTGAGGAATGAGGAAGTGAACTTTTGGATATATGTGGGAATATATGATATGTGAATATATGATATATGCAATATATGTAATTGATATATATTTATAAAATATTTACATATCTATTAATAAATGAACAATATATGCTTATCAACCTGAAACACTGTTTCATGAAATAGTATTATTTCTATCCATGATGCATTTTATATTTTCTAATCAATTCTGTTCTATTTTACCCTTTTTCTTACTGATATGAACACTTATATAAGTCTTGGACAGATTGTAACAGAGTTTTTCTAGATAAGATTTTTTCTATTTTTTTCTCAATCCACTCTAAGCAATGCACTTTTCTTCAATGACAATAAAAACATAAATGTGCACGTCATACATTCAACAACTTTTTAGCACTTACTATGTACCAAGACCCAATGCACCCCCCCCCAAAAAAAAGCATTGAAGATGGAAGAAAAAATATATAGTATATACAAATACAATTGAAAAATATATAGCCCAAAAATGTTTTTGGAAAGAATACCCTCACTACCTATAGCACACTCTGTTTTATATTCTATTCCAACATTACACATGAAAACATTTTGTTCAAATGCACTGAAAGAATTTCACAACCTATTAGTAAGTGTTATTCCACAGTTTTAGGATCAAAGCTCCAGTAGTTACAAAGAGGAATGGGACTGGTAGGTCACAGAATTAGTACTCTCAAAAGCCAGTTTTTCAAACTTATGGTTACCAAGGGGGAAAGGGTGGGGGAGGGATAAACTGGGAGATGGGATTGACATATACACATTACTATATATAAAATAGATAACTAATAAGAACCTACTGTATAGCACAGGGAACTCTACTCAATACTCTGTAATGACCTATAGGGGAAAAGAATCTAAAAAGGAGTGAATATATGTATACGTACAGCTGATTCACTTTGTTCTACAGCAGAAACTAACACAACATTGTAAATCAACTATACTCCAGTAAAAATTAATTTTTTTAAAAAGAGTTTTCTAAGGACAAGAAGACACTAAAGTGGTAAGGAATGAACTAGAGAGGGGAGCATTCGTACCAATAAGCTTAATGATGACTGTCCTCTGTAGGACAAGATTAATGGTTGGAGATGCCGCTATGGAACTAGTCTCATGAATGTCAATGGAGATGATGGAATTTTGAAATAGCAGAAGCCAGATGGCAGCACTAACAGTCAAAAGCAAAGTGAATATAAATACTATAAAGGGCAGCATGGCCAAAGTGGTAACTAGAAGTCCTCAACTCATAGGGATCTGTGAGGATGGCTTATAGACCATAGTATTCCTAAGAGTGAGACAGTCAGTAGCCAATGAGGATATCACTTGACTTCTATAATTGAAAAAGACCAACACCTTCCTCACGTGGAGTGGTCAGCAATATACATTTGTTGTCTTACCCCATGACTATCTTAATTTTCCTTTTTTTCCCATCATAATATATTCCTAAGGGACCTTGATTATCATGCAAATCTGGAGAACATCATGATCCAGTCTACTGATAACATTAGGTTAATCTGACCTAAGATATAGCAAGTGGCAAGTACTCTAGATAGTATGGTAAGAAACGTGAGCAACAGAGGGTGGGGAATAGATGCAAAATATAGTCAGGGACTTACCACATCCATGAAGCTTACAGAGATACAGTGTTCTGGGATGTGCTGAGACATCTCCTCCAAGGCAAAGAACAAGTCACTGCACCTGCAGTCCCTACTCTGAGTAAGAGGTAAAGCAGAGAGTTAGGCCTCTTTGGATACTGGAGATAGCATATATAGCACTCTTGACAATACTGCCTGTCTTAGTCCTTTTTGGCTGCTAAAACAGAATACCATAGACAGGGTAGCTTATAAACAACAGAAGTTTATTGCTCACAGTTCTAGAGGCTGGGAAATCCAAGATCAAGGCAGCAGCAGATTATAAACCTGGTGAGGGCCCACTTCCTCATAGACTGCCATCTTTCTGCTGTGTCCTCACATGGTGGAAGGAGCAAGGGAGCTCTCTGGGGTCTCCCTCATAAGGGCGCTAATCATATTCTCGAAGCTCACGCTCGACCTAATCACTTCCCAAAGTCACCACCTCCTAATACTCACATATGAATTTGGGGGGGGACACATTGAGTCTATAGCACTGCTCCGACCTACTTATTGCCTGTTTGAGGCCATAACGCCTAGAGCAAGAGATGATTCTTTCAGAAAGGACCAGACTATGATATATGCTGCCCTGCCACTCAGGCTATGTATGACCGTTCCCATGCTTTTTGCTAAATAAAGAATGCTGTGTGGAAACCGCAATAAGAGAGTCACAGTGTAAACCCCTAGACTTCCTGTGGCTAGACAATATATTCTGCAGTAAAGAACTCTTCTTTATTTGAAAAGCAGCTCTTGGAATGTTACTGGCCCTCTTACAGACAGTATCTGATCAAGACAAGTAACTATGCAAATGAAGCTGCCACCAGATATACCCAGTCCTACAATAAAATCCTGTAGATGGAGCAGCAATTTGTTGTACACTAGAAATGGTACATTACCTTAGAGCACAAGTGAATTTCACACAGAGGTGGCCCAGACCCATGTGTTACCTACCACTGTTACCTCTCCCCTAGCTCACACATATGGCCTTGTGGGGATTTCCTGTGAGCAGCTCACAGAGGATAAAAACCAGACCTAGCTTATAGATGTATTAGCTCAATATGAAAGTGAAGGTTAAAAAATGAACTGTTGCTGTCCACAATCGCCATGAGGGATGTGCCTGTCTGTGGTGAGGAGACATCCTTTCAGTGTGCATACCTTTGAGCACTAAACCTAGCCATCAACTTTAGGTTCAGGAAAAATAGTCTGAAGTATGAATACGCATCAATTTCTTACCGGGGGCAAGTACCTTGCTAATTAGGAGCCTAGGAAAAGTGAGACTGGAAAACTGGAGACAAGGGTATCTGGGTGACCTATAGGAGTGGACACAAGTTTATTTATTGTGCTTTATGTCTATTGCCACCAGAAAGAAGACACTAAACAATCAGGTCAATAGGATGACTCGTCCAGTAGGTATCAGCAAGCCTGGGTCCTCAGCCTCCCCAGGGTTTGCACAATGAGCTTGTTAAAGGAATAGTAATGGTGGCAGAAATGGAGGCTCTACACGGGCCCAACAATTTGCACTCCCTCTCCCAAAGGTGATTTAGTTACTGCTGCTACCAAATGTCTGACCTAGCAGCAGAAACCAATGCTGAGTTCTCCTATCATAGTACCATACTTCAAGGAGTCCAATTTGCTAGTCAATTGGCAACAAGTTGATTACACTGGACTCCTTCCATCCTAGAAGGAAAAGCAGTTTATTGTCCTTGGGACTGATAGGTATTTGAGATATCAGCTTCTTTTTCTATCTGCAATTCCTCTACCAGTACTCTTATCGAAGGGCTGGCTCACAAAGTATCTGATACACTGACCTGGGATCCCACTTACATTTTCTTAAACCAATGAACCCATATCAAGGTGAAGGAGGTACGTCAATGGGAACATGATTGCATCACTTGGAAGATATTTTCATAATATAAGATTGGAATGATCTTTTCAAGCTTCAGCTAACTCATTGCTATGGACTGAATGTACCCCTCCCAAATTTACATGTTGAAACATTAATCCCCAGTGTGATGGTATCTGGAGATGGGGTCTTTGGGAGGTAATTATCCATTGAGGGTGGAGGGCTCAAGCTAGAAGAGACACAAGAGAACTTACTCTCTCTTTTTGCTATTCACTTCTCATACGATGAGGAGACAAACCAGAAATTGGGACAGATGCCACACCCCAGATCTGCCAGCACCCTGATCTTAGATTTCCCAGCCTCCAGAACTGTGAGAAATAAATTGTTGTTTAAGCCACCTAGTCCATGGTAATTTGTTATAGCAATCCACACTGACTAAGACAGTCACCAGTTAGAAATGATATCCTGTAAAGTTTGGGTGCTCTCCTTCACCCTATATATGTTTGCCCCACAGGCATTCTATTGTGCTTTATCCCTAATAGCCAGAACACATGGGTCTGGGAACCAAGAGGTAGAAGTAGGACTGGACTCTTTTCATTTCAAATAAAGAAGAGGAAGTAGGGAGAATGAGAAATGGAAGGATTGGAATCCAAAAAGGCTGACGTATTATTTTCCAGCATTGACAACTGGGACTCAATCCTACAGGGGACCCTCTGAGGAACAATGTAGAATGCACCTCAGAATTATACTTCTAAAGGAAAGGAGTCTGGGGCATTTAGCCACTAACTCCTATCCTTTAATGGTGGAGTGCTGCATTAGGAGGTTAAGTACCATACATTTCTGGGCAGTCCCTGCACATTTACTGAATGAGCTTCCATGGCTCTGGAAAAAGCTCCAGGCAGAAATTCATAAAGATGCAGTAAGAACTTGAAGTGATAGAGGCAACATGCATGGGAACTGTTCTCCATATTTGCAGCTGAAGATAGAGGTGGACTGATGGGCTATGACATGAGGCAACAATTGGACCCACTGCAATCCAAGATTTGCACCTCCAAAATCCACTCATGCTCCATATTAAGTCACCAGCTCTTCTTAGAGATGGCCTACTGCACCACTCATAATAATCAGTTAGTGAAACAAGTTACAGTTCCCACAGATGCAATTATAGTTCCATGGCCTTCATTTATTATATTTTCTCTCTCTTATACAACCCATTCTATATTCTGCTCACCCTTGTCCAACAAATCAACTGGTCCAGCTTCCTTGCTTGGTGTGATGACCCAGAATTTCATTTCTGAGGGGCTGAGGGATGGTATTACACTGAGGACTCAGTGACTATACACCTCTGTCAGACATTCAGCAGTAGCTAGACCATCCTTTTAAAGAGGGAGCCATACTCTTTGGCCCATGTACAGCCACCATCCCTATTACTATTGACAACTCTACTCATGACCCATTTCAGAAGCACTAGAGTGGCCAAGGACAGAGCCATCTATCTAGTTAGATAGACAAGACAACTCATCTATCTAACTAGATAGATGAGTTGTCTTGTCTATCTAGTTACTGAGTGCCTTTGCTGTGAAGGATACTCTTATACGTGTCCATTAGAAGCACAAACTTCCACACACTTTATGGCCATACCCATAAGTCCTTTATTATGCCACTTCCCCAAACACTCTTCTCTCTGATCTTCCAGTCTTGTTCTTTCAGGCATCTGACAAACAAGGCAAGCCATTTGCTACTGCCTAGGAGTCCATGAATTACTTCAGGTTACTTCTTTCCTATAAAGTTGACAACCAAGTAGAAATACAGAAACTGCTCACTGGCATGATTTTTCATCAATACTGCCCTTTAAAGCCATCCTTAAGTAAGGCTATGTATCAGGAAGTTGGCTCAACCCATCCATGACTAGGCCTAGTTTTAGGAAACCCTCCATAAGGCTATAGGTATAAATTGAAGAAAAATACAGTGGTAGGTAACATGAAGGTATGAGTCACCTGTTTTTGATAAGTACCATGCTCAGGCCTGATTTTGAGTATACAAGTATTTCATATAGTAGATGACAATGAATGTGAGAACACCTAGCTTCTAAATGGGCAGCTCCTGCCAAATAATTACTTGATATCTTATGGTAAGACGCTCAGTCTCTACTAGGGCTGTACAGCATTCCAATAACTGATTTTTAACTATCAAGAAGTTTTCTGATACAGAAGTTATCTTTCTCCAAAGTCCTAGGGATATAAGCTCCAATTCCCCAATTAACAATGAAATCCACAAAGTATGGTTATCTACCATAGAAAACTCCATTACTATTGAATCTGGCAGGTGATGAGGCCTGGGTGTCAAAAGTGCTTGTACCGCACATTTTATCTGTCAGAGTCTATTTGTCTTGTGAGCCCTATTCAAAACTATCAGTAATAAATGAGTCAGAACAGTTTTCCCAAGTGCAGCATATTTTGCTTCTTAATTCCAAGGCGGTCTACCAAGTGCCGTACCTTGTACTAGTAGGGGGTATGAAGTATAATAATTTCTTATTTAAAGTTATGTCTGGCCTTGCCAAGACTGTTAGACTTCTAAAAAGAATTTAACAATTTGGAAGATCTCTAAAATTTTGTAAGGTTTACCTCTCATCCTTTGACATGTATGTGTCTAACTGAGGCATCCAAAGTATTTCTTACCTCCTGCTCACCAGGTTTGATTAGCATGATGATATAAAGATGATGGACTAGCTTACTATTCTACAGAATGTAAAGATGATCAAGGTCCCAAAAGACTGTACTGTGACAGGGAGAAAGTATGTAACCATGGCTCTGGAGCAAGACTATACATCTATACTGCTACTCACACCATGTAATAAAATCAAAATGCCTTCTGTGATTCTTTTTACTAATGGGTTTAAAAAGAACACATTTCCCAGATTTATAAATTAGAGGATATGTTTATTCTAGTAGAGATGACATGCAGCAAAATTTCTAAAATTGGGTAATTTTGGTTAAGTTTATGGTAGTCCACCATCATCTGCCACAATCTATCTGGTTTTTGAAGAGGTCAAACAAGTAAAATGAGTTATGATATAATGTGGACTACCAGCACTGAATCTGTTACATTTTCAAGAATTCTACCAATCTTGGACAGGGAACAGGTCCAGAGGCTTCTACTTGACCCTTCTTACCATAATGACTCTTACTCCTAGGACAGAGTACCAATACGAGAGTTCTTCCAACTATGTTCATCCCAAGTATGCACATGGGAATTGGGGAAATGACTAACACCATGGATCTCTAAATCCACTGAACTAACTGTAAAATGATCTTTAACAGACTCCATGTGTCAACTGGTCTTCATAAGACCCTATTCTAATTGGGAGTCATGGTAGTGTTGGATAAGACGAAATCCATGGTTCCCTGAGTGTGGATACTGCCCTTTCCCCACTGCTCATTTGCTCTTGTAAATGACTATAAATCCTTTGGAGAAGGATTGGAGTAATGCATGTAGAAAATACTTGTGGTGCCATTGCAGGATTCTTCCTCAGTTAGGTCTGGCCACACTGTCAACCAATGGGATTGGGGACTGAGAACTGGCTCATAAATAAAAACTGGATGAGGATAATAATTCTTCATCAGGGTCTGACATCAGCCTTTTCAACTCTTGACTTTTTTTCTGGTTATACATGCCAAGTAATATTCTAGTTCACTGTCAATCTATCTCACCCCTAGAAACACCAATATCATGCTCTATTAGCCATTGCTATGTATCTGAAGGTCAAAGCACCCATGGCATCACTCCTGTCTCACTACCCATTACAGTAATTACATCCATCTTGCCTAGGTGATACAGTCTGAACTCTCATATATAGAATTTTATCTCTCATTGATATTATGAAGCCAGATTCTTAGCTATTCTATTGCTAACCTCTGACTACAAAAAACAGGTACCACTGAGATTTTCAGCAATGTTTGTGTTTCCATCACTACTGTATTTCTTATTACCTTAGTAAATATAGCTCTCCTGGGTAACATGTTCAAAGGACTGGCTCTTCAGTCTTTCTTAATAAATCTATTCTACCATGTCCAGATTCCTGAGCCTCATGCCCTCTTCATCTAAGGCAGCTAGCTCTACAGTTTCTACCTCACTGTAGACTATTATTAAATCCAAGTTTCAAGAAGCCAACCTAGCAGTATATAAAGACCATTTTCAGATGTCCAGGTTAAAAAAAAATTAAATTCTAAGTTAAAGGAGAGAATGCCCATATAAATATAATCCCTCATATCCAGTATTAGATCTTACGCCCTTATTTTACACTCTTGTCCAAATACACTCAAGATACCCTCCTACTCAGATTTCCCTGGCGCTAATTAGTACTTATTGGCCATATCTAAAAACTCTTCTGGTAAGTAAGTTACGTTTATAGCAGACTGTATTTCCTCACTTTAGGCTATGCTGAGAACTAACCTTAGTTACCGGTCTGAAGGCAATTAAAAGGAGTCTGCTTGGAGTTCAGAGAAGTACACTCTTAACAATTTGACCCTGCACAGATAACTATAAACTCAGCAAAACAAAACAAAAACAAAAAAACCCTAGCAACAACAACAACAATGAAAACCATCTCCCCACAAAAAACTCAGCATGGGGTGAAGTTCCCATTTTTGTGTTTTGGTCCACAGGGAAGCCACATTCACAGCCTGGCGTGGGCAGATAAAATTCCAATAGAAAATTCACCATCTGTCTGGCTGTATGAACCAGGTTGGAGCCCAGAGCAACAAGAACTGCTGGAGAATGAGAGGAGGATCCTAAAAAAGGGAAAGTCAGAGAAGAGAAACACCAAATTCTGTGTATAAACTCTTCCCAAGACTCTAAATCAGGGGTCCCCAACCCCCGGGCCGGTACTGGTCCATGGCCTGTTAGGAGCAGGGCCACACAGCAGGAGGTGAGCAGCGGATGAGCAACTGAAGCTTTATCTGCTGCTCCCCATCACTCCACATCGCTTGCATTACTGCCTGAACCGTCGTTTGTATTACAGCCTGAACCATCCCCCCTCCGTCCATGGAAAAATTGTCTTCCACGAAACCAGTCGCTGGTGTCAAAAAGGCTGGGGACCGCTGCTCTAAATGACCCCCGATCCACACATGCACAGGACAGACTGCAAACCATCTGATCTTAGATTTGAGCTATTACATTTGCAAATGAGACAAGTTTTCAGTTTCAGTCTAAGTTAATCGCCTGCTAAAACAAAATCATCTAGAGGAGTATTACAGAATCCAGAGTCTCCACAAAGTAACATTTTAAATGTGCAGGATACAACATAAAATTACTCAACATATGAAGAACCAAGAAAATGTAACTCATTCTCAAGGAAAGAGATGACCAACACAGGCCAACACCAAGGTCACTCAGTGTTGGAACTGTCTGATAAGAACTTTAAAGCATCCATTATAACTACACTCAATGACATAAAGGAAAATACACTCATGATGAGTGAAAAAATAAGAAATCCTAGCATATAAATAGAAATTATGAAAAAGCACAAATTGGAAATTTTAGAACATTAAAATACAAAATCTGAAATTAAAAATTCACTGGATGGACTTAATAGCAGAAAAAAATGGAAAAGGAAAGCATCAGTAACGTTGGAGAAAAATCAATGAAAATGTGGTATTTAAAGAAGAGAGAGAAAAAATACTGAAAAAAATTAATACCATACTAGACCTGTATGACATCAAAAGGTCTAACATATGTGGAACTGGAATCTAGAAGCAGAGTAGAGAGAGAATTGTACAAAAACAATATTTAATTCCATATGGGATAAATGTGAAGAAAACCAAGCCTAGACATATGAGAGCCAAACTTCTAAAAAATGAATAAAAAGAAAATATTTAAAATATCCAAAGACATATTACACTCAGGGGAACAATAATTTGAAGAACCAAAGAACTCTCATCAGAAACCACAGGCAGAAAACGGGAGCAACATCTTTTTAAGTGTTAAAAAAAAAAAAGGTCAATCCAGCAGAAGTATCCTTAAAGAACGAAGGCTAAAACCAGACATTTTCAGATAAAGGAAAACAAAGAGAATTCATATCTACCAGGCTTAAACTATAAGAAATGCTAAAGGAAGTTCTTATAGATGAAAGAAAATGATACCAGGAATAAACTCAGATTTTTAAAAACAAATAGAGAACTAGAAACATAAATATTTGGATAAATATTAAAGGACATTTTTTTTCTCTTAATTTCTTGAAGATACACATACTGTTTAAAGCAAAAAATATGACATCATATTGGGTTTATCCCACAAATTTTGATAGGTTATATTTTCATTTAGTTCAAAATATTTTAAAATTTCACATGAGACTTAATCCATGTAATACTTAGAAGTATGTTGTTTAATCACAAACTGTTTTAGAATTTTATAGCTATCTTTCTGTTAATGATTTCTAGTTTAATTCCGTGTTCTGGGAACATACTTTGACATCTATTCCTTTAAATTTGTTAAAGTATATTTTATGGCCCAGAGTGTGATCTATCTTGGTGAATGTTCCATACAAGCTTGAGAAGAATGTATATTCTGCTGCTATTAGATGAAGTATTCTACAAATGTCAGATAGATAGATCAACAATAGCTTTACTGATTTTCTGCCTACTGAAACTGTTAGTTACTGATAGAGGGGTGTTGAAGTCTACAACAATTAATATAGCTACTCCAGCTTACTTATAGTTAGTGTTAGCATGGTGTATCTTTCTCCACCCCTTGGAAATGGGCTGTCTGTAGAAAACATATAGCTGGGTCTTGTTTTCATTATCTACTCTGATAGTCTCTTTTAACTGGTGTATTTAGACCACTCACATTTAAACTTATTATTAAAATAATTGAAGTAATATCCACCACATTTTTAACTGTTTTTTATTCTTTACCCTTTTTCTTTCATTTTTTGTCTTCCACTCTTTTCATGTCTTCTCTGGTCCTAATTGAGCACTTTATATTATTCCATTTTCTCCCCTCTCTTCGTATATCAATTACACTTCTATTTTTTATTGATTTCCTAATTTTTTAAAATGTATTGACTTTTTAAGGGCAATTTTAGGTAAACAGCACAAATAAATAGAAAGTAGGGATTTCCCATATATGCCTGCCCCCACATATATACAGCCTCCCTCACCATCAACATTCCCAGCCCCCATCTGCACAGAGTGCTGTATTTGTTACAATTCTTACAACTGATGAACATACACTGACACATCATTATCACCCAAAGTCCAGTTTACATTATGGTTCACTCCTGGTGTTGCACCTTCTGTGGGTTTTGACAAATGTATAATGACATGTATCCACCATTATATAGAATAGTTGAACTGCCCTAAAGGTCCTCTGTATAGTATTCTGTCCTTAGTAGTTGTGACACGTGGGCTCAGTAGTTGCAGCTCATGGGCTAAGAGTGCAGGCTCAGTAGTTGTGGCTCACGGGCTTAGTTGCTCAGCAGTATGTAGGATCTTCCCAGACCAGGGCTCGAACCTGTATCCCCTGCACTGGCAGGTAGATTCTTAACCACTGCGCCACCAGGGAAGTCCCAAGAATAATTTTAAATGTGATATTACAGCATAACAAGGATCATCCTTATACCGCATACCATTGGCAATGTGGTTTTGTTATCTGATTCATAAGTGATCTAGTTCTAGATTCCAAAACTGAAGTTCTCATTTCTGGGGTCAATTTTGGAACCAACAGTACTACTTTGGGTTCCCATAAAAGCAGAGGCTGAGGCAAGGAATTAGGTGCAGTTTATTTTGGAGGTCATCTTGGGAAAGTAGAGGGAATGGAGAGAATTTGATGGGAAAAGAGGGAAAGTTAATAAAGTGCCACTGGGGACAAGTATCCAACACCTCTAAGGATCTCAGAATAACTCTAAAGGTTGCACCTCAGAATAGATCGTGTTGAAAGCTGACCTTGGAAAAATTAACACTGAGTATATTTTTTGTACCATTTTCTTAGTGTTTGCTCATAGTCTATTGGCAGTGGTTTTTTCACTTCAAATCAAGTGTAGAAAATTATAGTTGGTCCTCCGTATCCATGTGTTTCACATCCGCAGATTCAACCAACATTCGGGGCTCCTGGAACCAACAATCCGTGGATACCAATGGACAATGTATTGTGTATGTTCTCTGCAGGCTCCACTTTTGAAATACAATTGCTCTTAGAAGTTTCTCTATATATATTAGATGTATTTATTTTTGCTTCCAATATGAAATATGATTTAAGAGACTTAGGAGGATACTGTTATATTTACTCATACTTTTATCCATTTCCTTCTTTCTTCTCTGAATTTCCAAGACTCCTTCTGTTATCATTTCCTTGAAGAACCTACTTTAGCCCCTGTTTGAAGTAGGTCACCTTGTAACAAACTCTCACTTCTCCTTTATCAGAGAAAACATTCCCCTTCATTCCCAAAACATGTTTTCAAGAGATAAAGAATTTGCAGTTGACAATTATGTACTTTAATCACTTGAACAATTTCTTGCCCCATACTCCTAGTCTCCAAGGTTTCAGATGAGAAATCTCTTGTCATCTGTATCGGTGTTTCCTATAGATAATAGTTTTCCTCTAACCTCTTTCAATAACTTTTTCTTCATTATTAGTTTTTAGAAGGTTGATTGAGATGTGTCTTTGCATGGATTTCTATTCATTTATCCTCTTATGGTTTACTTCCCTCTGTAGACTTATGTTTTCTGCCAAATTTGAGAAATTTTCAAATATTACTTCTTCAAATATTTTTTCAGGCATAAATTCATCTTCATATGAGACTCCAATTATACAAATGATAGATCTTTTTTGTCCCACAGGCCTCTGCATCATTTTATTTAGTCTATTTTCCCTCTGTTGTTTTGATTGGTTTTTTTTATTGTGGTAAAATATATGTAACCTAAAATTTTCCATTTTAACCATTTTTAATTGTACAGTTCAGTGACTTTAAGTACAGTGCTGTGCAACCATCACAAATATCAATTTTCAGAACTTTTCATCATCCCAAAACATAAACTGTGTACCAATTAAACAATAACTCCCAATTCTCCCATGCCCCCAACTCCTAGGAATTATTTATTCTACTTTGTCTCTATGAATTTGCCTCTTGTAGGTACTTTGTATAGATAGAATCATAGAATATTTGTCCTTTTGCGTCTGGTTTATTTCATTTAGCATAATGTTTTCAAGGTTTATCCGTGTTGTAGCATGTGTCAGATTTTCACTCCCTGAAAGTGTGAACAATATTCCCTTGTATGTATATACCTCATTTTGCTTATCCATTTAACTGTCAATGGATTGTATCCATTTGGCTGTTGTCAATAATGCTGCCATGAACAGTGATGTGCAAGTGTCTGAGTCCCTGCTTTCAGTTCTTTCAGGTATATACCTAGAAGTGAGACAGGTGAATAATACAGTACCAATCATTAAATTTTTGAGGAAACAGCATATTGGTGTCCAAAACAGCTGCACCATTTTACATTCCTAACAGCAAGGCACCAGCATTGCAATTCTCTACTTCCCCCAACACTTGCTAGTTTCACAGTTTGTTTTTCCCAAACAGTCATTTTTTTTTTCTCTGAAATGTTTGGTAGAATTTACCAGTGAAGGCATCTGATCTTGGGTTTCGTTTGTTGAGAGGCTTTTGATTATTGACTCTTTAGTAGTTATAGATCTACTCAGATTTTCTATTTATTCTTGAGTCAGTTTTGGTTATTGTGTGTGTCCATCAGTTTGTCCATTTGATCTAGGTCATCTAGATTGTTGTCATGTAACTGCTCATACTATTCTTGTATAATCCTTTCATTTCTGTAAAATCATTAGTAATATCCCCACTTTCATTTCTGATATTAGTAATATGAATTCTTTTTTAAAAGTCAATCTAGCTAAATAAAGGTCCGCCAATTTTGTTGATCCTTTCAAAGAACTAACTTTTTTGTCTTGTTTTTCTATTTTCTATTTTATTTATCTCAGCTGTAATCTTCATTGTATCCTTCTGATCTATGAATGTGAGATGTTTTTCCCAGGTACTTAAAGGTCATTTCAAAGTTTCTTTCAACAATGTTTTGCATTTTTCAGATTATAAGTTTTGCAGTTCTTTTGTCAAATTTACTCCTAAGTATTTTATTCTTTTTGATGCTATGTAAATACAATGACTTTTTAAATTTCATTTCTGAGTTGTTATTTGCAAATGTGTAAAAATACAATTGAGTTTTCGTATACTGATGTATCCTGCAAACTTGCTGAACTGGTTTATTAGTTCTGTGTTTATTAGTGAATTAAGATTTTCTATATTAGATCATGTCACCTGTGAATAGAGATAATTTTACTTTAATTTTCTATTGGTGTGTTTGTAGAATGTTTTCCATACTTTTGTTTTCACTCATTCTATATCACTATGTTTTATATCTATTGTAAATAAAATGTAGATACTATTTTTAAATGGGGTCTGTCAAATTCTGTACTCTATTTAGTCAATTTACAATTACTGTAATTAATACTGATATATTTAAAATTCCACCTACTCTATCAGTACTTTCTATTAATTTTACCTATCCTATCCATTCCCTTCCTTTTTCTCTTCTTTTATGAATTCTTTTAGATTATTTTTTCCCAATTTTACATTTAACCCTCAATGTGGTTAGTCCACAATCCTGCTTTGTTGGGTTCTACTGGATCAGTCCATAGTTCCACTTTGAGAACTGCTGGTTTTGTTGGTGTACACCTAAGGCCTTCTCTTGGCCACTCCAAAGGACCATTTCTTTGATTACTGCTGGTGTCCATAGTTCTGTTTCTTCGATTACTGTTGGTTTCTGCTAATGTACACATGACATAAAGGAATAACAGATCTGTTATTAATGGGAATCTCACTCAGAAACCAAACCTGCAAAATTGGTGAGCATGGGTTGAACGCTTAAATGGTGTGTTTGCCACCTAACTCTTAAGACCCCTGTGCTAGAATAAGCTAGTCATGGAATGGGTTAGATTGACACTAGGTCAGCTGTCAACCTCGAGAAAATTTCCTTGCAATGAGGTACACTGTAAAGCACCACAAAATCCCCAACCCAATGGCACATCCCTCTTAGGTATTAATATGGTTCTGAGAGATCCAAGATTAGTTAAAGAAATGGGATCTTCAATTTTCAAAGAATTGAGTGTGCCACCTTCCAGCACACCTCAAGAACTGTGGTCCTAAAAGCTGTAGTCCCCAAAATGGCAAAATTTTACTAAGATAACCTAGAATTACAATGGCCATTATAGGGAATGTTCCAATTAGATATGATCATTCATTTGAGAAGTACACTTGAAAGCAAGGGCTCCCAAATCAAACAAACAGAATGGGATACTTATTTTATATGCCGAAGCCTCCAAAAGACTTCAAGATTCCAAAATAGCATCACTGAAAGACTCATTACAAAGGCTAATGAAAAATTAAAGACACAAAAGGTACCTAAACAAAAGACTAAATGACTGATGTGTCTCCAACCACTCCCCTTCTACCCTCATTTACCTGAGTACTCAGTCTGCTAACTCTCTATCTTAATTGCCTTTCCACTCTGAAGACATTGTAAGGCTATAAACAAAAGACTACCAAGTTAGTCGCCTTATAGCTGCAACAGCTCCAAGGCCAGAAACCTAGAACACCTGAGCCTCCCCTGTTGCACCCTCCTAGGGGTCCATCACCAAAACACTGGCCCAGAAACTAGTGTCTCATTTGTAATAAACTGGGATAGTGGAAAAAAGATTGTCCTTTGTCAAATCTTTCCACAAAAACTTGAATGCCCCCATTTTCACCCCCAAAGCAGAACCCATATGGGGCCCTCCCAGGGCTGACAGGACTCCGAGGAATCCTCCAGCAAACTTCTAACAATTATTCCCTTACACAGCTAAGAGAAACTGAGACAGGAACGAAGGGGGGCAGGGCACAACCACTAAAAGAATGAGAAGGGGGACACGGCCTTTAAGAAAACAGAATATGACAGAAACTTATTAGAACCAACTAGGCCCAAGATGGCAGAAGATCTAACTTCCAGTAGACCTTATGCCTCATTGTACACTCACTGTAATACATAAGCATGCTAAATGACACCCACCAGTGCCACGACAGGCACCATGACAGTTCTGAGGCTGACCATAAAAGGCCAAAAAGTGGGCAGTGGCCCAATTCCTGGAAATTTCCATCCTTTCCCCCAAAATAGTTAAAACATTTCTCCCACTCATTATAGTATTAAATTACCCAGCTCATAAAAACTAACAACCCTATACCCCGGGGCCACTCTCTGAGCCCGTCTGCATTCTGCCTATGGAACATGTATCTCTCTAAATAAACTTGCTTTCACTTTACTTTGGCTCGCTCTTGAATTCTTTCCTGCTTGAAGCCAAGGACCCTCACTTAGTGGTCCATCCCAGGGATTCACTCACACGTCCCAGGACATGACATTTCTCTCTCCTGCAACAAAAGTAAAAATTAGTGGAAAACTCTGCCAAAGTATGGTAGGTTCTGGGGCAACTCTCTCTCTACCCAACTTGCTCCAGAGCCTGTAGATGGGATCCTAGGAAAACTGGCAGAGCCAGCAAAGGGTGAGAATTCTTATCAGAGTCAACTGTCCTAGATCTATGTAGTGCCTGGTTGAGAAAGGAAGATAAAATTTCATATTGTCCCTTTCTTTCCAAATTCAGATTCTTGTGAATTTGGTTTTGAGATACCCATTGGTTGTCATCCTTTCTCTCCCAAGGACAACTACTGCCTTCTTGTTTGTCTTGTATTGTGTTCTGAGAACGTGTCTTGGTTTTCTGCGTGCCTGGGACATGCAAATTGTTGGTTCTTACATATGCAGGCAGCTGAACTGTCAGGCTGGAGGCCAAAAAATGTGGCCTGACAGAAAAGGTAGGTTGCACCCCATTTGTGGCTAGGATCCTATCAACCATTGCTAGCTCCCAGAGAGACTGTCTTACTTTCTTTTGGCTATCTTTGGGACTGGTTCTGCATCTTGGGAGGGCAGTATCTTTTGCACCCGCTTTTTGGGAGGCCTCTTGTGTCCAAGAGGTTATTCAATACTGACAGGTATATTTACTGTTTGTCTCAGCTGAAACCTGACAAGATATCGGAAAAAAAAAAATTTTTTTTTAAGGGGCACTATGGTCAAAAGTTGGCCAAACTGGAAGCTGATATTCAGAGCCCCATAGGAACTTTTTAAAGGCCTTCTCCCCTAAGCTAAAATGAAACTGTGTACCCAGAGGAAAGAAAAGCATTCCAAAGGGAAACAGCTCTAAATCAAGACCAATGGAATCTTTTGATTTCCATCTTGGTTGAGGATCTCCTCTCTAACATAAAGGAGCAAGCTAAAGATAATACTGTCTGATGAGTGGGTTAGCTGCTTGATGTCATTCAGGTTGCAACCCAACTCTCTAAGGAATTAAGAACAATGTCCTTGTCTTACAAATTTAGTCTTAGCAAGAACAAAAATGCAGCTGTAGAAGCAATTCAAA
Source organism: Eschrichtius robustus (assembly GCF_028021215.1). NCBI lineage: Eukaryota > Metazoa > Chordata > Mammalia > Artiodactyla > Eschrichtiidae > Eschrichtius > Eschrichtius robustus. The sequence continues at coordinate 6,203,872 of NC_090830.1, read as the reverse complement.
GCCCACCTAACCTTTTTACCAATCCCAAAAAATTTCCTATTCATCTCAAAAGTGTTATAGATATTGTAAAACATCTGGACTCAGGGAACAAAAGTCCTTCTTGGTAGAATTTGTATTCTTTTATATATATATATATATATATATATATATATATATATATATATATATATATATATATATATATATATATATATATATATATATATATATATTTTAAGAGTTGGCCCTCTCTTTTTTTTTTTAAATATGTATTTATTTATTATTTATTTGGTTGCACTGGGTCTTAGTTGAAGCAGGCGGGCTCCTTAGTTGTGGCTCACAGGCTCCTTAGTTGCAGCTCACCAGCTACTTAGTTGCAGCATGTGGGCTTCTTAGTTGCGGCATACATGTGGGACCTAGTTCCCTGACCAGGGATTGAACCCGGGCCCCCTGCATTGGGAGCGCAGAGTCTTAACCACTGCACCACCAGAGAAGTCCCGGAACTTACACTCTTTCTCTGTGCCTTTAGAGAGTCATCTCTAGGAACCCAGGTCATTCTTATCAGAATTCAATGGAGAAAGGATAGTCTTGTCAACAAATGGGAGTGAACAACTGGAAATCCATATCCAAAAAAATGAACACAGACACAGACCTACAAGTTTAACAAAAAGTTAACTCAAAATAGATCACAGTGGTGTCAGCAAAAATGGTGGAGTATGAAACTCAAAATTATGCAACTCCATAAAAGCAACAAAAATATGGGCAAAAACTGTCAGAATCAACGTTATGAAATCTGGAATTTAATTAAAGCCTTGCATCCAAGTCAGAGAGTGCAAATTCAAGGAACATGGCTGATTTTTGGTAACAACAGTGAAACTGTGGGACATTCTAATTTGCCCCCATCACAGTCCTCACTCTCCAGCTTAGGAATAAAATGTCAAAATAATAGCCCACATTTCCAATATTAGAATAATCACAACAGACCCCACTCACAACCACTTACAATTTATTTATCTGACCTGTTTGATAGCACAGCTCAAAGGCCTTGTATTTCTTTCAGCTAATTCAAAACTGGCCCAGTGCTTAAGTTGCTTCCTGGGGGGCATCTGTCAAAAATATTTACAGACTGATGTTGCCTAAGGTGATGGATAGCATTTGAGGTGAAGCTACAAATAGAAAATCCCAATAAATTCACACAAAAAGGGATTAAATCCAAAACAATTCATCAAGTGGCACTATACAAGATTAACCCACAAAAATCACTGAGACTACAAAACATCACAGAAAGAATTAAAGACCTAAATAAATGAAATGACATCTCATGTTCCTGGACTGGAAGACTTAATATGGTTCAGATGACAATATTACCCAAGGCAATCTACAGATTTAATGTAATCCCTATCAAAATCCAAACAGCTTTTTTCTTGCAGAAATGGAAGAGGTGATCCTCAAATTTACAAGGAATTGCAAGGGACCCCAAACAGCAGAAACAATAATGAAAAAGAAAAACAAAGTTGCAAGATTCACATATTTTGATGTCAAAACTCATTACAAAGCTACAGTAATCAAAACAGTGTGGTACTGGGACTTCCCTGGTGGTCCAGTGGATAAGACCTCGTGCTTCCAATTCATGGGGCATGGGTTCGATCCCTGGTTGGGGAAATAAGATCCCACATGCCACGTGATGAGGCCACAAAAACAAAATAAAACAGTGTGGTACTAACAGAAGAATAGACATATAGACCAATAAAATAGAATTTAGAGTAAAGAAATAAACCCATACATCTATGCTCAATTAATGTTCAATGGGGGTAGGGGTACCAAATCATTCAATAGAAAAACAATAGTCTCTTCAGCAAATGGTCCTGGGACAACTGGTTATTGACACGCAAAAGAACGCAGTTAGATATTTACTTCAGAATATATACAAAAATTAACTCAAAATAGACAAAGGCCTAAGTGTGAGAGCTAAAAATATGAAACTGTTAGAAGGAAACAGGTGAAAATCATAATCTTGAATTAGATAATTTCTTATATATGAAACCAAACACACAATCAAACAGCAAAAGATAAATTGGAGTTGACTGAAATTTAAAACATTTCTGCATCAAAGGAAGGACATTATCAAGAGTAAAAAGACAACCTTCAGTATGAGAGAAAATATTTGCATATTATATACCCGATAAAGGTATACAACTCAGAATATATATAGAACACTTATATCTCAAAAACAAACAAAAAACTCCAATTAAAAAATGGGAAAATTGGGCTTCCCTGGTGGCGCAGTGGTTGAGAATATGCCTGCTAATGCAGGGGACACGGGTTCGAGCCCTGGTCTGGGAAGATCCCACATGCCGTGGAGCAACTAGGTCCATGAGCCACAACTACTGAGCCTGCGCGTCTGGAGCCTGTGCTCCACAACAAGAGAGGCCACGATAGTGAGAGGCCCGCGCACCGCGATGAAGAGTGGCCTCCGCTTGCTGCAACTAGAGAAAGCCCTCGCACAGAAACGAAGACCCAACACAGCCAATAAATAAATAAATAAATAAATAAATAAGTTGAGTAGTTTTAAAAAAAGGGAAAATAATCTACTGAATATACATTTCACCAAAGAAGATATGCTAGTGGCCAAGAAGTTCATGAAAAATGCTCAATATCATTAGTTATTAGGGAAATGCAAATCAAAACCACAATAAGATACCACTCACACCCATTAGGATGCCTAAAATTTTTTAAATACAAAATATCAAGTGCTGGTAAGTATTAGCGAAACTGGAACCCTCATACATTGCTGGTGGGAATGTAAAATGGTGCAGCTGCTGTGGAAAAGTTTGGCAAGTTCCTAGTAATTCCACTCTTAGTTATAAAACAATTCCCACAAAAACATGTAATATATGTGCTCATAGCAGCATTATTTATAGTAGTCAAAAAGCAGAAACAATCCAAATGTCCATGAACTGAGGAATGGATAAACAAAATATGGTAACTCTACAATGTAATATTATCCAGTCATAAAAAGGAATGAAGTATTCTTACATGCTATAACAAGGATGACCCTTGAAAACATCATGCTAAGTGAAAGAAACCAGACAAAAAAAGGCCACATAGTATATGACTCCATTTATATATAAAAAGTTCAGGATAGGCAACTCCATAGAGACAGAAAGAGGATTTATTGGTTGTTAGGGATGAGGATGAGGGTATAATTGGGACTAAGTGCTGATAGGTACGGGATTCTGGAAAAGAAAAAGGACATTAGGGAAAAGTTAAGGATATCTAAATATTAAAGTACTGATATGAACTTCAGTTAACAATAAGGTGTCAATATTGGTTCACTAATTATAACAAATGTTCCATATTAAGATATTAATAATGGAAAATATCTGTGGGGTATACAGCAACAGAAAAAACAAAACAAAATAAAATGAAATAAAATAAAATAAAAGGCTTAGTGTCCATGACACAATACCTACTGGTCTAAAATATATGTAACTAAAGTATTAGAAGAAGAGAAAAGAGAGACAGGAAAATATTTTTCAAATAAATAGGCAAATGGGTTCCAATACTGACAAAAACTACAACACTAAGACCAAAGAACCCTAAGCATGATAAATGCAAAAAACAAAAAAAACAAAAAAAACCAACCAAAAAAACCCAAACAAGGCACATCATAATCAATTTCCTAAAAAAGATATGAACAAAAAAGTTTAAAAAAAAAGTTTAAATGAGTCTGAGGGGGGAAAAAAAAACATGTACAGAGGAACAAAGATAAACATTTCCTCAGACTTCTCATCACAAACTATCTAAGGCAAAAGACAATGAAATGACATCTTTAAAGCCTTAGAAGAAAACAAACTACCAACATACAATTCTATATCCAGCTAAAATAACCTTCACAAAAAGGCAAAATAACTCCCCTCCAAATAAAGAAACGAAAACCTGTGAAAATTCATTACCAGAAGTACTGCATTACAAGAAATGTTAAATGAAGTTCTCTTAGGCAAAAGCAAAATGATATCAGATGAAAATGTGAATACACACAAAGTAATAAGAAACATCAAAAATGGTAAAATAAGGAGACAAATATAAAATACTTTTCACGCAAATTTATTTAAAAAGAAATTTTAAAGTAAGCACAATAGTATATCGTGAGATTGAGAATGAACAAAGAAATGGAAAATGTGATAAGAACAGTGCATAATAGGAGAAATTTAAGTACAGTCATGTATTTTAAATGTTAAATGATCTATTACTTAAAAGTAGACTTGACAAGTTAAAGAAGCATACTGTAAATTTAAAAGAAACATCTACATGATAATTTAAAAAAGAGGTATAGTAAATAAGCCAATAGCACTGATAAAATGGAATATGGAAAATATACATTCAAATTCAAAAAGGTGAGAGGAAAAGAGGCCAAAAGTATAGATGAGATAAATAAAAAACAAAAGCAAACTATTGGCTTATACAATATGGTGTAGAGCCATTTCTCCCTGCTCCTCTCTGTAAAACTCTTCCTATGAAATTATATGAGACAATCAACAGTGAACTGTGTAAAGTGTTAAGAAAAAGGCAAATTGGTTTATGACCCCAGGACTGGAGGAACAACTGTAGCACGTCCCTCCACTCAACAGAAGAAGGCCATCCAGACTCACTGTTTCCCAACCCTCAACCTAGCAACAGAAAGTAGGTAGTCTCATTCTTCTCCCCAGATTAAAAGGGAGTCCTTTTGACAGCTCCAGGCAAGCCAGAACCGCTGGCAAAGGGTACTGATCTAGAAGATCCCATCCAACAACAGGCAGCCTGGGGAGGCACTCCCCTCCCCTACCAAGAAACAGAGGTAGGTGGGCCAAAATGACAAGAGAGACCCAACCAGCACAAGCACCTTGTCAAGGAAGCCTCTTTGCCTCCACAGGCTAAGATTTCTCTTTTCACCGAGACACCAATTGAATGGTGAGATATATCATATTCATGGATCAGAAGAGTCAATATTATTAAGAGGCCCATTTCCCCCAAACTGACTTATAGAGTCAGTGAAAGCATAAAACAATATTAAAGCAGTCTTTTTTTTTTTAAAGAAATTGACAAGTTCATTCTAAAATGTATGTGAAAATGCAAAGGACTTAGAATAACCAAAACAATTTTGAAACAGGAGAACAAAGTTAGAGAAATTATACTATTTCCAAAAAGATTTACTATAAAGATAAGGAAACACAGACAGTGTAAAGAAGATATAAAGGTCAGAGGAACAAAATAAAGGGTCCATAGATAGACCCCCCACACACACACAAACAAACAATCAAATGATTTTTTAAAAGATGCCAAGTTAATTCAGTGGGGAAAGGGTAGTCTTTTCAACAAATGGAGCTGAAACAGTTGAATATTCAAATGAAGTAATATAAATCTAGACCCTTAATATAGACCACATACAAAATGTACTCAAAATAGATCATACACCTAAACATAGAGATAAAACATTTAGAAAACATGGGAAAAAAATCTTCGATGCCATTGGATCTGCAAAGATTTCTTAGAAAAGAAAAAACTGATAAGCTGAACTTCATCAAAATGAAAAGCTTTTTGTGAAAAACCACAGACTGGGGAAAATATTCACAATTAACAAAGAACTCTTATAACTCAATAATAAGAAGACAAACAACCCAAACTAAGAAGAGGCAAATGATATGAACAGATGCTTCACAAAATAAGACACACAAATGACCAGTAAGTAAGTGAAAGATGCCTAACGTCATTATTCATCAGGGATATAAATGAAAACCACAATGAAAAACCTATACACTCCTTAGAATGGCTACATCAAAAAGTGACAATACCAAGCATTGACAAAAATGTGGAACAACTGCAACTCTTGCACACTGCTGACGGAAATGTAAGATGGAACAACCACTTCAAAAAAGTTTGATATTGCACATAATAACCCTACCAACCCAGAAATTTTACTCTTAAGTATTTAACCGAGAGATATAAAAACACCTGTCTACACAAAAATGCACATTAAGTTCATTACAGCTATGTTCTTAACAATCAAAAACTGAAAACAACAGGTGAATGGATAAAAAAACTGTAATATACGCATACAGTGGACTACCACTCAGCAATAAAAATGAAGTTATTTACTGATACATGCTAAAACATGGATGAATCTCAAAATCATGCTGAATGAAAGAAGACAAACAAGAGGACATCTTGTATAATTCCATTTATGTGAAATGTAATTAAAAAAATCAATCTAACCTAGTGCTAGAAAGCAGATCATTGGTTTGCCAGGGGCCAGAAAGGAGAGGGACATCCCAGGAGGGACTGAGTAAGGGAATGAGGAACCCTTCTGCATAATGGGTATGCTGTCTTTCTTAATTGCAGGAGTGATTACATATGGTTATACTCTTATTAAAACTCATTAAATCAGCTACTTAAATAGGGTATATTTTACCACATTTAAATTATACTTCAAAGTTGATTTTTAAAAAACTCAAACCTTATTACTTTACATTGAAACTGAAAAGATTTTAAATCATAAACAGAAAAATGGACAATATTGTTATAGTTACATAGTCATATATTATGCTTTTTTAAAAAAGTTTTCTTGATATGGACCATTTTTAAAGTCTTTATTGAATTTGTTACAATATTGCTTCTGCTTTATGTTTTGGTTTTTTGGCCACAAGGCATGTGGGATCTTAGCTCCCCGACCAGGGATCGAACCCACACCCCCTGCATTGGAAAGTGAAGTCTTAACCACTGGACTGCCACGGAAGACCCCATATATTACGTTTTATTAAAATGAATCAACTAAAGCAAAATATATCAACATGTATAAATACCAAAACCATGCATTTGAAGACAAAAGTTGCAGAACATGTTCCCAGTGATATACCTGTAAAACGATGTTATATCACACACATACACACAATATGTGCGTATTATTGCAAAAGTAATGAGACATGTGAGATCAGTATTAACCAAATTTAGAATACTGTGGAAGGTGGTAACAGTTATAGGATGTAGAATGTGCTATGAAAAGCTTCCTGTAAATTTAAATGGGAGCACTGAGGTCTTATGTCCTAGAGTATTCTAGCCAGTACTCTAGCTTCATTCACACTCAATGTTTCCAGTTACTGAACCTAAGAAGAGGAAGCAGAAGCCGTCTCAATGCTGCCCCTGGCTGATCGTGGCAATTGTTCTGGGGATCTAGTCCATTCTGAGATCCCCTAGAGGTAGGCCCCTGGATGAACCAGACAATTAGGCAGTACAGTCATCCCTCAGTATCTGCTGGGGACTGGTTCCAGGACACCTCTTCAAATGCCAAAATCAGCTGATGCTCAAGTTCTTTACAGTAGGCCCTCCATACTCTCGGGTTCTGCATAGGTGGATTCAACCAACCACAGAACCGCAGATAGGAAAACACAGACACGAAGGAGCAACTGTATTTGCATGGGTAATAGCATAGTTGGGGTGCAGACTCATCAAAAACATGTGATGGCTCATGATGTGGAAGGCCATGGGCTGATACGTGTTTCTCCAAAAGTAGAATCAGAGACTGAAAAGATTATTCAATTTATTTGTGCTTTTAAAAAAGCTTCATATTCCAGTTAATATTTTTATAAATGTCTATTTTCAGTTTTATTTCTACTAAAAGATTTGAAATAAGTGTAAAACATAACTTTTAGAATAACATCATATCTAAAGGAAAATTTCTGTCCATATTTCCTAAGTTGACAGACTTCCTTCAATACAATCTTCAGATATAATAAAGTCTGAATTCTGTTAAAGCCTTCACATTCAAAACATCTTTAAGACTTCATCTCAACATCGTCTTGTTCAGTAAAATGACATTTCTTGATATAGGCTCAACTATATTTGCTGTATTCTTCAGGTCTCTTCCCTATTATTTCCCTGACATACAGTAAGTACAACTTGTGTATGAAGTTTTCAAAAAAATACAAGATGTTGACAGCTTTCCCCAGGTGTGGTTTATCTGACTGTTAGAAATGGCCAAGTTCTGGAAGAACATTTTCCTACATACATTTGATTCACAGGATTATCTCCTACATAAGTTATTTGTTTAACAAGCCCTAACTTATAATATTTCTCCACATTCCCTATATACATTAGTAGGGTTTCTTCTACATGTATTCATTTTTTAGTTGTCTTATTAACAGATATTCATTACATTCATAGTAATTTCCCCTATGGTTACTCTTTCATTTACTTTGAAATATGACTTAGGGTAAAAAATTTGCCACTTTACATTCATAGGGGTCATGTTCTGTGTGAATTCTCCATAGTATTTCAAGGTATGAAATGCTAGATACTAAGATTTCTCTCATTACTAAATTTAAAAGATTTTTTCCCCTGTATGTAATTTTGAATGTACTGTGAGAACTGATTTCTTAGAGGTTTTCCCACACTCAATACATTCATAGGGTTTCTCCCTTATGTGTCTTCTCTGATGTACTTTGAGACCTGAGTTGCAACTGAAGGTTTTCCCACAATGACTGCATTCATAGGGTTTCTCCCCTGTGTGTGTTCTCTGATGTTTAGTGAGATCTGACTTACGATAGAAGGGCTTCCCGCATTCATTACACTTATAAGGTTTTTCCCCTGTGTGTATTCTCTGATGTACAGTGAGGACTGATTTCTCAGAGAAAGATTTCCCACACTCATTACATTCATAGGGCTTCTCCCCTGTGTGAGTTCTCTGATGTGATCTGAGGACTGAATTGCAAGTGAAGGTTTTCCCACACTGATCACAGTGAGAAGACTTCTCCCCTCTGTGTGTTCTCTTATGTACTGTATAGTCTGACTTATAGTAGAAGATTTTCCCACATTTTTTACACACATAGGGTTTTTCCCCTGTGTGAGCTCTCTGGTGTACTGTAAGGTATGAATTTCTAGAGAAGAATTTCCCACATTCCTTACATTCATAGGGTTTCTCACCTGTGTGAGTTCTCTGGTGTTTAGTGAGATCTGACTTATTGTAAAAGGTTTTTCCACATTCATTACACTTATAAGGTTTTTCCCCTGTGTGTATTCTCTGATGTACCGTGAGGACTGATTTCTCAGAGAAGGATTTCCCACACTCATTACATTCATATGGTTTCTCCTTTGTGTGTGTTCTCTGGTGTACTTTTAGGCCTGAGTTGCGACTGAAGGTTTTCTCACACTCATTACATTTATAGGGCTTCCTCCCTATGTGAGTTTTCTGGTGTTTAGTGACATCTGACTTATGACAGAAGGTTTTCCCACATACCTTACATTCATATGGTTTCTCACCTGAGTGAGTTCTCTGATGTACTGTAAGGTATGAATTCCTGGAGAAGAATTTCCCACATTGACTACACTCATAGGGTTTCTCACCTGTGTGTGTTTTCTGATGTACTGTGAGAACTGAGTTGCTTATGAAGGTTTTCCCACATTGATTACATTCATAGGGTTTCTCCCCTGTGTGAATTCTCTGGTGTACTGTGAGATATGACTTATGGTAGAAGCTTTTTCTACATTCCTTACATTCATACGGTTTCTCTCCTGTGTGAGTTCTCTGATGAATTATGAGGTGTGAATTCCTAGAGAAGGATTTTCCACATTCATTACATTTATAGGGCTTCTCTCCAGTGTGGATTCTCTGATGTAAAGTGAGAAGTGATTTCCTAGAGAAGCATTTCCCACATTCGTTACATTCATAGGGTTTCTCTCCTGTATGTAGTCTCTGATGTTTGGTGAGTTTTGATTTTTCACAGAATGCTTTTTCACATTCATTACATTCATAGACATTGTCTCCTATGCCTCTTCTCTGAGTTACATTAAGAACTGACTTCTCCCAGAAAGGTTCCCCCAGGCTGTTACATTCAAGTGTTCTCTCTCCTGTGTCAGGAAAATTTGATCTGCTGAAATTATCCACTTTTTCAATATGTTCATAATCTTTCACCCTCAAATGAACTCTATGTTTCAAGAGAGATAATTTCTCAGAGGTTTTACCATATTCATTAAACTTATAAAGACTTTCTCTTTTTTGGGGGGTTGAATAATTACAGAATGCTTTATCACATTCCCTATGTTCACAAGGACTCTGTCTCTTGTGAGCTTGTTTATATGTGATGAAAAGTGTCTTCTCACAGAAATCTTTCCCACGTTGTTTGTAGTCAAAAGACTGCTCTACATTTTTAATTTTCTCATATGGAATAAAGTCTTCATTATGACTGAGGTACTTTCCATTTTGAATGAATTCATAAGGTATCTCTCCCACATGAGTTTTTTCATGGTTAATATGAAGGAATAATTTTCCATATGTGCTGAGATCATCAGACTTCTTTCTTAAATAGTTTTTCTCAATAATTAATTCTGAAATATATTTCAAACTCATACCACTTGTGTCACATTTACAAGGTATTTTTACAGAAGAAACTGGGTATGTGCTGAAATTAAACATTTTTCCTAATACATTACCTCTCTCTATAGTCAGTGTTTTGTTGTTGATAAACGGAGCTTGCCCGAAATGTCTGTCCTGGATTTCCTGACTCTGCTCTAGCTGGTTATCAACTTTGCAGACTTCTGGAAAAGAGAAAAAAAAACAATATAAGTTATTAATTTTATTACAATTATGATAAACTTACACTTACATACAAATGCCCTTTTATATGATTGACTCAGTTTATTGAAATAAGAGTAATCCAAGATGTCCGTGCCCCTCATCCTTTTGGCTTAGAATAAACAAAACCTGACAGAGGAGAAATGGGGGATAAAAACTTAGAATGCACCCATCTACATTTGACAATTTATAAATAGGTACTTCAAGACTTAATATAGAGGGTAAAAATAAATACAAATCACAGTGAATAAAGGAAGACAGACTTTGAAAAAAAAATGACTGATCCAGGTGTGGGAAATGCAGAGAACCAGAGAGGCAAGGATTAATAGGTAAGAGTACCCTGGAGAAATATCAGAGGACTGATTTGATCTTTTGAAGGATACAGATTAGACTTTACATGATTTCCTTATACTTAAAATACTGCAGCTAAATCTCTATGGTTTACATGTTTCTAGTTCAATTCTCCTCTTTTTAAAATTATTTTTATTTTCTCTTATATATTGCTAATTTATTATACTGTTAATACCAAATTAAATTTATGGAAAAGCACCAATTTGTTCCTGCTTAAGGAGACCTGTAGCCTACTTTCTTATTCATTCTCTACTCATGTGACTTACAAAGAATACAAATGTCTACCAGGAAATGTAAAATCAAAGAGACAAGAAAGACTGCCAGAGGGCCAGATCCATTTGTTTTTAGTTTTAGTATATTCAGGTTATTCTCTAAGAGTTTCTGCAAAAGTTAACCTATCCAACCACCAAATGCTAACTTTTCCTCATCTTAAATTTTCTGTGACAAATTTAATATGTTAATGTATTTTTTTGCTTTTAAATCCAGATCTCTACATTTCTGGGTTTTATTTATATTTAAAACCATGGAGGACCTGACCTAAAATATTCACTGATACTTACATTTATTTATCCTAAGAATTCTCAGCTAGACTTCATCTTGTTATCTTCCTGTTCAGTATTTGCAATATAACAATGATGACCCTGTTCAAAAACCTGTCCAGAGCCCACTGTCTCCTAGCATCATTAGACAAAATAGACTGTAGTTACCATTGTGGGGGAAAAAAATACTTTTTCCAACTATATTCATATTGGGTACCCACACTATCACTCCACAAGGCCATAATAAATGTATTCTTTCTAGAAATGACAGACTATTAATTTGCCAGAAATTGTTCAAGTTCAACCAAGACTGTCACTAAGCTGGTTTACATTCCCATTTTGGCTTTGCTTAGAACTTAAACATTAAACATCAGGGAAATGACACTGTCTCATATCTGCTTCCAAATATGTCTTTACAAACATCTCTACAATTTCAAGTTCTATTTATACTGAAATTTAAAATTCATTACATTCTGTACATCTCATTCTATCACAACACTGGACAATACTCCTTTGTAACATAAACATTCTCTATTAACTGCTGAAATTTAAAATACTCAGTTGGCTTTTTTTTTTCCTTCTCTTCCCAACTATAACCCATGGTCTTACAAGTGTTTACCTCTGATTTCCTTTGAATACCTTGAGTGGATATGGAATTAATGGTCCTTAACAAGCAGTGTGCTTTTCAAAACACAAATCTCAAATTTTATTCAAACCTGTGATTTTTGAACAAGAATCTAAAGGTTTATAACTCAATATGTGCATTGAGAAGTTAATTCCTTGTAGTGTCTTCTGAATGAATCAATATAAAGGCCCTCTCACTCATCAAGAGTAATAATTAAGTAATGATCCAATATCCACTATAAGTTATATAACAAAATAAGATATGCTCTCTTTGGAGAAAGCATAATATACATAAGAAAACAGCCTCATTCAATATCCATACACTATCAAGAATTAGAATCTACAGCAGATAATGTGTATCAAAACAAGCAAGAAACATTTCATAAAAGCTGGGGAACCTTGAGCTTAAATTTTAAAATTTATCAAAATAGTTTTACTTCAAAGGATAAAAATAAAAAATAAAAATAAACTAAAGTAAATACATGTTGCAACATGTATACACATATATTATAAGCTAATGGGAAATACCAAGATTTGTTGGAAATATCTCTTAAAAATAACTGCTTATTAAATCTATAATTTTTATTATGAAAATAATGTACAAATATCTCATTAATGGGTATCATGAATATTTAAAACAAATAATTCATTTCAAAGCACTGTTAAAAAGCACATAAATACAGAGACTTTCAAGCTTTCTCTTTATATCAATAAATTCTAAACTGATTTTTAATGGATATAGTTTCTATTCTGTTTCATGAATGGTAAAGCCAGGATCTGAAGCACAAAGACAAAGGAAATAGAAAACCAGAAGTATTTAAATAAAAATCAGTGGATGGTCACCTTAAGGCAAGCACTGAGTATAAAAAAAAAACTAATTAATAAATATAGCATTCTATATAGTGGAATAACATCCCATTTTGGATCACTAACCAAAAAGGGCTTGATTATTTAAAAACAAATATGCTAGTACTGAGTTTATACCAGCTATTAGACCAAATTCTTTGGGAGGGGCACGTCAATGAATAAACCTTAATCCTGACCTCAGGACCTTAGTACATAGTAGAGGAAATGTGGAAAGTGGATGCACAAATACAGCTATACTATATTGCGGAATGTAATAAACACATAAAAGAGAAATGAAGGATTATGAGAGTGGGAACAGGTAGAGATTTTTTTTTTTTGAGGGGATATATGAAGGCTTTTTAGAGGAAAGGGTAGAGATTTTTCTTTTCTTTTTTTTTTGTTCTGGACTTACAAAGGATATAAAAATTTTAAAACAAATTTTTTTTGTGCTATATTTTGAAATGCATAAAATCAAACAAAATGGCAAAATGTATAGCTCCCTCTGAATATTAATAATTTTTATCATGGTAAATGAAGCATTACATGAATCTGCTGTACAAATACTGAACTATGACTAATTTAGTCATTAATATGTAGAGGGGATAATTTCTAAATTCTAAATATGAGTTTGGGTATTTTTCATCTTATAAATATTACTTGTTTTGTGAAAATATAATTTTACGCAGAGTGCTCTTTTTTGCTCAAAAAATTATTTATGGAAATATATTATTTTTCTCCTTTGGCTCAGATGTTCAACAAAATCAAGAAATAATATAAAAATAAGAGTAAAAAAACAAAAAAAAAGAAAAATGCTTAAAAATATTAATAATGATAATAACAACAAGAAAAATAACAAACCATCTCCATGAGCCAGGCTCTGTTCCATGTACTTTTCACATATTAATTCATGAGAATCACTGAGTACATAGAAATCAAACATAGAGCTGTAGGGAAGGAAAGCATATATATGGGTGATATTCAGGAAGGATTAAATGGGAGTTTAGCACCCTCAGTTTTGTGCCAGCATTATAAAGGGACTTCCCTGGTGGTCCAGTGAGTAAGACTCCACGCTCCCAATGCAAGGGGCCCAGGTTTGATTCCTGGTCAGGGAACTAGATCCTGCATGCATGCCGCCACTAAGAGTCTGCATGCCACAACTAAGAGCCTGCATGATGCAACTAAGAAGTCCACATGCTGCAGTTATGAGCCCGCATGCCGCAACTAAAAAAAAAAAGATCCCGCATGTCTCAACTAAGACCCGGCACAGCCTAAATAAATAAATAAATAAATATTTTTTAAAAACATCATTAAAAGAGAAAAACTTAAATTTCATATATTACACATTGGGAAAAATGTAACTCAGGTTACCAACATGATAAATTAGATGCTTTGGGGGGAAAAGTATAATTTCATTTAGAAACTAGAACAAACTAAAACAATATGGTTAATGTTTTGGGTGGTGTCAGTGGAAAACGAGAAAATAAAAATATTTTTTAAACACTTTTACAAAAGTATAACAATAGTGATCTAGGGACTTCCCTGGTGGTCCAGTGGTTAGTAATTCACCTTCCAGTGCATGGGATGCAGGTTCAATCCCTGGTCGGGGAACTAAGATCCCACATACCACAGGGCAACTAAGCCCGCGTGCTGCAACTAGTGAGCCCACGTGCTCTGGAGCCCATGCACCATAACTAGAGAAGCCCAAGCCGCAACAAAGATCCCACGCATGGCAACAAAGAGCCCGTGCGCCACAACGAAAGACCCCACATGTTGCAATCCCACGTGCCTCAATCCCGTGTGCTGCAACTAAGACCTGATGCACCCAAATAAATATTAAAAAAAAACAATAATAGTGATCTAATATCAGTAAGAAAGGATGATAGAGAGAGAAATAAAATGCTGTTATGTCAGTGTTAAGAGTAGAAGGTTTGGGCTTCCCTGGTGGTGCAGTGGTTGGGAATCTGCCTGCTAGTGCAGGGGACACGGGTTTGAGCCCTGGTCTGGAAGGATCCCACATGCCGCGGAGCAACTAGGCCCGTGAGCCACAACTGCTGAGCCTGCGCGTCTAGAGCCTGTGCTCCACAACAAGAGAGAGGCCACGATAGTGAGAGGCCCGCACACCACGATGAAGAGTGGCCCCCGCTTGCTGCAGCTAGAGGAAGCCCTCACACAGAAACGAAGACCCAACACAGCCAAAAAAAAAAAAAAAAAGGAGTAGGTTCACAGAACCTAATAAATGAAGATAAGTAGGGAAGATTGTGACTTGTGAATGATGATTTTAATAGTAGCTCTTGCCACATTAGAGGAATTGGAGTATCCTGTTAGAGCTATTCTGCAGACATATAAAACACAGAATGCTGAGTGAACAAAAGATGCTGAAGATACAAAGTTACTAAAACCTGATGTCTTAGATATAGGTTATTTTATTATTTGAAGATCCAATTTGACAACTTGACTGCTAAATTTAGTCCTTTTATATACAATTATGGTGATTATTAAAATATGTCACGTTGTCTCCATTTTACTTGCTACTTTATATTTGTCACAGTTTTACTACTACTTTTATTGTACCTTTCTTCCTTTGTTTTAGACTGATTTTTTTTTTAATCTTTTCCATTTTTCTCTCTTTACAACTTCGGAGGTTATACATACCTGTTTCTCCACTTTAGGTGGCTGTCCATTAAATTTTGTCATTAATATTTAACTTAAAATCTAAAGTGATTCTATAACCTAAACCTCTTTTTCCGAATAAGAATCAAATGCCATTTGATCACCTCCCAACTCAATTAGGCAACTATTTTTTAGTTTATCATAGTGTCTTTTTTAGCCTTACAAATTAGATATCATAATGATTCTATCCACATGTTGTTTAGATGTAGCTATAAGTTTCCTAATTTCTTATGACTTACCACTCCTCTCATCTCAAGCACTCCTCTGGGTTTCATTTTCTCTCTTCCTGTAGTATTTCTATTTTAATTTTACTAACAAAATTATACAATAAAAGATATTGTTCCTATAATTTATTTCAGGACCAATCCAAATTTAATCATACACTCTGACAAAGACTCTCTCCTTGACTAAATTTTAGTTAAGCTCCTCTGAGACTTATTCTTGACTAGGTCTTGACCTTGGCCTTTCACGTCTGTCTCTGCTGAGCAGTCTTAGCAAGAATCCTTGTCAGTCTAGTGACAATCTCCTCACCCACCTTTGGTATCTCCTCACCCGTAAGTTCCTCATGCCCCAACCATGATTTATAAACCCTTGGCCTGCATTTAGCAAGAATTCTGTTACGCCAGTTTAGCAAGAATCTCCCTACCCTCGAGGTCTCCTCTTAGTAATTTTCTATTCACTTAACTCTTCACTCTGCTTGTTGGCTACAAATCCCCAGCTGCCTTTGCTGTATTTGGAGTTGAGCTCAGTTTTACTGAAAGTTTATTCCTCTATTGCAATAGTTACTGAATAAAATCTATATTGCCTTTAACTAGTATCTGGCTTTATTTCTCTTTGACAACTCTCATCCTTTAAAAAATAGCTTCCTGAGTTCATTATTCTAGATTGACAAATATTTTTTGCTTCAATTTAGATGTCTCTGTCAATGTCTCTTTCCTTAGGAGGTAACCTGATTTTCTCTCTGGCTGCTATTAAGATCCAGTGTTCTCCAGTTATACTAATAGTACTTAAATATATATTACTTTTTATTTATCCTGCTTGGTGTGCATTTTGTGTCCACATATGTGGTCTTACTGAATGATTTCTGGAAAATTCTAAGCTATTATTCCTACAAATATTGCTTCTCCATTCTTCTTTCTGCTTCTTGTGATCCAATGGTTCATGTTATATCTGTCTTCTCATCCCTGTCCTATACATCTTTGAATGTATTGACCTATTTTCCTTCTCCTGTCACCCTATACCTGGACTGTGTCATTTATTTAGTGGTATTTTCTAGTAAAGTCTCTTCAGCTGCATCTAATCTGGTACTTAATCCATTTTTTAGAATTTCAACAACTTATTTTTAGTTCTAAAAATTTTAATGGGTTATTCTACAATCTGCCTAGCCATTTAGACATTCTTTCTTCCTTACTGATTTTATTTCATCTTTTATTTCTTTGAATGGATGCTTTACACTTAACTATCTAAAAAAGCCATTATCTTAATTAACAGGTGTTGGAAAATATATTTTGTTATTTCTGCTTAATCTCACGAACAATATATTTCTTTAAGCTTTTTTTTAAGCTCATATTTAATAAGTGAGAATCCTAATGTCCTGTATTGAGGGTGCTTGTTCTTAAGAGAGAACTCATTTTCTTCTGCTTAAAGCAAGCTACCAATCTGAGATGAATTTAGCCAACAATCTGGATCCCCTAGTATGGGAGTATAGGGGGACAGGAGTAGAAGATAAATACTCTATCCCCAGAGAAGGAGCAGAGAACCCATCGTGGGCCCAAAATCCATAACTGATACAAAAGTAGAAGTCTCTTACCACTGCAGAAAAGGGAGGTATGCTGAGGAAACCCCACTGCTGAGGCCCAGGCTCACACCTAAAACTGAAGCTGGATCAGAACAACAAAGAACACCCTTGCCCCCACCAGAAGTGTAGCATGAAGTAACAAGTAGTAGCAGCCCACTGCTGGAGGAAGAGCAAGAGCAGAAAGATAAACCTCTGTAATACAGCTTTGGGAGGACAGCTAAAAGCTGAAAATGGAGCACAAATACTGAGAAAATTCTCCTGACGTGAAAGATCCAAGAACCACGGAATAATATCAAACACAGCCACATATAAGTAACTGGAGTCGCAGAAAAAAAGGTAGAAAAGATGAAACACATCAACCATGTATCTGAGAAGCTGAGAAAACAACAAAAAAGAAAAATACAGACAAAACAAAATAAAGCTAAACCTAGAAACATCAGAGCCAAACAGCTGAAAACCAAAGATAAAAAAAATCTTGGAGGCAGCTAGAAAAAACAGAACATTAAATACAGAAGAACAAAGGAGGAAGTAAGAGTGTAAGCCAGAAGACAGTGGATCAGCTCTGTAAAGTAAGGACAGAAAAAAAAATGTGAATCCAGAAATCTGCACTCAGAGAAATTCTATACTTCACAAATGAAGATTAAATAAAGGCCTTTTTAGACAAATAAAAGCTGAGAAAATTAACTGCCAACAGGGCTTCCCTGGTGGCGTAGTGGTTAAGAATCTGCCTGCCAATGCAGGGGACACAGGTTCGAACACGGGTCCCACATGCCACGGAGCAACTAAGCCCGTGCACCACAACTACTGAGCCTGCACTCCAGAGCCCATGAGCCACAACTACTGAGCCCACGTGTCACAAATGCTGAAGCCCGCGTGCCTAGAGCCCATGCTCCGCAACAAGAGAAGCCACCGCAGTGAGAAGCCTGTGCACCGCAGTGAAGAGTAGCCCCCACTTGCCGCAACTAGAGAAAGCCTGTGCGCAGCAACGAAGACCCAACACAGCCAAAAATAAAATAAAGAAAATAAAGAAATTTATAAAAAAAAACTAAATGCCAACAGACCTGTGTTACAAGTAGTACTAAAGGAAGTACTGGAGAGAGTAAGACTAACAAAGAAATAGAGTGCTGAACATGGTTTTAAAAAAGGTAAATAAAAGACTTTTTAATCACTTTCAAAGATGACTGACTATCTCAAGCAAAAATATTAATTATACATTGTGGGGTTTCTAAGTAAAAATGTATGGCTACCACATCACATAAAGTGG
The DNA here is from genome assembly GCF_028021215.1 of Eschrichtius robustus. NCBI lineage: Eukaryota > Metazoa > Chordata > Mammalia > Artiodactyla > Eschrichtiidae > Eschrichtius > Eschrichtius robustus. The sequence continues at coordinate 6,185,198 of NC_090830.1, read as the reverse complement.
GAGAAGGTGACAGGAATATATTGTTATAAGACTGTAAGACCACATGTAACATAGTATACTTAGACTGTGATAAACTGAAGATGTATACTGTGTACCACAGGGCAACCACTTAAAAGGTACATTAAGACAGAGGTAGTACTAATAAGCAAATAGTAGAGATAAAACAAACAAAAAACTCAATCCAAAAGAGATTTTTTTTTTTGCTGCACCAGGCGGCTCATGGAATCTTAGCTCCCCGACCAGGGATCAAACCTGGACCCTCAGCAGTGAAAGTGCAGAATCCTAACCACTGGACTGCCAAGGAATTCCCCAAAAGAGATTTTAAAAAGGAAAAAACGGGGAGAAAAGAACAGGTGAGACAAATAGGAAACAATCACAAAATAAATTTGAATCCAAACATACAAAAATTATGTTAAATTTAAGTGGTCAAAATATTCCAATTAAAAAGTAGAGGTTTTCACATTAGATAAAAAAGACCCAAACATATGCTATCTGTAAGAAATCCACTTTAAATATAAAAGAATGGGAAAAGGTATACCATGGAAACATTAACTAAAAGAAAGCTGGAGTAGCTATAATAATATCAAAGCAAACAAAGTAAAACAGAGAGTTCTCTCAGGGATAGAGAGACATTACATAATCATAAGGGGATCAATCCATCAAGAGGACATAAAGATCCTAATATGTATGCATCTATTAATTCTTCAAAATTCATAAACCAAAAACCAATAGAACTGAAAAGGAGAAATAAACAAATGCAAAATTATAGCTAGAGACTTCAATACTGCTCTCTCAATGTGTCACTGACAGAGCTTTTAAGTGTTATACCCCAACCCCATTTTCCCACTGCCATGTGATTTTTAATATACTATTTTGCATAAAACAATGATTTTTTAGGAATGCACATGTCCTGTTTTAACAGAATTCACTGTATTACTATATTCCTTTCCATGTTTTTAGCCTCCCCTTATCAAGAGATACAGTCTTTCTGTGTTGCTCAGATTTGTAACTGTTAAGGTCTGCACATCCTAACTAACTGTTATCAAGTAAGTTTTTGCTTTAAATTCTGTGTTCTAGGATCACCCACTAAGATAACATGTATGTTTATTTCCCCACATATAGGTGTCTGTGAGGGTTTTTTTCCCCACAGATGGAAAGTCTCTCTTTTCTTACTTGTCAGAGAAACAATAGTGCTACTGAAAAACATGGCTTATGTGTCTGTTTCCACACTTAGCCCTACTATGTCTGATTTGCAGAACCAAATTGTATCCAAAAAGGCTCCAGCTATCCTGTGCCCAACATTGTGGTTAATCTAAACATTTAGGTTTCACACCTGAGAGCGTTTCCTTTGTCCCTGCTAAGTACTTTGCCAATTCCTTTTAGCGTCAGAAATGCTTTTGTTTTTTATCCATCTGCTGATACATACACTCCTGCTTGATTTTTTCAGTGATTTTGCAGCTTCTATATTTGTACTGATTTGGGACTTTAGATGTTCTGTAGTGTTATTAAATGGAATTTATATTGCTCATTTACTTTAATGTTTCTGGATGATTCGCAGGCAGGGATAGAGACAATGCTGACTTCACACATCCTTCTTTGAAGAAGTTCACTCTGTCCTTTAAACACTGTTTTCTCTTGGCTACAGGATACCACATTCCCACATTCTCTGTTTCCCCCTAATCTCCAAACTGCTGCTTCTCTTTTTTCTGCTGAGTCTTCTCATTCTCATGGCTTCTGAAAGGTAGTGTCCCAGGGTACAGCCTTCAGACCTCTCAAATCTGTGCATTCCTTCTCCTAAGGAGAGATGTTATGTAATCCCTTAGCTTTAAATACTGCATTTTAAAACTTTAAATATTGCCATGGCTGATAATTTCCAAATAAATATCTCCAACCTGGACTCTCCCCTAATCAACCTCTGCTTATATACCCATATGTTTATTCACAAGTAAACTTGGATATTTTATAATCACCTGAAATTTGGTTATGTGCAATTTAAACTCCTAATAACTCCTCCCAAGTTGTTTCTCTCCAATTTTCCCAATCTTGGCAATTGGTGCCCATTCATCCAATTTTTCTGGATGAAATCCCTGGAGTCTTTCTTGACTCGTCTCTTTCTCTCACATTCCTTGCCCAATTCAACAGCAAATCTTCTAGGTCCCACCTTCGAAATAAATCCAGAAGTCAATCACTTTTTTTCTTCCTCACTACTTCCAACCAAGGGTAAGCTACCATCACATTTACAGAGATTAAAATACTATTCTGACTGATGTTCCTGCTTTCAGCCCTCTGCCCTCAATAGTATTTTCTTTGCTCAGCAGCCAGAGAAATCAATTTTAAAAAACCCATAAGCATATGTTGCTTACTGGGTTAAATTCTACCAATGGCTTCTCATCTCACTCAGAATAAAATCAAAGTCCTTATCGTGGTGCAAATGGCGCCACATAATTTCAGCTCCCATTACCTCTACAATGCCAACTCTTTCTACTCTTCGCTCACTCATTTCCCCCAATCCATAGTCATATTTATGTGTCCTCAAAAACACCAAGTACATCCCTGCCTTGGTGGACTGACATTTGATGTCACCTCTGCCTCCAAGACTCCCCATGATTCTCATCCTCATTTTATTCAAGTTGATAATATTAGAAAGGCCTTCTTGACCTCCTTTCTAAAATAAAACACTCCATCATTCTTAACCTTCTCTAATTTCCTAGCTATTTACTGGCATATTTCAAGTGTATATATGTGTAATTGTTTGTTTCTTATCCTTCTCTCCCTATCAGAATGCAAGCTCCATGAGGTCAGGGGCAAAATTTAGTGCACTGATATATTTCCAACACCTAAAACCAGCGTAATGAACGTAGGTACTCAATATCTGTTGAATGAAAAAACGGGGGCGGAGCAGGGGAGTCAAGATGGCATACTAGGAGGATGCAGAATTCGTGTCTCCTCACAACTAGGGCACCTACCAGGCACCAGTGGGGGACAGCAGACACCTAAGGGGACGGGAGTAACCCCCAGTGACTGGGTAGGGCATGGGGCTTGGGGGGAGTACAGGGGGAGGAGAAGTGGAGGCAGCAGGGGAATGGAGCTCCTGAAGGGCGGCTGGGGGAGGGGAAGGGATCCCACGCCAGAAGGGGGAATTTGGGGAACCACTGGTAGGGCAGAGGATCAAAAGAGAGCGTGGCCAGGTTTCCCCTGCCCACTTGGACCCCCAAGAACCTGCTGAGATCCCGGGCCTCACCCTCTGCCCACCCAGGCCTCCTCCAGCTGCCCAGGTACTGAGGGAGTGGGGGGCGGGGGAAGGGGGAGCAAAAGTAAAGGCTGCACCTCTGGGACCGGCACCCCCAAAGGGTGGCTGGGGGAGGGAAGGAGTTCCTACACCCAGCGGGACCCACCCACACTTAGGGGTCCAGTGGCTAAGGGGGAGAGCCTGAGGGAGACGGTGGGGGAGGGGCACGAAGGAACAGAGGGGAATGGGGCCAGCGCTTTCCCTGTCCACTTAGGCACGGGCGAGCCTGTTGGGCTCCAGGGCCTAATCCTCTGCTCTCGGAGCCTCCTTCCTGCCATGCAGAGCCCAAGCCCCACTCCTGCACCCCCACCCGGGGCCCCACCTCTGCACTTGGAGACCCCCTCCAACAGGCTGGGCCTAAACCCCACCCACACACCCTCACTCATGGCCCTGCCTCCAAACTCCGGAACTCTACACTCCGGAGGCCCTCCTTTCCACGTGCTGCCTCTCCCCTTCTGCACAGGTCCTAAGCAGAGGCCCCGCCCCACACTCAAATGTCACCCCACCTAATGCCCCGCCCCACACTTGAACGTCGCCCCGCCTAGACCCCACCCCATGCTCAAACGTCACTCCCCCACCCGCCTACGTCCTGCCCCACCCAAAATCCCACCCCTGCCTAAGTTACAACCCCTGCCTAAACTCTGCCCCCAGAGCCAAGGCTTTTTTTTTTCTTTTCTTTTTTCCTCTTTTAGATTGGAGTTCTGTTTTACCTTGTTGATTCATTGTTGTTGATTCTTTTATATTTTTATTTTTCCTAATAAATCTTTTATTTTTCTAATTTTATTTTTTTATACTTTGTTAGTGATCTCTCCTTTTGGCTTGCTCCCCGCCCGCCCTTTTTTTTTCTTTTTTTCTTTTTTCTTTTTGTTGCAGATGTTTCAATTACAGTTTTATTTTTCCTAATGTATGTTTTACCTTTCTAATTTTATTTTGTTTTTTATTCTTTGATATTATACTGCTCCTTTTTTTCTTTCTTTCTTCCTTTTTTTTTTTTAACCGCGCCACAAAGCTTGTGGGATCTTGGTTCCCAGTCCAGAGGTCGGGCCTGAGCTCCTGTGGTGGGAGCTCTGAGTCCAAACTACTTGACTAACAGCGAACCTCAGACCCCAGGGAATATCAATCAGAGTGAGGCCTCCCGGAGGTCCTCATCTCAGCACCAAGACCCAGCTCTATCCAACTGCCTGCAAATTCCATTGCTGGGCGTCTCAGGCCAAACAACCAGTAAGACAGGAATACAGCACCACCCATCAAAAAAAAAAAAGAAAAATGAAACAACAAAAAAATGTGTTACAGATGAAGGAGCAAGGTAAAAACCTACAAGACCAAATAAATGAAGATGAAATAGGCAACCTACCTAAAAAAGAATTCAGAGTAATGATAGTAAAGATGATCCAGAATCCCAGAAACAGAATGGAGAAAATACAAGAAACATTTCACAAGGATCTAGAAGAACTAAAGAGCAAACAAACAGTAATGAACAACACAATTACTGAAGTTAAAAATACTCTAGAAGGAATCAATAACAGAACACCTGAGGCAAAATAATGGATAAGTGAGTTGGAAGATAAAATGGTGGAAATAACTGCCAGGGAGCAGAATAAAGAAAAAAGAATGAAAAGAATTGAGGACAGTCTCAGAGACCTCTGGGACAACACTAAATGCACCAACATTCGAATTTTACGGGTCCCAGAAGAAGAAGAGAAAAAGAAAGGGTCTGAGAAAATATTTGAAGAGATTATAGTCGAAAACTTCCTTAACATGGAAAAGGAAATAGTCCATCAAGTCCAGGAAGCACAGAGAGTACCATACAGGATAAACCCAAAGAGAAACATGCCGAGACACACATTAATCAAACTATCAAAAATTAAATACAAAGAAAAAATATTAAAGCAGCAAGTGAAAAGCAACAAATAACATACAAGGGAATCTCCATAAGGTTAACAGCTGATTTTTCAGCAGAAACTCTACAAGACAGAAGGGAGTGGCAGAACATATATAAAGTGATGAAAGGGAAAAACCAACAACCAAGATTACTCTACCCAGCAGGGATCTCATTTAGATTTGATGGAGAAATTAAAACCTTTACAGATGAGCATAAGTTAAGAGAATTCAGCACCACCAAACCACCTTTACAACAAATGCTAAAGAAACTTCTCCAGGCAGGAAACACAAGAGAACGAAAAGATCTACAATAACAAACCCAAAACAATTATGAAAATGGTAATAGGAACATGCATATCAATAATTACCTTAAATATAAATGGAGTAAATGCTCCAACCAAAAGACACAGACTGGCTGAATGGCTACAAAAACAAGACCAGTATATATGCTGTCTACAAGAGACCCATTTCAGACCTACGGACACATACAGACTGAAAGTGAGGGGATGGAAAGAGATATTCCATGCAAATGGAAATCAAAAGAAAGCTGGAGTAGCAATTCTCGTATCAGACAAAATAGACTTTAAAGTAAAGACTATTACAAGAGACAAGGACACTACATAATGATCAAGGGATCAATCCAAGAAGAAGATATAACAATTATAAATATTTATGCACCCAACATAGGAGCACCTCAGTACATCAGGCAAATGTGAACAGCCATAAAAGGGGAAATGGACAGTAACACAATAATACTAGGGGACTTTAACACCCCACTTTCCCCAATGGACAGATCATCTAAAATGAAAATAAATAAGGAAACACAAGCCTTAAATGACACATTAAAAGATGGACTTAATTGATACTTATAGGACATTCCATCCAAAAACAACAGAATACACTTTCTTCTCAAGTGCTCAGGGAATATTCTCCAGGATAGACCATATCTTGGGTCACAAATCAAGTCTTGGTAAATTTAAGAAAATTGAAATCGTATCAAGTATCTTTTCCGACCACAATGCTATGAGACTAAATATCAATTACAGGAAAAAAACTGTAAAAAATACAAACATATGGGGTTCCCTGGTGGTGCAGTGCTTAAGAATCTGCCTGCCAATGCAGGGGACATGGTTTCGAGCCCTGGTCCGGGAAAATCCCACATGCCATGGAACACCTAAGCCTGTGCACCACAACTACTGAGCTGGCGCTCTACAGCCCGCAAGCCACAACTACTGAAGCCCACGCACCTAGAGCCTGTGCTCTGCAGCAAGAGAAGCCACCGCAATGAAAAGCCCGTAAACTGCAATGAAGAGTAGCCCCCTCTCACCGCAACAAGAGAAAGCCCGCGCAGCAATGAAGACCCAATGCAGCCAAAAATAAATAAATAGATTAATTAATTAATTAAAAAATACAAACACATGGAGGCTAAACAATATGCTACTAAATAACCAAGAGATCACTGAAGAAATCAAAGAGGAAATCAAAAAATACCTAAAAACAAATGACAACGAAAACACGACGACCCAAAACCTATGGGATACAGCAAAAGCAGTTCTATGAGGGAAGTTTATAGCAATACAATCCTACCCCAAGAAGAAAGAAAAATCTCAAATAAACAACCTAACCTTACACCTAAAGCAATTAGAGAAAGAAGAAGAAAAAAAAACCAAAGTTAGCGGAAGGAAAGTAATCATAAAGATCAGACCACAAATAAATGAAAAAGAAATGAAGGAAATGATAGCAAAGATCAATAAAACTAAAAGTGGTTCTTTGAGAAGATAAACAAAATTGATAAACCATTAGCCAGACTCATCAAGAAAAAAAGGGAGGAGACTCAAATCAACAGAATTTGAAATGAAAAAGGAGAAGTAACAATTGACACTGAAGAAATACAAAGGATCATGAGAGATTAGTACAAGCAACTGTATGCTGATAAAATGGACAACCTGGAAGAAATGGACAAATTCTTAGAAAAGCACAACCTTCTGAGACTGAACCAGGAAGAAATAGAAAATATAAACCAATCACAAGCACTGAAATTGAAACTTTTAAAAAATATCTTCCAACAAACAAAAGCCCAGGACCAGATGGCTTCACAGGCGAATTCTATCAAACATTTAGAGAAGAGCTAATACCTATCCTTCTCAAACTCTTCCAAAATATAGCAGAGGGAGGAATACTCCCAAACTCATTCTACGAGGCCACCATCACCCTGATACCAAAACCAGACAAAGATGTCACAAAACAAGAAAACTATAGGCCAATATCTCTGATGAACAAAGATGCAAAAATCCTCAACAAAATACTAGCAAACAGAATCCAACAGCACATTCAAAGGATCATACACCATGATCAAGTGGGGTTTATCCCAGGAATGCAAGGATTTTTCAATATACGCAAATCAATCAATGTGATACACCATATTAACAAATTGAAGGATAAAAACCATATGATCATCTCAATAGGTGCAGAAAAAGCTTTTGACAAAATTCAACACCCATTTATGATAAAAACCCTTCAGAAAGTAGGCATAGAGGGAACCTACCTCAACATAATAAAGGCCATATATGACAAACCCACAGCCAACATTGTTCTCAATGGTGAAAAACTGAAATAATTTCTGCTAAGATGAGGAACAAGACAAGGTTGCCCACTTTCACCACTATTATTCAACATAGTTTTAGAAGTTATAGCCACAGCAATCAAAGAAGAAAAAGAAATAAAAGGAATCCAAATCGGAAAAGAAGTAAAACTGTCACTGTTTGCAGATGACATGATACTATATACATAAAGAACCCTCAAGATGTTACCAGAAAATTACTAGAGCTAATCAATGAATTTGGTAAAGTAGCAGGATACAAAATTAATGCAAAGAAATCTCTTGCATTCCTATACAGTAATGATGAAAAATCTGAAAGTGAAATTAAGGAAATACTCCCATTTACCATTGCAATAAAAAGAATAAAATACCTAGGAATAAACCTACCTAAGGAGACAAAAGACCTGTATGCAGGAAACTGTTAAGATACTGATGAAAGAAATTAAAGATGATACAAACAGATGGAGAGATATACTTTGTTCTTGGATTGGAAGAATCAACATTGTGAAAATGACTATACGACCCAAAGCAATCTACAGATTCAATGCAATCCCTATCAGACTACCAGTGGCATTTTTCACAGAACTAGAACAAAAAATTTCACAATGTGTATGGAAACACAAAATACCCCGAGTAGCCAAAACAATCTTGAGAAGAAAAATGGAGCTGGAGGAATCAGGCTCCTGGACTTCAGACTACACTACAAAGCTACAGTAATCAAGACAGTATGGTACTGGCACAAAAACAGAAATATAGATCAATGGAACAGGATAGAAAGCCCAGAGATAAACTCATGCACATATGGTCACCTTATCTTTGATAAAAGGCCAGAATATACAACGGAGAAAAGACAGCCTCTTCAGTAAGTGGTGCTGGGAAAAATGGACAGTTACAGGTAAAAGAATGAAATTAGAACACTTCCTAACACTACACACAAAAATATACTCAAAATGGATTAAAGACCTAAATGTAAGGCCAGATACTATATAACTCTTAGAGGAAAACATAGGCAGCACACTCTATGACATAAATCACAGCAAGATCCTTTTTGACCCACCTCCTAGAGAAATGGAAATAAAACCAAAAATAAACAAATGGGACCTAATGAAACTTAAAAGCTTTTGCACAGCAAAGGAAACCATAAAAAAGATGAAAAGACAACCCTCAGAATGGGAGAAAATATTTGCAAACGAAGCAACTGACAAAGGATTAATCTCCAAAATATACAAGCAGCTCATGCAGCTCAATATCAAAAAAACAAACAACTCAATCCAAAAATGGGCAGAAGACCTAAATAGACATTTCTCCAAAGAAGATATACAGATTGCCAAGAAACACATGAAAAGATGCTCAACATCACTAATCATTAGAGAAATGCAAATCAAAACTACAGTGAGGTATCACCTCACACCAGTCAGAATGGCCATCATCAAAAAATCTACAAACTATGAATGCTGGAGAGGGTGAGGAGAAAAGAGAACACTCTTGCGTTGTTGGTGGGAATGTAAATTGGTACAGCCACTATGGAGAACAGTATGGATGCTCCTTAAAAAATTAAAAACAGAACTACCATACAGCAATCCCACTACTGGGCATATACCATGAGAAAACCATAATTCAAAAAGAGTCTTGTACCACAATATTCATTGCAGCACTATTTACAATAGCCAGGACATGGAAGCAACCTAAATGCCCATCGACAGACGAATGTAAAAGAAGATGTGGTACATATATACAATGGAGTATTACTCAGCCATAAAAAAGAAACAAAACTGAGTTATTTGTAGTGAGGTGGATGGACCTACAGTCTGTCATACAGAGTGAAGTAAGTCAGAAAGAGAAAAATAAATACCATGTACTAACACGTATATATGGAATCTAAAAGAAAAAAAAAGGTTCTGATGAACCTAGGGGCAGGACAGGAATAAAGACACAGCAGTAGAGAATGGACTTGAGAACCCAGGGAGGGTGAAGGGTAACCTGGGACGAAGTAAGAGAGTAGCACTGACATATATACACTACCAAATGTAAAATAGATAGCTAGTGGGAAGCAGTTGCATGGCACAGGGAGATCAGCTCAGTGCTTTGCAACCACCTAGAGGGGTGGGATAAGGAAGGTGGGAGAGAGAGATGCAAGAGGGAGGGAATATGGGGATATATGTATGCATATAGCTGATTCACTTTGTCACATAGCAGAAATTAACACAACACTGTAAAGCAATTATACTCCAATAAAGATGTTAAAAGAAAAAATGAACACATGAGCAACACTTAAGATTAAAAAGAATTCGTACCTATCACCAGGTGTCCTTCTGTTTAATACACCCTAACTCACCTGGGTAGCTCTGGCTTGGGGACTCTTCCTCTAATACCCATGGTTGCTCTCCTTGTTCCAACCTGAAGATCAGTTCTGGTTTAGGGACGCAATACCCTGTGAATGAGAAATGACATGGGAATTGCGCTAGGCTCATGGGCTTTAGGGCTCCTGAAGAAAACAGAAAATGAAGCTTCAGGGACCAACTTCAATCTATTATTGGGGAAAAAAAATTCTTTATGGTGTTTCAACAGTCCTTCTTCTTGTCACCCTGGATCTCAAGCCTAAATATCTTCAAACTCAAAAAATTTCCACAGATGTCAGCAACCAAGAAAGGACATGCATACTAGGAATCTACATGGAAAACAATCCTTACCCACTGAGACGAGGTGACTATAGTTCTCCAGCATCACGTCCCTGTACAGTGTCCTTTGATCAGGGTCCAGCTGCTGCCACTCCTCCTGGGTGAAGCCCAAAGTCACATCCTCAAATGATAAGGATTCCTGAAATAGGACATTTGTGTTCAAATTTAAGTAATCAGAATTGGAAGACATGGAGAAGCTACATGAGAATGGTTATACTGTTCACTATTCAGAGTCAATCAAAATATGTTTGGGGATGTCTACTTCTGCACTGTACTTGGTTGGATAGGGAGAAATCATAACAGATATTCCCTACTACTGGTATAAGTTATTGATGCCTGCATGCCATAAAAACTATCCTACTTTGGGGGAATCTGAAGACAAAGCAATGTTACTGTTATCAAGAAGCATATAATCTGAAAAACAGACAAACATACAAGCATATAACTACAATAAGATGTTACTATTGTGAAAAGATGAGCAAAGTTGATTGCAGTTACAAAGGGGACAGAAGTTCTATTCCTGCTATTAGGGTGGGTTTCACTGAGGAGGTAAAATTCTGAGTGGTTAAACAACATTAGAGTAACATACATGAACCTGGGGCAACAGCATAACCATGGATACCTCTAAAAAACGTAGTTAAAGGAAAAACAATTAGCACATAAGAGAGTACCATTTGGGACTATGATAAGATAAAGAGCTACGGAGTTATTCAGGGAGTGAGTTATTGAATAATTTTGGATATAACTCCTGTGGAATAGGGGTGTCCAAAATATCTGCTTACTCTTCCTTCTGGGAAACCTTTCTATTTATTTATAAACTATAAACTTATATTGTCAATCTATATATAAAATTTCATTCTTTTTTTTTAGATTAAAAAAAATGTAGGTAGGCACCTGAGTATTTTCTTCCCATAACTGAACAGTCTCATACAATCTTCACCAAGAGTAGATTCTATCTCAAGAAACAACTTTCTTTGCTCATCTAGAAGAAGCAACTCCTCAACCATTAAAGTTTTATCAAGAGATTGGAGTAATTCAGTAATATCTTCAGGCTCCACTTCTAGTTCTAGTTCTCTTGCTATTTCTACCATACCTGCAACTACTTCCTCCACTGAAGTCTCAAACTCCTCAAAGTCATCCATGAGGGCTGAAATCAACTTCTTCCAAATGCCTGTTAATGTTGATATGTAGACCTCTTCCGATGAATCACAAACATTCCTAATGGCTTCTAGAATGGTGAATCCTTTCCAGAAGGTTTTTAATTTACTTTGCCAAATCCATCCAAGAAATCACTGTCTGACAGCTATAGCGTTGTGAAATGTATTTTTTAAATAACAAGACTTGAACATCAAAATCACTCCTTGACCCATGGGCTGCAGATGCTGTGTTAGCAGGCATGAAAACAATATTAATCTCATCGTACATCTCCATCAGAGCTCTTGGGTGACCAGGTGCACTGTCAACGAACATTAGTATTTTGAAAGGAATCTTTTTTTCTGAGCAGTAAGTCTCAATAGTAGGCTTAGAATATTCATCAAACCATGTTATAAACTGATGTGCTGTCATCCAGGCTCTGTTGTTCCATTTATAGAGCACAGGCAGAGTAGATTTAGCATAATTCTTAAGGGTCCTAGCACTTTCCAAATGGTAAATGAGCACTGGCTTCAACTTAAAGTCAACAGCTGCATTAGCCCCTAACAAGAGAATCAGCCTGTCCTTTGAAGCCAGGCACTGACTTCTCCTCTCTAGCCATGCAAGTCCTAGATGGCATCTTCTTCCAATTTAAGGCTGTTTTGTCTACATTGAAAATGTGTTGTTTAGTGTAGCCACCTTCACTAATTATCTTAGCTAGATCTTCTGGACAACTTGCTATAGTTTCTACATCAGCACTTGCTGCTTCACCTTGCACTTTGATGTTATGGAGACATCTTCTTTCCTTAAACCTCATGAACTAGCCTCTGCTAGCTTCAGATGTTTCTTCTGCAGCTTTCCTCACCTCTCTCAGCCTTACATGGAATTGAAGAAAAGAGAATTAGTTCCTTGCTCTGGATTAGGCTTTGGTTAAGGGAATGTTGTAGCTGCTTTCATCTTCTATCCAGACCACTAAAACTTTCTCCATATCAGCAATAAGGCTGTTTCACCTTCTTATCATTTGTGTGTTTAGTGGAGTAGCACTTTTAATTTCCTTCAAGAACTTTTCCTTTGCATTCACAACTTGACTAACAGTTTGGTGCAAGAGGCCTAGCTTTTGGTCTATCTAGGCTTTCGGCATGCTTTCCTCACTAAGTTTAATCTAGCTTTTGATTTAAAGTGAGAGATGTGCGATTCTTCCTTTCACTTGAACACTTAAAGGCCATTGTAGAGTAATTAGTTTGCCTAATTTCAATACTTCTGTGTCTCAGGGAATACAGATGCCCAAGGAGAGGGAAAGAGACTGGGGAACAGCTGGTTGGTGGAGTCGTCAGAACACATACAACATTTAAGTTCACTGTCTTATATGGGTGTGGTTTGTGGTGCCCCAAAACAATTACAATAGTAACATCAAAGATCACTGATCACAGATCACTATAACAAGTATAATAATAATGAAAAAGTTTGAAATACTGTGAAAATTACCAAAATATGACAACAGACATGAAGTGAGCAAATGCTTTTGGAACAATGTGCCAAAAGACTCGATGCAGAGTTACCACAAACCTTCAATTTGTAAAAAAAAAAAAAAAATACAGTATCTGTGAAGTGCAGTAAAGCAAAGCACAATAAAACAAGGTATGCCTGTATTATACATGACAACGAAAAATGGAAATGACAAGCGTCTTTCAGTAAAGAAATGGAAAACTAAAATGTGGTATGGTCTCATAATAAAATATTATATAACATTAAAAAGAATAAAGTATTAACCAATTTGGACCAATCTTAAGTACAATATTAAAATTTTTAAAAAGGAGGTACAGTAACTTACATATCAAATGAGATAACTGACATAATTCGAAGAAGCATATAAAACAAAATATATATTCTTCCATGATACATACATTTCTGTCTACTTACCCAAATAGAATGAGAAATTAATGTATATATATAAATATATAAACATGTATATGAAGTGAGTCAAGGATGAAAACCCAGCTGTGGTAGGCTGAATAATGGCCTAAGGATATTCATGTCCTAATCCCTGGAACATGTGAATATTACTGTATATGGCAAGAGGGCCTTTGTAGATGTGATTAGCTAAGAATCCTGAAAAGAGAGCACCCTGGATTATCCAGGTGGACGCTAAGGATAATCACAAGTGTCCTAATAAATAAGAAGGAGCCAGAAAGAGATGTGACTACAGAAGAGGAGAAGACAATGTAAAGAAAGAGTTGAGACTGATGTGATATGCCTTGAAAATGGACGAAGGTGCCACAACAGCTGAAAAAAGCAAGGAAACAGATTCTCCCATCAGAGCCCAGAAGGTACAAGTCCTGTCATCACCTTGTAAGATTAATTTGGACTTCCCTCTAACTTTGTGTTGGTTTAAACCATTAAATCTGTGGCAATTTGTTACAGCTGTAACAGGAAACTAATATACAGGGATACATTCATTGCCAGGAGTCAAAGTCCTTAATTGTTCTGAAGGAGACATCACTAGAGGGGTAGAAAGAGGGTTGTATGAAGTTATAGGAGCTGCTAGTAGAGGCTTTGCAGAAGAGCAGGCAGGGGGGTCAAATGCCTCAGAGAGATCAAGTAACTCCAAAACTGCAACATGTCATTGGTAACAGACTCTGGCCAGGGAAAACAGCAGAGCATAGAACTCTCAGGGCCACATCCCTCCAAAGGAACACCTAAAAACCTGGCAAAAACTATCAGAATCAACTTTATCAGAACTCTGGAAAATAGACAAAGGTTACAACAATCAAGAGAATGATTAATCAAGAAAAATGCAACTGAAACCTGGTAGGAGGGATCTTGTGTTGTTTTAACTTACCCTTGCTCCATCTCACCCTCTCAGGCTGTATTAGCTTGCTATGGTTGCCATAACAAAGTATACAGACTGAGTGGCTTAAACAACATAAATTTATTATCTCATAGACCTGGAGGCTAGAAGTCCAAGATTAAGGTGTCAGCAGGGCTGGTTCCTTCTGAGGGCTGTGAGATAAGAATCTATTCAAAGCCTTTCTCCTTGGCTTTCAGATGGCTGTCTTCTCCCTGTAACTCTACAACGTCTTCCTGCTATATGTAGCCCTGTGTCCAACTTTCCCTTTTATAAGGACACTAGTATTGGATTAGGGCCCACTCTAATGACCTCACTTTAACTTGATTACCTCTGTAAAGACCCTTTCTCCCAATAAGGTCATATTCTGAGATACCAATGATTAGGACTTCAACAAATAAATTTTCAGAAGACAATTCAACTAGTAACATTGGCTCAGCAGTGGTCTTGAAGATGGACTCCAATATTCTTGGTAGATTCCTGGTGCCAGAGAGAGCAGAATGGAGCTGTTTCTCAAACAATTGGGGTTGTTTGTTTTGACCTGTCTGGTGGAGACCTGAAAAGACTACAGCAGAATGCTCAGAACCTCTCACATCAGAGAAATGAGTACGTGAAAGGCATTTACTGAAAACATTTAAAGGCAAATGAAACAGCTGCTGCCACTGGGGCAAAGGACGTCAGCTGGAGCAAACAAAAGATATGTCAAAAATGTCTGTGAAGGGGGCTTCCCTGGTGGTGCAGTGGTTGAGAATCTGCCTGCTAATGCAGGGGACACGGGTTCGAGCCCTGGTCTGGGAGGATCCCACATGCCGTGGAGCAACTGGGCCCGTGAACCACAACTGCTGAGCCTGCGCGTCTGGAGCCTGCGCTCTGCAACAAGAGAGGCCGCGATAGTGAGAGGCCCGCGCACCGCGATGAAGAGTGGCCTCCACTTGCCGCAGCTAGAGAAAGCCCTAGCACAGAAACGAAGACCCAACATAGCAATCAATCAATCAATCAATCAATAAATCTTTAAAAAAAAAATGTCTGTGAAGAAAAGCTGGGGAGTGAAATGCTTTGGGGCTTTGAAAAGTTTCCATATATTCCTGGAAATCTAGAAGACCCATACATATCTAGGATGAGGCACATGTTCAAAAAAGACATGACAGGATCCTAAGCTCTCAACTCTGGGTGACTATCAAGCTCTGTACAAATAAGAAGTGAGGGTGAGGGAAGAGATGTAAACTGCCCAGTGTGGTGTTGAGGATATGCTCCAATACACACAAACCCCACAGTAAGGACTGGGGAGATTTTCGGTTTTGTTGACTCCAGGCACTTAAGGAAATCTCTGTTAAATCACTAGTTGAGCACTATGTAAATGGGACAGAGATTTCAGTAATGACATGCAACAAAGAAGACAGTCTTTACAAAAATAGTTTAGAAATTTACCAAACAAAAAACTATGCCTCACACAACAGTAACAACTCTGAGGGTTGGGGAGGAGATCTTATCTCTGAATTAACACATTATAATATTCAAACAGTTTCACCAAAAAATTATAAGGCATTTAAATGAGAAAGTATAGCCCTTTCACAAGAAAAAAATTCACAGACACCTTCCCTGAGGAGGCCTAATCTTTGGATTTACTAGGCAAAGATTATAAATCAATTGTCTTAAATAAGGTTAAAGAAGTAAAGGAAACCATGGGGGGGAAATTAAAGGAAACCAGAAGAATGATGTTCCACCAAAGAGAATATCAACAAATAGAAATCCTGAAGTTGAAAAGTACAAAAGTTGAAATAAAAAATTCACTAGAGGATTCAACAGCAGATGTGAACAGATGGAAAAAAGAATCAGCAAACTAGAAGATAGGTAAACTGAAATTATACAATTTGAGAGGCAGAAAGAAAAAAGAATAAAGAAAGATAAACAGAGCCTAAGAGACCTGTGGGACACCATCAAGCACACCAACATTTGCATATTGGGAGTACCAGAAGGAAAGTAAAAGAAAAAATATTTGAAAAAATAAAAGCCGAAAACCTCCCAAATTTGATGAAAGACATGAACCTACACATCCAAAAAGATCAAGGACCTTCAAGTAAGATACGCACAAAGAGATCCACTAAAACACAGTATAATCAATTGTCAAAGATAAGAGAATCTTGAAAGAAATAAGAGAGAAGTGACTCATCAGGTAAAGGAGATCCTGAAAAGGAATATCCGATTTCTCATCAGAAACCATGGAGGACAAGAGGCAGTGGCATGACATATTAAAGTGCTGAAAGAAAAAACTTTCAATGAAGAATTCTATATTCAAAAATACTGTTCTTCCCAACAAAGAGAAATTAAGCCATTCTCAGATAAACAAAAGCCGAGGGAGTTTGTTGCTAATAGACTTGTCCTTCAAGAAAACCTAAAGAGTCCTTCAGGCTAAAATGAATGGAAGACACTAACTCAAAGCTAGTTAAAGAAACAAAGAACACCATTAAACTATAAAGGTAGGGACTTCCCTGGTGGTCCAGTGGGTAAGACTCCGTGCTCCCAATGCAGGGGCCCAGGTTTGATCCTTGGTTGGGGAACTAGATCCCACATACATGCTGCAACTAAGAGTCCACATGCCACAACTAAGAAGCCTGCATGCCACAACTAAGAAGTCCATATGCCACCACTAAAGGTCCCGCATGCCCACATGCTGCAACTAAGACCCAGCACAGCCCAAACAAATAAAGAAAGAAAGAAAGAAAGAATTTTAAAAACTATAAAGGTATATATGAATGCCAATATTATTATATTTTGGGTTAATAACTCCTTTTTTTCCCTATCTGACTTAAAAGACAAAAGCATAAAACAATAATTACAAATCTATGGCACATGGATTAGATTCCTAGGGCTGCTATAACAAATTCCCACAAACTGGTGGTTTGTAATGAGAAATTTATCCTCTCATAGTTCTAGAGTCTAGACGTCCAAAAGCAAGGTGTTAGCAAGGCCATGCTCCCTCTGGGACTCTAGACAGAAACTTTCCTTGCCTCCCCCTCGTTTCCGATGGTGGCCAGCAATACTTGACATTCTCTGGATTGAAGCTGCATTACCCCAATCTCTGCTTCTGTCATCACATGCTGTTCTCCCTGTTTGTTTCTATCCTTCTGATACTGTGATACAGTAAGGAATATATATATATTTTGGTCTTTGTCTCTGGCAGGAGGAAGGAAAAAATAAAGATTAGAGGAGAGACAAATAAGTGGAATAAAAAAATAGAATGAACAAAACCAAAAGTGCTTCTCTAAAAAACAATCAACAAAACTGACAAACCTCTAACTAGACTGACAAAGAAAAAAAGACTCAAAATATTAAAATCAGAAATGGAGACATTACTACCAACCTAACAGAAATAAAAAGGGTTATAAGACAATACTAAAAACAATTTACGTCAAAAAATTAGAAACTTAGATTAAAAGAATAAATTCCTAGAAACACACAAATAACCAACTGACTCAGGAAGAAATACAAAATGTGAATAGCAAGCAAAGAGATCAAATCAGTAATCAAAAACTTCTCAACAAAGAAAAGTCCAGAACCAGATGACTTCACTGGTGAATTTTAACAAACATTTAAAGAAGAATTAACACAAATCCTTCCCAAACTCTTCCAAAAAAGAGGAAGAAAAACCCTGAAAAACGTTTTTCATACCCCTGAAAAACGCAGGGGTTAGGGGTGATGACCTCAGTGCGGTTGAAAATCCGAGTATAACTTCAGAGCTATCCCTCCTTATCTGCGGTTCTGCACCTGCAGATTCAACCATCCGTGGATTGTGTAGTACTGTAATACCTAGTATTGAAAAAACTCTGCATATAAGAGGACCCATGTGGTTTAAACCTTTGTAGTTCAAGGGTAAACTGTACTTCTTAACTAATTCAATGAGGCCAGCATTAATTACCCTAATATCTAAGTTAGATAAAGGCATCACAATAAAATGAAATTACAGGCCAATATGCCTTATGAATATAAATGTAATATCCTCAACAAAATACTACAAAATTGAGTCCAAACAACATATTAAAAGGATCATGGGTAATTCCCTGGCGGTCCAGTAGTTAGGACTCCATACTTCCACTGCTGGGGGCAAGGGTTCCATCCCTGGTCGGGGAACTAAGATCCCGCAAGCTGCGTGGTGCAGCATGAATGAATGAATGAATAAACAAACAAATAAACAGATCATGAATCATGACAAAGTAGAATTTATACCAGGAATGCAAGAGCAGTTCAACATGAGAAAATCAATTTAATATACCAAATGAAGATGAAAAATCCCCACATGACGCTCAAGTGAAGCAGAAAAAGCACTTGACTACATCCAAAACCTTTTCAGGATAAAATCACTCAATAAACTAGGAATAGAAGTGAACTTCCCAACATGATAAAAAGGCTTTTACGAAAAACCCACAGCTAACATATTTAATGGTAAAAGACTGAAAGCTTTCCCACTAAAATGCAGAACAAGACAAGAATACCCACCTTGGTCACTTCTATTCAACACTGTAAAAGAAGTCCCAGCCAGAGAAACCAGGCAATAAAAAGAAATAAAGGCATCCAAATTAGAAACAGTGAAGTAAAACTATCTCTATCTTTAGATGACATGATCTTATATACAGAAAATCCTAAAATATCCATCAAAAAACTATTAGAGCTAATAAATTCAATAAAATTGTAGAACACAAGATTAACACACAAAATCTCAGTTTAATGAACAATCCAAAAGTAAATTAAGAAAACAACTCTACTTACAATACCATCAAAAAGAATAAAATACTTTGGAAAAGAGTTAACCAAGGAGGTCCAAGACTTGTATACACTGAAAACTACAAAACTTTGCTGAAAGAAATTAAAGACCTAAATAATGGAAGGACACTCCTTGTTCGTGGAATAAAATACTTAATATAGTCAAGATAAGAATACTCCCCAGTGTTCCACAAATTCGATGAAAAATCCAACAGCCTTTTTTGCAGAAATGGACATGATCTTTAAATTCACGTGGAATTGCAAGGAACCTCGAATAGCCAAAACAACCTTAACAAAGAAGAACAAATCAGAGGACTCACGTGTTCTGACTTCAAAACTTGCCACAAAGCTAGAGAATCAAAACAGTATGGAACTGGCATAAGGATACACATACAGATCAAGTGAACAGAACTGAAAGTCTGGAAATAAACCTACACATCTCTGGTGAACTATTTCTCATCAAGAGTACCAAGACCACTCAATGTGAAAAAAACAGTCTCTTCAACAAACGGTGTTGGGACAACTGGATATCCACATACAAATATATGAAATTGGACCCCTTCCTCATGTTATATATGCAAAAATTAACTCAAAATAGACCAAAGACCTAAATGTAAGAGCTAAAACTGTAACACTCTTAGGAGAAAACATAGTAAATCTTCATGATCTTGGTTTGGCGATGAGTTCTTAGATATGACATCAAAAGCACATACAACAGAAGAAAAATAGATAAATCAAACTTCATCAAAATTAAAACCCTTGGGCTTCCCTGGTGGTGCAGTGGTTAAGAATCCTCCTGCCAATACAGGGGACACGGGTTTGCGCCCTGGTCTGGGAAGATCTCACATGCCACGGAGCAACTAAGCCGGTGCGCCACAACTACTGAGCCGGCGTTCTAGATCCCACGAGCCGCAACTACTGAGCCCACGAGCCACAACTACTGAAGCCTGCGTGCCTAGAGCCTGTGCTCCACAACAAGAGAAGCCACCGCAATGAGAAGCCCACACACTGCAACGAAGAGTAGCCCCCGCTCACTGCAACTAGAGAAAGCCTGCACGCAGCAACAAAGACCCAACACAGCCAAATATAAAATAAATAAAATAAATTTATATAAAAAAAAAGAAGCACCACTAAACTAATTTATTTAAAAAATATTAAAACCCTTTTTGATTCAAAGTATATACTATCAAAAGAATGAAAAGACAACTCAAAGAATGGGAGGAAATATTTGAAAATCATATATCTGATAGAAGCCTAGTACCCGAAATACTCTTATAATAAACAACCCAATTTAAAAATGGACAAAGGACATGAATAGATATGTCTGCAAAGTAGATACAGAAATGTCCGAGAAGCACACAAAAGGGTGCTCATTTGTCATTAGGGAAAAGCAAATCAAAACCATAATGAGGTACGACTTCGCACACACTAGGATGGCTATAATAAAAAAAATATAGACGTTAACAAGTGTTGCTGAGAATGAGGAAAACCCGGAACTCTCATACATTACTGGTGAAAATGTAAAATTGTGCAGCCATTGTGAAAAAGTTTGGTGGTTCCTCATTAAGTTAAAAATAATTAGCATAGGACCCAGCATTTCCACTTCTAGGTATATACCCATAATTGAAAACAGGTTTTCTTTTTTTTAAAATGAAATACAATTACTTAATGAGACCATTCAAGACTGGAAAAGATGCAGTGATACAAGGCAGAAAACAGGTTTTCAAACAAAAATGTGCACAAATGTTGACAGTGGCACTATTCACAATACCTGTAAGGTGGAAACAACAAAGATGTCCATCAATTGATACCTGCATAAACAAAATGTGGTACATCCATACAGTGGAATATTGAGTCATGAAAAGAAATGAAATCTCGGTAAAAGGGTACAAACTTTCAGCTATAAAATGAAAAAGGTCTGAGGACCTAATGTATAACATGGTGACTACATTGATAACATTGTATTGATTGTATAATTGAAATCTGCGGAGAACTTAAATGTCTCACAAAAAAAGAGAAAAATATGTGAGGTGGTGGATGTGTTAATTTACTAGATGGGAGGAATCCTTTCATAACATATATGTATATCAAATTGTCATGATATGTACTTTAAATATCTTACAATTTTGTCAATTATACCTTAATAAAGGTGGGGGGTGGGGAAGGAATGAAGTCTGATACATGCTGCAATATGGATGAAATTTGAAAACATACTAAGTGAAAGACACAAAAAAACACATACTGTATAATTACATTTATGTAAAATATCTACAAGAAGCAAGTTCTTAGAGTCAAAAAGTAAATTAGTAGTTGCCAGGGACTGGGGTAAAAGGGGACTAGAGAATGACTTTAAAGGGTATTAGGTTTTATTTTGGGATGATGGAAGTGTTCTGGAACTAGATAGCGATGATGGTTACACAATACTGTGAATGTATTAAACGCCACTGAAATGTACACTTTAAAATGGTTAATTGTTTACGTGTAAACAATATATATTATTGGTGACTTTCACTGACCAAATTCCAGCAAATGATGAGGCAGAATCCATTCTGCATGAAGTAGATTGAAATTTGATTAGGTGCAGAAACATCTGCCAGAAAATCTTCTCTTAACTGAACACTCTACATACTGAGCAAGACAAAGAATTTTAGAAATTTATTTTAAGGACATGCAGTCAATTTATTCTGTAGATGTTCTAGTTTTATCCAGGGGTGGGACCAAAACAAAAAAAACAAAAAAAACCAAGACCATCAGAAAGCTGTCTACATGAGCATCAGTGATATGGCCTCCTGAAAAATCTCTTTAAACTGCGTTTTGCTTGGTACCATCTTTTGCATCCACTGAAGAATAATTACAGGCATTTATCTCATGGTTGCCACCAAAAGGTTTTCATCATTTACCGGAAAAGAAACAAAAGGTTTTTTTGTTTTTTCTTCTTTCAGCTTACAATGCCAGAAGATCTTTTGGCTCCAAAAGGAATAGGCAGCTTTATTCACATGATCAATGAAAGCCATGTAACACAGAGTCTTTTTTTTTGGCCATGACTACCAGAATGGTCAGAAATATTTGCAGCTCTAATGAGAACCTACTCTATAGCTCAGGGAACTCTACTCAATGCTCTGTGGTGACCTAAATGGGAAGGAAATCCAAAAAGAAAGAGGGGATATAGGTATACATATAGCTGATTCACTTTGCTGTACTGTAGAAATGAACAAAACATCATAAAGCAACTATACTCCAATAAAAATTAATTTTTAAATAAATAAATATTTGCAGCTTGAATCTGATAACCACATAATTTCTTAGGATCTGTGTGTATGTGTCTCCTTGCCAACTCTGCTCTAGTGACCTGCTATTCCAATGTTACTGGCCTGTAGACCTCAATATCACCATCACCTGCAATCTCAGGCCCCATTCCATGTTTTGCAAACTTTCCAGGTGATTTTAATGCACATTAAAGTTTGAGAACCATTATGCTACGCTGTTTCCCTCAGGTTCATTTTATCTATTTCTACTTTTCCATTTCAAGTATAGGAGTCATCAACCTCATAAAATACATTGTTAAATAGTGTAGAAAGACTTCAACAACTCACATAAGATTTCTTCATATTTTGCTGATCTTGGAAAACTGCTGAAATCTCTGAAGGTATAGCTGGGATAGAAAGAGAGGAATCAAGTCATTAGAGATACAGACTGCCTGCAACTCCTGGATTTGCCTATTTAAATGGCTACAAAAATAGCCTGGGTAAAATGCTTCTCTGTGGGAGAATATCCTTTTCATCCTGGAGAAGGGGCAGGAAGGGACATATGAAAAAAAGTACTCACATGTCTATGTGTGACTGTGATATGGTCATGCAGAGCTTGGGTATGTAATTTTTCATTAGGTGAATGTAATTATTTTCTACTTTTTTTTTTAACAATATATGTACTCCTCTATTTCAGAGAAATTTTAAAATTACAAGGAAATTGGTCAAATAACAATACCCTAAATGAAGGAACACTAAGCTTTCATTACGTTATACAGCAAATGTTGTAATGTACATGTATATTTTCTTATTTACTGCTTGAGGTAGAGAATTCACCCAAAGCTACGGAAAAAGGGAAGGAGGCACTTTAAGGTTACTTTTTAAGTGTTTTCCTAAAGTATATATATAGATAAACAACAAGGACCTACTGTATAGCACAGGGAACTATAAAATATAGTTATATATATAAAGCTATTCAATATCTTGTAATAATCTATAATGGAAAAGAATCTGAAAAAGAATATGTATGTGTAACCGAATCACTTTGCTGTACACCTGAAACACTGTAAATCAATGATACTTCAATTTTAAAAACCAACTAATTAAAAAAAAAATTTTAAATATGGATAAAAGTTAAAAAAAAAAAAAAGTATATATAGATCCTCAAAAGACTGCCTTTTAAGAAACATTTTACCAATGATGATGCAGCAGCAACCGGCCTGGGTATCAGGAGACTCAACATCTATTCTTGGCTCTGCCACTAACACAAAGCCAGGGAAATTCATTTACACCCTCAGGACCAATTTTTCCCAACTTTTAACAAGACAAATAGAAAGTTCTTCTTATACTGTTGTGTATAAGAAAATCATCAGCATGTTTTTAGATGCCAGATTCACTGTGCTAAGAGCTCAGAATCTGGGATGAGCGAGTGAAAAATAGAGAGTGGGGGTCAAACCGGGATTGCTAAAACAGAATTCATGCCAATCTAGCTGTAAAGCTCCTTTCCTCACACCATGTCCTCAGAAGCTCTCCAATGAAGTTGTATTTCCTGAGTAGCCTAACCCTCCTTCATTCCTCTCAGCCCAGTTCCCCTGCCTTCTGAAAACTGGTCCAGACTTTCCTCCATCAGGCAGCCTGTGACTACTTCTGAATGTGGCAACATCATCCAAATCTCACGCATTCTGAGCAGGCGGTGCAAACCTGGGATCTGCTCCTTGCTAGGAACTACTGCCTCTGCTAAGACACTCGCTCAAATGGTGGAGTGCTTCTCTCCCACGTCGGATTCTGTTCCTAGAGACTCCTCCTTCTTACTTCACAAAAGGTGCTTTATTCCAAGGTAGATGAGAAATGCACCTAAGGAACAAATTCATTTTAATTGGAACCTTCACCCAGGCCCGCAGTTCAACTCTTAGTATCCATTATTCCATAGAATCTCAGGTCGGACCTTCAATAAACTCAAACCAAGGCTGCTCCGAACACAAAACTAGACTGTTACAGAACTAACTCAGAAACAATTATGCTGTCTGTCCCAAGGACTCCGAAGACATCTAGAAATCCCAGAAACAGAGCCGCTACATGGTAATACTCAACCGTTCAAATTATTTCTTCACACGTCAAATTATTTTTGGTTAAGTTCTGGGGAGGATGCAGTGCTGGCTTTTATAACCAAGATAGTAAATGCGAAAGACCATGACATGTGGAGAAAATCTGAGTTTGTCTTCTAGTTTGTTATCTGATAGTTTTGTGGCTTTGTCTATATAACTGTCCTCTCCGTCTCAGTGTTCTAATCTGCTACAGTGGGGAGAGTTAGTTATACTGACCTAAGTGAGAGGTCGTGAGCCATAAAGTAACGAGTAAGAAGAAGAATTATTTCTATGAACCACGGTAGCTAACATTTACTGCCAGCCACTGTGCTATGGTATTTAATCCTCTGAACAACCCCACGAGGCACCTGTTATTAATATCTTGAGTTTTACAGACGAGACAATTAAGTCTCACGTAGGTAACTTTCCCAGATAATTCCTTTATACCTAGCTCTGCCCTGCACCCAAGCCACCCTCAAAGTCGCCCCCCACTCGCGGTCAGGGCGCACCCATCACGCATGTGCACGTGCCCCACTCCCGTGGCCGCAGAGACCAGGCGGCCTGCGTCGCGGAATCTGCAGCCTCACCGAGGTCTGGCGTCCCCACGCCCGACGCCGGCGACTTCTCCAGCCAGAAACTCCGCCAAGGCCGCCACCACCTGCCCTCTCAGGTTCTTACGCCGCGGGTCCTGCCCCTCCCCACCGTCCGGCACCGCAGCCCCCCGCCTACTCCCTGGAGCCGCGCAAGGCCGCCCCCCCTCCCCCCGGCCCTCGCCCAACCCTTCTGCCTCGCCCGCCACTCCCACTAGGGCGGCACCAGCTCCCTGAGTGGCTCGCAGACCCGGACGCTCCTGCCACAGTCGCCCCGAGGCTTTCTAGAGGCAGAGCCGCCAGGATATTACACATGCGCAGAAGGAGCCGCAAAAAAAAAGAGACCGGTTCCCATGACCATGCGCGGTGAGCTCACGAACTTCCAGACTCCATTTCCCAGAAGCCTGCTCGCCCAGTACCTTGAAAGAATTTCGGTAACATTTTTGTTCCTTAGCAATTCAGCGATTGTGGGTTAGGGTTATCACTTCTACTGTATGCAGCCCTGAGTTCTTTTAGTACCTCAGAAAAACAGTCTCACAGCCAGTGTGCCTTTTAAACGCCAGGCTACCCAAGGAAGCAAAGTTGTAAATCAATGTGAATTATGAATATGAACAGGAAAGTTACTTTAAATACTAAGAAATTAAATGAATTAAATACTAGGAAATACTAGCAATAAGATGATACTGTTTAAAAGTAAACAGTAAATGGTAGCATTTCTCTCAGCAGTGAAAAAGATAAGCAAGATGGCGCGTTGGATATCAAAAATAAATCCAGGCTTCGGGTAAAGAGACGCTTCTAAAAAAGACAGTTGCAATAGAAATAATGCCCTGACTTACGGATCGGAAAGCGTCTCAAAATTAAATAGAAAAAGGCTTTTCTTTTCTAGGGAGGAATAAGAAGGATTAGCGGGAGCTCGAGAGGAAATTGAGTGAGTGGAGGAGGTGAACAAACAGCGTGATGGGGTAGTCTGACTGGAAATTTGTCTGACTCTGTTAAGCCCTTTTTGGAATGAGCTGTTAAGGGATGGGAGGATATATTCTGTATTTCTGTGCTTGGTCACACTGGGGGACAGCCAAAGTTCAGGGGCTTGTGAGGGCGAGAGAAGCCTGATTAAAGTTTGGTCCAAGCTAAGTCAGTGTAGACCTACCCTACAAGAAATTCTAAACTAAGTCTGTTAGCCTGAAAAGGAAGGATACTCAACACTAGACAGTAACTTAAAGCCATATTAACAAATAAAGAATACCAGTAAATATAACTACATAGGCAAATATAAAAACAAGTGCTGTTGTGTTTCTTTGTTAGTAACTCCTCCTTTTTTATGAGTGGGATTGCGTTCCTGTCTCACTGGTGGTGCTGAGATGAGGACCTCCGTGACACCTCACTCTGATGAATATTCCCTGGGGTCTGAGGTTCACTGTTGTTAGTCCAGTGGTTCAGACTCGGAGCTCTCATCGCAGGAGCTTCAGCCTGACCCGGCTCGTGAACCAAGATCCTGCAAGCTGCGTGGGGTGGCAAAAAAAAAAAAAAAAGAGAGAA
Organism: Eschrichtius robustus; assembly: GCF_028021215.1. Classification (NCBI taxonomy): domain Eukaryota; kingdom Metazoa; phylum Chordata; class Mammalia; order Artiodactyla; family Eschrichtiidae; genus Eschrichtius; species Eschrichtius robustus. The sequence continues at coordinate 6,158,562 of NC_090830.1, read as the reverse complement.
CAATAACGAACTAAAAAATAAAATTAGACTAGAAAACTAACAGATATGTTAGAAAGACTATAAAAATAAAAATATAGATGAATCGACAACCAGAAGGTGCAACAGTACCACAATAGTAAAAAAGAGGAGGGAAAAGAAAAAAAAAAAAAAAGTAACTCCTCTTTTTGTTTCTCATGTAATTTAAAAGACAAATGCACCAACAGTAATCATAAGACAATGTTAATTCTAAGAATCACACAAATTACCAAAACTGGCTCAAGAAGAAATAGAAATCTGAACAGATCCATAACAAGAGATTGAATTAGTAATCAAACCCCTACCCCCAACAAAGAAAAGTCTAGAATCAGATGGCTTCATCGGTGAATTCTACCAAATATTTAAAGAATTTCCCAAACTTTCATAAAATAGCAAAGGAGAGATCACTACTTAACTCATTCTATGATGCTAGCATTATCCTTGTTTAAAAAAAGACGACGTCACAAAAACAACTTCGGATGTAAATTCCTTGTCACTATAGATCGAAAAATCCTCAACAAAATACTAGCAAACTAAATTAAACAGCATATTTTAAAAAAAGATTATACACCATGACCAAGTGGCATTTATTCCAGGAATGCGAGTGGTTTAACATACAAAAAGAGTTGCTATCACATAAAATTAGCCATCACATGTGCTTTGCAAATTAGTTCACAATAAACAGTTGAAAGCAACTTAAAAATAAACTGTGTTAATGCATAACAAGGAACAGCAGATAGTAAATGAAAGTAATAATGTATATATACTAACTCACAAGTGGGAGTGGTTTACATGGCATGTTTTTTAATAAAAATTGTAGTTCACAAGAATATGTAACGCATAGTTCCAATATTTTTTACAATTATTACAGGCAAATCCTATTCTTTAGAGTTCTCATTATTTCTTACTAGTGAATCCTTCAATACTGCAATCTGCTGTTATAATTAATAATTCCTTATATTAAAATTTCACAGCTCAAATTACTAATTACTAAGTACTGTGATTTTGCTCTGATCAATACAGACTTGGTACCAGGAGTGATCGCAGGAGATACCCATGCAAAGATGGCATTTTAGTATCGGTTTGGTTGTGCCTTTCTGTTTGAGTGCAATGCTGCTCTCCTTGCCAGTGGTAAATGGGATGTTTGTAATCCATGACATGCAGAAACATCACAATTAATCAAACTATCATGTATGCTGGACATAACACACCAAGCAACCACAGAAGACTCTGAAAGGTAGAAAGAAGGCAAACTGCCTATGGGCCTACCAAGGCATCTAGTACCGCTAGAGCAATGGTGGTGATTTCCATTGGTTTTCTTATTACCTCCCATATATCTCAGACAGGGTACTGCAGAAGCCCACAAAAGACCATAAACAAAACAAAACAAAAACCAAGCCTTTTCCCTCTAGCCAAAGGACCAAGAAAAGAGTGGTCTAACAGAATCCACTCACCCACCCCCTGCTGTGTGGTAGCAGATGGTGGTGCTCTGATTCCCCACTAATCCCCCATTCCCTTCCTGGTGGAAGCAGGCAGTGTTTCAAATTCCCCTGCTCAGTGATATTGACAACACAAGCAGGGAGTTGATCTTCCATCCCCCCCTCAACAAGAAGCAGAAGGTGCTCTGATTAACCTACCACAGTAGTGTCAATGGGACTGAGCCAGGAGCTGACTTTTTCATCTCTCACCTAGTGAAAGCAAGTGGTGTTTTGATTCCCCTGCCAGGGTAATGACAGATGACTCCAGTGGTGAGCTAAGCCTCCACCCATAACTGCCATCCATGAGACTGAACAAGGCAATTCAACTCAGCACTCCACTTTCTTTCCATCGTTGGTGTCAGTGAGGACCAGTGGGTAGCTGAACCTACTTAGCTACCTGGCAGCAATGAGATTAAATAAGGCAATATAAAGAAGGGCCGGTCAGCAATTTGGTGCCTCCAACAGCCTAATGTCAGGGGAGCTCAGTGAGCAGCTAAGGTTCTACCCCCACGGGCAACAATGAGGCAGAGCAAGGTTATGCAAGGAACAACTAGTCAACACTCCACTTCCCACCTCTTTAGTGTCAGGTGGCACAGTAGAAGCTGAGCCTCCACAGCTCAGCATCAGAGAAGCAGAACTATGTGTGGAAGGCAGGTACTGAGCTTCCTGCTCCCCTGGTATCAGCAAATCCCAGCAGGGAGCTGAGCTTACATGCTCAACTGGAGACAATGAGATTGTGTGAGTCAGTGCCCCACTTTTACAAGGAGGATGTCAGTGAGACTGAGGCCGGGGCTGACCATGTACCCCACCCATCTACAACAAGGCAATGGGTGTCAGAACTCCACTTTTTCCAGGGTAGTATCAGCAAAGCCCAGCAAGAAGTACAACAGACACTCCCAACCTGCATTTCATGCTACAACTAAACAAGGGGACTGCCTATTAAAAAAGGAAATTAAATAGGTTCCAGAGTCCTGAAATATAATATCCAGATTTTCCAGGATACAATTACAAAACACTCATCATAACAAAATCTAGGACAATAACAACTTGAATGAAAAAAGACAGAAACCAACGTTGAGATGAATTAAATGTTGGAATGGTCTGATTGGGATTTTAAAGCAACTATCATCAAAATTACAAATATGCCTGAAACCCAATGAAAAAATAGAAAAATCTCAGCAAACAGATATGTTAGAGAGAGGGGAGGGAGGGCGAGAGAGAGAGAGAGAGAGGGAACAAAATGGAAAGTAGAGAACTGAAAAAACTCAATAACTATGTTTTTCAAATGGCTGGGTGGGATCAATAGTAGAGTGGAAATGAAAAAGACAGAATCAGTGAATTCGAGAACAGATCAATAAAATTTACTCAGTTCAAACAACAGAGAGGAAATTGACTTTTAAAAAAATGAACAGTCTCAGGGATCTGTGAGATAACAATAAAAGAGCTAACATCCCTGAAGGAGAGGAGAGAGAGGAACTGAAAAAGTATTTGAAGAAATAATGGCTGAAACTTTCACAGATTTGGCAAAAAGAAATTTTAAACCATTAACATACAAGAAGCTGAGCAAATCCCAGATAAAATAAGCCCAAAGAAATCAATACCAAGTTACATCACAATTAAACTTCTAAAAACTAAAGACAAAGAAAAAAATCTTGAAAGCAGAGAGAAAAGATACTGGGAAATTTACTGTCATTTGAATTGATATTCCCCACAAATAATAGAGATGAAAGGAGAAACAGACAAATCCACAATTATAGCTCAAGACTTCAACTCTTAGACCTACTCTTAGAACTACTAAACAGTAAATCAGTAAGAATACAGAACTGAATGACACAATCAACTAACAGGACCTAAGTGACATATAGAACACTCCACCCAAAATCAACAGAATATATATATTTTTTCAAGTACCAATGAAACATTCACTATGAGAGACCATACTGAGTCATAAAATAAGCCTCATCAAATTTAAAATGACTAAAATTATACAGATATCTTCTCTGACCATAATGTAATAAAACTTAAAATCAGTAACAGAAAGACAATAGGAAAATCTCTGAACACTTGAAAATTTAACAACATATCTAAATAATCAGTTGATAAAAAGGGTAGTCTCAAAGGAAATTTTAAAAATATATAGAACTGAATGAAAATGAAAATACAGCCTACCAAAATATGTGAGATAGTTAAAGCAGGATTGAGAGAAATTTATAGCATTAAATGCTTATATTAGAAACAAGGCAAGATCTGAAATCAATTATCTAAGTTTCTACTCCAAGAAACTTAAAAAAAAAAAAAAAGAGAGCAAAATAGGCCCAAAGCAAGCAGACAAAGGAAATACTATAGACAGAGCAGAAATCAATGAAATTGAAAACTGGAAAACAATAGAGAAAATCAACGAAAGAAAAAGCTGGTTCCTCAAAAAAAAAAAAAAAAAATCCATAGAACTGGTAAACCTCTAACAAGACCAACAAATCTAAAAATAGATACAAATCATCAATGTGATTAAAGAAACAGGGAATATCACTATAGCTCATTTAGCCATTAAAATGATAATAAGGGAATACTGTGAACAACTTTATAAGCACAAATTCAACAACTTAGAAAAAAATGGATCAATTTCTTAAAAACTACAAACTTCCAAAACTCAACCAAGATGAAATAGACATCTAAATAGTCCTAAAATCATTAAAAAAAATTGAATTTGTCCTTTAAAAATCCCCTTAAAAAAGAAAACTACAGACCCAGATGATTTCACTGGAGAATTCTACAAAAAATTTAAAGAAAACTTTATATCAATTATACACATTCTTGTCCAGAAAACAGAACACTTCCCACCTCATTTTATGAGATCTGTATTATCCTGATATCAATATCACATCAAGACAGTACAAAAATAAAACTATAGACAAGTATTTCTCATGAACTTAGATGCAAAAATCCTTAACAAAATACTAGCAAACTGAATCCAATGATGTATAAAAAGAATTATACACCATAACCAAGTGGAGTTTATTCTAGGTATGCAAGCCTGGTTCAAATCAAAAATCGATCAGTGTAATCCACCATATCAACAGCTTAAAGAAGAAAAGTCATATGATCATATCTGTTGATTCAGAAAAAGCAGTTGATCAAATCCAACAACTATTCATGATTAAAAAAACTCTCAGAAAACTAGGAATAGAGGGGAACTGCCTCATCTTGATTAAAATTATCTACAAAAATCCTACATTTAACATTACAGTTAGTGTTGAAGGACTGAATGCTTTCCCCCTAAAATCAGGAACAAGGCAAGGGTATCATTCACCATGCTTATTCAACATAATACTGGAAGTATCAATACTAGATGGTACAATAAGGCATACATACAGACACACAAGCAATAAAAGGCATACAGTTTTGGGGGAAAAAAAAGAAATAAAGTTATCCCTGTTTGCAAATGACATTGTATGTTGTAGATTGTCTATGTAGAAAATCCCAAGGATCTACAAAAATCTTTGAGAATTAATAAGCAAATACAGGGACTTCCCTGGCAGTCCAGTGGCTAAGCCTCTGCACTTCCACTGCAGGGGGCACAGGTTCGATCCCTGGTCAGGGAACTAAGATCCCACATGCCATGGGGCAACTAAGCCTGTGCACCACAACTACTGAGCCCACACACCACAACTAGAGAGAAGCCCGCGTGCCACAAGGAAGAGCCTGTGCACTGCAGTGAAAGATCCCATGTGCTGCAACTAAGTCTCGACACAGCCAAAAATAAATAAATATTAAACAAACAAAAAAAAAGATCACGGGATACAAAAACCTATCACATTTCCATATACTAACAAGGAACATGTGGAAACTGAACTGAAAAACACAATAGCATTTACAATTACTCCATGGAAAATGAAATATTTAGGTGTAAACATAACAAATCCAGCAACTTATCCTGAAAATTACAAAATTTTAATTAAAAAAACCAAAGAAGATCAAAATAAATGGAAAGACATACCATGTTAATAGATTAGAAGGCTGAACACAGGGAAAGTGGTTGCTGACCAAGTACCAGGAATTAGGACTGAAACAAGCATCTTGACTTATGATTTTGTTATCTGTTCTCTCCTTCAGGTGGGACAAGGAAGAAGAGTTAAGGAGTCTCTAGAGCTGGTGGAGGGATTTGGGTGGAGTGAGCCGTAAGCAGCTGCTGCACTGCTCAAACCTGAAAGTAAATGTGTCTCGCTGGTGCGGAGATACTTTCTGCATGCCTCACTGATCCCTCATCCTCCGTCTACCCTAACCTCAGCTGCTTCAAACTGGGGCCGAGGTCTCCCTGTCCCTAAGGGGATCAAAGGCCCTATAGATATATCTGAATATGCTGGGAGACTTCAGGCAAGAAAGGGTCTTATGCTTTTACAGCTGTATTAGACACAGGCAGCCTAGTCACCATCCTACCTGGTCCCTTGGGGGAAAGAGGCACTGGACGCAGGTGGCAGAAGGTGCCATGGAATATGGGGCAGAGCTGTGGTTTCATGTGAGGCGGCATAAAGAAAAAGCCCCTGAGCCCAGCACTCCCCGGATGCTGGGAGGTGCACAGGGGAGGAGATAAGCCCTGGCATATGCACCAAAGAGAAAAATTAAGCCTCCTCAAGTGCTTCAGCCATCTCCTCAACCTAGCATTCAATACTCTCCAACCCTCAAGCTTCTTCTTCAAACTCCCAACCAAGAGGTAGCAAGATCTGGAAGCTGCTAAAGCCTGTGACATGTAGATATCAAGCTCCTGTAGAAAAAAACCCACCTGAGTTCAACTGAGGCACTTCGAAGAAAAAATGTAAAAGTGACTTTGTGGGTGGGGCCAGTTGGACTGATTCGATGTACATTTTTACTATTATTTTTGCACTTGAATTATAGTAGGATATCATAAGCTGTAATTCCCTGTCTCATACGTACCAGAGGGCATTATCCCATGGGTGAAGAGCTGTGGCTAGAGAAGAATGTTAGTGGGACCAACTCGCCTGCGACTAGCCGCCAGTGATTGGGTCATGATTTAGCATGAGTTCCCATCACCTTATTGCATTCTTTGGAAATTGGAGACAGAACAAGTCTCTGACACTGATAACTTTGCCTATTGGGGCCTCTGGTGAAGGGATTGATATTCCTTATGGTTTTGGACTTGAGGTTTTGGCGTGGCTACTACAGGTATTACCCTGTTACTGAGCTGTGTGTCAAAACTGAATGCCTGATCCTTAGAGACCTGGTGATTCTCCAGCCTCATATGTCCATTTTGGGGATGAGTAAGCTTGAAGTCCATGACTGATAAGGTGGGAAGGGACCGAAAAAAACCCTCGTTTGTCACATGGACATGTATACTGGAAAATGCAGCTGCATCTCAGCTTTATGTAAGTTGCAGCTACCCCTGTGGAGGAAATACTATCTCCCCCTGTGCTGCCTCAGACAAAACCGAAGTCACTAGCTCTTCAGGGCTCTCATTCCACAGATGGTTCTCTGACTGCTTGGGCCCGGTTTACTAATGCTCCAGCTAGACTGAAACTCAGCAGTGTCCACTGGCAGCCTCAAAGCCAGCTTAACCAGCTATGCAGACCGAAGGGCTTACGGTTGCTCATACTGTGGGCCGAAAATAGACTTTTTTTTTTTTTTTTTTTTTTTACTATTACAGAGTAAAGAAAACGCTTTTTGGGGCCATGAAATTGGAAATAAATTGTGGGTGATGATGGAACTGTTTGAATCACTCATGTAAATGCCCACAAGAAGAGCTCGCTCTCTGACAAAACCAACTGGATCGGCCCACAGCACCCAGGTTGCGACAATCGTTGCCTGGATTCATCGCCTTTCTGAACATGGCAACGTGTCCACCTCCACAGACTGGGCACAAAGGAAAAGGCTGTTTCTGATGCAGAAGCTACTGCTGCATGCCACACTTGTGACTCCTGCCAAAAGATGACTCACTTGTCTCTCGGTGCTGAGCCCACGTCGCATGGAGCATGGCCTCCCTGCCCACTCCTGGCAGATGCCTACTTCAACATTTGACCTCTTCTGGGGCTATCTGGAACCTTACCACTGTTGACATTTTTTCAGGTTATTGATCAACTGACTCCAGCCACATGAATCCATTTCATGTAATTGGCTTTCTGGACTATTTCCAGTTTGACAATCTGCACCTTTTTATGGCAAAAGGTACTCAACACAGACTGGTAATCTGACTTTATCTCCCTCATCTCTTATTGACTCACACAGTAAGTATGGTAGGTTGGTCCTCTTGGCCACTTGTTGGATAATGATCAAGGTGAAAGGAGTAGGGAATCCTAGGAGACTATGTAGACCTATTTTGAAAATTCAGGATTCTGACCTGACCACTCTGGGCACAATGTCTTGTTATTTCTCCTGCTAGCAACCCCAGGCCAGCCTGGTTGGCACGTCCTCTTAGTGACAGCCTGGCCAAAATGAAGCCTAGAGAGTTCAAACCTAATTCTGTTAACTTCTATGAAAATGCTTTTGTCCATCTTTCATTTAAACTTTCTGTATGAAAGGTCAAGATGCAAGTAGAGGATGACTGGGGAAAAAAGTGTTTATAGCTACCAGAATAAGACACATAGATTTCATGGCAGTGGAGGAAGAGCAAAATCTCAGGCACCTGGGGAGGGAATATCTTAGATCCTATGAGGTGCAGGGTTGGGAGAGCCATTAATGATCTTTCATTAATCCTTCAGAACTGAACTAAGAGCCTTCTTTGAGAAAAAAGAAAAAAAGAAAAGAAAATTCCTTGGTGCAACTACCCCAAACTGTTGAAAGCGCCTTATGTTTGAACTGAATGCTTGAGCTTGCCAGCTTCCACCTCACAGCTCTGAGTACAAGTCAGCAGGTGATGGCCCATCTCCTAAAACTCCATGTAAAACACTTGTTAACGCTTATGAATGTTATCCCTATCTCAGTTCTTAGCGATTCCACTGAGTGGATGAATGCCATCCAGCTGGTGGTGTGAATAAACAAGACAGAGTGAACTTGTCTGCTTCACCTGAGAGCAGTGAACAGACTGCTCTCAGGTGATCCTCCTAAAAACAAGGACTGAACTCAACTCTGATCCTAAGCCCACACTGGAGGCACTGTCAATCAGTGCAGTCTGATTGATATATGTCCCACCTGGGGAGGTCCCAAAAATTGTAAACAAAAGTTGTTTCCAAGGCATCATGTAAGCCCTCTGGGTTTTACTTCCTCTGTGGAGATAAGCATTGGCTTGCCTCCCTCCTCAAAATACGGTGACTTGCGCCTTAGAGGTAGTTATAAGATACCTTCAAGTGTTTGAGAAAATACCTCCAGTAGATCATGTAGGTCTCGGATGACTGTGGAGAACCAAGTTACCTTTGATTATTTGGGTGAGATTCTCAGAGGGTTAACTGGCTCATTACTCTTGCGTACAATATGGGCAGTATTACCTACAATGGGAATAATTCTGCTACAAAATATGAAATAATCAATGACACCAGTTTGGACTTGGAAGGCATTCACGTTAGCCTCATTACTGAACAGGGTTATTATGAATGACAGACTCATCCCAGACCTCCTTGCAGACCAAGGTAGTGTCTGTGTGACTGCTAACACATCCTGGGTTAATGCCTTGGGCCAACTATAAAGTTCAATACAGAATCCTTCCTTCGAACCTGGTTTGAAGGTAGACCCTGAGGGCTCATGAGATTTGTGAAGGTGGTTAGAATCATGACCTTTGGGAGTATGGTTGAGGTCAATACTACAGATTGTCCTCATCTTGCTGCTTGGAGTCCCATTGACAATAATCTTAATTACGTGTTCATGAGAAACACTGAACAGATTTGGTCCCAGCTAGTATTGGCCAGATTAATAAGAGTGAAATTCACATGGGAAAATGCACCAGGGTCTAAAACTCTGAAGAAACAAGGGGTAGACTTTAGGGGAGGCAGTTCTCCATGAATATCACATTTCTGCATGGTCTGGATCCTCTGAGCAAAGGCATTTACAACCAATTAAAAATGTCTGTTTAAGGAGAAATTTCAGGATTGTAAGGCTTAGTAACACCCCCCTCCCTGGAGAAAATCCACGGTAATAAGGAAAAAGACTTCTCCTTCCCCTCCCAGAGAAGATGTGCATACATTCCAGAGCAAAGACACTTCCCCTGCACCCCCGAAAGACACGAGTTGTCCTATACAAAATCAGTTTCTAATTTCAGTATTTCTCCCTTGTAATGCACTACGTTGCATATATAGGCACCAACTGGCCTTCACTGTGTTGCCCCATGGGAACTGGAGTTCAGGGAAACAGTGCTATGAAGTTACTCTGGCTCCCAGCAAAGGCAGGGAGTAGTAAACTGCCTTTATCTCTGACCCAGAGACCTTGAGTTTTCTGTGTGTGTGTGTGTGTGTGTAAGTGTGTATCTGCAATTTTACCCTTCTTGCAGCTAATATGTTAGCCTGTCACAGTTTTACATATATGGCAGGCTAACTTGTTAGCTTGCAAGTAAGATGAAAATCTCAGATCCTTCACAGTTTGTGGATTAATAGTTAATGTCCACCAAAGGCCACCTGCTATAAAAGGCACTCAATCAGGTGGAAAAAATAGTATGCTCTGTGGATGTCTGCAAGCCTCTTTCCCCATCTACCACAGTGATTGTGGCCTCAGTAAGCCCATGAATAAAGTGGCCATGGTGGCAGGGAGAGACACTATACATGGGCTCAACAACATGGACTTCCCCGTACCAAGGCTGACTTGGCTAATGCTACTGCTAAGTGCCTAATCAGTCATCAACAACAGACATCAACACTAACTCCTGATGTGGCACCATTATCTGGGAGGACCAGCAAGCTAACTCCTGGCAGGTTGATTATATTTGACCTCTTCCATTATGGAGGGGGCAGAGATTCATTCTTACTGGAATAGATACACATTCTGGATATGGATTTGCCTTCCCTACCTGTAATGCTTCTGTCAGCACCACCCCTTGTAGTCTCAAAGAATGTCTTATCAACCTCATAGTATTCCCCATAGCATTGCATCTGGTCAAGAAACTCATTTCACAGCAAAGGCTCATGCCCATGGAATTAACTGGTCTTAAAACATACTCTATTACCCAGAAGGAGCTGGCCTAACTTGAAAGGTGGAATGGCTTACTAAAGACTCAATTATGTTGCCAATTGGAAGACAATATCCTGAGAGGATAGATAGTGTCTTCAGGAATGTAGCATATGCTTTTAAGTAAGCATAAGCCACTGCCCCTTTCCCCATGGTTGCTAGGCTCCCAGCAGCCATGGAGCATTCTTGGTACTACCAAATCAATGAGAGAGTTTTTAATATACCTTCACACGCCTAGTCCACAAGATTTTGGGGCCTCAGGGGTCTTAGAAACTCAGAGAATCCTCAAGCCTGAGGAGACTCTAGGCCTCAGGGCCCATACAAGTTTTCCCCCTTAAAGCAAATGTAGTAGGAGCAGCAGGGCCAAGGTGGTGCCATTCTTGATTCACATGCATATATTTACAAATATTCTCAACAATAGTGTTTTTAATTATGTCTTGGCTCATGTTGAATATAGTTGTGATGGTCACCCACACAATGTTATGAGCCTCTCCCTTAGGATAGCAGGTTACTATGGCCCTAAGGGTTCATCCTGGAGGTCACCAAGTTGACCTACTTGAGCACAAGACAGCAACCTGGGTTTCAAGAACAATCCAGGACCTTATCCTTTCTCTCTTTACCCCTATTCTAGGCTCAATATATTTGAAAAATTCAAAAATACATACATACAGGGACTTCCCTGGTGGCACAGTGGTTAAGAATCTGCCTGCCAGTGCAGGGGACATGGGTTCGAGCCCTGGTCCAGGAAGATCCCACGTGCCGCAGAGCAACTAAGCCCGTGCACCACAACTACTGAGCCTGTGCTCTAGAGCCCGTGAGCCACAACTACTGAGCCCACGTGCCACAACTACTGAAGCCCACGTGCCTAGAGCCCGTGCTCTGCAACAAGAGAAGCCACGGCAATTAGAAGCCCGTGAACCACAACGAAGAGTAGCCCCTGCTCGCTGCAACTAGAGAAAGCCAATGCACAGTGACAAAGACCCAATGCAGCCAAAAATAAATAAATAAATAAATAAATACATTTATAAAAAATATATATATATATATATACATTCAAAATTTTTCCGTAACAACACTTCCACACAGAAGAAATGCTCATAAATCTGGAAGTAACTAAATTAAAGTTCTAGTTGAAGGCAGGAAGAGGAGAGTCAATTAGCCTAATTTGTCAAGATCTCTTGGGCTGCGTCATGACACTTGTTTATTTGGGCCTGTGAGATAATGGAAAATATATTTTGGTCTCTGCCCCCAGTTCCTGGCACAGGGCTCCTAAAACACTTGAAAATTCCTAAGTGATAAGAACACCAGAAGCATTTCTCTTCTAATATTTCGTCTTTGACCCTGGTTCCTGACACGGTGCTTCTGAAACTCTGAGAATTTCCTGGGTGATATTTCCTTTTGTTCTGATGAGGCGACTCTGTGTTGGTTCCTCCATGGGCTCCTCAATGGGTGTAAAATCAGTAACCCAACCTTCCAAATTAAGACATTTAAAAGGCAAGAGCAAAATAAACTTGAAGCAAGTAGAAAGAACTGATAATAAAAGATTAGAGCACAAATTAATAAAACAGAATAGAAAAATCATAGAGAAAATCCATGAAACAAAAAGCCAGTTCTTTGAAAAGATCAATAAAACTGAGAAACCCTTAGCTAGATAGATGGGGGGATGAGGGGAGGAGGGAGGAAGCGAGAGACGGGAGACTCAGATTACTAGAATCAGAAATAAAAAAGAGGAATTTACTATCCACCTTACAGAAACAAATAAAAAAAGATTATAAGAAATACTATGAACAATTGTATGCCAGTAAATTAGGTATCTTACTACAAATGGAAAAATTCCTAGAAAGACACAAAGGATCCAAACTGACTGAAGAATAAATGGACAATCTGAACAGACCTACGACATGTAAAGAGATCAAGTCACTAATCAATAATTACCAGCAAGAAAAGCCTAGGCCCAGGTGGTTTCACTATGAATTCTACCAAACATTTATAGAAGACTCAATAACAATTCTTCACAAACACTTCCAAAAAAATAGAAGAGGATGGTACATTTCCCTACTCATTCTGTGAGGTCAGTATTATGCTGAAAACAAGACCAAAAGCATGACAAAAAATAAAAATAAAAACAAGAGACAAGTATCTCCTATGAATATAGGCACAATAATCCCCAACAAAAGAATAGCAAACTAAATCTTACATAACATACAAAAAAATTATAAATCATGAGGAAATTTTCCCCAGGAATGCAAGGTTGGTTTAACATTTAATAATCTATGTCATATATCATATCCATAATATAAAAATAAAAACCACATGACCATCTCAGCAGACAGAGAAAAAGCACTTGACAAAATTCAACACCCTTTTATAATAAAAGCTCTCAACAAGTTAGGAATAAAAGGAAACTTCCTCAACCTGGTAAAGAGCATCTATGTAAACCTACAGCTAATACCATACTTAATGATGAAACACTGGATGCTTTCCCCCAGGATCAATAATAATTCAAGGATGCCAATTATTTCCACTTTTATTCAACTGTGTACTAGAGCAGTGGTCCCCAACCTTTTTGGCACCAGGAACCGGTTTCATGGAAGACAAATTTTCCACAGACGGTGGGGGGGTGGGGAGGGATGGTTCAGGCGGTAATGCGAGTGATGGGGAGCAGCAGATGAAGCTTTGCTCGCTCACGCACCGCTCACCTCCTGCTGTGCAGCCCAGTTCCTAACAGGCCGTGGACCAGTACCAGTCTGTGGCCTGGGGCTTGGGGACCCCTATACTAGAGGCTTTAGCCAGGGCAATTAGGCAAGAAAAATAAATAAAAATCATACAGATCAGAAAGGAAGAAGTAGGAATTCCTTGGCGGTCCAGTGGTTAGGACTTAGCACTCTCACTGCTAGGGCCCCAGATTTGATCCCCGGTAGGGGAACTAAAATCCCATAAGCCAAGGGGTGTGGTCAAAAAAAAATAAAGAAAAGAGAGGAAAAGAAAGGAAGAAGTAAATCTCTATTTGCAGATGACATTATCCTGTATATATAAAATCCTAAAGAATCCTTGAGTTCAACCAGGTGCCAGGATAATAGGTCAATATAAAAAAATCAATTCTATTTCTATACACTTGTAATGAACAATCTAAAAACAAAATTAAAGAAACAATAGTACTTAACAATAGTACCAAAAGAATAGAATACTTAGGGATAACTTTAACAAAAGAATTACAAAACTTGCACTTAAAAACTGCAAGACACCGATCAAAGGAAACAAAAATCTAATTAAATGAAAAAAAACTATTCTATTTTATTTTTTTGGCCACGGAGCATGTGGGATCTTAGTTCCCGACCAGGGATTGAAAATGTGACCCCTGCAGTGGAAGTGTGGAGTCTTAACCACTGGACCACCAGGGAAGTTCCAAAAAAACCCAAAGTTTTAGATCACAGGTCTTAGTATTGTTAAGATGTCAATACTCCCCAAATTACTCTACAGATTTGATGCAATTCCTATCATAATCCCAGCTGGCTTCTTCATAAAAATTGACAATTGATTCTAAAATTTATAAAGATTAACAAGGGACATAGAACAGCCGTAACAATCTCGAAGAAGAAAACAAGTTGGAAGACTCACACTTATGAATTTTAAAACTTACTGTAGAGAAGCAGCATCAAGACAGTGCAGTATGGACATAAGTATAGAAATACAGATCAACAGAATAGAATTAAGAGTCCAGAAATAAACTCATACATCTGTGGGCAACTGATTTTTGGCAAGTGTGCCAAGAATATTCAATAGGGAAAGAATAATTTCTTTAAAAAATGGTGCTGGCTGTTGGTAGGAATGTAAATTGAAACAGCCACTATGGAAGACAGTATGGAGGTTCCTTAAAAAACTAAAAATAGAACTACCATACGACCCAGCAATCCCACTACTGGGTATATACCCTGAGGAAACCATAATTCAAAAAGAGTCATGTACCACAATGTTCACTGCAGCACTATTTACAATAGCTAGGACATGGAAGCAGCCTACGTGTCCATCGACAGATGAATGGATAAAGAAGATGTGGCACATATATACAATGGAATATTACTCAGCCATGAAAAGAAACAAAATTGAGTTATTTGTAGTGAGGTGGATGGACTTAGAGTCTGTCATACAGAGTGAAGTAAGTCAGAAAGAGAAAAACAAATACCATATGCTGACACATATATATGGAATCTAAAAAATATATATGGTTCTGAAGATGCTAGGGGAAGGATGGGAATAAAGATGTAGACGTAGAGAATGGATGTGAGGACACGGGGAGGGGGAAAGGTAAGCTGCGACGAAGTGAGAGAGTGGCATTGACATATATACACTACCAAATGTAAAATAGATAGCTAGTGGGAAGCAGCTGCATAGCACAGGGAGATCAGCTCCGTGCTTTGTGACCACCTAGAGGGGTGGGGTAGGGAGGGTGGGAGGGAGAGGCAAGAGGGAGGGGATATGGAGATATATGTATAAGTATAGCTGATTCACTTTGTTATACAGCAGAAACTAACACAACATTGTAAAGCAATTATACTCCAATAAAGTTAAAAAAAAATGGTGCTAGTACAACCAGATAGCCACTTACAAATGAATAAAGTTAAACCATTATTTCATACTATAGGAAAAGGTTAACTCAAAACAGATCAAAGACCTAAATGTAAGAGCTAAAAGTATAAAATTCTTAGAAGAAAACATAGGGGTATATCTGCATGACCTTAGATTTGGCAATGAATTCTTAGATATGACACCAAAAGTACAAGCAACAAAGCAAAATATAAACTGTACTTCATTGAAATGCAAAACTTTTGTGCTTGAAAGGACAGTATCAAGAGAGTGAAAAGACAACCCACAGGACAGGATTACAAGGACTTCCCTGGTCGTCCAGTGGTAAAGAATCCACCTTACAATGCAGAGGATGCGGGTTTGATCCCTGGTAAGGGAACTAAGATCCCACATGCCGCGGGGCAACTAAGCCCGCGTGCCACAACTACTGAGCTCGCACGCCAACTAGAGAGCCTGCGTGCCACAACTAGAGAGAGAAAACCCGCCACGACAACTAGAGAGAAGCCTGCGTACCACAATGAAAAATCCCACGTCCTGCAACTAAGACCCAACACAGCCAATAAATAAATATTTGCCTTGATCAGTTTTAAAAAAAAAGAATTGGATTACATACTTGCAAATCATATATCTGATAAGACACTTGCATCTAGACTACACCAAAAACTTTTACATCTCAATACTAAAAGGACAATAAAATAACACAATTTTAAAACGGGCAACTGATCTGAATAGAAATTTCTCCTGAGAAGATATACAAATGGCCTATAAACTTATGTAAAGAGGCTTATCCTCATTATTCATCAGGGAAATGCAAATCAAGACTACAGTGCAGTTGTAGTTCATACACACTAGGCTGACTAGAATAAAAAATCAGATAAAAGCAAGTCTGTGTAGGGGAGTTCCCAAGTGGTCTAGTGGTTAGGATTTGGCACTTTCACTGCCGTGGCCTGGGTTCAATCCCTGGTCGGGGAACTGAGCTCCTGTAAGCCACGTGGCATGGCCAAAAAAAATAGTGTGTGTAAGGATGTGGAAAAATAGGAACCATCATACACTTCTGGTGAGGATGAAAAATTGTGAAGCTACTGTGGAAAAAAGTCTGGAAGTTCTTCAAAATATTAAACATAGAGTTACCATGTGAATCACCAATTTAATTCCTAGGTAAATACCCAAGAGTAACGAAAACATGTCCAAGCAAAAGTTATACATGAATGTTTATAGCAACATTATTCACAATATCTAAAAAGTGGAAACAATCCAATGTCCATCACCTGATGAAGGGATAAAGAAAATGTGGTACAAAACAAAAATATTCTATACAAGGGAATATTATTCAGTCATAAAAAAGAATGAAGTATTAATACGTGCTAAAACATGGAAGAACTTTTTTTTATAAATTTATTTCATTTATTTATATTTGGCAGCATTGGGTCTTCGTTGCTGCACGCAGGCTTTCTCTAGTTGCAGTGAGCGGGGGCTACGTTGTGGTGCGTGGGCTTCTCATTGCGGTGGCTTTTCTTGTTGCGAAGCACAGGCTCTAGGTGTGCCGGCTTCAGTAGTTGTGGTGCACGTTCTCAGTAGTTGTGGCTTGTGGGCTTTAGAGCACAGGCTCAGTAGGTGTGGTGCACAGGCTTAGCTGCTCCGCAGCATGTGGGATCTTCCTGGACCAAGCCTCGAACCCGTGTCCTCTGCACTGGCAGGCAGACTCTTAACCACTGTGCCACCAGGGAAGCCCATGGAAGAACTTTGAAAAACATTATGTAAAGTGAAAGAAATCAGTCACAAGAAGTCACATATTGTTTGATTCCATTTATATGGAGACAACAGTAGATTAGTAGTTGCATGGCATTGGGGAGATGAAGGTATAGGGGGATGATAGCTAAAGCGTATGGGGTTTCTTTTGAGTTGATGAAAGTGCTCTAAAACTGACTGTGGTGATGATCACTCTTATCTGTGCATACACTGAAAACGACTGAATGAGTGAGTTGTATGTTATACGAATTGTATCTCAATAAAACTGTTATTTCTTAAAAATGATAAGAATACTTTAAGAGGATCCAAAAGCTAACCTATGATAGCTCTCAATGCCCAAACACAGAACAATTTGAGCAACATAATAACATAATAGTATTGGATGAAATTAAAAGAGTGAGGGAAAAGGAACTGACCTAAAAAAAAAAGGGAGCAACAACATGAATGAATCTTAAATGAATTTTGCTAAGCCAAACCCAGGAGATACATATAATTCCATTTGACATTCTGAAAAGGGTAAAATTATAGAACAGAAGACAGATCAGAGAGTGCCAATGGTTGAGTGCCAATGGTTGAGTGAGAAGGTGGGTTGAATAACCATAGTTGGGAATAAAATAAATATCCATACTGATATAAATAAATGATGTAATAAATAAATGCTGGAAATGAAAGTTTTCCCTTACAGGGGATCCCCAATTAATAAATATAGAAGAAAGAGGTGAAATATAAAATCACCAATTGGAACACCACAGTAATAACTGTTGCAGGCAAGATCCACCAACGAAAGCTAAAATTAGTGGCCAAAACTCTAAGTAGGAATAGTATATTTGCATAGTCTTAAAGGTTCTCCCCCCAAATTTACTACTAAATGTGGTGATTTAAAAATATGACCCTAAATTTGAGATGGAGCTTATTTCCGCTCCCACTGAGTGCACTGGACTTAGTAACCCACCTCTAAGCATAGATTGGAAAGGGAAAAATCCTAAAGATATAGTGGAGAAACCTGTCAAACACCACCTTCACCAAGTAACCAAGGTTAATATAAGTTGTGTTGATACCATGTGTCCCCTCATATATAGGTAGGACACATCCTCTCTGTGGTATTCTTTCTAAAAATTTATAACCTCAGTCCGATCAGGAGAAAACATCAGACAAACTCAAAGTCAGGGACATCCTTCATAATATCTGACCACTATTCTTCAAACATCTGAAGGTAATGAAAGACAAGGAAAGACCACGAAACTATTGCAGATGGGATGAGACCAAACAGACTTGATGATTAAATGTACTGTGGTATCCTGGATTGAATCCTGGATCAGTAAAAGCACATTACTGGAAAAACTGATGAACTGTGAATAAACTCTGTAGTTTAGTTGATACAATTGTACCCGTATCACTTTCTTAGTTTTGGTAAATGTACCATGGTTATGTAAAATCTTAACAATTAGCGGGACTTCCCTGGTGGTCCAGTGGTTAAAAATACGCCTTCCAGTGTAGGGGACTTGGGTTTGATCCCTGGTGGGGGAACTGAGATCCCACATGCCACAGGGCAACTGAGCCCGCGTGTGTGGGCAACTAGAGAAATCCTCACGCTGCAACGAAGGTCCCATGTGCCGCAACTAAGACCTGATGCAGACAAATAAAAATAAATAAATAAATGTTAACAATTAGGTGAAACTGGGTGAAGAGTATACGGGAACTATCTTTGCAACTCTTCTGTAAATCTGAAGTTATTAAAAAAAAAGTTAAATGACATTGATCAAAAAGAGTTAACTACATATTCTTTTATGAAAAGTTCATCATAAAATAATACACCCATATGATCATACTGTGCTAAAAATGTCTTGAGGATGCCCACATAAGAGAATGTATATTTGGTTCCAGGTAAAGCATTTCTGAGAGATGATAAAGTGCTTTCTTCTTAAGTTTAAGTTTCTTACACAGGAACAGTTTTTATTATTAATACTGAATTGCTAGGTTGCTTTTTTTCTCATTCCGGAGAATAACTAGGCTGCTCACAGATATTATTTTAGTTTACACAGATTTATTGTCTAAATTATAGAAGATAAATTTATCAAAACTAAAATAACATCTGTCCACGTTCATAAAGGAAATTCATGTACCACTTTGCTTCTCTTGGTTTGTGTCTAGTCGAAAACGCACACTGCTTTGACATACATCTCTGGGACACGGACAGAATCCAGGGTCCGGGTAGCAGGAGTGAATATATCAGATAGTAATCTCTCAATTCAGTCAACAAGGCAGAAACTCTCCAGCTGATTTCTAAAGGAGTGGGCACGGTGTATACTGGGCAAGGTAATCTTAAGAAACGTACTGAACATTTATGTGCCAGACGCCATCCTAAGTGCTTTTACAATGTAAACACCCTTAACCTTCATAAATACCGTTAGCTAGGTACTGTACTATTAGCTTACTTTCGTACAATGTGGGAGTGAGGTATTGCTTCTAAAGGTAGAGCCACTTTTCCAACCCAAGCTGCCAGGAGCCAACTTCCAGCACGCCGCCACCGCGCCACGCCGCTCCCTTCCTCTGCGCATGTGCATCCCCGCCTTCTCCTCCCGGCTCGTCCTTCCCCGGCTTCCAGCCCCTCGTGGGAAACAATCCCTGGCCTCCAGGTCCACGCGGCGAGGGAGCTGCGGGTGAGCTCCAGAGGGTGGGGGCGAGGGCCGAGGGGACCCCGCGCGGCTCGGGGAGCCGGCGGAGGCAGTGGTGCCGGGTGGTAGGTTGGAGCCCCGCGAACATCGGCAGGACCCCAGGAGTCTACGGCGCCTGCAGAATTGAAGGGACTGCAGGCGGCGGCGCCTCTGCCTGGAGAGGCCGGAGTCCCGCGCGGGAACGCGGACTCTCGGGCTCGCTCAGTCCTCAGCTGTTAAGCCCTTGAGCTGAGCGGGCGGCGCCGTCGTGTGGCCGCGGGTGGGGAGTACGCGTGCGTGACGTATGCGCTAGGCCCGCGGGGAGGGAGCGGGGTTGTCAAGGGGAGAGCGCGTGCGTGACGTGTGATCTAGGCCTGCTGGGAGGGGCGAGGAATGCGGGGAAGAGCGAGTGCGCGTGCGCGACATGTGTGTGCGCTTCACGTAGTGACGTGTGCGTGTGCGTCGCTTGTGCGCTGGGATTACGGGGCGCCGGGAGGCTGTGGGAGAGAATGACTGCCCCAGGAAGGGGCTCGGAAATACATGAATTTCCTGGACCAAATAGCCGCTGGGAGATTTGTCTTGCTTAGCTGTAAAATGCGGATCTCTAGAGTGCTTGCCGCATTTTTTGTGTTGTTTTGAGCTCTCACGTTTTGTTAGCTGCTGTTGTATTTAATTGTTTTGTATGTAATGCAGGCGGCTGGAGCTTGGATGAGTCTCTAGGGCCTCCGTTCCTCAGTTAATTCGTTTGTGAAATGGGATTGGAGGGGGCTGGACCAGCTAGCCTCCAAGGCCTTTTCCTGGCTCTAACATCACCCAGATCCCAAGTTATTATTTATTATGTATTCATTTGTTATTTGTTATGTATAATTATGACACGGTATCCTGAAGCCATCGAAGGCTGTGTGACGGTGGAAGGTCTGAGACAAATTTAAGAAGAGAGAGGTGAGCTGGAGCTGAGATGGGTGGGCACACAGGCTGCACAGGAAATGTCACCTGTTTGGAGAGTTTGTGAAGGCATGGTCGGGGTTGAAAGGCTCACCAGCCATAGCTTAGGAAATTCTGTCATTATCTGTCCCTAACACCTCCTCCTCCCCTCATTCTCCAGTCACTCTTTCCTGAGGTGAGCTGCCCTCAATGTCCCATTTTTCATGGCATCTAGAGAAATGCTAAGGTTCCTGCTCCCCCGGCCGGATAGACGCGCAGGATGGTAGTGCAGGCAGGTCCTTTTTGAGTTATCTGTTGCTTACTTGAAAAATGAAAAAAAAAAAAAAAAAAAAATTGAGCCTGAGAAGGTGAGTGGGTCAGGTCATGCAATTTGTTAGTTGTAGAATCGAGGTTGAAAGTCAGGTCTGCAGATTCGTGGGCCACTGCTCATTTTGTGACTGTTAGGTCAAAGTTAGTTTTTTATTAAAAGATCCTTCTGAAAATTGTAAGCAGGTGAGAACATTTAAAAAAAAATAATGAATCTTGCCTTAAACACTCCCATCCCTTTTTTCAGAGGTTTCTTGGGTTATCTGACCTCATAGGATTAATGGTGTTAGCAGATAACCAGATAAACAATATGGTTTGAGGTGTTTTTCTCCCCTTACAACATCAGTTTTGGCAAATCCATAGTGTTCCCTCCTTTAGATTATTGTTCAATGTTAAACTCATCTTCTCATGTTTTTAATTTTTCTGTGTCACAGAACCTAAATTGGTAATAAATCAATAAGAAACAAATGTTTACATTCACTCAGTGAAAAGTATCATGTCTAAGCTCAACATAAATCGGAGCCACACATGGACAAGTAAGTATCTTGTGTGTGGAGCTGTGTAGGCAGGTGAATCCAGGAACTACAAGGCAGGCCAAGTTCTTACTTCCTTCTTCCTTCTCCCTCAGCTCTCCCTCCTCCACTAAGAGTGAAAAATGAACAAATCCCAGGTGAGTTTTTTTTTTTGTTTATTGCCATTTTGTCTTAAAATGCGTTTTCTAAAGTTTCTAAAGGTTTATAAAACCTTATGTCAGCTCATTTGTATTTCTAGCTTGAGTATCAGGTAGTCCTGGCTTTTGTTTCTGCATTTCCATTTCCCTTTCAACCTAATACATGCAGTCTTGCTTCTTCACCACCACTCACCTGAATCAGTTCTGGAAAAGACCACCAAATTGTAATCAAATCCAGTTTTTGTCTGTCTTACTTGACCCTTTTGCCGCATTTGGTACTATTATCCATAGTCTCTTTGTTTTGAAAGTCTCTGTTGTTGTCTATGACACTACCCTCCTAGCTCTCATTTTCCTAACTTCTGCCCCTCATGAAGTTGGCTTTGCCTTTTGCCCCAACATTGCTTATCCCTGGGTTTATTGCTTATCCCCTGCTTATCTATCCTTAGCCAACTGCCCTTCCCAGTATACCTATTTTTCCTGACTGTTTTTGTCCTTTTTAAAAAAATGAAATAATTAAAAATTGTTAGTGTATTAACATGGTTAAAAAAAAAGTAAGTGATACAAAAAAAGTAAGTAAAGGGACTTCCCTGGTGGTCCAGTGGTTAAGACTCTGTGTTTCCACTGCGGGGGGATGTGGGTTCGATCCCTGGTCGGGGAGCTGAGATCCGCATGCTGCTTGGCGCGGCTAAAACATTAAAAAAATAAAAAATAAAATAATAAAAATTCACACCCCATCCTTTCTGTACCTGACGCTTCCTCCAGGTAGGGTGAGATTTATTTCTCATCTAAACTGTGACATTTTCACTGAGAGTGAAAGAGGTTTTATTAACAATTATGCTGAGACAGCTGGCATATATTGGGACAGTCCCAGACAAACTGCAGTGTATTGTCACCCTACTATAGGTATACATTATTTCTATTTCTTTTTTTTTTTAAATTATTTATTTATTTATTTATTTATTTCTGGCTGTGTTGGGTCTTCATTTCTGTGCGAGGGCTTTCTCCAGATGTGGCAAGCGGGGCCCACTCTTCATCGCGGTGCGCTGGCCTCTCACTGTCGCGGCCTCTCTTGTTGCGGAGCACAGGCTCCACACGCGCAGGCTCAGTAGTTGTGGCTCACGGGCCTAGTTGCTCTGCGGCATGTGGGATCTTCCCAGACCAGGGCTCGAACCCGTGTCCCCTGCATCGGCAGGCAGACTCTCAACCACTGCGCCACCAGGGAAGCCCCTATTTCTATTTCTTGTTTGTCCTCCCAGTGTTTCTTTATTCAGTTGAAAGAAAATATGTGCTCCCGGCCTTTATTTAAAAGGGAATCTATTATTAGGGCTTCTTAAATTTAGATGCATCTGTACATCCCTGGCAACGTGTTAAAATGCAGATTTTGATTTAGTAGATCTGGGTGGGGCCCTGGAGTCTGCATTTTTAATCAGCTCCCAGATGGAGTTGATTCTGCTGCTCAGGGAAGCACACTGAGTAGTGAGTATATACACTATTTCCCATTCTTCTTCTTCTTCTTCTTCTTCTTCTTTTTTTTTCTCCTTTTTTCACTTCTTTTTTCAGCCTGTTCCAGGGATCTTTCTGTAACAGAACATCTTTCTTTGTTAACAATCACATGGTAATTCAATTGAGAATGTTCCATAGTTTATTAAACTAGTTATTAACTATTTCCAACCTTTTGCTACTACAAACCATGTTTTAATGAATAGCCTTGTACATGTAGGTTTATTCTATCAGATAAATTCCCAGAAGTGAGATTGCCAGGTCAGAGGGTTGAATACAATTGATAAACTTGATCCTTTTGGTGGGATTATAGATGGTATCATTTTGTATTTCCATTGGTACTGCATGAGAGTGCTTTTTCTCCATAGCTTCTCCCATAGAAATATGTGGTTCACTTTTGGATTTTGGCAACTGATAGGTAAAAATTAGTATTTTATGTAGTTTACATCTGTAATTATCTTAACTATGAGAGAGGTTGAAGATTTTTTTCATGCATCTAAAAGCTGTCTTGTTTTTATATTTCTGTGAACTATCTGTTCGTATCTTTTGCCCACTTTGCTCTTAGGTTTCTGGCTTTTTTCTTTTTTTCAATGTCTGGTTAGCTCTTTGTATATTAGGGATACTAATGCTTGTCTTTTATATGAGTTATTTTCTGGTATATCATTTGTCTTTTGATGATTGTTCATGGTTTTTTTTCCCCATGCAGGTATTCTGCTTCAGGATACCACATTTCACTTAGTCATCATGTTTCCTTAGGCTCCACTTGGCTGTGACAGTTTCTCAGACTTTCTTTGTTTTTGATGACCTTGTCGGTTTTGAGGAGTACAAGACAGGTGTTTTGTAGAATGTCCCTCACTTGGGAATTGGCTGCTGTTTTTCTCGTGATTATATTGGGGTAATTGTTTTCTTGGAGAAAGACCACAGAGGTAGAGTGCCATTTGGTAACATCTTATCAGGGTAAATGCTCTCCACGTGACTTTTCACTTTTCAACAGATGATGAATCACTTTTGATCACGTGGCTGAGGTCATGTGGTCAACTTTCTCCACTGCAAAGTTATTCTTTTTTCCTCTGTTTTCATACTGTACCCTTTGGAAGAAAGTGGGGAGTTATGCTACACCTCCTTCATAGTGGAGTATCCACATAAATTATTAGGAGTTCTGCACAGGAGATTTGTGTATTTATTAACTCAGTCAGTGTTTAATATCAATATGAACTCACGGCTAGTTATTTTTTACCTTGTTTATAGTCCAGTACTACCTTGTTCATTTTGTTGCTCAAATTGTTTCAGCTTGGTTATTAAATAGAGCACTTTCAGCTGGTTCCTGTGTCCTTCTGATGTACCCCATTATTGTGTTTTTGTTTGAGTACTTCTTCTATACTTTCTGGTAGTAGAAGATATTCCAGGCTCATCTTATATTTCCTGCCCTAGAATTAGCCATTTTTCCCTGAAGAGCTCTGGTTCCTTTTATTGGAGCATGGTATTAGAAACCAAGATTGGGGGGCTGGATTGCTACTGGTTTCTAATTCCTTAGAGACCCTCTCAGCTGACTGAACAAGAAAATATATATGTATACTAACTCACATATATACACATATCTATAAATACTTCAGTATGTAACCGTCTGTGTTTGCATTAAGCTAAGTATTATTTCACACTGATGTCCCCTGCTGTAATCATTATCACATGGAACATTCTAGCCTTCTCTCCTTGTTTGTCTGTAACTCCCAGTCTAGCAATCTGGCTACCACCATCCGCATTTCATTTACTTAATTGTTCAATTCCAGCATACATGTATAAGTGATTTCTGAGTCATTAACCCATGGACTCTTGGTTCCTTCCAGTTTTTGGTCATTATGAATTAAGCTGCTAGAAACATGTAGGTTTTTACATAGACGTACATTTTTAAATAGCTAGGGTGTGAAACTGCTTGATCATATGTTAAGACTGTTTAGCTTTGTAAGAAACTGCCAACCAATTTTACAAAAGTGCTGCATCATTTTACATTCCTACCAACTGTGAATCAGAATTCCTCTTGTTCTGCATCTGGAACTGAAATTGATGTTGTCATTGTTTTGGATTTAACTGTTCCAGTAGATGTGTCATGGTATCTCATTTTTGTTTTAATTTATATTTCCCTAATGACAGATGATATTGAGCATTTGTTCATAAATTTATCTGCTATCCATATGTCTTTGCTTGACATGTTTATTCATATCTTTGGTCCATTTTTCTATTAGGTGATTTGTTTTCTTACTGTTGAGTTTTCAGAGTTCTTTTGCATATTTTGAATGCAACTTCTTTATTAGATATATATGTTGCAAATATTTTCTCCCAGTCTGTAGCTTGTCCTTTCATTTTCTTACAAATGGCTTTTGCAGGGCAAAATATTTTATTTTAAATGAAACCCAACCCACGTATTTTTTAAATGGAATGTGCTTTTTTCTGTTGTATTTAAAAACTCATCACCAAATCCAAGATCACACAGATTTCCTATGTTCTATATTGTCTTCTAGAAATTTAATAGTTTTGCATTTTACTTCTAGGTCTGTGATTCATTTTTAGTTAATATTTGTATAAGGTGTAAGGTCTGTGTCTAGGTTCATTTTTTTGCATAGATGTACAGTTGTCGAAGAATCATTTGTTGGAAGACTACCTTTTCTCCATTTAAATGCCATTGTGCCTTTGTCAAAAATCAGTTGACTATATAAAACAAACCAGCGAATATAACGAAAAAGAAACAGACTCACAGATATAGAGAACAAACTAGTGGTTACCAGTGGAGAGAGGGAAGGGGGAGGGGCAAGATGGGTTAGGGAATTAAGAAGTAGAAACTACTATGTATAAAATAAATAAGCTACAAAGATATACTGTACAACACAGGAAATATAGCCAATATTATATAATAACTATAAATGGAATATAATCTTTACAAATTGTGAATCATTATGTTGTACACGTAAAACTTATATAGTATTGTACATCAGCTATACCTCAAATACAAAAAAAAAAAAAATCAGTTCACTGTATATCAATGGATCTGTTCCTGGGACCTCTGTTCTGTTTCACTGATTTATGTGTCT
The DNA here is from genome assembly GCF_028021215.1 of Eschrichtius robustus. Classification (NCBI taxonomy): domain Eukaryota; kingdom Metazoa; phylum Chordata; class Mammalia; order Artiodactyla; family Eschrichtiidae; genus Eschrichtius; species Eschrichtius robustus. The sequence goes on along the minus strand of NC_090830.1, from coordinate 6,132,482 downwards.
CTTTCACCAATAACACACTGTCTTGGTTACTTGTAGCTTTATATGTCTTGAAATCAGGTAATGTATATCCTCTTTTTCCTTCTTCCATATTATGTTGGCTATTCTAGGTCCTTTACCTTCCTATATAAATTTTAGAATCATTTTTTCAGTGTCTACAAAATAGCTGGGATTTTTATTTGAATTGCACTGAATTTATAGATTAAGTTGGAAGGAATTGACATCTTAACAATACTGAGTCTTCTGATTGATGAATATGGAATATCTCTCCATTTACTTAGATCTTTGATTTCTTTCATCAGTTTTTGTTTTTCTGCATATCCCTGTAATATATTGTGTTAGATTTATATTTGAATACTTTTTTTTTGGTAGTGGTATTGTAAATGGTATTTTTTTCATTCAAAAATTTGAAATTCCAATTGTTTATTCTGATATGGGAAAACAGTTGACTTTTTAATATTGACCTTGTATCCTATGATGTTGCTATATTTGCTTATTACTTCCAGAATTTTTTTTCTTTTTCTTTTTGTAGATTCTTTGGGACTTTCTACATAGACAATGTTGACTTCAAATAAAGACAGTTTTATTTTTTCTTTCTAATCATATTTCGGTTTTTTATTTTATTTCAGTTTTTTTGTTTGTTTTGTCTTGTTGTAGGTCTTTCTGCACTAGCTAGGACTTGAATAGGAGTATTAAGACAGGACATCCTTGGCCTGTTCCTGCACTTAGGGGAAAAGTGTCCAGTCTCGTAACATTAAGTATGATGTTAGCTTCTTCATCAAGTCGGGAAAGTTCCCCTCTATTCCTAGTTTGCTGAGAGTTTTTATCATGAATGACTGTTGGATTCTGTCAAATGCTTTTTCTTCATTAATTGATATGATCATGTAATTTTTCTTCTTTGGCTTATTGATATGTTCGACTATATTGATTGATTTTTTTTTAATGCTGACCCAGCCTTCCATACCTGCAATAAATTCCACTTGGTTGTGGTTTGTATTTCTTTTTATACATTGTCAGATTTGATTTACCAATATTTGAGAATTTTTGCATCTATGTTATTGAGAGACATTAGTCTTTATTATTCTCATAATGTCTTTATCTAGTTTTGGTATTAGGGTAATGTTGGCCTCATGTAATGAGTTTGGAGGTGTTATTTACCAGAGGAGATTATGGAGAATTGTTATTATTTTTTCCTTAAATGTATAGTAGAATTCAACAGTGATGCCATCTGGGTTTGGTTCTTTCTATTTTGGAAGTGTTTTAATTATTGATTCAATTTTTTTTTTAACAGAAATGAGTCTATGCAGGTTATCTGTATCTCCTTGTGTGAATTTGGTAGCTGTGTCTTTTAAGGAATTTGTCAATTTCATCTATGTTACCAATTTTTCAGGAATAGAATTATTTGTAGTATTCTCTTATTATTTTTTTAATGTCATTAGGCTTAATAGTGTCAACCTGTCTTTCATTTCTGAGATTTCCAATTTGCCTCTTTTTTCTTTTTTTCTTGGTTAGATTGGAGGTTTATTAATTTTATTGATCTTTTCAAAGAAGCAACTTTGGGTTTCATTGGATTTTTGTATTTTTTTCACATTTTCAATTTAATTGATTTATTCTAATTTTTATTATTTCCTTTATTTTGCTTGGTTTAGGCTTAATTTGCCTTTTTTCTCTAGTTTACTAAGATAGAAGCTTAGGTTTTTTATTTTAAATCTTTTCTAATATATACATTTGATGCTATAAATGTCCCTCTGTGCACTGTTTTCACTGCATCGCACAAATTTTGATACATGGTATTTTCATTTTTATTTCATTTCATTTCAGATATTTTAAAATTTCTTTTGAGACTTCTTTGACTTATAGGTTATTATAGGTTGACTTATAGGTTATTTAAAACTTACAGGTTATAGGTTTGACTTATAGGTTATTTATAAGTATGTTGTTTAATTTTCAACTATTTGGGATTTTTCAGCTATCTCTTGCTTATTGATTTCTATTTAACCTCATTGTGGTCTGAGAACATATTTTGCATGATAGCTATTGTTTTAAATTTGTTAAGGTGTGTTTTGTGGCCAGGACTATGGTCTATCTAGGTGAATGGTCCATATGAGCTAGAATAGAATGATAGAATGTGTGTTTTATTTTTTTGGATGGAATATTCTACAGATGCCAGTTAGATCATGTTGATTGATAGTGCTGTGCAGGTCATCTGTATACTTACTGATTTTCTGCCTGCTCAATCGCTCAAGATAGAAGACTCCAACTATGGTTATAGATTTGTCGTATTTCTCCTTTCAGTTCTATCAGCTTTTGCTGTATGTATTTTGATACTCTTTTGTTAGATGAATATGTTTCAGATTGTGTCTTCTTTCTCTAATATGATTTGAACCTGTCTAATGGTTCTTAATTTCAGATATTGTAATTTTCAACTTTGGAATGCCCATTTTATGCAAGTATGTATGTATCTGTGTGTGTTTGTATACACATGTATCAGAGGTCCCCAAGACCATCACCAGGTTCAGTGATTTGCTAAGATGACTCAGTATGTAGTTGTACTTAGTGCTGTCACTTATTGAAGTGAAAGGATACAAAGCACAATCAGCAAAGGGAAAAGGCACATGGGGCATAGTCCAGAGGACACCAGGCGCAAGCTTCTAAGGGTCTTCTCCCAGGACACACTTAAGTCCTCTAGCAGTGAGATGTGGCAACAGATGTGAAATGTCTGCCAGGGAAGCTCAACAGACACTCAGTGTTCAGCATGTTTATCAGGGGCTAGTCACATAAGTGCTTTCTGCTTAGCATATAACAAAATTCCAAACTCCAGAAGGAATGTATGTGTGCAGCATAAACCATATTGTTTACACAAACAGTTTAGGCTCAGTGAACCATTCTTATCAAGGACTGGTGAGAACCCTCCTGAAATCCAAGTTCCCAGATGCCAGCCAAGGAACACCCTTGTAGCAGATCTTTCAGAGGATAGCAGTGTCAGGCCTGCTCTGTTAATTCTTTCTCCACAACACACATACCATATATCTGTTGAACTTCTCCCATCCTTTCATTTATTTTGTTCATATTTTCCTCTATTTTATTGAACATATTAATCATAACTCATTTTGAAGTTCTTGTTTGTTCCAATATCTGAGTGTCCTATGGGTATGCTTTTATTTTCTTTTTTTCGTTGGTCTTTGTCTCTTCATATAACATGAAATTTTTTATTGGATGCTGAACATAGTATTTAACAACACAAATATTGGTAGAGGCTCCAGAAAATGATCTCTTTTAGCGGAGAGGATTCATCCGTTTCTCTGTTGGGCAGGTAGAGTACAGGACTGGTCACTTTAATCAGTCACGGGTTGAGCTTGGTTAGGGCCTGTACTGTATTAATTTTAATCCCTCTGTTCATTTTAACAACTGAAAGTTTTACTTCCTTAGTGACAGTTAACTTTATAATATAAAAGATAATATGAAAGAACTTTTTCTTGGTAACCCCAGTCTACTTTGTGCATAATGCTAGCTCCTACAATTTCTAATTTAATAAATGTTAATGTGTATGTCTCCTTATCAGGAATAACATTTGTAGCAACTAGTTCCACCCCCTTAGTGGAAACTCAATTTGTACAAAATATTACTTTTTTCCTACATAGGATAGCATAAAAGAAGGCAATCCTATATACCAATTTTTAGTAAACTCTAAAGAGATTAGTTCTTTTAAATATTTACCACTCATAGAGTTCTGACAATTTCATATAGAAAAGGAATATACTGTTACAGGAACAAGTGTCATTCAAAGATGTGTGTGTGGACTTCACCCAGGAAGAGTGGTACCTGCTGGATCCTGCTCAGAAGATACTATACAGAGACGTGATCCTGGAAAATTACAGCCACCTTGTCTCAGTAGGTAAGAATTTTTTCTCCATGTGAATGAGTAGCATGCATTTCTTAGTTGATGAAACATAAGAACTCCCTATGGAATTTTCTGATGGAGATTCAAGGGATCAGATGACTGATCCCTTTTGGCCACTATAAAGAATGCTATGTTCTTACCTCTTTAAGGATTGGTTCATTTAGGCACCTCTTTTAGGTAGCTCCTGAAGCTATACATTTCTTCCCCATCATTTTTTCAGAGTCCCTGAAGCCAGGCTGTTCAGTCGTAGTCCTGTGTTATTTTCTTTACAGGGAATTGCATTACTAAGCCAGAGGTGATCTTCAAGATCGAGCAAGGAGAAGAACCTTGGATATTAGAGGAAAGATTCCCAAAACAGTGCCGCTCAGGTGAGTTAGTGAGTTCACAGGCAGATGGAAGCCAGAGGAAATGAGATCTTAGGGCATTGGTATGGTTTATCAACTTTGAACTATTTTTCCAAAAAAACATTTTTTAGCCCCAGACCTTTGGAAGTAATTAAGGACAGTTGGCCCACATCCCTTTGTTACCTTAATCACATTCCTCTATATGTCACTTTCACTCATAAATGCTTCCCTTTGTTCTTTGACATTTTAGAGTGATTTACCTATATCCATAATCCAAACTCATTTGGCTTCATCTGAGATAGTTTTTCTTGGTTACTTTATCTTTTAAAATTGTTCACCTTCTCTGTATTGTCTTTGGACATCTCTTGTTAGGTAGTATGTATTCATGCAATACTTCCATATATTCATTTAACAAATATATGCTGAGCACCCAATATGACCCAACTATGTTTATAGGTAATTAAAAGAATGTCCCTATTATCACAGAGTGTCTATTACAGTGAGGGACAGAAAAGCGTAGGTTTGTGTGTATATGGAGTTATACATGCTTGTATACACACACATGGTGTTGGGTGGTGATAAATACTGTAGAGAGTTAAAGCAGTGGAAAGGGGGTTGGAGAATGATGGCATGTGCTATTTGGTATGGAAGTCAAGAGAAAACCTTTTTGATGAGGTCCACAATAGACAAGTCTCTAATAAATTAAAGTGTGAGCTCTGTGGATTCTGAGTATTCCAGACAGAGGGAACATCAGATGCTGAACTTCTCAGACAGGTGTGCTCTTAGGGTGTTTGAGGAATGGCAAGGATGTCAGTGTGGCTGGAGGTGAGAAGGCCTGGGGGAGATTGGTAGGAGATGATGTCATAAGTAGCATGTATCATGGGAGACCCATTAATTTTATTTTGAGTGATGTGGGAAATCCTCAGGCTTTTTTGAGTAAACATAAATCAGATTAAGCTATAAGATTGGATTTACAATTTAAAAGGATCTCTCTGACTTCTGTGTGGTGAATATGTGGTGGGTAGATGATGCTTAGGCACGAGCAAGGAAGGAATAACAGGACACTACTATGTACTCGGGAGGAGAGAGGCTAGTGGCTAAGGCTATGTTGGAAGTGCTGAGAAATGGTGGATTTGTACATATATCTTGGAGATGAGGCCAAGAGGATTTGCTATTGGGTTGGATACAGAGTGTGAGGGAGAGAGGAGTTGAGCATGATTCCAGTGATTTGTCTCAAGCACCTGATAACTTAGGGTACCATTTACTGAGATAGAGAAAATTTGGAGGAGAGATTATAGGGGAGTTACTACAGATTTTACATTTGGACACAAGAAGCTGAGGTAACTGTTAGAATCTGAGATTGAAAAGGAGATTTCATATATATATCGTATGAAGTGCATAATGAGGCCAGACCTAGAAGTATCCATTCGAAAGGCATCAGCTTTAGGTGGTGTTAAAGGTTGGGGCTAGATGAAGACTTTTAGATTAGAGATTGGCAAACTTTTTTGTAAAAAACCAGACAGTAAATATTTTAGGCTTCCTGGGCCACACATGGTCTCAGTTGCTGCTGCTGCTCTTCCTCCTCCTCCTCTTACCTCTTCCTCTTCCTCCTCACTCCTCCCTGCTGCCTCTTCTGTTGTTTTCCCTCTAAAAACATAAAAAACATCCTTAGTTCTAGGACCACTGCCTTGCAGTCATAGTTTGCTGTCTCCTTTTCTAGAGAGTGATTGTAAATGAGAGAGGTAGTCCTGGGATGGTACCACTTTTACAAGGTGTGTAAATCTATTAAATCTCGTCATTAGAGGAGACTGAGACGAACAGTCTGAGGTACAAGAAAATTAGAGAGCCTGGTTTCCCAGGGGTCAAATAAGGAACATTCAACCATCCATTACTGCCTTAAATGGCAACCATGGGATCAGGGTATGGAACCCGTTATCCCCTATTACTAGTTTTTTCAAATACTCCTGATATTGTTTTCCTTTCCGTCTTCTTCATCTCTTCATTTTCTCACTTTTCACTGATGTCACTCAAAACCATAACTGTGTCTCTGTTCTGTCATTCCTGACTTGATCTAATTCCTAGTTGGTTTTTATTTTTTTACCTAAAGCATCCAATTTATCTTTCACTAGCCTAACAAAGTTGCTCCTTATTAATAAATGAATTTACAGTCTCCTTCCATTGACTGTCACAATGTGGTCCTGTTCTATATATCTCAGAGTCTTTCTTTCTGCTCTTTAGAGTTTATACTAAACCTCATACTATCTTATGTCTTAAATTTCACTTATAAATATTTTATCTTTTTTCTATAACTTTTACTTTTGTTTGCCTTTTCAGAAAATTGTAAATGTAAAGTGTTTAAACATTGCATGGTATATAGTAATGGCTTGTTATTATTTCACTTATTTTAAGTTAGAGATCAATTTTTTGCTGCAACTTAAATAGTCCATATTTTGTAACCCTAACCCACTAGTATCTGTATCCCAAAAACTCAGACCTGATCATATGACTGCTGCTTGGGGTTTCTATCATTGTTGAGATTTTGTTTTCCCAAAGAGAAGGCCCTTTCATATTTTTCCTGATTCTGATATTTTAATAATTACTTTGTTGAGCCAAGTTTAGAAGAGATCACTCTTTTTCATCCATTCAGAAAGCATTCTATAGTACTCTTCCTAAATGCACATTTCCTTATTTTGTCCTCATGTACAGGTTGGAAATAATTCATATGCACATTACTTTCTAAGAAGGATTAATGTGTATCCTCAATGAAGTCAGAGGAAACAGGATTTTGGTAACACCTGTCAAGAGCTAGACTGTGGTCATGACAAAGGATTTAGCATTGAGCACTGGATTTGTTTTATTTTACAGTGAATTAAACAGACAGTAACCTCTTCTAAGGCAGCAAGTGGAAGCTAAACATGGTAGGGATGTTGTAGAGTTTGTTGGCTTTTGTTCTTTTATTAATATTTTTGTGGTTTGTTATTTTAAATTAAAGTAAGTAGCATTTCCTGAAGGATGTCCAGGTCCCAAGGAGAGCCAAGGCTGGAGTGTAGCTAATTAAGTGAAATGTGTGTTGTTGGGAATGAACAGTTTATGAGCGCTCCAGCTAGAGTTGCACAGATATTTTTTAATGGATTTGTGGAATTGTGATTTGAACTCTTACTGTGAATCTAGTTTTTGTTTTGATTTGTGTTTGCCAGGATAAAAACTATTATCAGTTAGTCTTTGGAGCAGTGGGCTCAGGACTGTTCTAGATTTTTTTTTTAAACACGTAATTAACATTGTTGCATTGGGTACCAACAGTAAAGTATAGACAAGAATTTTTATGATAAAGTTTGTTGAAGGTCTCAGAACCATATAGAAAAATGTGATCATTATGGGTCTCACCAGTAAGTAAAAGCCACAGATGAGGCTAGATATGAAAGCAGAAAACCTCACTGTAAAAGATAAACCTAGATATAAAAGCAGACTTGAAAATCAGTATTGCTTTAGAAACAAAATTGTTTTGAGGAAAAGTAGACCAGCAGACTGAAGTAAAGAAACATATGACTTGATGGTTGGGATAACTTCATTAACAGCTGTGAGAAAACCAAATGAACCTGGTCGTTTAGCAGAGATGGTCTGCCCCTCCTTTATTTTGTATTTCCTGTTGGGCATTTGTGTTGCTGTGAATCACAGCTAGATAGAGTCTGGGTTAAAGCACTGTCCCTTAAAACATGAGGAAATAGGTACTTTCAGAAATTTATTTTGATGTTGCTATATCAAATGGGAAAAAGAGGAATGGCAACATGCATATTAGTGAGGATCCTACCACAGTAATCAAGCTGTGGGAAGATAAGGACAAGAAACCATAATCTGTCTCTGTCAAACTGAGTACTTCCTCTAATATGTTTCTCAGACAGTCTATTTTCCTTTAAAAAAACAAAACAAAAACAAAAAACCTCCTTTGTTGAACTCATCCAGTTCTCGGAGTTTCCTGCTCCCTACATGAACAATGCTCAGAAAATCTCCATCCCTTGCTCACCATGTCTTGGGTTCATTTCACCTTCTGTAGCCTGCTGCTCTTACAGCATTTAAAAAAATAATTATTCCTTGTGAATTAAAGGAAAAACTAGATCCTGGGCTAGCGGACAATTCTTCTGAACCTGAGGAAGTTGGTGTCTTCAGAACTTTAGTCTGGTGTTGATGTGTAGAGTAGAAGCAAGTACTCTAGTAGGAATCCCACCCAGCAATCAGTGTCTGAGGGGATTAGGACTAGACTGTCTGTCTCCACCAAACGTAGTTCATCCCCTGAAAGCCCTTGTCTACTAATCTTCAACATCACTTTATTCAGTGTTCAACGTCGCTGTTGGGCTCGCTCCATTCTTTTGAGCTTCCTGATTTCTGAATCAGCCACTCACCGGTTCCCTGCGCTTTGAATTTATTTCACCTTTTTCTGTCCAGTTTTAAAGGTTATATTAATAAAGTATTCCACTGCAGCATGTATTTATTTTCCACTCAAACCAGAAGGGTAAAGGAAATGTATACTTGGATTTAGTTTACACCAGAAAACTGAGCCTAAAACAAAAGAATTGACTGTGTAATAGGGCATTAGTATAAAAGTCCAATTCCATTATAAATGTACGAGGATTTATAAGATGTGGTTATTTTTCTCATTTCTAGAAGACTGGAAAGTTGATGACCTGATAGAGAGCAGCCAGGAAAATGAAGATGAACTTTTTTGGCAACTTGCTTTCACCAACCAAACGTTAAGTACAGATAGTGGTGACAGAGTAAGGAAAACTTTAAATCTAGGTACAGACTCTGTTCCTTCAAGAAATTTTCTGTATAAGATATGTGACACATGTGAAATGAGTTTGAAAAATATTTCAGGCTTAATTATTAATAGAAAGAACTATTCTGGAAAGAAGCCTGATGAGTTTAATGTATATGAGAAATTGCTCCTTGATATTCGGCATGAGAAAACTCCTACTGGAGGGAAATCTTATAAATATAATCAAAAAAAGAATGTCCTCAATCGTAGCCAGGATCTCACTCAGCCAATTTTTGACCCACCTTTTGAGTATAATGAAAATGGACAAGGCTGCCATGGGGAGGCAGACTTTTTCACAAACAAGAAAGCTCAGATAGGAGAGGCACACTGTAAATATAATGAATGTGGAAGAACTTTCATCCAAAGTTTAAAGCTCAATTTATCTCAGAGAACTCATTTGGAAATGGAGCCATATGAATGCAGTATTTGTGGGAAGTCCTTCTATATGGATTTAAGATTGGGGCATCAGAGAGCTCTTACAGGGGAAAATCCTTATAATGAATATGGGCAGATTTTCTGTGACAGTTCAGCTTTCATTATCCATCAGGGAAATTACACAAGAAAGATCCCCCATGAATATAAAGTAAGTCACAAAATGTGGGAAAAGTCAACCCTCTTTAGACATCAGATAGTACACATGGGGGAAAAACCTTATGAGCACAATGAAAATGGAAATACTTTCAACAAGAAGTCACATCTCACCCAACTTCGAAGAGCTCACTCAGGAGAAAAAACCTTCGAATGTGGTGAATGTGGGAAAACATTCTGGGAGAAGTCAAACCTCACTCAACATCAGAGAACACACACAGGAGAGAAACCCTATGAATGTACTGAATGTGGGAAGTCCTTTTGTCAGAAACCACATCTTACCAACCATCAGCGAACACATACAGGAGAAAAACCCTATGAATGTAAGCAATGTGGAAAAACGTTCTGTGTGAAGTCAAACCTCACTGAACATCAGAGAACACACACAGGGGAGAAACCCTATGAATGTAATGCATGTGGAAAATCCTTCTGCCACAGGTCAGCCCTAACTGTGCATCAGAGAACACACACAGGAGAGAAACCCTTTATATGTAATGAATGTGGGAAATCCTTCTGTGTGAAATCAAACCTCATTGTACATCAAAGAACTCACACAGGAGAGAAACCTTATAAATGTAACGAATGTGGGAAAACCTTCTGTGAGAAATCAGCTCTCACTAAACATCAGAGGACTCACACAGGGGAGAAACCCTATGAGTGTAATGGATGTGGGAAAACCTTTAGTCAGAGGTCAGTACTCACTAAACATCAGAGAATTCACACAAGGGTGAAAGCTCTTTCAGCATCCTGAACGTTCTGAAGCCTTTATCCACTCTTTCAAATTCGTTATACAGGTTTTTAAAATGAGATTAATGAAACTCAAAGAATGCCACAAATTATTAGAAAGTGAGGTTTTGTTGTACTTCAGATAATTAGTACTAGAATAAAACCTTATAATGTTTTGAATATGTGAAAGCTTCCAAGAAAAATTAGAACTTTCCATCAGAAAATTTATATTGAGGGGAAATTCATTTAAATAATATGGCAAAAACCTTTATCTAGAATTTATGTTGTGTAGTGCCATATTCTGGATGTGATGCCGAAATTTTATTGTAAATATAATGGATGATACTCATTTACAGTCATACTCACAGAATCTGAAGTTTAAAAAAGTTAAATGACAACAGCATTAAACATTTATGCAAAGAGTCCTTGATGTTTGCAGGCCTTATGTGAGTATGCTAATATCATAGAAATTTGAGGTATTCTTGATATGTATATTAGAGCCCAACATGCTTGTGAAGAGAAACTCTGAACCCTTAGTTAAGTAACTATTATGGTCTATATTAATATTTCCCACACTAGATACCATCAGTGTCTTTATAGGTTGACACAATTATGTACATATGTATATGTAAATATGTTTATACACACATACCAACACACAGTGGTGTACTGCAGTAAGCTTATACTGGCTTGCAAGTACTGCTGATTGTTAAATTTTCAGGAATTTTGTGAGCCAGTTGTTAAACAGAGTCATTATTTAAAAATTAAACTATATAAACTTACAGTTAAATATTTAAAAAGCAAGGGTAATAAGTATTCAACATTCATCACTTCCTAATTACTTTACAGTATTTTGCTGTTATCTTTGTTCTTTAGGTTATTTGTATTGTTGAATCTGCACGGTGAATACTGTATAATGATGTGCTACTGGATATCTCTTCCCAGCTCTACATTCAGTGCCATCATGTTGGTAGCTTGGCTTTAGTGGTAGTATTTACACCATGATAATTGGCAAACTCTACAAATCAGGGTTTTGTTTTCTCAGAGAACCTGTAGTCACATATTTACAGTAGCACATCACTGTGTATTTATGAAAATACATTTGGAAAATTTAAAGTACAAGCCACATACCCCTTTTTCCGTTTCCTGATATAAATAAATGGCTATGGCCATTATTGCTGAATGGCCTCTTCAATAAAGAAGCCAAAATATGTTTTTGTGAGGTTTTTAACTACCTCTGCATCAATCCTATTCTAAATACTACCAGAGTCTCTCTGTAGTATGGCCAGTATATGCTATTTTACAACCATATTGCTTACCTTTCTTCTGACTTTGCTGGCATATGTGAATGAGTATGGCCATTTTTACTGAGCTTCCACTTCCATAAAAGAGCCAAACAATATTTTTCTGAGGTTACTCAGCTGCCTTGGGTCAGTCAATAATGTAAATGCTATTAATAACAACGGTATTTACATAAATTTCGCAAAGGTTAACATCAGTTATGAACAGTAATGCTCACTGCATTCTACAAATAAAAAGTAGTGGTGTATAATGAAATGCCTCTGTCATATTCTTGGTGCTTCGTTGCTGTATCTATTTAGGCATGATGTGTGTAACCTGAGTTGTATGTAACAAAGGAACTATGTATTTGTATTTAATTTAATAGACTGTAATATACTGTCTCTCTCTCCTTTGTCCTACTGTTACCTTTGCTTCCTTGGAACACATTGAAAGCAGTTCCAAGAGATACTGCCCACCCAACAGCCAATCCCTTCTTCTTACTTGCTGGGCTGTTTTGTCTCTCTGTCCGTCCTTCCCCCAGATGATTTAGGGGTAAATCCACATTAGTCTAAGTTAATCATGAAGATTCTGTTCTATTGATTTTGTTGGGATGGACATGTGAGCAGTGAGATATTTGGAAAATATTCTGCAGTGCTTTGGGGAAAGATCTCAGTGATAAAATATTTTCATGACATGGGAAGAGGTTGTCTCTCTTCTGCTGGACATTTTCATGTCTGTATGTTACACTAGATTATAGTTGTGACCCTGAAGGACAATAGCCTGAAGATAACAGTACACAAGATGGGAAAAGCCTGGCTCAGAGGTGACGTCACTAAGCTGCACAACTCTTTTTGGACCTGCTCTCTACTAGGAGTTTGTATTACTGTGGCAATAGTGGCTTCTTATTTATTCTCAGGGATGTCTGTTATTTAGACCTGAAGGCAGTCCCCTGATACAGATGAATTATTTTCTAAGTGTTAATGTTCTATACAGCAATTTTAGGGAAGAATTACTTCTTTTGACAAGTTAGTATAGGATGGCTGTTAGTATCAGCCATGGTTCTGGTGAAAAACAGAATTCTGCTTCAACTAAGAAGACTTCAATGGCACACTTATTACAGTACAGTAGTTTGGGCCAAAAACAAGGGATATTGAAGCACCTAGAGACTAGTGTCACCAGGAAGCCATTACCATTCTAAGTCCTTAAGGGGAAAAGGATAGAAGCAAGTGTTACCAGAGCCCAATAAGAGCTGCTCTTATGGAGGAGGGGGCCTCTTCATAGGAGATATTGTCACTACCAAAATTTTGGCACCAAATCCCCAGAACCCTCAGATGCCACCTGCAGGTGAGCACAGGTGGGCACAGAGAATGTAGAAGGGAAGGTCTGGGTGGAGCTATTGGAGAATAAGCAGCACAGTGTTTTTTATTCCTGTAAATTCCTATATAAAGGCTCAGTGTTAGAAATAAAGTTATTCTACTAGTTGAAAGTTAAGTGTTTCTGCCTCATTGTGCTGTTACGTTGTCATAAAGTAAATTCCTTTTGGAACTGAGCACTGTGGCAGGTATGTCTCTTCTTTGGCATATGTGAAGCAGACATGTTAAATTGATTATTCATATAGCCCTACCTGGTGTTTCTTGTCATATGTGGTGTGAGGTTAGCAGCTCTCTGTTCTTCCAAATAGCCAGTCCTCTCTGCACTGTTTGATTAATTCATCCTTTTCCTTGTTGGCTTGTTATGACCAGTTGGGATAACTGGTTACCCCCCTCGAGAGCATAATAAGAGTAGGTGTTTACCTCACATATTATAATGAGTACATTTTTGTGTGGATTTTTAATTGAAATATAATATTTTGACAGTATTTCTGATTGGCAAAATTCAAATGCCCATAAAATAAGACTCCAGTGTATTATAAATTCTCTATAGGTAGATATATATGGATTAAAATACATGGCAAAAGGCCCAGGATACCTGCTGAACTAAAAGCCAATAGTTACTTCAGGGGAGGTAACTGTTGGGGTAGAGACTGAAGCATAGTCATCTGTTATACTCCAAAGAGTATTTATGCCCTCTTCTCCCAATATGGGCCCTGGTTAATCAGCACAGTCCTAGGAAACCTTAGGAAATTTCGCTACCTCCTTGGGCACCAGTCATGGCCGCCATGCTTCTCCAAGTTCCTCTTTTATTTTAAGGAATGTGATTAAAGACTGACAAGAGCAGAGCATGTCTTCACAAGGGGCTTCAAGGAATTCTGAACCCCGTCTTATTCTTTAAGGACTTGGGCTTCTTTTCGGCAGGTTAGACAACTGAGAATTTTTGGCTGTGTGTTATTGGAAGTAAGTTCAGGGTAAGATCTACTCTTTCACATAGGGATAACTACCCCTATTTTGTAGATGAGGATACTGAGCCCAGAGAGCATCAACCATTCCATCCTGTGGACTCCAGACATGCTCAAGGTGGGGCATGCAAGATATTAAGCATTACTTCTCTACCTCCTCAAGCATCTGAGGGGAACTTGCTCTCAAACAGTGGTGTCTAAGAGTAGACGTCAGTTCCTCAAGATTATGTAGTGGCTATTGCAACTTTTCTATGTTCTTCTAGTAATGTAACCTATTCTTGTGAGCATGGAGTTGGCATTTACTCCAGATGGTACCATCTATTCCTGGCTCCACGTCTGTATTCATCCAGGAATGATCCTTTGTTAAAATAGGCCAATGAGAACCCATCCTAGAATATTTTTATTGAGAAGTCATCGTGACCAGATAGTTTGTGTCCTTCTTGCTACCAGCAGCCATATCAAGAAAATATATCTGCAAGGGAGAAGATGATGGTGACAAATGTTATAAAAATAAAATGGGAAAAGTTGTCAGAAAGATGGTTTGATTTTACGTAGTGCGGAGAGGGAAAGACCTCATTGGGGAGGCCAAAGTGGAGGGAAAGAGGCACTTGGATAGCTGGAGGAAGTTGTGTGTATGTGTGTGTAATACATACACATGTGTAACCTGCTTTTTTTTTTTTTTTTTTAAATTGGGCCCATTTTCTGTCTTGAACTTGACCTCCCCTTGCTTGGTATGAGCTATCATCATGCCTATGGTTGGCAGGGAAAGGTGGAGCCGTAGCCTCTGGGAGGGTTTAATTCATGGGTATCCTAGATGTCCTCAGCCACTACCCCTGTTTATTGCCCCCAGTTGGAGACTGCAGCTGTAGTTGCCCTGAACCTACCCCTTTATCTGTGTTTTTCTGGGGAAGGCTTATCCTGTTGAATCCCTGTTATTTTCACTTAATCTTCTGCCACCCCAACACCATTTATTAAATAGGCCCATTTCTCTTCACTTTTTAAAAAACACTACTGATATCATATACTGAATTCTTAACGACAATCTTAGGACTTCACATGTTTTTTCCCCCGACTCAAAACTAAAATATTTAGATTGTTATAGCCATTAAAGACACATCTTCAGATAAGCGTTAGTCTTTATTTTCACTTCATTTTGTATTCAGGAAAATGATTTGTACCTCTTATTACTCAAATCTTTTAAACTATTGTTCAGTAAAGTTCGTTTCCTTCATATAGACTCTGCATATTTTTTATTTATGTCTAGATATTTTTTTCTTTGAACTTGTATACCTCTTGACTATATTATCATCATGGACAGAAGGGGGACACTTTATATTCTTAAAATATATTTACCAATAAAGATTTTCACTATATATTTAATGAAAAGACAGTCACACAGCATTATACCCTTTGTAAAAAAGTCAGAGTTGGTGCTTAAAGTTAACTTTGAGAGCAGGGGTCTTCTTTTGGATTGTATTTCTTTTTTGGATTTTCTTCCATTTTTGTTTAATAATTGTGTAATTTTTCGAATCTAACATATTTTGCAACCCAGGAGAAACCCTGATGATCATGGATATGACACTTTTTAATGGTTGGCCTCTGTTTTCAGCTTTATTTAAATGTTTTACATATATCCATAATTGAAATGGATATATTTGTGGTATATATTTGTGGTAGTTTTATATTAGTATAGAGTCAGGGTGTGATTATAGTCCATTTTTAAACTATGTCTTTGGGATTGTAAAAGAGCAATACCTCCAGAGAGAAGAGATTATTTTGGGGAGCACTAAAGGAGGGACCATTGAGGCTAATGGATGCTGAATTCAGAAATGTGACATATTGGGCCTCTGATGACACTGGGGAAGGAAGGTGCAGCCGTTTGCTCAGCACATGTGCAGTTCACTGTCTCCAGCCTCCTAAGGCTCCAGCCTTTGTCTTCTGGAGACTTGGTTCAGGACAGAGAATGGGAAAGGAATTTTGTGCACTTTTGGGTTCTGTGGAATTTGGCAGAGAGAAAAGGAGATTAGCTTACAGTGGGTAGGATCCAAAATTTCTCCAAATGCCTCTGAATTGGGCCCATTAATGTTTTAATTCGTGGCCATAATATTTTTGTGCCTGCCTTGGACTTACCTTCAGATAAAGGCCTTTGAGGATAGGCTATGCTCTAGGGTCTGTGTTTTAGAGTGAAGGGGAGGGTGCAGAGGAGAGAGGATGAGGACTGGAATTGAGCAGGGGATCAGCTGTGGTTGCATGTGTTACTTTCTTTGAGGAAAGCTCCCTATGTCGGTGGCCAGATGTGTGCAGTAAAATGTATACGTCTCGATTACAGAAGATCTTTCTGAAGCTGTGTATGCCAGGGCGTGAGGTCCATGAGTGTGATTGAGGAGGCTTGTTAAAGGCTGTCCAGTTAAGAGCTGGGGCTGTGGGGTGTTAGTGGTCTGTAGTAAAGCACACGGTTCAAGAGCATGGACATTGGAGTTAGTCTGCATACACGTCCATATTCTATTACTTAATACATTTGTGAGTCTAGATAGGCAGTTTAACCACTGAAAACCTTAGTTTATCCCTGTCTAAAATGTGAATGATGGTGGTACCTACTTTATAGAGTTGTAGGACTTGAATAAGATAAGCAAGTAAATTCTAAATATATTCATTCAATCAATAGATATGAGTCAGTTTCACAGTTGATGAGTTATTTGAAAATCAAACAGAAAAAACTCTGTGGAGAGTTACATCACCAAGACGGCGAAGTAGGAGACCCCAGCCTTCCCCAACAAAGGTCAACAATTAGACAGTTATCCAGGAAAAACACAGCTCTGGGAGAGCTCAGGAATCCACTTAACAAACTTCAGCAACAGAGTAGAACAAAAAACCTGAGAAGAACTACTCAAAAAGGGAAGGAAGAGCCGCTTCATTTTGCCTGCATCGTCCCACCCCGCTGGCCTGCGCTGCTCAATGCCAGACGGACCAACCCAGCTAGGAAGAGCTCTCACTGGAAAAGGAGGAGCAGGCGAGCATCCAGCCTCCCCAGCCTGTCAGGGCACCAGAGGAAGGACCCACTTCAGTTTCACTCCACCCAGAGACCGGCACAGGTGAGATGTATAGAGGTAGCTAGGAACACGGAAGAAGAACAGAGGCTACCAGTATCACCCACACAGCAGTAGCAACCACGGTTCCCAGTGACCTGTTCTGCAGAGGATCTCAGCAGCTTTCCCACTGAAGAAACCAATAGGCAGCACAGCCACAGACTCCCTGCAGGTTTCACCAGGTTTTGCCCAACAGGTATTTGCATTTACAGACACCAGCTGCCTGAGTCCGCCTCTAGGCCCTTCTGCCCCACCCCCGGTCACCAGAGCCTGGGATCCACAGTGGCAGCTAGTCAAGGCCTCCACAGCTGCAGGAGTGCAAGGCACCAGCCTAGCCCTCACAGCTAACCCCCACCACCATATGCACCCTTGGGGTTACCTCCTCCAGCTGTGCATTTGCATGCTGCCAGCCTGACTCTTGTCACCAACTTCCATTGCCATGTGCACACCTGGTGTGCTGTCCCGTGGCCATGGAAGTGCATGTTGTCAGCCAAGGTCCCCATAAATGCTGGTGGGCCTGGATTCAGCCGTATCTCAAGTCACTGGCCTGCACCACTGGGCTCACAGGCAGCTAGGCCCACTGCCAGCTGTGCACCTGCACTTCCCTGGCCTGAACTTTGTCACTAACATCCACTGCTGTGTGCCTGTGGCAATACCTTACAGCCACAGGAGTGCACGGCAACAGGGCCCCATTAACTGCATCGGGGCCCAGACTCGGCCCTCTCTCGCCACTGGTCTGCACCACTGGGCTCACCTGCAGCTACCCCTGCAGCTGTGCACCTGCACGCTCCTGGCCTGACTCCCTTCATTGGCCTCACTGCCATGCAAGTGCCTGTGGAGACACGCTGCAGCCCCAGGAGTGCACACCAACAGCCAGGGGCCCCACGGCAGCCAGTGTGCCCACAGTTGGCCGAGGTCCTTGTTGCTGGCCCTGGTCCTCACCACTCTGTGTCTGCAACCAACCCCTGCCACTTCACAGCAACTGTGGCCAGCCCCGGAGCTGAGTGTATGCATGCCACTGGCTCTGGCCACCACTGCTGCCTGCCCTGATCCTTAGCTGCTGGACCTGGAGGTGCTGCTGAGAGCCCTATCAGTCCTTGCAGCCACTGGGGACCCCCACAGCACTCACCAAGGGCCACATAGTTGCCAATGCCCTGACCCCAGTGGCCTGAGCCAGTGAGACATCACACCTCCCCTCCACCAAGCCAGAGCTGCCACCCACTCTAGCACTTGGCACCCTGCACCAGTAAACCTGCATCACAGAACATTCTGGCATGTCCCCACTCACAGGTGATAGTCTTTCCTTACTAAAGTCAGTCCATAACGTCTGCAAGAGGTGACTGCTTGTTCATATGTACAAACACCTATGCAAGGATACAGGGATCAGGAAAAATTAGGGAAATACGACAATACCAAAGGAACACAGTAAACTTACAGTAACCGACCCCAAACAAATAGAGATTCATGAATTGCTTGATTATTCAAAATAATTGTTCTAAATATGCTCAGAGAGCTATAAGAGAACACAGATTAAGAATTTAATGAAATCAGGAAAATAGTACAAAAACAAATTGAGAAGTTCAATGAAGAGAAAACATTAAAAAAAACCACAACAAGATTTTAGTTGAACAACACAATGACTGAAGAATTGAATAGCTTCACTAGCAGACTGGACTTTAAAGAAGAAAGAATAAGTGAACCCCCCCAAAAGAAAAAAGATCACTTGTAACTTATCCAGTCAGAGGAGAAAAAAAAAGTGAAGAAAGACTATGGGACTAATGGGACACCATTAAGTGAAACAATGTATACATCACTGGAGACCCAGGAGAAGAGGGAGAAAGAGACAGAAAGCTTATTTAAAGAAATAATGGGACTTCCCTGGTGGCACAGCGGTTAAGAATCTACCTGCCAATGCAGGCGACACGGGTTTGATCCCTGGTCCGGGAAGATCCCACATGCTGCGGAGCAACGAAGCCCATGCGCCACAACTACTGAGCTGTGCTCTAGAGCCTGCTAGCCACAACTACTGAAGCCCACGCGCCTAGAGCCTGTGCTCTGCAGCAAGAGAAGCCACCGCAATGAGAAAACCACGTACCGCAATGAAGAGTAGCCCCCGCTCGCCGTGACTAGAGAAAACCCACGTGCAGCAACGAAGACCCCATGCAGCCAAATATAAATAAATAAATACATTTATTTATTTTTTTATTTATTTAAAAAAAGAAATAATGGCTGGAAACTTCCCAAACCAAGAGAGAGAATGTGGACAGCCAGGTACATGAAGCTAATAGATCACCCAATAATTTCAATCCAAAATAATCTTTTCCAAGACACATTATAATAAAACTGCCAAAAATCAAAGCCAAAGAGATAATTTAAAAAGCAACAAAAGAAAAAAATTTTCTCTCATACAAGGAAACCATCGTAAAGCTATCAGTGGATCTTTCAACAGAAACCTTGCAGGCCAGGACTGAGTAGGATGATACACTTGAAGCGCTGGGGAAAAAAAACTGCCAATCAGGAATACTTTACCCAGCAAAACTGTCCTTCAGAAATGAAGGCACGATACTCTCCCAAACAAAAGCTGAGGGAATTCATTACCACTAGAAGGAGTTATTCAAGTACAAACAAAAGGTGCTAATTACTAACATGAAAATATACAACACACTGGTAAATATAAGTATTCTAAATCAGACTTAGAATACTCTAACACTATAATATGGTGGTGTGTTAAACATTTAACTCTAGTATAAAGCTTAAAGGACAACAGCATTAAAAATAGCTATAATAGTAAATGGATATACAGTACAAAAGTGTAAATTGACAACAACATAAAATGGGACGAATAAAGAAGTATAGCTTTTTGTATGCGATCGAAGTTAAGTTGTTTTTAGCTTAAAATAAACTGTCATGTCAATAAAATGTTTCAAGTAAGCCTCATGGTAACCACAAAACAGAAACCTATAGTAGATACATTCAAGATAAAGAAAAGGGAATCAAAGTATATTTTATGCAAAAGAATGAAATTGGACTGTGTATATGCAAAAGAATGAAACTAGACCCCTATCTTACATCACTCACAAAAATAAGAATGGATTAAAGTCTTAAACATAAGACCTGAAACTGTAAAACTCCCAGGTGAATGCATAGAGAAAGAGCTCCTTGGCACTGGCAATGATTCTTTGGATAAGACACCTGAAGCACAAGAAATAAAAGCAAAAATCAACAAGTAGGACTGCATCAAGCTAAAAAGCTTCTGCACAACCAAAGAAACAAAATGAACCAGCAAACTATGGAATGGGGGGAAATATTTGCAAATCATATATCTGGTAAGGGGTTCATATCCAAAATATATTAGGAACTCACACAACACAATGGCCAAAAAACAAAACAAAACAAAAAAACCCCCAAACAATTTGATTTTAAAATGGGCAGAGGAACTGAATAGACATTTCTCCAAAAAAGACATACAAATGATGTCAAAAAGGTGCTCAGCATCACTAATCATCAGGGAAAATCAAGTCAAAAAGACAATGGCATATCACCTCACACTTGTTAGAATGAATCTTATCAAAAAGACAGTTAACAAATGATGCTGGTGAGGATGTGGAGAAACGGGTAGTCTGGTGCACTGCTGGTAGGAATATAAATTGGTAAGGCTACTAGGGAAAACAGTACAGAGATTCCTCAAAGTGTTAAAAATAGAACTACCATATGATCTAGCAACCCCACTCATATATCCAGAGGAAATGAAATCACTATCTCAAAGAGATACCTGCAGTCCCATGTTCGTTGCAGCATTATTCACAATAGCCAAAATACACAAACAACCTAGGTGTCCACTGACAGATGAATAAAGAGAAAATATAGAAATTATATATATATATATATATATATATATATATATATATATATATATATATATATATATGTATGTATATATCTATATACACACACACAATGAAGTATTATTCAACCATTAAAAAAGAAGAAAATCCTGCTATTGAAACAACACTGATAGACCTTGAGGGCATTAGGTTAAGTGAAATAAGTCGACAGTGAAGGACAAATACTGTATGTTCTCACCTATATGTGGAATCTTAAAAACTCACAGAAACAGTGTAGAATGGTGGTTGCCAGGGGCTGAAAGGTGGGGAAAATGGGGAGATGTTGGGCAAAGGGTACAAACTCATTCATAAGATGAGTAAGTTCCATGAATCTAGGGAAGAGCATGGGGACTATATAGTCAACAGTATTGTACTCTATAATTGAAATTTGCTATGAGAGCATAGCTTCATTGTTTTCACCATAACAACAAAATGATAATTAATGTTAAGTGAAGAATGTGTTAACTAACCTTACTGTGGTATACATTTTGTAATATACAAGTGTATCAAATCATCACATTGTACACCTTAATCTTACACAATGTTATATGTCAATTATATCTCAATAAAACTCGGAAAAACCTCTGTCTTCTTATAGAGCTTATTTTCTAATGGGGACAACAAAAGTACAAACAGGTACTTATGACTCACTCCACAGATCCACTCCCACATGAAGCAAGCAAAACTGATGAAAATTATTTTTTTTAAAAAAGTAAAGTCTCTGGAAATTGTCCTAAAGGCATATGGCAAAAAAGAAACATTCAAGAAAATCTACTTAAAACTCATTAAGAACAGCAAGAGTTTGTCATATTTGAACCTCAACTAGCTCCCCTGCCCCCCAGCTCAGTGTGACAGTAACTCCAGTCATGTGCAGCCAAAAGAACAGCTGTCTTGCCTCCCAGCTCCCAGTCACATGCAATGGCATCTATCTGGGAGGGGCAGGCTCCCAGTGTTTCCTGTATTTCTCCAGCAACCTCTTTTAGAGGCTGCATTGTAGGCGAGTGCCATTTAAAGAGAAGTCAAGAGCTCCTATTCCTCCAGACCCCACTCCTGTTTCAGGTGTACCATGCTGAGAATACTGAGGCCCCAATCACCGTCATTTTGACTAAGTAGGGTAGAGGTTCCAGGCCAAAAGGGAAAATGAGAAGACCACAGGCTACTATGCCCATACAGCACTATGCTCCTAAAATACCGGTGTCACAGACAAGAATGCCGCTGTGTCCACTCCTATATCTGGGGCATGGCTCAGAGATTTTTGCCAAGGGGGAAAGGCAGGTCATAGAATCAAGAGGTCCAAAGCTCTCGCCAAGGAACTGACTTTATTTAAAAGAGTGTACAGGATGGTTAAGCCTAAAGGCACTCAAAAATCAGTGAAGGTATGGTGAAAAGCAATTAAAAAGAGGCTGGTAGTTTCATGAGAGATCTAGGCTAAACCACAGAACAGGTAGTTTACTAGAGAGAAGCAAGGAAAAGACGAATAAGAGTCTACCTGAGATCAAAATGAGCCCCAAATACCTCAGAAACTTTTCACAGAAAGGCTTGGGTAGTAAATTGCAGTTAACTTAAGTCAATTTTAGTTATTAGCATAGTAGTGGTTACCCATTCCCCACTTCCTAGTCCTGTGGCAGTCAGCTATTCACATGTTCCTGGAACACCTTGCATGCAGCTTGCAGGAGCCAGGGTGGACATTAAGAACCCTGTCCTCTAATTATCAGGGATTTGTGCTCTGTTTGCTCACTGCTGCTTCTGATTGTGGAGAGGCAGACACAGAGGCAGGCAGCCATTGTGGCACCCCCCATACCACTGCTGTAAGCCACTCCCCCTCTGAATAAAGTGACTTCTTAGGATTTAAAGGGCTGGCACTCTTTTCTCCTTCATTTTTCTCTTTTTCACTCTTTGGGAGTCATACATTTAAAGACAAGGACATTCAAAAGCAACCACAAATACAGGAAAATTTAGAAAGTACCACACATGCCCAAGGAGAGGTGCAGGCTCAGAAAAGACTTGAGAAGACCTTAAGTTTTCACCTCAGACTGATCCCAGCCCAAAGACATCCTATAACAATTAAACAAACAAATAACACACTTAAAAGCCAGGGAAGGGAGAAAATCTGATCTTCAGAGACACGACGTTGTACGATTCAAATGTCCAGGTTTCAAGAAAAAAACCAAAAAACAAGAAAAAAACCACGAGGCATACAAAGAAAGAGGTAAAAAGAATTTAAAGAAAATGTCTCTGAGAAACACCAGATGGTGGGCGTAGTAAATAAAGACTTTAAAACTGTCTGAAACATGCTCTAAGACCTAAAAGATGATATGGACAAAGTCAAGAAAACAATGTATAAACAAAATTGAAATACCAGTAAAGAGGTTAAAAGAGCAAAAAGGAAAAAATTCTGGTGCTGAAAAGTACAATAACTGAAATGAAAAATGTACTAGAAGAAGTCAAAGACAGGTTTGACCAAGCAGAAGAAAAAATAGTAATTGAAGATAGGTACACTGAAATTAGAGAGTCTGGGAGCAAAAATAAAAAATATTGAAGAGGACTTCCCTGGTGGCGCAGTGGTTAAGAATCCGCCTGCCAATGCAGGGGACACGGGTTTGATCCCTGGTCCGGGAAGACCCCACCTGCCGTGGAGCAACTAAGCCCCTGTGCCACAACTACTGAGCCTGTGCTCTAGAGCCCATGAGACACAACTACTGAGCCCACGAGCCACAACTACTGAGCCTGCACGCCTAGAGCCTGTGCTCCGCAACAAGAGAAGCCACTGCAATGAGAAACTCACGCACTGCAATGAAGAGTAGCTCCTGTTCGCCCGCAACTAGAGAAAGCCCGCATGCAGCAACAAAGACCCAACGCTGCCAAAAAAAAAAAAAAAAAAAAAACAGAAATATGCCCCCACCTTAAACCAACTAGATGTAACAGATGTATACAGAAGACTCTACCAAACAACAGGAGAATATACATTCTTTTAAAGTGCACAGGGGGCATTCTCTAGGATAGATGATGTTAGTCCACGAGTTAACTCTCAATAGATTAAAAAAGATAGATGTCATATGAAGTATCTTCTCTGACAACACCAGGATGAAGTTAGAAATCAGTAACAGAAGAAAAGCTAGAAAATACACAAATTTGTGGAAATCACAAGACACACTGTTAAAAAACCAATGGGTCAAAGAACAAATCACAAGGGATATTAGAAAATACTTAGAGACAAATGAAAGCAAAAACAGTATACTAAAACATATGTGATACTGTGAAAGCAGTACAAAGCGGGACATTAATGCCTATCAATGATTACATCTAAAAATAAAAAGGAGCTCAAAACAACCAAAACAGAATAATAAATGTTAGAGCAGAGAAAACTAAATAGAGAATAGAAAAACAGCAGAAAAAAATCAACAAGCCCAAGAATTGGTTCTTTGAAACGATGAATGAAATTGACAGAACTTAAATTTGCTTGACTAAGGAAAAAAAGAGAAGGCTCAAATTACTAAAATCAGAAATGAAAGTGGGCTGGGGCTTCCCTGGTGGTCCAGTGGTTAAGATTCCACACTTCCACTGCAGGGGGCACGGGTTCAATCCCTGGTCAGGGAACTAAGATCCCACGTGGCACACCACATGGCAAAAAACAAACAAAAAACCCCACGAAAGTGGGGACATTACTACTCATTCTACAGAAATAAAAATAATTAAAAGAAAGTACTATGAGCAATTTATTCTGACAAATTGCATAACATAGATGAAACAGATTCCTAGAAACACAAGACCTACCAAGATTGACTTGTGAAGAAATAGAAAATCTGAGGGAAGGAGATAAAGACGACAGAGTAGGAGGATGCTGAGCCCACCTCCCCTCATGAACACATCAAAACTACAACTACATATAGAGCGACTCTTGCTCAAATCGACCGGGGGACTAGCAGAACAGCTCTTCTACAACTAAGGTTGTAATGAAAGATCCGCAGAGTCTGGTAGGAAGGGAGAAGGCACAACCTGGTTGGGACCCACACCCCTAGTGGGCGACACAGAAGAGGAGTGGGATATCACAGGCTCGGGGATCTTCCCTGAGGAGTGAGGGGTTTAAGCTACACATTAGGCACCTCAGACCTGGCGTCTGACACCAGAAAAGATGAGCCTCCTTAGCTGGTTTGAGGAGTGTGCACAGAGTCGTGCTTACTCCTGGTCACAGCACAGAGGCAGTAGATTGAAAACTGCCTGGGGCTCTGGCAGGCTTGCCAGGACCACCCCAGGGCACCTCCCAGCCCATACCAGGCTCTTGCTCCAGCCACTCTTGCTCTGGTGCTGCTTCCCAGCCTAAGGTGGAGGCTACTGTTGCCAATGACAGTGTGCACACATGGAGGGAACAGAGCTGGCTCACACCATGAATGTTTCTTTATCAATAGTAGACAAAAAAATCAGCAAGGACATAGAAGAACTGCATAACACCATCAACAAACTAGATACGATTTACAGAACACTAAACTCAACAATTGAATAAACATTTTTCCAAGTCTGCACAGACTATTCACCAATATAAAACAAATATTACATTTAAAAGAACTTAAGTCACACAAAGTATGTTCTCAGACCATTATGGAATTAAACCAGAAGTTAATGATAAAAAGATAACAGGTAAGTCTCCAAGCACTTGGAAATTAAACAAATACTTCTTAATAATCCACAGCTCAAAGAGAACAATCAAAAGAAATCAGAAAATATTTTGAGTAGAACAAAAATGAAAATATAACATGGCAACATTTGTGGTATATAGGTAACAGAGCACTTAGGAGGAATTTTACAGCAGTAAATATTCATATTAGAAAATAAAGTTTGCATCTTAAACTAGAAAAAGAACAACAAAATAAAATCTAAGCATGTAGAAAAAAGAAAATAAAGATAAGAGCAGAGGGCTTCCCTGGTGGCACAGTGGTTAAGAATCTGCCTGCCGATTGGGATTGACATGTATACAGTGATGTGTATAAAATTGATGACTGATTAAAAAAAAAAAAAAAGAAATCGTTTGGGAATGTCCTTTAGGCACCTCAAAAGCAGCATATCCAAAATAAACCACTTCCTGCCATAAAAAAAAGAAAAAAAAAATCTGCCTGCCAATGCAGGGGACATGGGTTCGAGCCCTGGTCCGGGAAGATCCCACATGCCACGGAGCAACTAAGCCCGTGCGCCACAGCTACTGAGCTACTGAGCCTGCAAGCCACAACTACTGAGCCCCTGTGCCACAACTACTGAAGTGCGTGCCTAGAGTCCGTGCTCCACAACATGAGAAGCCACCGCAATGAGAAGCCTGCGCACCACAAGGAAGAGTAGTCCCCACTTACCACAACCAGAGAAAAGCCTGCACACAGCAATGAAGACCCAACACAGCCAAAAATAAAATAAATAAAATAAAATAAACAAATTTAAAAAAAAGATAAAAGCAGAAATCAATGAAATTAAAAGCAGAGAATCCATAACTTAGGAACAAAAGTCTGATGTCATAACAAGATAGATAATAATACCACCACCATCACGGAATGTACAGTGAATTTGAAATATACAAGTTAATGCCAGAAGCAAAAAATCAGCATTAAAGAATAAATATGCTACAATGGTTGTAGATTTATGTTAAGAATACATCCAGTCAAATGTATAATTCTTTTTATGGGAGAAACTAGTTCTAAAATATGTGGTTATTCACACACATACACTGGTTGTAGGTAGAACCCAGTTTTTTTTGTTTGTTTTTTGTTGAAGTAGTAAAAATAGTAAAATGAATATCTAGATTCATTACCTATATTAAGCACCGAGGATTTTGCTATATTTGCTCTTCATAACTTTTTATACACAATATTTTAAATACTTAAGTATTACATCTCTAAAAATTAACTACATTTCCTACAGAACCACAATGCATACTATTAGACTATCTAAAAATAACAATAATTCCTTAGTATCACTGATAAACAGTTCAGTTTTAATAAGTAAAAATTACCCTTATTTGTTCCCAAAATCTCTTGCTGATTTAAGCCAGATCCAATTTAAGCCAGATCCAATCAAGAACCATGCACTGCACCTGGGTGTTATGTCAGTAAAGTCACGTTCTAATCTATAACCTGGCGGTGCTTAGAAAACCTGGGCGCCAGGTAACAAGAGACTTTGAAAGAGAAACTCCCATATTGCCCAAAGGTGCGGGAGCAAGGAATTATGGGAAGTGCAGTTTTTACCCTGGAATTGGACTTCCGGGCTCCTCTAGCACATGCGTACTTCCGCTTGTAGCTGTAAATTGTCTTTCCTCAGGCTACAGCCTCACTTGGGAGGCGGTTCCGGCGCTGCCGAGTCTCTACGCTATTCAGGGACCTGTGCAGCCCGACAAGGGAGCGGAGGGTGAGCCCGGAAGGGTTGGGCGAGGGCCGAGGGGGTGCCCGCGCGGCTGAGGGGCGGGCGGAGGCGGCGGTGCGGAGGAGCCCAGCGGACCCAGCGGCGGGACCTCTGGCACGTGAGTTCCAGGGGGCGGGTGGGGGCGGCCTTGGCCGGGAGGAGGGACGGCTGGGCGGGGGCTCCTCTGTCAGTGGAAGGGGCCGGCCTCTGCAATACGGACGCGGGGGCCCGGGCCCCGAGCAGGCTGCAGAGTAAGTGCGTGAACGTGCGGCTACGGGAGAGGGGCGCTGGCTGGAGTAATGGGAGCGAGGTTCAAGTCCCAGCGCTGTCACTGAGCAACCCTGGGAATGACAGTTAACTGCAGGAGGTTCAGTTTTGTCTTCTGCAAAACGAGAATATTAGTAATACCTGACTCATGCAGTTCTGCGCTGTAAATGTAGTGTATATACCACACACACACACGTTGCTTTTTTCCATAAGATATCTTTTCATTTCTAACAACCATCTTTGAGGTAGGCTTAACCGTCTTAATGTTAAGAGAGGGGACCACTGAGACTTGGTGAGGTGAAGTGACTTACCCAAGATCACACAGCCAGCAGCGGTGGGAATCTAGCTTTTGATTTTTCAACTGTTTTTTTCTGCTCATCTCATGTTCTTTCTAATAAACCACCCTGCCTAAAACCCAGCATCATTATTCATAGCATTGGGCCCTGATGTGTCTTTATAGATCCCAAGGAAATAATTGTGAAATACATGTGGACTAAATCATTACTTGGCCCTTGTGTTTTGGGGATTCTTCATGACTCTTGAGCCCTTGGACCAGGCAGCCCAATTGAGGTTTTGAGCCAGGTCTGCCTTGTCCAGCCTTTGTTCTTGGAGGCCTTTGAGTTTGTACATGACCCAGCCCATGAATCTTGGAGAAAGTATGTATGTTCCATAAGGGTCAGATTGGGGGCCTGTTTGAAAGCTTCAACTAAATTTAACTTGTCGCTTTGGTCTTGGTGCCAGCTTTCTTGGAACAAAGCAGCTCTTGAGATGAGAAGGAACAATCCCCAGAAACCCTGCCTGGAAGATTAACCCTCCATCTGAGACCTCTCACCAGAGGCTCAGAACAGAGGCTGAAGAGGCCCAAGAAAGACTATATCCTAGAACTTCCTGGACAGAAGTAATCCTTGGTCCTCCTACACAGAATGAGCAAGGCTTGGGTGATGTCATTACTTCAGAAGCCATTGCATACTGTCCAGTGAGCAGCTTTCAGAACTGAGATGAAGCTGGCAGCATGAGCAGGGGGCAGGCAGCACAGCTGAGGGCACCTCAGAGGAGGCTTTGTGAGGGCACAGTCCAGGGAAAGGAATCACTGCCCATAGAAGGGGAAATTGCCCCTCTTGCCCACCCTAATCAGCCCACTCCCTTCACTCTGTGTTTACTCTCTACAGAATCTACAGAGATGCACCATTGCTCTTTTAATTCTGATGGTAAAAAAATCAAATAGTTAATGTACAGAGAGTTTGAAGATTTTTTTGTTTTGCCTTTATTTGAGAAGTGAAAAAAAAAAGTCCTAGAGAATAAGTGACTTGTGTAGTGTCACAATTTATTAGTGGCATGCCCAAAGAACTCACTTCTGTCCACTCTTAACAATTAAGTCACATCAAGTTTTTTTTATTAAAAGATCCTTTTGATAAACCAAGTTAGAGTAAACAAAGTACCCCGTCCCTTTCCAGAAGATGTTGATGAGGATTTTCTAACTTAAGGGCCAAACACTGTCACTAAGAATGCAGAAAAACAATATAGCCAGGGCTTGCTTGCTTGCTTGCCTGATTTTATTTAGTTAGTTATTTTTGCAGTGTTAGTTCTAGTGAAGGCACAGTCTTCTCTGTATTGTACTTTGTTTAGTTAGTCCTCTGTTGTTATTAATTTTTCTTTCAGTCAGTGGGAGGGAAAGATGAATTCTTTATAAAGTAGTAAGAAATGTATACATTCATCCAATGAAAAATCACATTCTGAGCTCTCTGTGAC
Source organism: Eschrichtius robustus (assembly GCF_028021215.1). Classification (NCBI taxonomy): domain Eukaryota; kingdom Metazoa; phylum Chordata; class Mammalia; order Artiodactyla; family Eschrichtiidae; genus Eschrichtius; species Eschrichtius robustus. The sequence continues at coordinate 6,103,136 of NC_090830.1, read as the reverse complement.
CGGTCAGAGTCAGCGTAGACATATGGCTGCTCTTCCGCAAGGCCTGTCCTGCGCTCCTTAGGGTTAAAGGGACAGGAGCCTTGTAGGCAGCTGCTGTGTGAAGCATCATAGGCAGCTGACTCTGAGAGCTGCGCAGCAGGCTGGGTTGCATAGGACCTCATTCTCTCTCCTTTTTCCCCATCTGTACCTTTACAGTTCTTTTCACTTTTCCAAGAGCAGCAGGAAATGAACAAATCACAGGTGAGTTGTTTATTCCCACTTGCTTTTACAATGGACTTTGTGCAATTTGTAAAAGAACAGGAATTAAAATAGAAAGATTGAAATACGTGAAAATCAACATCAGAGAAACTACAGAGTATCAGGTCAATAGCTGAGCAAAGTCAGGGTATAGATGATATATGCAGGTCCCATAATGTACCAGGGTTATCAAAGTTGAGCTGCAAATTGGCCTCTGATTTTTCTGACAGCAAAAGAGAACCCAGAGAGGAGTCCTTTAGAGTACTAAAACATTGGCACTCCTATAACAAATCATCATAGACTGGTGGCTTAAGCAACACTTATTCTTCATAGTTCTGGAGTCTGGGAAGTCCAAGGTCAAGGTGCCAACAGATTTGGTTGGTTGATGAGGGCCTTCCTCCAGTTTGCAGATGGCTACCTTATCTTTGTATCCTCACATGGTGGAGAGAGGGGGTGGAGAGGGGCAAGCTCTCCTGTGTCTTTCCTTCTAAAGGCACTAATTTCATCATGAGCGCTCAACACTTAAGGACCCAGTTACCTCCCAGAGGCCCCATCTCCAAATACCATCATGTTGGGGATTAGGGTTTCAACATATGAATTGGGGGTGGGGGTGGGACACAAACATGCAGTCCATTACAGAGTTTGAATAGACAGTTTACCAATGGTCTTGCTTGGTCCAGCAGTAACACCTAGAATATCTGGAAGAAGGCTAAATGGTCTACGTGCCCTTAAAATGGCTTTGCATAAATATTTCCCTCAGCTAGACTATGGCACTGTACATAAGACTGCCACTTACCCTGCTTCTTTGCCAGCACTTGGTGTTGTCAGACTTTAGACTTACTGCCAATCTAATTTCTAAGAAAATCTCATCATTTTAATTTGCATTTCTGAGATTACTGACGAGCTTGTATATCACATATTTTATTGGCTTTTCATTGCTTTTGTGAATGACTTCATTTTTTAATTATATTTTTCTATATTAATCTTTAATAAATTTATATATTTTAGACAGAATTCTTTGTCTATTATTATTATTATTATTTTTATTTTACACTTTATTTATTTATTTATTTATTTTTGGCTGTGTTGGGTCTCCGTTTCTGTGTGTGGGCTTTCTCTAGTTGCGGCGAGTGGGGACCACTCTTCATCGCAGTGCATGGGCCTCTCACTGTCGCGGCTTCTCTTGTTGCAGAGCACAACTCCAGATGCACAGGCTCAGTAGTTGTGGCTCATGGGCCCAGTTGCTCCGCGGCATGTGGGATCTTCCCAGACCAGGGCTCAAACCCGTGTCCTCTGCATTGGCAGGCAGATTCTCAACCGCTGCGCCACCAGGGAAGCCCTGTCTATTATTTTTTTGTGTGAATATTTTCTCTAAGTCTGTCCCTTGACGTTTATATCTACAGTGGCTTTGGCCTTATGAGAGTTATATTTTTATGTAGGCTGATCTTTTGATCTTTTCCATTTGATTTTTTTCCTTTTGAATTTTATTTTAAAATTCTTCTCTAACCCAAGATAATGTTATTTTTCTTTATTTTCATTTAATTAATATTAATACTATTTTTAAAAATATTTAAGCCTTGAATCAATCTGGAATTCATTATTGTAGATAGATGAGGAAGGAATCCAGCTTTACCTTTTAACACATAAAGCCAGTTGCACCAACTCATTATTAATCTTTTCCCCATTGAAGTATAATGCCACAGCTATCATTCAGTGTATTACCATGTCTGCATACATCTATTTCTGGGCATTCTAATTTACTCCGTTAGTTTTTAATTCCTTTTTTTTTTAAGTTCATTTTGTCCTTTCTTACCATTTTTCTGGTCTTACTGCCTGATAGCTGGCATCCTTACCTTATGCCTGATTTTCAGAGATAACTCAGGAATTGTTAGCAAACATTAAGATACTCTCTGTAGGTTTTTGGTATACACCCATTATCCCATTAGGTAAGTTCCTTCCTATGCCTTAAGTTTTGAGTGTCCATTATACCGAGTGTTTTTTTCTACACCTCTTAAGGATAGATTTTGATTACTAATTTTATTTCTTAGATGGTTTACTGGTTTTTTTTCCGGTTTTCTAAACTTTTTGGTTCAATTTTTGATGCATATTTATTTTAAAAATTGTATATTTAAGTTTTCAAATTTATTTGCATCAGTGTGTTTAAAAGACTTATGATTTTTAAAATATTTAATGATAATTTTAATTCCAATATTATCAGTTATTAAATTGTATATAATATAGAAGCTGATGATTACAAACAGAAAGACTGTGTTCTGGCTAGTCAAATATCTGAAAACCTAAAATTTCAGCATGTGGATCTAGGATTGATATTTTCAGATGGAGATAGTGTTCTCCAGATACTCTGCTAGAAGAGGACACGTACATTTGCTGTAGTGATGCCAGCCATTGCTGTATACCAAGCTATCATGGGCTTTTTTTTCTTTATATGTATTTTTTTCTGTGTGTGTATGGATTAGGTAATGTATTCACACTGGAAAAATCAATACAATATAAACAATATATATAGATACACAAGATGGATTCTCCCTCCTGTGTCTGTCCCTATCCCTGCAACCCCTTCCCTATAACCCCTTCTAGTTATAGGGAAGAAAATTTTGTATGTGTATTTTTCCATTTTTATTAAAGTGCAGAGACAAGTAAATATGATTTTATATCTAGATAGATAAATATATATATACATAAATGTATATTTCTATTCTTATGTGTATTTGTATGTATATATGTGTGAATACATACACACGTGTAAATACGCATATATATGTATGTGTGTGCATATATGATGGGTTTATTTTTTTTTCTGAGGAACAAGAGCCAAGTTTTTTATTTGTTCATTTCTTGAATCTGAAGTACTCTTTGAGGACATCCTTGTTCTCAGTCACCACATAACTATAACCAACTTTATGGGGTTTTTTGTCAATTTTACAGAGGCCTACCCATTCCCCTAGTTTCCTGTTGTCATCAACCTTAACTAGGATGATTTGGTGTTCAGCACAAAGGGCTTCCACCAACTTGACGTATGTGTATTTATTTGTACACCCATCTTACCCGAAAGGATACACACACACCATATAATACCTTGTTCTTTACCTTAATTTTTACATGTAAGAACATATCCTGGAGATCTTTCCAAATTAGTATGTAGGAAAACTTACATTGTTTTTTTTAAAATAATTTTTAATTGAGGTGGAATTCACAAACTGTAAAATTTACCTTTTTAAAGTGTTAAATCCAGTGGTTGTTAGTACATTCACATAGTTGTGCAGCCATCACCACTATCTAATTTCAAAACATTTTCATCGGGCTTCCCTGGTGGCGCAGTGGTTGAGAGTCCGCCTGCCAGTGCAGGGGACACGGGTTCGAGCCCTGGTCCGGGAGGATCCCACATGCCGCGGAGCAGCTGGGCCCGTGAGCCACAACTGCTGAGCCTGAGCGTCTGGAGCCTCTGCCCTGCAACAGGAGAGGCCGCGATGGTGAGAGGCCCACGCACCGCAATGAAGACTGGCCCCCACTTGCCGCAACTGGAGAAAGCCCTCGCACAGAAACGAACACCCAACACAGCCAAAAATAAAAATAATAAATAATAAATAAAAAAATTAAAAAAAAAAACAAAACATTTTCATCACCCCAAAAAGAAACACCCATAAGCAATTACTTTCCTATTTTCCCTCAACCCCCCAGTCCTAGGCAATCACTAATTGACTTTTTGTCTGTATAGATTTTTCATATAGGTGGACTCACACCATGTGTGGTCTTTTGTGTCTGGCATCTTTCACTTAGCATAAAGTTTTCAAGAATCATCATTACTGTAGCCTGTATCAGTACTTCATTCCTTTTTATGGCTCATATTTCATTGTACAGATATATCAAATTTAGTTATTCAGTATTAGTTGATGGACATTTAGGTTGGGTTGTTTCCACCTTTTCACTATTATGAATAACGCTGCTGTGAACATTTACATACAAGTTTTTGCAGGAACATATGGTTTCAGTTCTGTGGATATATACTTAGGAGTAAGAATGGAATTGCTGGGTCATATGGTAACTTTATGGTTAAATTTTCGAGGAACTACCAAACTGTTCAATAGACGGGCTGTACAACTTTGCATTATGACCAACAATGCGCAAGTGTTCCAATTTCTTACATCCTCAACAACACTTGTTATTGTCCATCTTTTTGATTACAGCCATCCCAGTGGGTATGAAATGGGATTTCATTGTGGGTTTTTTTTTTTTAAATTTATTTATTTATTTTTGGCTGTGTTGGGTCTTCCTTTCTGTGCGAGGGCTTTCTCTAGTTGCGGCAAGCGGGGACCACTCTTCATCGCGGTGCACAGGCCTCTCACTATCGCGGCCTCTCTTGTTGCGGAGCACAGGCTCCAGACGCGCAGGCTCAGTAGTTGTGGCTCACGGGCCTAGTTGCTCCGCGGCATGTGGGATCTTCCCAGACCAGGGCTCGAACCTGTGTCCCCTGCATTGGCAGGCAGACTCTCAACCACTGCGCCACCAGGGAAACCCCTTCATTGTGGTTTTGACGTGATTTCCTGAATGACTAATGCAGTTGAACGTCTTTACATGTGCTTGTTATTAGTACCCTCTTTTGAGAAATGTCTATTCAAATCTCTTTGCTCTTTTTATAGCATTAGCTGTCTCTGCAGTAGTCAATGGCAAGTTGTATACCATTTTTTCCATTTATGCCTATGCCAGGTATGAGGGCACGAACAGCAGAATGGAACTAAGTGTTTGTGTTCCTGGGAAGGTGCCATTAGCCACTATGCAGTGGGTTAGCAGAGTGAGTCCCCTCTAGCCCTCTATGTGATTGCTGACATGGACGGTGGGCCCTAAGACTCTGAGGCAACATGATCTTTCCCACCAGGGGCAGACATTTTATTGCTTTTGGGGGTCCACAAAATAATACATAACCTGGAGGGGTGCAGATGACACCTATGAGGATTTGTTGTCATAATGCTGACTAGTCCAGTTATATACTGTCTCAATCTACTTTCGCCATTTGGTTTCAGGAAGGGAAAATTGTTGGTCCATTGTGCCATTGCAGATCAGTATTACCCATTCTGGTATAGGGATCTTTTCCTGTCACAACGTAGGTAATATTAAAGCAGGGGACTCAAGAGCGTGCCTGCATCTGGACCTGTATCAAGGGAGTCACCGAGTGATTTGACCCAATGATAGCTTGAAGAAGGTCCAAGTTATTATGCATTGGCCAGGCCATTACAGTGGAATTGCAAGTTGAAAGAGACTTTATTCTGGGATGATAAATCTACCATTGTTTAAGTTTGCCTCCTCTTGCCACAGCTGTGCTAATTCTTTTCAGGGTGTTATCATCTAGGAACAGCAAAGGAATGAAAAGAAGAAAGTTTAATGTTCCGATCCCCCTCCCACTCTGTCAGTCTTCTGAGACTGGATTTGCTCATGTTTACTACTTCTGTGGGGATCCATTGCCACTTTTGTTTGACCCTACATGCGTTACAGTTTGTATGTGATTGAAGTTAAGTTCTTAGCTTAAAGTAGACTATCTTAACTATAATATGTTTAATGTAGACCTTATGTTAACCATAAAGAAAAATCTCTAGTAGATAGACAAAAGGCAAAGGACTCAAAGCATAGCACTACAAAAAAAAAAAAATCAAATCAGCAAGAGAGTAAGAAAGGAACAAAGGAAATACAAAACAGTCAGAAAACAATTAACAAAATGGCAATAGTAAGTCCTTGCCTATCAATAACTGCTTTAAAGGTAAATGGATTAAATTTTCCAATCAAAAGACACGGAATAGCTGAGTGGATTTTTAAAAAACAAGATCTAACAATATGCTACCAACAAGAGACTTCATTTTAGCTTTAAGGACACATATAGGCTAAAAGTGAAGGGATGGGAGAAAAAATCCATGAAAATGGTAACCAGAAAAGAACTGGAGTGGCTATACTTATATCAGAGAAAATAGGCTTTAAGTTAGAAACTGTCACAAGAGGCATTACAATGGATACCACAGAAATACAAAGGATTGTAAGAGACTACTATGAACAGTATATACCAACAAATTAGATAGCTTAGAGGAAATGGATAAATACCTAGAAGCACACTGTACCAAGAATGAATCATGAAGTAATGGAATATCTAAACAGATCCATAATGAATAAGGAGATTGAAACAGTAATAAAAAACCTCCCAACAAAGCCTAGGGCTTCATGGTTTCCCTGGTGAATTCTACCAAACATTTAAAGAAAAATTAATGCCAGTTCTTCTCAAACTCTTACCAAAAATTGAAGAGGAAGGAACAATTCCAAACTCATTTTACGAGGCCAGTGTTACCCTGATACTGAAGCCAGACAAGAACACTACAAGAAAAGGAAACAATAGGTTAATATCCTTGAACACAGATGCAAAAATCCTCAACAAAATACTAGCAAATTGAATTCAATATCACATTAAAAGGATCATACACCGTGACCAAGTGGGATTTATCCCTGGGATGCAAGGGTGGCTTAACATATGTAAATCAATGTGGTGTACCACATTAACAACATGAACAAAAAAGTCATATGATCATTTCAATAGATGCAGAAAAGGCATTTGACAAAGTTCAACACCCTTACTTGATTTAAAAAAAAAAAAACAACACACCTCTCAACAAATTAGGTAGAGAGGGAATGTACCTCAACATAATAAAAGCCATATATGACAAGCCCACTGCTACCCTCATATTCAGTGTTGTAAAGCTGAAAGCTTTTCCTCTAAGATCAGGAACAAGACAAGGATGACCACTTTTGCCATTTCTATTCAATATAGTACTGGAAGTCCTAGCCATAGAAATCAGGCAAGAAAAAGAGACAAAAGACATCCAAATCAGAAAGGAAGAAATAAAATTTTCTGTTTGCAAATGACATTATGTTACGTATAGAAAACCCTAAAGACCCCACCAAAACAGTGTTGGAGCTAAATTCAGGAAAGTTGCAAGACACAAAGTCAACATAAATATTATATGCAGGCTTCCCTGGTGGTGCAGTGGTTAAGAATCCGCCTGCCAATGCAGGGGACACGGGCTCGAGCCCTGGTCCGGGAAGATCCCACATGCCACGGAGCAACTAAGCCCGTGCGCCACCACAACTGAGCCTGCGCTCTAGAGCCCGCGAGCCACAACTACTGAGCCCACGTGCCACAGCTACTGAAGCCTGCACGCCTAGAGCCTGTGCTCCCCAACAAGAGAAGCCACCGCAATGAGAAGCCCACACGCTGCAACGAAGAGTAGCCCCCACTTGCTGCAACTAGAGGAAGCCCGCGCACAGCAACAAAGACCCAACACAGCCAAAAATAAATAAATAAATAATTTTAAAAAAATTATATGCATTTCTATACACTGAATCTGCAAATGTAAATTAAGAAAACAATGTACAATTGCATTAAAAAGAATAAAATACTTAAGAATAAATGTAACTGAGGAGGTGAAAGTTCTGTACACTGAAAGCTGTAAAATGCTGAAGGAAACTGAAGAACATGCAAATAAATGGAAAGATATTCTGTGTTCATAGATTAGTAGAATAATATTGTTAACATGTCTATACTACCCAAAGGAATCTATAGATTCCATGCATTTCTTGACATTGGTCTGAGCAATGATTTTTTTAATATGACCCCCAAAACACAGGCAACAAAAGCATAAGTAGACAAGTGGGAGTGCATCAAACTAAAAAGCACTTCTGCACAGCAAAGGAAACAACAAAATGAAAAGGCAACCCATGGAATGGGATAAAATATTTGCAAACCATACGTCTTCTTCTAGCAATCCCTCTTCTGGCCCAGAGAAATTAAAGCAGTACCTGAAAGAGAAATCTTTGTCCCATGTTTATTGAAGCATTATTCATAACATTCAAGATATTGAAGCAATCTAAGTGTCCATCAACAGATGAATGAATAAAGAAATTCCATATACAATAGAATATTATTCAGCTTTTTACAAAAGAAGGAAATCCTGCCATTTGTGACAACATGGATGGAGCTAGTGGACATTATGCTAAGTGAAATAGATAGATAGATAGGAAGTTAAACTCATAGAAAGTTAAACTCTAGATAGATAGATAGAAAGTTAAACTCATAGAAGCAGAGAGAAAAAAGTTGGTTGCCAGGGATTGGGGTTTAGGAGAAATGGTATCTTGGTCAAAGGATATAAAGTTTCATTTATGCAGGATATGTAAGTTCTGGAAGTCTAACATACAGCGTGGTTGCTATAGTTAATAATATGGTAATATACACTTGAAATTTGCTAAGATAGTAGATCTTAAGTGTTCTCGCTACACAAAAAAGGTAACTACAGAGTCAGCCCTCTGTAAGTATGGGTTCCACATCTGTGGATTCAACTAACCGTGGGTCGAAGATACTCTTTTAAAAATTGAAGAGGGCTTCCCTGGTGGCTCAGTGGTTAAGAATCCGCCTGCCAATGCAGGGGACACGGGTTCGAGGCCTGGTCTGGGAAGATCCCACATGCCGTGGAGCAACTAAGCCTGTGCGCCACAACTACTGAGCCTGCGCTCTAGAGCCCGCAAGCCACAACTACTGAAGCCCACGTGCCTAGAGCCCGTGCTCCACAAGAGAAGCCACCACAATGAGAAGCCTGCGCACCGCAACGAAGAGTAGCCCCCACTCGCCACAACTAGAGAAAGCCCACGTGCAGCAACGAAGACCCAACGCAGCCAAAAATAAAATAAATTTAAAAAAATAAATAAAATAAAATAAATAAAGTTTTTTAAAAATTGCAGAAATTTCCAAAAAGCAAAACTTGAATTTGCTGCACACTGGCAACCTTTACATAGCATTTACATTGTATTGGGTATCATAAGTAATCTAGAGATGATTTAAAGTATGCAGAAGGATGTGCATAGGTTACATGCAAATACTATGCCATTTTATATAAGGAACTTGAGCATCCACAGATTTCGGTACAGGGGGTGGGTCCTGGAACCAATCCCTCACAGATACTGAGGGATGACTGTATTCAAGGTAATGAATGTGATAATTAGCTTGATTGTGGGAATCATTCACAATGTATATGTATATCAAAAAATATATACAATTTTCATTTTTCAATTATACCTGAAAGCTGGAAAAAATTTTAAACCCCCAAAACTAACAAAAATATATAAATAAAACTTCTGTGGGAACTTGGGCTTGTTGAACATCAAGCATCCCCCAGTGGAGCGTATAGAATGGCAATTGAGGTATCCCTACAGAAGCATGGTGAAAATATACTGTAGGCTGTTCCATGTGAATATAAATGGTCCTTATCCTCATCCTACATGAGGACTGAGAATAACAGTGTACGGTTCTCTGGTATGGGCTGCCACTGTCTCAGTGACAGTGATGATATCTGGCATGGCATTCAGCCTGTGATAATCCACTGTCAGTCTCCATGCCCCAGAGACCTTTTTGACCGCTCAAGCCAGGCTTTTAAATTGTGGAAGAGTGGTTTATAACGTTTCTGTCTGCAGCAGGTCCTCAATTAACAAAATAATGTCTTTTTCCCCACCTAGTATGCAGTATGCTTTCTGCTGGACAGTGTGCCATGGGTTGGGCAACCCTGGAGGCAGTTAGGAATGCACCAGCCTTCCATAATGGCTTAAATCTGACTTTGTTAGGGTGCATACCCCTTGAAGTGGTGATGGTGTTCAGTACTGCACATGGCCAAATTATCAGTGCCCATTATGCACCCAGCAGTGGGAACCATAGTCACCAGCTGTTCAAAAGTGTCAAGGTCATGGAAGACAAGAAAAAACAAGGAACTGCTTGGAGTGTGGAATCTTGGATTCGATTCTGGGACAAAAAAAAGGATATCAATGGAAAAACTGGTGAAATCTAAATTAAGACTATAGTTTGCTATAGGTTAATAGCATACCAATATTAATTTCTTTTTTTTTTTTCTTTTTTGACCACACCACGCAGCTTGCTCAATCTTAGTTCCCTGACCAGGGATTGAACCTGCATCCTTGGCAGTGAGAGCATGGCGTCCTAACCACTGGACCACCAGGGAATTCCCCCAATGTTAATTTCTTAATTTTGATCATTGTACTTTGTTAATTAAGATCTTAATATTAGGAGAAACTGGATGAAGCGTATACAGGAACTCACTGTACTGTTTTTGCAACTTGTCTCTAAGTCTAGAATTATTTTAAAATAAGTTAAAAACTGCAAAGAAATCTTTAACTTTACTTAGTAGATCTGGTATTGGTATTATAATTCTAAAACTATTTTGTATCAAATGAATGGGTAAATATATTGAAGTAGTTGAGAACCAGGGTTCTATTAGAGGGAAATTACAGATATGGAATGGGGAAATTGTTATTGGATTTAAATTGGAGGACTCAATATGAATGCATGATTTAGAAAATAACAATAATAAATATTTTCCTGCTGTAGCTTCTGAAAGGGCCTAGGAATAGTAACCCATCTTTTGCACACCTAGGGGCTAGATCTTGATTTCCAAATACTCTTCCCCACTAAAAGAAACCTAACTCTGGGACATGGGAAGTATAAAGTCATTCTGGAAAATCATTTTATACTAGAAACAAGAATGTACTGAAATGCTTGATAAAAGGACATAGAAGGCCACCATTGACCATACTGAGACAGCTTAGCATCAAAAAGAATAACTCTTAATGGATTATTACACAACAACCAAAAAAATTTCATGAGTTCCTAGTGATACAGAAGAGGCATAGAAGAAAGAAAGCTCTTCTTTATGGAAAAAATGCCAGCTAGTAAATACAGAAGGAATGAGAATAAGAAAATCACCATTTTACAAGCCCTACAGTAATAATTGATTTGGCAAGAATCATCCATTGGTACTAAAACCAGTGACTGAAAGGTTGAAGGTGAACAGGCTAATTAATTATACGGTCTTAAAGTGTTGCTTCCTCTCACTCTCCCCAGATTACTTATCAATTACAAGAAAAACTGTACCTTTACAATGGAGATTGCTGGTGATCACCACTTTAACTAAATAATCATACTCAGTTTTACCAATAGAGGGACAATCTGGTGTTTAGTTGCCCTGTATGTTTCAATAAGAGGTATGTGATAACCCCTGTTATGTTTTTGTCCAAAATATGAAAAGCTGATCTGCATTTAGCTATAAGGAGACAATCTGACAAACCCAGAATATGGGATATTTTACAAGACAACTGGCCTGGATTCTTTTAAAAAATCAATACAAATGAAAAAAGATAGGGAGTCTGGTTTTCTGGATTAGAGAAGATAAAATAGGCATAACAACTAAGTGTAATATGTGAGACTGGATTGAATTCTAGATTGGGGAAATATTTTGAAACAATTGAGTAGTTTAAATTAGGATTGTGTGTTAGATTATATTATTGAATTAACTTAATCTCCTTAGGTGTGAATGTGATGTATGGGAACATACATGCTGATGTATAGAAGGATGAAATCTCACGATCATTGCAAATTTCAAGTGATTCAGCCAAAGGTATAATTATATGTAGAAAGAGATACAGCAAATATTGCAAAAAGGATTTAGGTGATTATTCAAGTGTTCATTTTATGTTTTTTCAATTTTTATTTAAATTTGAAAATCCAAATGAAAAAGTTAGGGATTAAAAACAGCATTGTGGCACATACCTAGCATCCAGAGCTTGGTGTCTAATACCATTCCCCACTGAAAGGAACCAGGACTCGTTGGAGAAATGGCTGATTCCAGAGCTGGGGCAGGATGGGTGTAAGATGAGCTTGGGACATCATGTTATGCCCTAAAGTATGGAAGTATTCAAAGTAATCACAGGGCATGTCAGCTTGAAGGGGCTTCTGGGATAGTTGAACACCAAAATAATTAAGTACAATAATGAATTATAACCCACTGGGAAAAATAGGAATTTGTGAGTCTATACTTATAATAAATTGGCAGAAAGGAGGTTTCTTGCTTATGGTAGATTAAGGGCAAATTGGTAAATGTGGAAGGAGTACAGAAGCTGGAAAAGCAGCATTTTGCATCTATCATAGTGAAGATCATATCAGGCAAGAATCATCAATTCATGCTAAATCTAGTGGACAGTCTGATGAGGATTGGGGGATTTTCATGGTCTTAAAATCTCCCCAAAGATTGCTTATTAGTTCCAAGGGAGGTAAAAAGGCAGTAATTATACAGTGGAGAAATCGGACGACCCTTTGCCCGGGTGGGCAGAATTAGCATTTCCACTGAGGGACAGTAGCAGCATATGCTGTAGATAAGATACCTGTGAAGGGAACAACATCACCTATGCACTTTCCACCCTAGATCAAGTAACGTGAATCTAACCACAAGGAAGCATCAGACAAGTCGAAAATGAACATTCTCATTTTTAGAAAGAGTGGGGAACCGTGTTTTTCAAAGACGCCAATGTCATAAAAGGCAAAAGCTGCGGAAATGTTCCAGAACAAGAGAGGCTAAAGAGACATGACAACTAAATGCAATACTTTGCCCTAGACTGGATCTGTTTTGGAAGGGGGAGGTGCTATAAAAGAGGTTATTGTGTCAATTAACAGAACTGACGTAAGAAAGGTAACTTAGATAAAAGTACCATGCCAATGTTAAATATACTGAATTTGATAGTGGTACCATGGTTATATCCCTATTCTTAGCAAATACATACTGAAATATTTACGGCCATGATGTATGTAACTTACCTTCAAATAGTACAGAAAAAAAATGTGAGTGTGTGTTAGCAAACGTGTGTTTATAGGTAAAGAGGAAGAGAGAATACATGCTAATGATAAAATAAGTGGGGTTAAACGTTAACAAGTGAATCTGGGTATGCGAGTGTTCTTTGTACACATTTTATTTTTGCAATCTTTCTGTGTGTTTGACAACTTTCAAACTTTTCTTTTAAAAAATAGCATTATAGAGTCTGGTTTATATATTTTCTAAGGTGATTCAGATGTGCAGCCAGAGTTGAGAACCACCATTCTAGAATGTTAAATCTGAAATTATGTAAGGCCAGGGCTTATTCACATCTTTTTACTGGTTTCACGTTTTCTGGAGTGGGGGTCTTCAGAATGGAAAGTGGACATCCCAGGAGATGTGCAAGACTATCCATCAGGGTCTCTGAAGAAGATATTACAATTTGTATTAAATTTTTATCTAAAATTGAGAACGTGATTAAGCTTCATTAAATACTTGGATTGTCATTACATGTACTTATGTACAATATGTACAAACAGTATCAGTTCAAATGATAGAGTGGTGATCAAAGGATGTTTGGATTTATAGGAACTGGTTCAAAATTATTCCGTGTCTGGCCCTTGAATACCTGTTGAGTACTTTATCTTACCATATCCCCTCACCCTGTTGATCTAGCACACTATGCTAGTTGCTTTCCCCTGGACTTAACTTTTAAAATACATTTTAAATGCATACAAAATACATTTGACCATGTGGAGGCTAATGCGTATTTTTGCATAATACAACTACTCAAAGATTTTCAGCCTCATAACAGCCACATAATAACAGATGGAACTAATTTTTCCTTCCTTTATGTCTACACTATACTTTATACTTTTTTGTTTTTATAAATTTTCTTATTTATTTATTTTTGGCTGTGTTGGGTCCTCGTTGCTGTGCATAGGCTTTCTCTAGTTGAGGTGAGCAGGGGCTACTCTTCGTTGCGGTGCGCAGACTTCTTATTGTGGTGGCCTCTCTTGTTGCAGAGCATGGGCTCTAGGCGCACAGGCTTCAGTAGTTGTGACTCGCGGGCTCTAGAGTGCAGGCTCAGTAGTTGTGCCGCACGGGCTTAGTTGCTCCGCAGCATGTGGGATCTTCCCGGACCAGGGCTCGAACCCGTGTCCCCTGCATTGGCAGGTGGATTCTTAACCACTGCACCACCAGGGAAGACCCTATACTTTATACTTTGTAAGCATTTCTAACATAGCTCTTTTAATACCTTATTGTAAATAGATGTTTGTATGTCTACTTTACTACTAGAATATAAGCTTATTGTTCTTGATTTTTCTGAGCAATTAGAATGTTTCCATGTACAGAGTAGTTAGCTCAATAGAAGCTTTTTTTATTCAGCAATTAATCACCATGTTGATAAGGTATCTATTTCTCCCATAAAAATGAAAACAGCATATATGGTATGCATCAAATATTTTTTTAAGTTCTATTCCTCACACATATTTTTCACATTCTCCAATTGTTAACAATTCAGACTGAACAAAATGTACTGTTACAGGGACTTGTATCATTCAAGGATGTGTCAATCAACTTCACCCAGGCAGAGTGGCAGTGGCTGGACTCAGCTCAGAAGATCCTGTATAGGGATGTGATGCTGGAGAACTACAGCAACCTGGTCTCAGTGGGTAAGCGGAGCTTCCCGTGTAAGTTCCTGGAGTTGGTGAAACATGTCAAACCTCTGAAGAGCTGAATTGTTTTTAGTGTTAAGGGTTTGGGTTCAAAAATTCTTAATTGCTTTGGGGCTCTAGAAAGGATGTCAGTGTCTTCGCCTCTGGTGAGAGGTGCTACCCTGCCAAGGTTGAAATAAGCACCCTCATCATGCATGACCGTCTGTAGGCTCCATGAAGCTCAAGTGTCTAGATAAGAGTCCTGTGTCATTTCCCGTTGACAGGGTGTCTTATACCCAAACCAGATGTGATCTCCCAGTTGGAGCAAGGAGAAGAGCCGTGGATAACAGAGGTAGAGTTCTCAAACCAGAGCCTTCCAGGTGAGTTATTGTGTACCAAAGGGATGGAAGCTAGTGGAAATTAGATCTCAAATGGACAGTGAGTTGTTTAACATATGCATTAGTTTCTTAGGGCTGTGGTAACAAAGCACCACAAACTGGGTGCCTTAAAACAACAGAAATTTATTTTCTCACAGTTCTGGAAGCTACAAGTAAAAAATCAGTGTCCGCAGGGCCATGCTCCCTCCAACGACTCTAGGAGAGGGTCCTTTCTGCCTCCTCCTAGCTTCTGGTGGTTTCGGCAATCCTTGTCACTCCTTGACGTATAGCTGTATCACTCCAATCCCTGCTTCCATTGTCACGTGGCCTGCCTTCTGTGTGTCATCTTCTTATAAGGACACCAGCCATACTGAGTTTAGGGCCCCCCCTAATCCAGTATGACCTCATCCTAACTAATTACATCTGCCAAGACCCTCATTCCAAATAAGGTCATATTCTGAGATCCTGGGTGGACATGAAATTGGGGGAGACATTAGTCAACCCAGTATAAGATCTTTGAAACATTTTTGGAAATCTCTTTTTAGAGACTTCATACCTTTTCAAAATTTGAGGATTATCCAGCCATCATTGCTAAAATACTTAAATTAACACCTTGAAATATCACCCTTCTCACAGGGTGTGTTCATTCTATGCTTAATGTTTATAGAGAAACTTTGCACTCTGACATTACACAAATCTAATTCTTGGTTACTGCATCTTGAATCTTTACTTCTTCACAATTCCTCTCTTTCTGTAGCACTTTCAGTTGCCAGATTTCCTCTTATTTTCACATACTCCTTTTGACTTTCATCATTTTTAGATATCTTCTTTAGAAATTACTAAACATCTATGATTTTTGTGCTCCTTCAAGTTTCCCTAATCATTCCCTCTTTCCTTTTGTGGTAAAATGCCTTATATTTTTCTGTATCCTGACTCACAGTTCATTTTCTCTTTTATACCTGCTGTTAAGATTTCATTGCTATTTTTTGTGTGTGTGTGCCCAAATCGATAGTTACCTTCTGTACCTTTGTGCTTTATTTGATAGCACTCAAAACCCTTTCTAAAATACCCCTAAACTTGCCTTTGGTGAGCAGAACTAATTTGATCAAACTCACCTTTCCTAAATATTTACCCTTCTGTTGTCTGTCTAGTTTACCAGCCAACACCAGTGCTCATCATACAGCATACAGTAAACATTAATTAAATCAGTACATTTTTATTTATGCAATCATTTGTTCTATTCAAGATGTCTGTAAAGGCTCTGTTTTATACCTTCTGCTCATCTCAGATGTTTTTAAGTGATTAATCCATCTTCAAGGCTTAAGCTTCTCTTAGGTTAATGACTCCAAAGTTGGTGGTGATATAATCACCATAATCAACACTTGTATTATAGCCTACAATGTGCACCGTTCTAAGCAGTTTATACATATTAATTCATCTACTCCTCACAACAATCCCCTGGTATAAATACTGTTACTATTTTTCCAGGTAAACAGACTGAAGTCCAAAGAGATTAAGTAACATGCCCAACGTCCTCCAGTTAATAAGTGGTACATCTAGATTTCATACCCAAGAAGGTTGGCTCCAGAGACTGTACTCTTTACAGCTATTCTGTGCTGCCTCTTATCTGCCTTATCTTGCTTCTGCCTTTTAAATCAACGTTTTACCTGTTTGAAGATCAGCTCAAGTAGACCACTTCATTGATTTTCAGAATGTCAGAGACTAAAGTCATTTATATTCCATTTTATATTTTACTTTATAATGTCTACCCATTTTCCATATTCCCCCTTTATTCATTAGGCTGTTATCCTCCTGTTTGCAGGTATGGAGTCATCTTGAAACTTCCATCTCTGCCATTCTGTCTTATAAATTTTATTTCATTATCTGTTATTTTTTCTTATTCCCCTAAGTTCCCTCAGTGTGCTCAGTTGTCATGAATTTTAACCAAAACCAGAACCGTATTATCACATACCCGGGTTCTTATTTCATTTGTCAGATTCGATTACCAAAATTGTCTAATTTATCTTGATACTAGCCTAAGAAGATAAATATGCTTACTATAATTTCCAAAATTTATAATTCTCTTTTTTATAAGGAC
Organism: Eschrichtius robustus; assembly: GCF_028021215.1. Lineage (NCBI taxonomy): Eukaryota > Metazoa > Chordata > Mammalia > Artiodactyla > Eschrichtiidae > Eschrichtius > Eschrichtius robustus. Next base: position 6,086,071 of record NC_090830.1, on the reverse strand, counting down.
TATCATTATGGTCCTGTGTTTCCTAATCTAATTTTATTTTTCTCTATTTGCCCAAAACTCATGCTAAATTCCATCTGATCCATATTCTTAAATATCCTGATATATATCTAGATCTTTTTAAAAAATATTTATTTATTTGACTACACTGGGTCTTAGTTGCAGCACGCGGGATCTTTAGTTGCGGAATGCAAACTCTTTGTTGTGACATGTGGGATCTAGTTCCCTGCCCAGGGATCAAACCTGGGCCCCCTGCATTGGGAGCATGGAGTCTTAGCCACTGGACCACTAGGAAAGTCCCTAGATCTTTTATTAAAGTTTATTTTGCCTCCCCAGAAACCTTAAATCTTTAATTTTTTAAAAAAATTTATTTTATTGAAGTATAGTTGATTTACAATGTTGTATTAATTTCTGTTGTATAGTACAGTGATTCAGTTATCATATATATACATCCTTTTTCATATTCTTTTCCATTACAGTTTATCACAGGACACTGAATATAGTTCCCTGTGCTATACAGTATGATCTTATTGTGTATCCATTCTATATATAATAGTTTGCATCTGCTAATCCTAAACTCCCAACCCATCCTTCTCTTACCCCCTCTCCCCCTTGGCAACCACAAGTCTGTTCTCTATGTCTGTGAGTCTTTGTCTGTTTTGTAGATAAGTTCATTTGTGTCATATTTTAGATTCCACATATAAGTGGTATCATATGGTATTTGTCTTTCACTTTCTGACTGACTTCTCTTAGTATGATAATCTCTAGGTCCATCCATGTTGCTGCAAATGGCATTATTTCATTCTTTTTTATGGCTGAGTAGTATTCCATTTTATAAATGTACCACATCTTCTTTATCCATTCATCTGTCAATGGACATTTAGGTTGTTTCCATGTCTTGGCTATTGTGAATAGTGCTGCTATGAACATAGGGGTGCATGTGTCTTTTTGAATTATAGTTTTGTCTGGATATAGTTCCAGGAATGGGATTGCTGGATCATATGGCAAGTCTATTTTTAGTTTTTTGAGGAACCTCCATACAGTTTTCCATAGTAGCTGCACCAATTTACATTCCCACCAACAATGTAGGAGGGCTCCCTTTTTTCCACACCCTCTCTAGCATTTGTTTTTTGTAGATTTTTTAATAATGACCATTCTGACCGGTGTGAGGTGGTTCTTCACTGTATTAATAGTTTTGTTAAATCTTTAATTTTGAGTTCAAGTTTTAATTGCTTTCAAGGAACTGTTCTTTACTACTCTAGCTGTATGACTTAGACGAGTTACTTAATCTTTATATACCTTAGCTTCCTCATTTGTAAAATGGGGATGACATAGAACTGATCTCAAAGGTTGTGAGAATTAAATCGGTTATGTGTTAATTTGTATTAGATGTTGTTATTGTTCTCTCACTTCTTGTCTTCCATTTGCACTTAGGAGGTCTACTAAAAGTTACATATGTTGATTTATGAGTTTCTTTTTCTCACCTTGCTTATAATCCTACTAGATAAGTGCTTCTATTTTTCTCTTCCTAATGTTCTTGTGTAACAGAACTATATATTCGATGATTATATAATTGATTGATAGAGGAGTCAGTTGAGAAAGAAACCTTTTTTTGCCCTACTAAAATTCATAAAAATCAGAGATGTGTTAACCAAGAGATAAAATTGAGTTAAGAAGTAACACTATTGCAGGAGTAAGACTTCTTTGCATAAAAAGGTAAGTTAGAATATTGAAATTGGAAAAAAAATGGGAATTCATGATTAGCACATGTTTAGTATTAAACAACTCTGATAGACTGAAATGACTGTATCAGCATTCAAAATAAAGCTATTAAATATTTGATCTTGTTGCAAGGATCACCACTTGGTCTGCTTATTTCTTACCTAGCATTAAAGGTCACATTTGGAGAAACCAAATACTTGTATTTAGTGTCTATTTTCTCCCCTCTTTTAATACTACGAAAGAGTCTTTGACATAGATAGATAGATAGATAGATAGATAGATAGATAGATAGATAGATAGACAGAACACAACTAATTAAGAGGCATTTGCATTTTCTTCCTGGGAGACTAGGCCTGAAGCCAAAACTTAATCATATTTAAGTACAATTATAGAGCCAATTCATAACCAATTTAAGATTCATCAGATGTGATTAATTTTCCTCTGTTCTAGAAAAAGTCTGGAGAGGCCAGAACATCCAAGACCAACAATCCAGTCAGTTTATATTAATCAAAAACAAAACACTGATTAATGAGAAAAATATTTCATGTGCAAAAGCATTTACTATGGGTATAAATCCTGTAGGTTCAAGAAAAGTGAACTCTAAATGTGATTCATATAAGAAAAGTTTGAAATATATTTCAGAATTAATGATCAGTAATAGAAACTGTGTACGAAAGTTGACTGATGAAGGTAATGTATGTGGGAAGTCACGTTTCAATACTAAGCTTGAAGAATTGTCTGCTGAAATTAATGAATATGATAAAAATGGGAAGGATATCAGTCATAATGAATACCTTGTTCAGCTTCAAACTTTGGAGCCAGACTGTGGATTTAATGAATCTGGAAAACACTTTTACAAGGCAGACTCTGATAGCCAAAAGAGATCCCATGGTGGAAAAAAACCCAGTAATGAATATGAAAACACTTTCATCCAAAAGTCAGTCATCAGTACATATGAGAAAACTCATATACAAAAGCCCTTTGGAAGCAATGAACATGGGCAATCCTGCACAGTGTCAAAAGTTTTAAATCAGCACATACAGGAGAGAAGCCCTTTGGATGTGATTCATTTGGTTACTCATCAACCATTATTGTACATCAAAGAAATCAATCAAAGGAGACACCCCATGAGTATCCTCAAAATATGAATGGTGTAATCCAGACAGCACAGCTCACTGAACATCAGAGAGCTCATACAGGACAGGAATCCAGTGAATATAATGAGTGTGAACAAGCATTTAAGATTTCGAACTTTAAATATAAGAGAATTGACACAGTGAAGAAACTTTATGAGTTTACTGAGTGTAGGAATGCCTTACACAAGAAGTCTCATTTCAGCCATATTCAGAGAACTCACATAGAGAAATCCTATGAATGTAATCAGTGTTGCAGAATCTTCAACAGAAAAGCACACCTCACAAAGCATCAGAGGATACACACAGGGGAGAATCCCTATGAATGTAATGAATGTGGCAAAGCCTTTTACAACAAGGCACACCTCACTAGACATCAGAGAATACACACAGGGGAGAAACCCTATGAATGTTCTGAATGTGGGAAAACTTTCTGTGTGAAGTCAACACTTACCGTGCATCAGAGAACACACACAGGGGAAAAACCCTATGAATGTATTAAATGTGGGAAAACCTATGTAAAATCAAAACTTACTGTGCATCAGAGAACACACACAGGGGAGAAACATTATGAATGTACTGAATGTGGGATAACCTTCAGTCACAAGTCGACACTCACTGAACATCAGAGAACACACACAGGAGAGAAACCCTATGTGTGTACTGAATGTGGGAAAACCTTCTGTGTAAAGTCAAAACTGACTGTACATCAGAGAATACACACTGGGGAGAAACCTTATGAATGTATTGAATGTGGGAAAACCTTCAGTGGTAACTCACACCTCACAGTACATCAGAGAAAACATACAGGAGAGAAGCCCTTTGAATGTACAGAATGTGGGAAAACATTCAGCCACAAGTCTTCCCTTGTTGAGCATCAGAGAACACACACTGGGGAGAAACCCTATGAATGTACTGAGTGTGGAAAAACCTTCAGTAGCAATTCAAATCTCAAAGTACATCAGAGAACACACACAGGAGCGAAGCCTTATGAATGTACTGACTGTGGGAAAACCTACAGTCACAAATCAAGTCTTAATGAACATTGCAGAAGACACAGTGGACAGAAGCCCTGTGAATGTGATAAATGTGGTACATCATTCTGCCGCAATTTGGTCCTTACTAAATACCAGAGAATTCCAAAAGGAAAGAAGAACTATGAGTATAATCTATATAAGAAATCTTTCTTGCTAGAAGGCAAACTCCATGGTACATCAGATAGCACACCTGGGAGAAGAAGTCTTTAAATATTTTAAATCTCAAAAACCCCAAAATCAAGTTCATAAATCAAATTCATGGTATGGCAAAGAACTGATGAGGTGAAACATTGATCATCAAAGAATCATAATAATGAAATACATTTAAAAATCCACGTCTATAAGTAGCTATAACTAATTGTACATCAGATTATTAGTCTATGACTGAAGCTTTGTAGACAGTTTGAATATGTTTTAGCATTTGACGAGATTTCAAAAAATTTTACATCAGAGAATCCATTTAGAGGAATCTTAACATGAAAAACTATATTACAAAGAATATATCATCACAGTTTTAATATCAGATGTAGTGTGAAATATTTTATAGAATATAAGCCAATATTCTGATATGTATATGGGAATGTTGAAAAATAGGAAGTCCTTTAAGATTTGAATAAGTTAAATGATCAAGACATAGAATTAAGCATATATAAACTGAGCTGATGTATGCATATGCTTCATCACAGGAATGATACATGTATTGGATTTGCATATGCAATTCTAGAATAAGTGGGTATAGACTTTATATACTATACCCTTAGCATAGTAAGAATTATTCCCACTGAGTTCTCCACATCATTTTGCCTTAATACCTTTCAACACACTATATATTTATTATATTTGGCAAATTTGAAATATTATACTTTAATTCCTTTTCTCCAACATTTTGCTGACCTCATTGTATGGTATTTGTCATTGCTATTGAAAAATATTTTTAATAAAGAGGTTTATGATTCCACATGCTTTTTTTTTTTTTTTTTAAATGGGTAGAGGAGGGGGTACTGGCCCAAATGATGCATCAGAACTGTCAGTGTAGCTTTTTTTTTTTTTTCCCTACACCACGCAGCATCCACATGCTTTTTTAAATAACGTTTTTATTTTCGAATAATTTTAAACTTAGAAAATTGCAAAGACAGTCCAGAGACTATCACCCAGTTTCCCGTAATGTTATCATCTTATGTAACCTTGGTATATATGTCAAAACTAAGATATTAACATTGGTGCAATATTAGTAACTAAAGGCTTTATTTGATTTCACCAGTTTCCACTAACGGTCTTTTTCTGTTCTAGGATCCAGTCCAGGATACTACACTGCATTTAGTTTTTATGTTTCCTTAGTCTCCTCTGGTCTGTGACAGTTTTTCAGTCTTTCCTTCTTATTTATGACCTTGACACTTAGGAAGAATACTTGTCAAATATTTTCTGGAATATCTCAGGTTTTCTCATAATTATACTGGGGTTATGAATTTGGGGGAAGAATACCACAGAGATGAGGCACCCTCATTGCATCAGGTGAGGATGTAAAGATAGCAACCTGACTATTCCCTGTTGATGTTACCCTTGATCACATGGTTAAGGTGGTGTCTGCCAGATTTCTCCACTATAAAGTTACTGTGTTTCCCTTTCCATACTCTTCTCTTTGGAAGTGAATCACTAAGCCCACACTCAAGGGGTGGGGAACTAAGCTCCATCTCCTGGAAGGTGGGGGGAGTATGCATAAATTATTTGGAATCTTATAAAAGGAAAGTTTATTCTTTCTCATTTATTTATCCAATCATTTATATCAGTATGGCCTCATGGATATTTACTTTATTCTCTGGGTTATTCCTTTTGTTGTTCAAACTGTTCTGGCTTTGACCATTGGGAGCTTATAGGGGAACATCTATACCACAGTACTCTGGAAATCTTGCGTGTCTCCGTGTAGGCCTTGTAGTCCAGACTCAATTGCACGTTGACCTAAGTCTTGGCAGATACGCATTTTATGGGGAGCTGTCACGAGATTGCTTCTCTTTCACCTCCTATTATGTGGGAGGCTTCCATGAGACAGTTTCTCATCTGCCTCTCTGGTTCCAGTTAGTTATGGGACTTCGCAACTTGTTCCCTTCTCCCTTGGGTAGAGCTACAGTCTAGAACTGGCTTCTCTGTAAGAGAGTACCCCAGCCACTCATGATGCCCATTCTATGGCCCTATTTGCTTTGCCACCATCCTTTGGGAGAGGAGGCGCAGGCAGCTGACACCATGGTGATCTTGTGTAGGTAACAGCAGTCTCAGTCCATCTGTGCTTGCTGTGACCTTACCAGACAAATCTGTGGCACAGGGAAAGCCCACCGAACAGCCGAGGTACTCACAGCTGTTTAGAGACTGCCTGACAGAGCTCTTTCAGGTTGGTTCCTGTGCCCTTTTGACATGCTCCCATCCTTTTGTTGTCATTGTTACTTGTTTTATTTTAATGGACTTAAAATGTTGCATTTGTAAAATTAATTTTCATTCAGATGGTTGGTTTTTCTTGTCTTTTTTTACTGATTTTAATTATTTGGGAAATGGTGTGTGCTTTTCATAATGACAACATCCCATTGAAATCCATCTGTCTCACCTCCATTGATGGGTAGCTATTTCAAGTTCAGCAGAGAAGACAGAGGCTGATCTCCACCTCTTCAATTAGTGTATGCAAAACAAAAAAGCAGCCCACACATAAGAGACAGGTATGTGTATACCTGAAGCTGTTATTGTGCTGAACCTGCTAGACATTTGCTCAAATTCTTGTATCAGTGCATTTACATTTAATATAATAAATGACCACTGACATAGTATGGAAAGAAACAGCAAAGTACAAGAGAAACAAATACATAGGCCACTTTTCAGGCCCAAGGTATATTTTTGTTAGAGCTAAAATATACTGTACATTTTCAAGAGCTCTCTGAAAGGGAGAAAATTAGTGATACCCAAATATACTAAACTATATATCTGCCTTCCACACTTTTCTTCTATTGGTCAAGGCAGCTTTTAAGCACAATAGGAAAAAAAAAAAAGATAAAGCTCATGGTGCATTCATCCACTTCCTATTATAGTAGTTTAAATGCTGAAGTGTCCTAGAACTTTATGTATTTTTAATGAATTAAGCTGAGAAATTTTTTCTTTGTTCCAGTCTACAGCAAATATTTGTTTATTAAAAAATATATAACTCCTCTCACCATCTGCATAAAATTTGTCAACATCTACCTGTAAAGAGATGAATATAGGCTGATAGCCTGTTCCTATAGGGTCCTAACTCAACACTACTGGTTATAGAGTCCTGGTATGTTTGAGCTGCTCCATGCTAAGATTGCCTAATAAAATTGCCAAAGGGATATATGCATTTGGCATTATCCAAAAGATTATTTTAAGATTTTCTTAGAGGAAATTTTTTACAGTAAAGGAATCAGAGAGAGTCTAAGTATCATCAGCTTTGTGTACTTGGGTACATTTTTAGATTTTCCACTCTTAATGCTCTAGTGCAAGAAATAAATAGTCTAATAAATTACCCGGTGTTCTGTAATTATGTTTGCATCTTAGTTAAGAGAGAAAGAGATCTTCATTGTCCTGTCCCTTGCAAGTACTAAGAAGGTGATATCAAAAAAGGACACGCACTCCTTTAATCTAGCACAATCCCCCACTATATTTTGTATATCATAACACTGACATTTTTGAAAAATTCAGGTCATTTTATTATAGGACATTCCAAAATTGAGATTTTTTCTGATTGTTTTCTCATTTGAAGATTCAGGTTAAACACTTTGGGCAAGAATATTACATGGGTGACATTATATAATTTTGATTGCATCATGCAAGGAGGTGCATGTTTTCCGCTTGTCCCATTTTGGGCAATGCTTAGTTTTACCCATTGGTGAGATGATGTGATATATGGAGACCATGTAAATACCTGGTTTCCCAACAAAGCTTCACTCAATAATATTAACACCCATTGATGGTCTTTATCTGAATCACTTATTACATTGCTGGGTGCAACATTAAAATTTTCTAATCTGCTATTTTTTCTATATTTATTAGCTGACAGCCTTCTCTAAAGAAGAGCTTACTTTTCATCACCACCATCCCTTCTGAGGAACACTGTGAGCTCACGTATTCTTTTTTATTCAATGTGTCATAGCTCATTAACATCATTATTCTTTTTGATGCTTTTTGCATCAAGGACACTGAAACTGATTATACAGCAGAAGTCTTTATTAGGAGATATATACTGTAGAAATGAAGTGTCATGATATATGCAACTTTCAAATTACTGAAATATTCAATAATATTCAAATATACAATTTTACAAAATGTACCAAAAAGTGTATTTGTACGTAAAGAGAGAGTTAATGTGGCAAAATATTAACAAATTTTAAGTATGGATAAAGGTTTGAATCTTTTTAAGTAGAAAAGAAAAAGAAAAACAGAACACAAAATGTTAAAAACTGATCAGTTCTTACACTAAACCTCAGGTAGATTCCTTTTTCTTCCATTGCACCCAATTTCAAAAGGAGGGAAGTGTTCCCCTCCAGTCCCCAATACGTTATTCGTCCACCTTCATTAAATCCATCATTCGGTACTGTCCATTTTACTTCCGTCATATATCTATCTCCTTTTCCCTTCCCACTGAAACCACACTATTTCAGGTTCATTACCCAAACCATTATGGTGGCCTCCAAATTTATCATTCTCTCTCTAGTGTCTCTTCTCTATCCACTAACCACAAAGCTTCCAAGACAAGTTCCTTAAGCACAGCTTTGACTAGGTAAATACCTGTTCAAAAGCCCACAGTAGTTCTTTGTCTGCCGTATAATACCATGCAGATTCCTCAGCAGGGCATTCAAAGTCCTCCACATTCTGCCAACTCATCAGCCCTGCTACCTTGAACAACATAAATAATATACTTAGGTCCGACTGACTCCTTTTTGGCCTGAAAAATACATATCCCTTTCTGCCTTCTTTCCCATCTACATCTCCATTTGTTGAGAATGTAGTCATCCTAAAAATTTCAAAATCTACCTCTTCCCTGAAGTGTTCTCCAATTCCCTTAATGTGAAAATTATTTCCCTTTTGCAGGACTCAGAACACTCACTATATGCATTTCCTATCTCACATACATCAATGTGCCTTGTAATAGAGACAAGACTCATTACCCCTTTGAGAGCCAGTCAAGATTATAGCCTTCTTAAAGACAGAAACCTCCTTTTTTCTTTTTTCAGTATTTCAGCTTTGCTTTATTTATTTTTTTAATTGGGGTATAGTTGTTTTACAATGTTGTGTTAGTTTCTACTGTACAGCGAAGTGGAGTTCCCTGTGCTATACAGCAGGTTCTCGTTAGTTATCTATTTTATACATATTAGTGTATATATGTCAATCCCAATCTCCCAATTTATCCCACTCCCCTTCCCCCGCTTGGTGTCCATACGTTTGTTCTCTACATCTGTGTCTCTTTCTGCCTTGCAAACCGGTTCATCAAGACAGAAACTTCTATTACCCATTTTTACCTCTCCTAAAAACCAGTACAGTCCCTAGTAGGGCTGAAGAATGTTGGTGGAACTGCATTTTTAAAACTGCAGTCAAACAACAGTTTCTGAAAATGATGAAGTAAACTTTTTACCATCTCATAGGCTATATGGTCACCCCTAGATGGAAAATATTCTAGACAGCTATCAATGAATATATTACCCTGAAACATATCAGTATCATCATCATCATCTTCAAAAGCAGAGTCTTCAAAAATGAAAGGCAATGGTGGAAAATCTTGAAACAATGGAGGGTGATTGCATTTTGTTTGCACCAGATATCGTAAATAAGTTGGAGACATAAATTTGCCTCTGAGAGGTTGCAATATTAAGACGTTTTGATTTGGGAGGAAATATGATTACTGTAGTTACCGAAGAAGAGGCATGACATAAGGAAAGCAATGTTTCAGAAACAATATTCTGGAAGAGGAATACGAAACTAAAGAGAAGAATGCAGAGGTGCAATTAGAGGTGTGGCCTGGCAATGTCAGGTGAAGAGGGCCAGGAGGGGATCTATGAGAGCAAAAATGAAGACAGAAAGGCACAGATACAAATATAAAGTATATCAAGAGTTGATTTAAGTAAGCTACAAAGAAAAGAAGAAATCAAGCATTTTAGGGATCAATTCTATTGTATGGTAAATGTGTAGGATTCCCAAAGCACCTTGTGCATGTTTCTATTTAGCAAGTTGGGGAAAACTGTTTTCTTTCTCATCCCAGCTAGCTTGGATCCACTTAAGGGCAAGGACCATGTTGCATCCATCTTTGTAACTCCAGTGCCTCGTATAGGCACAGAGAAGGCCACAGAAAAAAATACTGTAGAACTGAACTGATGACAATTTATTATAGGTAAAAGGGAGGACTGAACTTGCACATGAAATTCAGAGTACCCTGGAGTGGTAGCTGATCCACATATGTGTGTGAGTCGAACAGTCTTCCAGAAAGGAGTAGTAATACTTTTGTTTCAGGATGTTTGCAACTATGGTGTAACCTTTTTAAGAACAGAGTTCAAAATTATTTTGAACATTACATAGCACCAAGCATAGTACTGAGCATGCAGTGGATGTTCAATTAGAAATATTTTTAAATATTTTTTTAAAAACCGACAATAAAAACAAATCTCTTTCACCATCTTCATTTTATCATAAAATATTTAAGTCCAGTGTTTTCAAAATCACATGAGATTTTCCCCTGCTAATGAATATTCTTTCTATATAGAGAAAAACACATAAAGATGTTATGATGTTGTACCCTCATTCTAGAACTGACTAGAGAAAAATGAAAAAGTTTTCCTTATATCCGATTTAAAGGAAAGGAAGAAGAGTTAGACTATAGATTATAAAAAACAAACAAACAAAAAAGGACATGCTTCTCAAAGTGGTTTGTCTTTTTGGATTACCATAAAACGTCATTTTAACTGATATCATTATTTAGTAGACACTTTATCTTTGAATCCTCTCTGAAATGTTTGCTCTCTCCACGTAATAGTAAGCTTATAGAATCTGAAAAATTAATCTGTAGAGAAGGCACTGTTCCTAGAAGTAGCTTCCGTTGGCTTTTTAAACAGCTTTATTGAGGTATAATTTTCATACCATGACAATGACCCTACGTGTACAATTCAATGATTTTTAGTAAATTTTCAGAGTTGTGCAAACATCACTATAATCCAAGTTTAGGACATTTCTGTCACCCAGAAATATTCCCTTGAGTAAATTTGCTGTCATTATCCACCCTCAGCCAACCACTTGATCTGCTTTTTCCCTCTATAAATACATGTCTTTTCTGGATGTTTCATATAAATATATAGTCCTTTATGTCTAATTTCTTTTATTTAACAAAATTGTTTTATAGGTTCATTCATGTTATGGCGTTCCAGTTTCTCTCTATCCTTACTACCATTTGATATTATCTGTCTTTATAATAGTCATTCTAGTGAGTGTGAAGTGGTATTTCATAGTTTTAATTTGCATTTCCCCAGTGACTAATGATGTTTGGTACCTTTGCATGTGCTGGTTAGCCATTTTTGTATCTTCTTTGGTGACATGTCTCATTCAAGTCTTCTGCACATTTTTTGAATTAGGTTGTTTGTCTTATTATTGAGTTGTAAGTCTACACATTCTGGTTACAAGTCTTTTATCAGAAATATGATTTGCAGCTATTTTCTCCTAATCACGTGATTTGTCTTTTCATTGTCTTAATGCTATCTTTTGAAGTGTAGTAGGTTTTAATTTTAATGAAATCCATTTTTTCAATTTTTTCTTGTATAGATCATGCCTTTGGTGTCTGGTCTAAAAACTCTTTGCAAAGGTCATAAAGATTTTTCTTCTGTATGTTTTATAGTTTAAGCTCTTATATATATGTCTTTGATCCATTTGCTCTAATTTTTGTTTATCGTGTTAGGTAAGAGTCTAAGGTCACTTTTTTTGCTTGTGAGTATACCATTTTCCCAGCACTCATTGTGGACATCCAATTTGTTTTAGCACAAAACTTAATTTCCCCTTGAATTGTCTTAGCACCTTTGTCAAAAATCAGTTGACCATTGATACACAGCATCTTGTGCAGTAAGAGTTTGTTGACTCAATTAAGCTGGATTTATCTGTTTGCCTGTACTTACACCAGTACCACACTGTATTGATTACTGTAGCTTTACAGTACATTCTGAAGTCAAGTAGTGTGTATCTTCCAAATTTTTCAAGATCGTTTTGGCTATTCTAGGTCCTTTGCATTCGCATATAAGTTTAGAATCAGCTTGTCAGTTTCCACAAGAAGCCTGTGGAGATTTTGATAGGGATTGTGTTTAATCTGTAGGTCAATTGGGGGAGAATTACCATTATAACAATATTCAGCCTTTTAGTCTGTGAACATGGAATGTCTATTCATTTATTCAGTTCATGTAAATCCAAATTTACATAACATATACAAAGGTACGATACAATTGTTAACACTACAAAATGATGTTTGTGAAAGAAAGCAGCTGTATACCTTGAAGTTTATAAAATAAAAAGTAGTATTGTTTAAACAACTAAACTGATCTTTCATACTACTCTTATTTTTCAATGGGATGACTTATTATGTATAAACATGCATAACATTAAAACTATACGACCCCCAAATCATGTGCATCTTTATTTTATGTAGTATTATATAAGGCATATAATACCTTTTCTCTTGTTTTCCTAATTTTTACTGGGTTGCCTTGGAACTAATACTAGGACATTGGATCTGACATTGTTGGTTGTCTACAAGTCATTCCACATTATTTCCCCACTCTCAGGCTTTGGGAATGACACTAGACACACCTAGGCACCTAGGACATGAAAAACAAACCCATAATCAGAAAACATTTGAATCCCAAATAGGACAATTCACTGTCTTTTCAGGATGGAAGGACTCCAGTGAAATCAACCTGCCAAAGGAATCTAGTTAATCTCAGCAAAAAAAAAAAAAAAAGGGTACTATATTGAGTGCTCTGCATTGATCTCTACTTCTGAAAGATCAGATATTTAGCAGTAGTTTGCTCAGCCTTGGTGAGACAGAACCCATGCTGTCAGGCCCATGAGTAGTCTCCATCCCAACCACAATGGCTACTCCGTTCTTGGGCTTGTGAGGCCAAGGCTGATATACACTGGATGAATGGTTCTGTCCACCTGAATGCCCCTTGCCTCTTCTGTGGTAGCTGCTCCTTGATGGACCCTGACAGAAGACTCAAAGCTCTGTACAATTTGTGCCTGCTACCATGTATCCAGCCATATGCTTCTTTCCCAGACTTCCTCAGCACCAGTCATCCAGCCTTGCTCCAACCAGCCAAACTATTTGCCAGTCTTCAAGAGTATGGGTATATCCTTACCTCAGATCGCTTTTCCTGCCACAAAGATGATGAGCAAGTGTACAATTTAAAGCCCTACTCACTTGGAGGATTTCTCCCTCACCATTGTCTTTCAGAGTGGAGTTGAGTTGTACTGGCCACGGAGGACACTGGGTGAGAGATTGTAATTATTTTTCCATTACACCAGCTGAAATCAGCTCATTCATTTTTGATCTATTTTTGATTATGTAAGCTAAGTGCTTGGGGAAGTCAACTGTGAGTTGTCTTTTCACATTCTTGATAATGTCATTTGATGTACAAAAGTTTTTAAGTTTGATAAATTCCAATTTAAATATTTTTTTCCTTTGTCTGGTGGGGCTTTCGGTGTCATATCTAAGAATGCATTGCCATATCCAAAGTCATGAAGATTCACCCTATGTTTTCTTCTAAAAGTTTTATGGTTTTATCTCATGCTTTGGCCTCATATCCACTTTGAGTTAATTTTTGTAAATGTTGTGATGGAGTGGACTGGCATGGGTTTATTTTTGGACTCTCATTTCTATTCCATTGATCTATATGGTTTATCCTTATGGTAGTACCACACTGTTTGTTTGTTTGTTTTTTTACCACACTGTTTTTGATTACTGCAACTTTGTAATAAGTTTTGAAACCAAGGAAATGTGAATCTCCAAATTTGTTCTTCTGTTTCAAGATTGAAATTCCATATTAATTTGAGGATTGGCTTCTCCTTTTCTGGAAAAAAAAAAGCCATTGGAATTTTGACAGAAATTGCATTACATCTGCAGATTGCTTTGGGGAAGTACTGATATCTTAACAATATTAAATCTTCCAGTCTATGAACACAGGCTGTCTTTATATTTATTTAAGTCTTCTTAAATTTCTTTCAGCAAAGTTTTCTAGTTTTCATTGTACAAGGCTTTCACTTCCTTGGTTAAATTTATTCTTAGATATTTTATTCTTAAAAGATGAGAGGGAATTCCCTTGCGGTCCAGTGGTTAGGACTCGGTGCTTTCACTGCTGAGGGCCTGGGTTCAATCCCTGGTCGGGAAACTTAGATTCCACAAGCCACGCGGTGCAGCCAAAAAAAAAAAAAAAAAGAGGGGAAGGTAGAAATTCCTTCAACTGAGACTAAGGTGATGGATGAGAAACTGACTTGTAGCAGTCTCGTACAAGACAGGCATGAAAAACTCTCTCATGGCAGCTCCTTGCCAGGCTTATCTCCTTTTGCTTTAAAGGAACTGCATCCAACCAAGACTCAGGAGATGTACCAGCCCACCACTGTGTCATGGCAGAGATATTTTCTTACAACTCTACCCCCAATCTTTTATGTAAACAGTTAATGTTTTGAAGCATAGGCTGTTCCATCATATACCCTAATTAATTGTACCCATCCTTTCTATTGTCTTAGACAACATTAGACGAGCATGATCACAACTATGAGCGCCAGCAGGATAGTCAATCCCACTTGGAGGGAAGACTGCAACCAGGCTCCCCATCCAGAGCCACTCCAGGTAAATATGTTGCAGGTATCGTTGAGATTAAAGAGCCATTCTCTCTAAGCTGAGAGATTGACTTGTTCACTTTCCATGGTTCAGTAGTCCAACTGAAGCAAGAGGTTTTGGCAATTACACGTACTCTGCCTTATACAGCTGGCAGGAAATTCTGGGTGATGTGATTGTCCATTACCACTCATGCTATAAAGTTTATTCTTGGTTGTAGCAATCTCTGCGGTAGCTTTTGCTGTCTTGGGATCAGGATCCAATTCTTACACGTCTAAAAGTTGGGATTATAATGTGAGGGATCTTAAGTGCCAGAAAGGACCTGTAGGAGGAACACTACCTTCTGAAGTGTACAGAGGAACAGCTTTTAAATTTTTATCAGCACAGACAGGATGACCAATCCAGCAATCAATTTCAGAGCTGTATCTATGGTCTAGGAAGAATGTATAAGGGAGTTTTTTTTTTTCCTCAGGCAATACAGGATGGCGGGGTCATTCAATGCCTGGCAGCAAGATCTAGTCCTAGCCCTTGTGGGGTTGAACATTATAAAGCAGATTGTGCAGGATTCCTTGTCCCTGTTGTCACCCACGTGGACTCCCACAGGAAAGGACCCTTCAACAATGAACATCAGTGGACCAACAGATGTTAGTTCAGGTTGATCAGCCTTGAGACACCCAGATAAAGAACACAGACATCTGGATATTGCATCACACAGTATGTCCATCTATATTCCAGGATTGAGACCAAAATCTAGGCTTAGTGATTTAGCCCACGAGGCCAGGGAAGCCTGACAAATGTGCCTAGATTGCCAGCTACACAGTTGAATGGTGTTATTAGTTTCCTAGGGCTGTCATAATAAAGCACCACAAGCTGGGTGGCTTAAAACAACAGGAATCAGAAATATATTCTCTCACAGTCCTGGAGACTAGCGGTCTGAAATTAGGTGTCAGCATGGTTGGTTCCTGCAATAGCAGGTTCTAAGGGAGAATCTATTTCATGCTTCTCTCCTAGCTCATGGTGGCTTCTGGCAATCTTTGACATCCCTTGGCTTTAGACACGTCACTGCACTCTCCATATTGTGTCTGTCTCCTCTATTTTCTCTTATAAGGACACCAGTTTTTGGATTAGGGCCCACTCTAATCCAGTATGACAGCATTTTAACCTAATTACATCTACCAAGACTCTTCAAACATGGTCACCTTCTGATGTTGCAGACGGACATGAATTTGGAGGTGAGGGAGCACTATACTACTCAACACAAAGCACAAAATCAACCTGCTTATAACTGTGTAGTTCATATTTCCCCAATGGTCCCTAAAATTCCTTTATAGGTTATTCTTTTAAACAGATTCACTCAACGACCCTGCATCACACTGCGGTGTTTGGCAGTCTCTTGCAGTCCTGAAAGAACCAGCCTCAGGGAGCTCCAGAGCCAAGCCACGCGGGGTAGAGAAGCCTCCTCTTTCATGCATAACCCTTTAACCCTCCGGGAGGGCGTAGCACCAATCCTTATGGGAAATGTAGTCCTACGTTCCCTGGCTCACACTGCGCGTGGTTCGGGAAGCCCCTCTGCCGCGGCTCATCCTGCGCACGTGCAGTTCAGTAGCCCCGGTGTCTCGCTTTTCCGTGTCTTGCGGAGAAAATCCTGGAGCGTCCAGGTCTGCGCGCGCTCAGGGAGCGGGTGCTGCCTGAGTCAGAGCTGCGGGTGAGCCCGAGCTGGGTGAGGGCCGAGGGGTGCCGGTGCAGCTTGAGGACTGGTGGGAGGTGGCAGGGGGGAGGAACCCCGCGGTGTGACCCACGGTGAGAGAGCCTGCGAGGATGGGGGCGGCCTCGGCTGCAAGGAGCGATGACGGGGTCGGGGCGCCTCTGTCAGGGGAAGGGGCGGCCTCGGTCGTGGGGATGCGGACGTACGGAACCCCGAGAGGCTGCCGAGTCCACGCGACTGCGGGAGGGGGGGCGTGAGTTTTGTATCCAGGCGGAGCCAGGTGTAAATTAATTACTGCTGGCAAGATGATTGATCTACCTGAGACGAGGTTTTCTCATCTGTAAAACGAGAATATTGATATGTACCACACGGGGTTGTTCTGAGGATTACGTTTTTACATACGTTTTGAAAATATGGACGTAAAGTTTTTACATATAGCACAGAACTTATAGTTGATACTAGCTGATAAGGTGTTTGGAAGATACTTTGTTGTTTTCATTAGCTGTTTTGTTTAATCTTCACAACAGCCTTTATGTAACTGTTTTCTATTTTGACAAAAAAGGAAAACTGAGGCTCAGAGGGTTCAAGTGAAATACAGCAGGTCACACAGCCACGGTAGATATCCAGCCTAAAACCAGCATTGTATTCCTCACAGCACCTCCCGCGGGGCACAGGGAAACAATCCCAAAGTGTGTGGAGTGAATCTCACCTTGTGGTCAGTTATTCTGGGATTTCTTGGCATCTCAGAACCCTTGGCACAGACTACATAATGTGTTGCTTGGACTGCTACACTGTCCAAACTTCAGCATCCTCAGTGCCCTTGGAGTTTAGACAAGTAAGTTCTGTGACATTTGGAGCCCTGAATGAAACTTCTAAATAAGATGATTTTGTCCTTTAAGCCTAGGTTCCTGTTCCTTTGCAAGTAGCAATCTTTATCCTGCTCAGAATGAGCAATCCTTCGCTAATATCACCACATCCAGAAGACCTCACCATGATGGTGAAAGGTCTGGACCAAGTTTCAGGAAAGATAGGTGAGTGGGACCCTGAGAGTGGTGGGCAAGGAAGTGTTCATTCTTTGGAGGGTTCATGTGGGCATGGTCTGCAGAGAGAGATCGCTAGGCCCAGCTTTTAATAAGCATACCATGCCTTCAGCCTCCACTCACTTCATCCAAATTCTGAGCTGCTCTCCTATGACGTCCGTCATGATGTGTGCCCTCTAGAGGGATGCTGGCTGCTCCATCTACCCTGACTTTATAGAGTCATAGAATAGGGTCATCTGTGTCTGCTTCATTTCAAAGCTGAGAAACCTTGACTGTGAGTGTACAAGTAACCTGCCCATAGACACCCAGTTTGTTAGTGGTGGAGCCAGGAGTAGAAAAAGGCTGTCCATATTATAACGGGTAAGTCACCCACCAGGTTTTATTACAACTCAGTTAGAAACAAACAAGTTTTTAAATAGACCTTTTCCTGAAGGAACTCCCCCATCCCTTTCTGCAGGGTGATTTCTCTGACTCGAAGGGTAGGCAACTCAGTAGGATATAAGCAAACATATCTTGAGTACTTTTCCTACAACATTGATGATGAAAATAATGGTTTGTCTTCTGATGTAATATTATTTGTTCAATTAGTCCTGAATTGGTTCTAAAAGAAAAATGAAATTAATAAATCATTAGGAAGTAAACCCAGGGTTAAATTGCTCAGCCAAGCTCTATAACTTGGCTGTCAGAGTTGCACATGTGAATTCTCCCTCCACATAGTTCTTGCTGACTCTTCAGAGGCCAGAGAAACTTTTTCCCACAGAGGGGCATTTAACCAGCTGGTAAGCAGAAGTTCTTAGGAAGCTCAAAGATTCCTAGCAGCCAGATCTCACATGACCCACTCCTGTTTTCTTTTCCCATAGCTGTACATACAGCCTTCTCTGTACTTTCCCAAAAGGAACAGAAAAAGAACAAGTCCCTGGTGAGTTGTTTGTTTATTCATTTCTCACATTGTCTTCCACTGCAAAAATGATTAAAGATTAAAATGATAAAAATTATTAAGGAATATATGGAGTTAACAGATCTAAAACAAGGAAAAATCAGCATTTAATTATATGGAGATAATCATAGTTGCTTTGTTAGTATGTATATTACACATATTGTATAACTCTCATTTCTACAATAATAATTATGTGCGGATTTATCTCTGATACTTTGTACAAAAGGAAAATGCTTTGCTTTGACTCTAAGAATAAACAAAAGTAACTCTTCATGGAACATAAAGACTTCTTGCGTGGCCTGAAGTCTGAAAAAAAATTCTTTGTCTTAATGAAAGTGTGGTAGTTGACAACCTCACTTAACAAGCCTGAAGTGAATGCTACCTCTGTTTTTCTTCTCTGATTGTTCTTTAGTGGGCACAGAAGGCAGAGAGCCAAAGCATGACTCAGTTGATGTAAGTTGATGATTTCTTCTGTCTGTTTCTTGGTATGGTCTTTTTCCTGTTGCCTTTTAGCAAAGCTCATCCCCACGCATTCCTCCTCGGTCCATTATAATTCTTACCTTACTATTGTTCTTGACTAATTTCATACCATGTGGATTTTTAACTATATCCGAGGATGAGACAACCACTCCAAATCTGAAATTCAGAAGCTGAATTTTGTGCCTCGTTAAGTAAGTAAGACCTATCACTGGCCAGACGTATTTTCAAAGCAAACTGTTGATTTCCTATAGGGTTTTTGCAAAGAGTTAGTATATTAGTTTCCTATGGCTGCTGTAACAAGTTACTGCAAATTTGGTGGCCTAGAACAACAGAAATTTATTGCCTCGCAGTTCTGGAGGCCAGAAGTCTGAAATCAAGCTGTTGTCAGGGCTGCACACCTGCCTAAGGTTCTAGAGAAGACTCTGTTCCCCATCTCTTTTGGCTTCTGGTGGCTGTTGGGAGAGAGGGAGGAGATGGAATGGAAAGAAAACCAAGATGAAGAAAAATATTCCTTAAACCCTGTATCAGTCAGGGTTTTCCAGAGAAACAGAACCAATTTTGTGTGTGTGTGTGTGTGTGTGTGTACACATATATGCATATAACACACATGTACACACACCCATATATATTCATACATGTATATATTCATTCATTTAAAGGAATTGGCTCGCGTGATTGTGGAGGCTGGCAAGTCTAAAATTTGTAGGGCAAATCGGTAGGCTGGAAACTGTCAGTTATAAATGTATATGGAAGTTGAAAAATAATACAGCTAATATTTAGTACCGAGTTCCCCTTCCCTGAGTTCCTCTGGCTGCAGGTCTAGAACGTCTCCAGTAGCAGCAATGTCGACAGTCCCACAGCTATTTCTTCTAAAACACCATTTATATTCAATTTGAATTTCATTTCTAAAAAACCCCTTTTCATTTCTTTACTGCTGTTTCATCTTTGTTGGCCAGTTCCCTGTTGCAGTTAACTGTTCTTGCAAATGTCTTATTGCTGAGAGACAAGGAGGCAACAGGGCTACATGCTTTGCTGTGTGTGGTGAAGGCACAGCAACCAGTCACTGGCAGACTTTGGAAAAAACGACATGGTTGATCATTGTTCATGATGTGTGTCTGTTATTTTGTAGTGATTTGTGGACTGAAAAACAAGCAGTGAAGTTTCTACTTTGCGCAATTACAGTTATCCTAGTAACTAAAAATCTGACCCGTGTTGTTGGGCTGGTGTTATTTAACTAAACTGTGGTGACTGAAATTCGTGCATATCAGAACCATGCAAAGTTGGACTATCTGTATAGACATAAACATTCATACATACCTATCTATTAACACAAATTTGTAGATGCTTAAAAGTTTTTCCTGGCAGTGTAGGTTATCAGAGACTTAGGAGAACTCTTGTGTAAAGGGATAATCCCAAGATTACACATCATCTATTCCCTGAACAGACCAGGGCATTTTTAAAGTTTATTTATTTTTTGGCCGTGCCATGCGGCCTGCAGGATCTTACTTGCCCAACCAGGGATCGAACCCGTGCCCATTGAAGTGGAAGCGTGGAGTATTAACCACTGGACCGCCAGGGAAGTCCCTAGACCAGGGCATTTTATATCACTGAAGCCCCAAACTGAGTTCTCTCCTGATTTTATGCTATTTGTTAATCCAGTTTGCATCCATACCAGTTTCTAAGCTTTCTGAGGGTAGAAACAGTGTTTTATGTACTTTATACATCCACAGAAACTAGGACACTTTCATACATATAATGTATTTTATGCTAGTGTGGACATCTATGTATGTATATACACTGTAAGGGAGCAAACTTTGCCACACCAAAATGTGTCTCTTTGGCATGAGGATTAATTTAGGCTGATTATTATTATTATTTTTTTATATCTTTATTGGAGTATAATTGCTTTACAATGTTGTGTTAGTTTCTGCTGTATAACAAAGTGAATCAACTATATGTATACATGTATACATATATTCTCATATCCCCTCCCTCTTGCATCTCCCTCCCACCCTCCCTATCCCACCCCTCTAGGTGGTCACAAAGCACCGAGCTGATCTCCCTGTGCTATGTGGCTGTTTCCCACTAGCTATCTGTTTTACATTTGGTAGTGTATATATGTCCATGCCACTCTCTCACTTCTTCCCAGCTTACCCTTCCCACTCCCCGTGTCCTCAAGTCCATTCTCTACGTCTGCATCTTTATTCTTGCCCTGCCACTGGGTTCATCAGTACCTTTTTTTTTTTGTAGATTCCATATATATGTGTTAGCATACGGTATTTGTTTTTCTCTTTCTGACTTACTTCACTCTGTATGACAGACTCTAGGTCCATCCACCTCATGACCAACAGCTCAATTTCATTCCTTTCTATGGCTGAGTAATATTCCACTGTATATACGTTAGGCTGATTATTTTTTAGAAACAGAAGACTCAGGAAGTCTTTCTTTTTACCTAAATAATTTAGATATAGGGCCTGTTCCTGGAGCAGAGCTGTCACCAGAGAAGCTGCAAAGAATGAAAGCTACGTGTGGTGGGGGAAACTCTACAGCAGCGGCCCCCAGCCTTTTTGGCACCAGGGACCAATTTTGTGGAAGACGGTTTTTCCATGGGATGGGGGTGGTGTTCAGGGATGGTTCAGGCGGTAATGTGAGTGATGGGGAGCGATGGGGAGTGGCAGATAAAGCTTCGCTTCCTTGCCCACTGCTCACCTCCTGCTGTTCCGGTCCATGGCCCGGGGTTTGGGGACCTCTGCTCTACAGGGCCTAGAGAGCAGAGTCTACTCTGTGTCCCATTGTCTCTGAAGGCCCAGTAAACCTTTGTTCACCAAACTTTTGCTTTTCCATTTCCATGTAAATTGCCTTCCTCCCCTTTGAAGCCCCAATCACTACCACTAACATCCTTTTTTTATCTTTTGCTCAAGATGGTATTTAAAGTGAGGGTTTCAGCCGTTTTGGCAAGTTACTTAGCTTTCCTGGGTCTCTCCCCTGTATACGTTTTATTAAACTTTTGTTTGATTTTCTTTTGTTAATCTCTCTCATGTCAGTTTATTTATTTTTTTATGGAAGTATAGTTAATTTACAATATTATATTAGTTTCAGTTATATAGCATAGTGATTCAGTATTTTTGCAGGTTATACTCCATTATAGATTATTACAAGATAATGGCTATAATTTCCTGTGCTATACAGTATATCCTTGTTACTTATCTATTTTATACATAGTAATTTGTATGTGTTAATCCCATACCCCTCCTCCTTTCCCTCTCCCCTTGGTAGAAATGTAAATTGGTGCAGCCACTATGGAAAACAGTATAGAGGTTCTTCAAAAACCTAAAAATAGAATTGCCATACTATCCAAGGAATTCCACACCTGGGTGTATACCCAGAAAAAAAAACACTAATTCAAAAAGGTACACGCGGGGCTTCCCTGGTAGTCCAGTGGTTAAGACTTCGCCTTCCAATGGGTTCAATCCCTGGTCGGGGAGCTGTCCCGCATGCCTTGTGGTGAAAAAACCAAAGCATGAAAAACAGAAGCAATGTTGTAACAAATTCAATAAGGACTTTAAAAATGGTCCACATCAAAAAAATCTTAAAAAAAAAAAAAAGGTACATGCACCCCAGTGTTTATAGCAACTTTATTTATAATAGCCAAGACATGGAGGCAACCCACGAGCCCATCAGCAGATGATTGGATTAAGAAGCTGTGTGTTACTCAGCCATAAAAAAGAATGAAATTCTGCCATTTGCAGAAATGTGAATGGACCTAGAGAATATTTGCTTAGTGAAATAAGTCAAGCAGAGAAAGACAAGTACTGTATGACGTCGCTTATATGCAGAATCTAAAAAATAATACAGATGAATGCATGTGCAAAACTGAAACAGACTCATAGATACAGAAAACAAGCTTGACCTAGAGAATATCATCCTTCCTTTTGTCCATGTGGTGTATCACATTGATTGATTTGCAAATGTGGAACTATTCTTGTGACCCTGGAATAAATCCAACTTGGTCATGTTGTATGATCCTTTTTACATATCGTTGCATTCGGTTTGCTAATATTTTGTTGAGGATTTTTGCATCTGTATTCATCAGAGATACTGGCCTGTAATTTTCTTTTTTTGTAGTGTCTTTGTCTGGTTTTGGTATCAAGGTAGTGGTGGCCTCATAGAATAAATTTGGGAGTGTTCCATCCTCTTCAGTTTTTTGGAATAGTTTGAGATAGGTATCTGGTAGAATTCCCCTGTGAAGCTGTCTGGTCCTGGACTTTTGTTTGCTGGGAGTTTTTATTTTTATTTATTTATTTTCGGCTGCTCTGTGCAGCTTGTGGGATTTCAGTTCCCTGACCAGGGATCAAACCCGTGCCCCCTACAGTGGAAGCACTGAGTCCTAATCACTGGTCTGCCAGGGAATTCCTGAAGGGAGTTTTTAAATTACAGATTCAATTTCACTTCTAGTGATTGTTCTGTTCAAATTGTCTGTTTCCTCTTGACTCAGTCTTGGCAGGCTCTGTGTTTCTAGAAATTTGTCCATTTCTTCTAGGTTGTCCAATTCGTTGGCATATAACTGTGTCATAGTCCTCTCTTAACGATTTTTTTTGTATCTCTGTGGTATCCAAATTGGAAATGAAGAGGTAAAACTCTCATGTCAATTTAATTCTTAGAGCAGCCAGAAGAACCTAGAAGGGCGGAGGAAAATTTCTTCCTCTCTGACAACATTACGCATGAATTAATAGATTAATTGGGTATTTTCACTATGTTTCTCTTTGTCCCACCACATATAACACAGAACAGGGAATATGGTAAACGTATAAACTTTTTCTAATAAATTCAACAGTGAATATGGTGAAGAATTAGTTCCTAAATATCTTTTCTCTGTCATACAGTTGTGAATATTTCAGATTGATCAGATATATGCTCTTACAGGGATCAATTTCATTTGAGGATGTGACTGTGAACTTCACCCAGGAGGAGTGGGGTCAGCTGGACCCTGATCAGAGGACCTTGTGCAGGGATGTGACTCTGGAGAACTACAGAATCCTCATCTCAATGGGTAAGCAGAGCTTCTCTAAGTAACAACATCAGACCTATCCTTTCTTTGTTACCAAAGCATATGGATCTTTTGTAGAGTTTAATGATATTTAGGTTTGGACACCAGGAATATTGTTTGTGTTTTCACCTTCCCATTGAAAGATTCCAGTGGGCCTCTTCATTGTGCAGTTCCTGAAGTTAGACCTTGGTTTTTCTTCTGAGTTCCTGAAGCCAGGCAGTGTTCTCCATGTCCTGTATCACTTTCCACTATCAGGGCATTGCATTACCAAACCAGAGGAGATCTTCAAGTTAGAGCAAGAAGCACCATGGATATTAGAGGAAGAATTTGCAAGCCATTGTTACCCAGGTGAGTAATCCAGGGGAAATTAGATCCCAGGTGGTTGTTTTAGATATAAGCATCTTTGGAGCATTTTGAACAAATCTATTTAGAGGCTCCATCTGTTTGGAAATGACTAGGGATATTTAGCCTACATGCCTCAGATACCTAAATTCACCACCAGATATAGCCTCACACATAAATGTTTTCTTTTTCGCTTGGCTTTTTAGGAGTTTAATCCCTATTACATGTACCTTGAATTTCATTCCTATCTCATAATAAATATTTTATCTTAGTTAGTCCCCTTTCCTCTAAGCATTCTCAGTTGCCCACATTCCCTTCTATCAAGGACTCCTTTTGTTTTCAGGAGTTAATTAATTAATTAACTTAACCAATACTGCTTGAACACTTGGTCCATGCCAATCATACTCTAAATGAAAGAGATACAGCAGTGGGTGAAATAAGTCCCTTGCTCTCAGGGAATTTACTTATTAGCAGGAAACAGACACAGGAACCTGACTGCCCTGTGAGAAAATGATTTAGAGGGGTGGCAAGAGTAGAAGCAAGGAGACCAGTCAGGAAAAGAGATAATGCCATTGACTAGGTTTAGGGGGACAGAGTGTATAAAGTGATGGAGTTCTGGGTGTATGTTGACAGTGGGGTTAACAAAATTGGCACATAGACTCTAATCTACCTCCTCTAAATACTTCATTCCTCTGGTAATTTCTTAGAACAACATCCTTGTCTACTTGTGCTCCCTGTCACATTTACTGCATAATTCTCTGATTGGGCATATTTTACTGTGAATTCCACTCTTTGTAATTCATCCATTCTTACTGAACCTTTAATTCTCTATTCCTGATGTTTCTTTCATCCCTTCTATCCATTTTGGAAGGTATATTCGTGAAGGGCCACATAAATATATGCACATTCATTGCCAACTTTACTCTCTCCTTTTCTACCCCGGTAGCTTTGATTAGTTGGTTCACTGTCACCCCGTCCCCTCAGCTCCTCAGAAAAGTGGGGGAAATGGAAAAATTTATTTGGAACTTTTATCTCAAAAGAATGATTCTGAAACCAAAGAGTCAGATAAATAGTATTTGTGTATTAGCCCAATTTTATAAGTAGTTTAATTCATAATGTATGTTTAATTTTTCTTATTTTTAGATGAATTGAAAATTGATGGCATGATAAAACGCAAAGAAAACCAAGACAGACATTTATGGCAGGCTGCATTTATCAATAACAAAAAAGTAGTTACTGCGAAAGAGAATGTATTAAGAAAACCATTTAATTTTTGCATAGACTCTATTCCTTCCAGAAAAATGCCAGTAAATATAACCTAGGTGGAATCAGTTTAGAAAATATATCAGAGTTAACCAATAATAATAGAAACTATTCAGGAAAGAAATCTGATGATACCAATGGGTGTGAGAAATTGATTCCTGAAATTAATCATGAGAAAACTCATACTGGAGAGAAACTTAATGAATTTAATAAAAATGAGAGCACTTGCTATCATAATGAAGATTTTATTCAGCAACAGGAGAGTCACAGTGTGGAGTAACTTTTTGAATATAATGAACACATTAAAGCCTTCCACAGTAATGCCCTCTTCATTACTCAAGAGGGAACTCACACAAGAGAGAAACTCTGTGACTATGGTGAGTGTGAGAAAACCATCAAGGATGAGTCAAACCTCATGTTACATCAGGTAATTTTCTCAAGGAAGAATCACTATAAACTTAATGAATGTGGGGAAACCTGTGATAAGTCAGTCCTCTGGAAGAAACATCATAGACTTCACATGGGTGAGAAATACCACGAGCATAACGTATGTGGAAAAGCCTTCTTCCAGAAGTCAAACCTCACAGTACACCAGAAAACACACACAGGAGAAAAACCCTATCAATGTAATGAATGTGAGAAATCTTTTTACCATAAGCCAGCCCTCACTGTATATCAAATAATTCATACAGGAGAGAGACCCTATGAATGTACTAAGCGTGGGAAAACCTATCAGAAGTCAGCTCTCCGTTGTCAACATCAAAGAACACACACAGGGGAGAGGCCTTATAAATGTAGTGAGCGTGGAAAATCTTTCTCCCAAAGGTCAGACTTGACTGTGCATCAGAGGTCTCACACAGGAGAAAAACCTTATAAATGTTATGAGTTTGAGAAATCCTTCAGTATAAAGTCAAAACTTACTATACATCAGAGAATACACTCAGGGGAGAAGCCCTATGAATGTAGTGAATGTGGGAAGATGTATTATATGAAGTCAACCCTCAATAAACATCAAAGACTTCACACAGGGGAGAAAATATGTGAATGCAGTGAATGTAGGAAGACCTTCTGTGGGAAGTCAGTTCTCCTTAAACATCAGAGAGCTCATACAGGGGAGAAACCTTATGAATGTGTTGAATGTAGGAAAACCTTTTCTGAGAAGTCAACCCTCAGTAAACATCAGAGGATTCATACCGGGGAGAAACCCTTTGAATGTAGCAAATGCAGGAAAGCTTTCTGCCAAAAGTCACAACTCATTCAACATCAGAGAATTCATACAGGGGAGAGACCCTATGAATGTAAAGAACGTGGGAGAACGTTTTGCCAGAAGGCCTCCCTCAATGTACATCAGAGAACACACACAGGAGAGAAGCCCTATGATTGTAACGAATGTGGAAAATCTTTCTTTAATAGTTCAACCCTCGTTAAACATAAGAGAATTCACTCAGGGGAGAAACCCTATAATTGTAATGAGTGTGGGAAGACCTTCAGCCACAAACCCACTCTTGCCACACATCAGGGAATACACACAGAAGAGAAACAATGTAAAGACATTTGTACAAAACACTCCTCCCATAATTCAGAGCCTTTGGTATGACAGAAGCTATATCTGGGGAAGAAACTCTATGCGTGTAATGAATATGAGAAGTCCTTCTACCAGAAGTCAGCCTTCAGTTTATATCAGAGAACTCACACGGAAGAAACCCTGGCAGTGTTTTTATCAATATACATTTCCTTTTGCTACTGGGCACATTGCTAATCTGTATTTCTGAGTTTCTCTTGCAACCACGTGGGACAATGTGAATGAGAGCTGGCCAATGAGATGTGTGCATAATGATGTCATTCACTTCTAGGTCTGAGACATAATGGACTCCATGGCAGTCCTTTGTGTTCTCTGTTCTCTGTGGGGTAGGAATGTAGTTGCCTTCCATTGAGAGGTCTGTATGCACTGTATGTTGGTGAACTCACACAAGAGTGGAGACTCCTGTCAAAATCCTGAATGTTTAGAAGCCTCGTCCATAAATCAAACTCACTGTAATGGGAAAAATCAGAGTCAAGAAATCTATTGGTTACAACAAATTTAGAAAGGCTTTACTAAAAGGTGATTGATATTTCACTGAACCTCAGGTAAATCAGAGTACAGTAAAACTTTGTAAACGTTTGGCTTTCTGAAAGTTTTCACTAAAACATACTTTATTATATTTCAGAGAATTTTTACTGAGGGAAACAATTTAGAAAACAAAGAAATTTTTTTTTTAGAAAAATGTTTGTTTTGGTAACAAAACTTTTGCTAAATATAATAAAATATTTTCTATGTATGTAGCTGCTGTAGTACATGTGTTTTTGTAAAACATCACAAATATTTTGAATGAATCATGTATACAGCGTTATGTATGTGTGAAAAGTCCTTGAGCTGTGGGAGACTTTTGTATGTGAGTGTATTGTATAATATTTTCCGTGTTTAAAATTTTCACTGGAACCCAATAGAATCAAACTAAAACATCAAGATCCTTAATTTAATGATCATTATGACATAACTATCATTGTAAATATCACTGCAGTCTTTTATATTTTAACACTATATATATATATATATACATTTTAATTAGTTTATTTTTGGCTGCGTTAGGTCTTCGTTGCTGCATGTGGGCTTTTCTCTAGGTGTGGAGAGCAGGGGCTACTCTTCTATTTATTTATTTATTTATTTATTTATTTTGGCTGTGTTGGGTCCTCGTTTCTGTGTGAGGGCTTTCTCCAGTTGCGGCGAGCGGGGGCCACTCCTCATCGCGGTGCGCGGGCCTCTCAGTGTCGTGGCTTCTCCCGTTGTGGAGCACAGGCCCAGACTTGCAGGCTCACGGGCCTAGCCGCTCCGCGGCATGTGGGACCTTCCCGGACCGGGGCACGAACCCGTGTCCCCTGCATTGGCAGGTAGACTTTTAACCACTGCGCCACCAGGGAAGCCCGAGGGGCTACTCTTTGTTGTGGTGTGCAGGCTTCTCATTTTGGTGGCTTCTCTTGTTGTGGAGCATGGGCTCTAGGCGCGTGGGCTTCAGTAGTTGTGGCACGTGGGCTCAGTAGTTGTGGCTCGCAGGCTCTAGAGTGCAGGCTCAGTAGTTGTGGCCCATGGGCTTAGTTGCTTCGCGGCATTTGGGATCTTCCTGGACTAGGGCTTGAACCCGTGTCCCCTGCATTGGAAGATGGATTCTTAACCACTGTGTCACCAGGGAAGTCCAAACACAATATATATTTTATGTGAGATTATATGTGACACATTTAAAGTATCATGCTACAGTTGACCCTTGAATAACGCAGGGGTTAGGGACACTGAACCTCCGTGCAGTTGAAAATAGAGTATAAATTATAGTTGGCTTCTGTATCATGGTTCCACATTCACAGATTCAACCAACCATATATACTCCTGTAGTATTTACTATTGAAAAAAATCCACATATAAGTAGACCCACACAGCTCAAACCTGTGTTGTTCAAAGGTCAACTGTACACACATTTTCTCTACTATGTCCTGGCGTATATTAATGGGTATGGCCATTGTTACTGAACGGTCTGTTCAGTAAAGAAGGCAACAGTATTTTGCCAGCCACATGTTTCTCTAATAACAATTATTTACATACAAAATAGAGGCTAAGTTCACAATTTTTACCTCTAGCATAAGCCTGAATTTAAGAAAGCAGCTGTGAACAGTAATGCTCGAGAAAACAACCCCCTCTTTCAATATCCTGAAATGTTTAAATGGGGACCCTAAGTAGGTTTGAGTGTACCAGCCCAGTTTAGATGGAATTAGGAATTATTTGTATAGTAACATGCTATATATGGTTGTCTTTACTTCCTAGTATTAACAACCATGGTATGGTGCAGAAGTTGGCAGACATTTTCTGTAAAAGGCCATATAGTACATATTTTAACCTTGTAGGCCACATGTGCTTCCTGTCACTTTTCTTTTACAACCTGTAAAAACCATTCTTAGCTCATGGCCCATTGGAAAACAGGTTGTTGGCCAGGTTTGGCCTGTGGGCCAAAGTTTGCTGACCTCTGATATAGCAGTTAAGAGCATGGACTCTGGAACCAGAGTTACTAGACTCAAATCCCAGTTCTGCTGCATATTAGCTGTGTGACCTGGGCCACATCCCTTATCTGTTATGCAGTTCCTTATCTGCAAAATGATGATAATGATATTACCTACCCCATAGGGTTCTAGTGGAGATTAGGTAAGTTAGTAAATGTAAAGTACTTAGACCATTGGATAGAGTGTAGTAAGTGTTAGCTTTTCTACGAGTAGTATAATTTCCTTGCAACAGATTTGTAGGAGCTTTTACAGACTTTTGATTAGTTATTCAACAGCTGTCTCTCACTTTTTCCATGCCAGCAGAATGTTGTTTTTGTTTCATTGTCCAACTTTCCTCTGTATGACACAGGAGATAATGATCTAACCTAATTTATTTTCAGCTTTTTGACTATGACTGATAAATAAAATTGTAAGATACAGTTGGCCCTCCATACCCGAGGGTTCTACATCTATGCATTCAACCAACCACGAATTGAAAATATTTGAAAAATAAATTCTGGAAAGTTCCAAAAAGCAAAACTTGAATTTGCTGCATGCCAGCACTGTTTACATACCATTTACGTTGTGTTTACAACTATTTACATATTATTTGCATTGTATTGGGTATTATTTAATCTAGAGTTGGTTTAAAGTACATGGGAGGGTATGCATAAATTATATGCAAGTAATACACCATTTTATATAAGGGATTTCAGCATCCACGAATTTTGGTATCTGATGTGGGTCCTGGAACCCTTTCAGGACATTTGGTCCTGTCCAAAACATCCATTGAGACATTTGGTCCATGATCCATTAAATAATACAAACATTTAACTTCATTAAAAATTTATGTTATTTTTGTTGTATTTCATGATGGATTTTGGATTTCACATTTATTCTTCCTCGTCATGAAGTTTAGCAGGGTTACTCTTAAGTCGATGACCAATTGCTCTTGAGTATATTTTGACCTGATTATTGGTTTCACGTTCGTTATATCTGCTAACAATTTTGGTTGTATGAATTTGATTTTGTTACTATCGTTGTGAAATTGGTGGCCCTCTTTGAATGTGACTACCAAGAACTGGGTGATAACTTATTCATTGCTTTGCTATTCATCCTTTAACACTTCAGTAAATCTCCAAATTGAAGGATGATGCACTACCATCAGCTTTTGAAATTTGTTATGCCAGCCTTTTACTGTGTTGTTTGTCCTCTGATCGCCAGTTAGTACTGATGTATAAACATTCCAAGTTTCTGGTGGAAATCTTGCAGTTTCTGATCTTCTGCTTCTGCCATGCCTTCCATGAACATACACTCTCTCCACATAATCCATTAGGTATCTAAATTTTCTTTTACAGTCTCCACAGTGTACTCAGAAGTTTCATTTATAACTTCCATAGGCAAATGGAAGTTCAAACAACAGGGATGTACAGGTGTTACTGTACATTGTCATATACTCTGGCGTTAGATCCAAAGAAGACATTTTTTACCACAGTGATTGTGTAACAAGCATCCTTTTACTTATGCACTTGGTAGGGGTAGTTGAATCTTAACTGATATTTGCAATCTTGAAATCCGTCATGCATGATGAAGGGTTAATATTGAGGTTTCTTTCCCATACAAATGCAAGTACTTTCTCATACATGTATATCTGTGTCTTCTCATCCTTTCATTGTCAGTGCATAAATCGGCGGCATAGTATAACCCAGTACTAGACTGCGCACAGTAAATAATTGAGTGAAGTGTGTTGGTGTCATCTTGAAGATGCTATCAGTGAATCTTGTTGTACTGGCACTGATATAGTGAATATTGTCATAAGTTGTGTAAATAAGAATTCTTTTTTCATCTGGAGCACCAGAATCGTGCATAAAAAATGGTTTGCCTCATCTGGTCACTTTACACTCCTCTGGAATTTCAGTTCCATGCAATGATGTTGGGTTTGGAGGTCCATGGGTTCTGGAGCTCCCACCACCTCCCTTTTGGAGTATATTCAGGGTTTCATAAGCAGGTATGAGGAGACTGACATTGTTAATTCAGCATACTTCCTAACCTAGCAACCCCAGATTTTTATGATCTTGTTCATACACGAACTGCATGTTCCTTGGGAGTGTCAGTAGCTTCCATCATATTTTCTGAAAAGTTGATAACTCAAGAATGCAGTTCAAATGAGACCCCCAGGAAGCTCTCAGATGTCCTAGACTACCCCCCCCCAATCACCATTTCACTGGTTCAGTCTGCCTGGAGAGCAAGGTTAAGGAGTTGGGGCTGAGTGTCAGAGCTTCATTTGGAATTTTGTGATCAAATGTGTGGACTCAGCAGTTGCTCTTATGACAACTTCAGTGGCCATGAAAAATCATGTAGATGGCTCCAAGAGAGGTTCAAGGGAATCCATCTGATCCTTCCTTGTCTTGTGATCTTTCTTAGCACAGAACAAGGAGCTTTCCCTCCTTGGCTCAATCAGAGCCCTTTTCCTCTGAACTGAGGGATAAAGGACAAGATATCAGGTCTCTTTCTGCTTGAGGATAGGTAAGGACAATGATCTTTGTGTGGGCAGGATAGCTTTAACACCTAGAAATGTCTGAGGTTTTTTTCAAAGAAAAATCGCAAAGATTTGTTCTTTCAACTTAGAGATACTAGTAACAACTAGGCTGGTTTGATGAGTTACTATGGTAAAAGTTGCATGCAAAGAGTTAACAAATCAGAAGAGATACTCCTCAATCTGCCCTAGGTTAAATTTGTAAAGGTAAAGTGTTATTAATACAAATATTTCAGAAATTTTATACTTTATGGATATCTCTGGAGGTTTGTCAGTGCCCTCTCTGTTGATAATATGTTTATAACCATAGGAATAAAATTCTTAGGAAGTAGTTATGTACAATTCTTCAATAGAGAATTGTATTCTCATTCTGTTATTATTTGCTACAGATATAAATTAACCACAGCCACCAAGTGTCTGTCATCTGCAGATAGTTTTTCATTCTGAGGCTTGCCTGAGCACTCTGCTATAAGCTCAACAGGTCAGAGTTTCTGTCTTCAACAAAGGACAGTCATGGAGCCTCATGGAACAGTACTGTCCAAAGTACTTCAATGATGGATACTTCAAAGAATAGACCCCTGGTTACAGCTTCTGAGATAACATCACTTGGACAACTTTCAGACTTTACCAGTGGACTTGGGATTTCCAAGACTCTTCAGTCCAAAAGTAGATGGCTTCAGGAGAGCAGACTAGTAACCCAAGACCCAGAGGAACAAGAATATATTACATTGGATCAAATGAATTGATGAGAAAAATTTTATTATTGCTATTCATAGGAATATTTTATGTAGTTTTAATTTTCTATTTCCTGTATGTTATGGGATGAATTGTGTTCCCCCAAAATTCATATATTGAAGTCCCAACACCCAGTACCCCAAACATGACAGTATTTGGACATAAGATCTTTATAAAGATATGATAAAGTTAAAATGAGGTCTTAAGGGTGGCCTTAATGAATCTGACTGATGTCTTTATAAGAAGAGGAAATTTGGACACACAAAGAGACATTAGGAGCACACACAAACACACACAAACGGGAAAGTCCACATGAGGACACAGCAAGAAGGTTGCCGTCTGCAAGCCAAGGGAGAGAGGCCTCTTGAGAAACCAAACCTACTGACACCTTGATCTTGGACTTCTAGCCTTCAGAACGGTGAGAAAATACATTTCTGTTGTTTAAGCCACTCAGCCTTTGGTTTGTTACAGCAGCCTAGCAAAATAATTAACTGGATTTATGAGGAAACTTTTCTATTTATAATCCAAAACAATTTAGTAGACTCTGCTTTTGTAAACTAAATTGAAACATTAAAAAATGATGTCTGAGTCTCACTGGCATCTCAGAATTCAGAAACTATTACTATGTCTCCTTACTTTCGTGGCAATATAGTTATTTTCATAGGTTCAATAAGAATCTTTCCTTTTTAACCAGGATATATTTGGACAAATTGATTGCACAACTAAGGACTTAACTAGAGCATCACATTTGTTAGTGTTGCATATTTGATTGGGTATGATGTCTTTATTGTTTTTTTTTAAGGTTTTTGGGTTTTTTTTGATGTGGACCATTTTTAAAGTCTTTATTGAATTTGTTACAACATTGCTTCTGTTTTATGTTTTGGTTTTTCCCCCGGAGGCATGTGGGATCTTAGCTCCCTGACCAGGGATCAAACCCATACCCCCTGCATTGGAAGGCGAAGTCTTAACCACTGGACTGCCAGGGAAGTCCTGGGTATGATGTCATTTTTAAGGAACAAGGTCTACTTATGAAGCCAGTGCCTACAAAGCCCTCGAAGGAAAACTAGCCTGATAGTGTCTTACAGAATTCCAGCCTTACCTTGCAGTCAAAAAGATGATTTTCTGGAATGCCAGGAACATTCGCAAATTTAGAGGATTTTGAGAAAGAGCAATTCACCCAAATGTCTAGGTACCATAAATCTGATGAAATTTGGTGGAGTTTCTTGGGATGGGTTTCCTAGCTCCTGGGATACCAAATACTAGTGGCTTTAAAAAGTACTGCTAAGTATCTCGGTAAGGCTAGGTCTTTAGCATGTAACAAAAAGTTTCACATGGATTCAAGATTTAGAATTTAAAAACTGACCTGTCAAAAGTATTTTAGAATATTAATAAAATGTTCTGTCGCTTTTGTAATTATTTACTGAGCATCAACTATGTGCCAGATCCTGTTCTATGGTTTAGGCACAAAGTGAGCAAACGAGACAAAATTGTGATCTGAACAGAGCTTGCATTCTTGTGGTGGAAGCAGCCAGTAAGCGCAGAAGGTATTCAATATAATAAAAAAGATGATAGGGTTCTCCAGAGAATTAGAATCAGTAGGAGATATGTATATACATGAAGCCCAAGGAAGTCACTTTTGAGCAAAATGTGTAACTCTTCAATGGTCCTTCGACATCAGATGAAATAAAAATTGAAACTTTGCAATGTGATGACATAGAAATCACTGGGGAATTTATTGAAGGTAATTTAGAGCAGTGGGTGTGAAATCAAAATTGTAGTGCATTGAAAAGTAAGGTAAA
This sequence comes from Eschrichtius robustus, assembly GCF_028021215.1. Taxonomy (NCBI): domain Eukaryota; kingdom Metazoa; phylum Chordata; class Mammalia; order Artiodactyla; family Eschrichtiidae; genus Eschrichtius; species Eschrichtius robustus. The sequence continues at coordinate 6,051,381 of NC_090830.1, read as the reverse complement.
GTGAGAAAATGGAGACTGAAAGTTGACAACACTTTTGAGAAGCATCTCTTTATGAGGGAAAAAAGAAAAAGTATGTGGCTGCTGGATAATGTGAGGCCAAAGGAGAGAGGCTATTTAAAAAGCTTTTTATTATAGAAGTTTAAAAAAATATATACAAAAGTAGAGGGGATTGGATGATGCCCTTCACTTGGATCAACAAATGTCAACATTTTGATACACTTCTTTTATCTTTTTTTCTTTTATGTTTTCTTGTCAACTTTTAAAGCAAATCTCTGATACCATATCATGTTACTCCTACATACTCCAGAATGGATCCTAAAAAATAGACATTTTCTTGTATAACACCACAGTGCTGTTATCAAACCCAACAACTTTAGTAATTCTTTAATGTTATTTAATGTCCAATCTACACTCAGAATTCCTGATAGTCTCAAAAATATCTTTTTATAGTTGGTGTGTTCAAATCGGGATTCAAACACAGTCCACACTATGCATTTGGTGGTTAGGTCTCTCAAGTCTTTTTTAAATTGAATGCTGTCTCCCACCCCTTTTTTTTATGCCATTGACTTGAAGAAAACAGGTCCATTGCCCTGTAATATATTGCTTGATTGTTGATTTGGCTGATTGCTTCCTGGTGGTGGCATTTGAAATTGTTCTCAAATCCCTTGTATTTCCTATAAGCAGGAAGTTAGAACTGAAGGCTTGACTAGATTCAGGTTCAGCTTTTGAGGGCCCGAATACTTGATAGGTGGTGCCGTATACGTCATCATCATCATGAGTAGACACCTAATCTTTTTTTTTTTTTTTAAATTTATTTATTTATATATTTATTTATTATTTTTAGCTGTGTTGGGTCTTCGTTTCTGTGCGAGGCCTTTCTCTAGTTGCGGCAAGCGGGGACCACTCTTCATTGCAGTGCGCGGGCCTCTCATTATCGCGGCCTCTCTTGTTGCAGAGCACAGGCTCCAGACGCGCAGGCTCAGTAGTTGTGGCTCACGGGCCCAGTTGCTCCGCGGCATGTGGGATCTTCCCAGACCAGGGCTTGAACCCGTGTCCCCTGCATTGGCAGGCAGATTCTCAACCACTGCGCCACCAGGGAAGCCCCGACACCTAATCTTTGACACTCACACTTACAGTGACCCTAAGATTGATTGATGGCTTTAGGTGATGACAGCTTGGTGGTTTTGTAAAGTTCCCTGTCAACTTTCCTCTAATCCTCATATCATCATTAATAAATATTGCATGAAACAATTATTTCATGAGGGTCAAAAATGTATTTTTCTAATTAGATCATTTCCATATTGTGTGGTAAGAGTATATTTAGCTTTGTAAGAAATTGCCAAACTGTCTTCCAAAGGGGCTGTACCATTTTGCATTTCCACCAGCAATGAATGAGCATTCCTGTTGCTCCACATCCTCACCACCATTTGGTCTTGTAGATTTTTTAAAAAATTTAGTCATTCTAATATGCGTGTAGTATTATCTCATTGTTGTGGTAGACTTACTTTGAAAATCATTTGGCAGTATCACATGAGCTCCTCTGATCTGGCAATTTCACATATGTACCAAGAGACATTGTTTATAAGAGCAAAACCAAAAACTAGTAGCAACCCAAACATATAGTAGACAGAAGAATGAATAAATTTATAATATTATATTCATATAATAGAATACTATGTAGCAGTCTAAAAATATTTAACTTAATACATAATTTATGGAAGTGTACATAGCAATAAAACTATAATGAATATGATATTCATAATGATAAAATTATTAATAAGGGTCGCTTTTTTCAGGATCTCATAGCGGAGGGCACACAGGGAGCTTTAAAGTTATTGGTTATATTATTTTCCTTAAGTTGGGTAATGTGTATGCCTGTGTTTGTTTCATTCTTTGTATCATATATGTATTATTTACATTGCATTTTTTTATACTGGTGGCCAGGGGCATTGCACTATTTCATAATGCAAAGAAATAAGTACTTGATAGACAAAAATATTAATTCTCTTTACCCTAAATGGTTGCAGTCTTTGCTCATGTGTCTTTTTCTCATATGTAAACCTCTTCCTTATCTTCTTCAACCATGTTAACCCTTTTTTTTTTTTTTTTTTGGCTGCGGCATGTGGGATCTTGGTTCCCTGACCAGGGATCGAACCCATGCACCCTGCATTGGGAGTGGAGAGTCTTAACCACTGGACCGCCAGGGAAGTCCCTATGTTAACCCATTTTTTAAAAGTAATTTATTTTTGGCTGCGTTGGGTCTTCGTTGCTGTGCGGGGGCTTTCCCTAGTTGTGGCGACCGGGGGCTACTCTTCGTTGCAGTGCTTGGGCTTCTCATTGTGGTGGCTTCTCTTGTTGCAGAGCAGGGGCTCTAGGTACGCGGGCTTCAGTAGTTGTGGCACGCAGGCTCAGTAGTTGTGGCTCGCGGGCTCTAGAGCACAGGCTCAGCAGTTGTGGCGCACGGGCTTAGTTGCTCCGTGGCATGTGGGATCTTCCCGGACCAGGGCTCGAACCCATGTCCCCTGCATTGGCAGGCGGATTCTTAACCACTGTGCCTCCAGGGAAGTCCCTGTTAACCCATTCTTGATGAATCTTCTGAAAAATGGCCTGAGAGCTCTAGCACATGCTGTTCTTTCCCTTACCTGAAATCCGATAGCTTTGCCATTTGTGATAGTCAATTTTATGTGTCAACTTGAGTAGGTCACAGTACCCATATAATTCATCAACCAGTTCTGATGTTGCTCTGCAGGTTTTTTTTTTTTTGAGATGAGATGAACATTTAAATAAGTAGACTTTGTTAACCAGATTACGTTCCATAATGTGGGTGGGCCTCATCCAATCAGTTGAAGGCCTTAAGAGAGGGCATTCTGTCTCTAGAGACTCAGGCTGCAACATTAATTCTTCCCTAGGTCTCAGACTGGTGGCTTACCCTGCACATTTCAGACTTGCCATTCCCACAATCATGTGTGCCAGTCCCTTAAAATAGATCTCTCTCTTTCTCTCTCTCTACGTACACACACACCCCTATTGGTTCTGTTTCTCTGGAGAACTCTAACATGTCACTTACTGTATATCCATTTTTGAGATAACATATTAAAAGCATCTGGAAGTGCCTGTCAAATTGTAGGTACTTATAAGCATTCATGTTTTTTCTCTGACTTCTGCTTTCTATCTGTATTGTTTAACAGGTGCATGTTTTGTTTTCCTGTATTAGTTGTTGATTGCTGTGTAACAAATTACCCCAAAACTTAGTGGCTTGCAGCAACACTTTTATCTCACAGTTTCTGTGGGTCAGCATCTGGGCACAGCTTAGATGGGTGCCTCTGGCCTAGGGTCTCTGACAGACCACAGTCTTGGCTGTTATCATCTCAAAGGTCGACTGGGGAAAGATAAGCTTCCAGGCTCACTCACCGTGGTTGTTGGCAGGATTCAGGTCTGTGCAGGCCCTTAGCCTGAGGGCCTCAGTCCCTCACTGAGGGGAACACTTGGAGGCTGTCCTCAGCTTGCTTCATGAAAGTGTGCAAGCTGAGATGGCAGGAGAGAGTATACCCACAGGAAGGAAGTCACAGTCATTTATAACTTAACCACGGAAGTGACATCCCATCACTTTTGTTAGTTTCCATTCATTAGAAGCGAGTCAGTAGGTCTGGCTTCAAACGCCAGGGCGAATTCAGAGGTGTGAATACCAGCGGGTGGGGATCATTGGGATCATGTCAGAAGATGCCTACCACATTTTCATTTAAATCCATTCATTATTCAACAAACAGGTATTATATATGCCAGGCACTGTTCTAGCCACTTGTACCAGTGAATAAAACATACAAAATTCCCTGCCTTTAGCAGAGAGAGAGAGAGTTAATTACATGTTTGTATGTTTCAAGGTGATAAATGCTATAAAAATTAGGTCAGGATAAGAGCACTGGGGGTAAGGGTGGGAAGTCAGAAAAGGCTTCAGAGAGAGGGGACAGTTGAGCAAAAGCTTAAAGGGGGTGAAGGAACTGGCTACATGAATATCTGGAGGAAGAGAAACCAGTGCAGAGACTCAGAGGCAGGAACATACCTGCATCTTCAAGGAAGAGCAAGGAGGCCAGTGGCACTGAAGTCCAGTGAGCAAAGGAGAGTGTAATAGGAAATGAGGTCTGAGAAGATGGGACCGAAGTCTGCAGAGCTGGGAGGTTATTGTAAGGATTTTGACTTTTTCCTGAAGTGAATTGGATGCCGTTGAAGGGCTCTGAGCAGACGAATAACATGATCTTACATGTTTGTTTTATAAACTTGAAAATTAAATATAATATACACTCAGAAAGCACACAAAGCACAAGTGTACAGCCCAATAAATATTTACAAAGTAAAAATACCCATCAGTTAGCACCAGATGAGGAAAGAGAACATCACTGGCATTCGAGAAGCTGTCCCCAGGGCCCAACCTAGTCATACATCCCTCCTCTACAAAAGTAAATTATCTTGACTTCTATCACCTAGTTTCAAATTTTATATAAATGGAGTCATACAACATATTATCTTGTGTCTCGCTTCTTTTGCTGAATATCATCTATGTTGTTGCTCAATGCAGCTTATTTTCATCGTTACGTATTATTCCATTGTATAAATATACTATAGTTTATTCATGCTTCTATTGATGGACTTTTGGGGTTTTCCAAGTTTGGACAATGCTATGAACATTCTTGTACATGTCTTTCAGTATATATTTTTGTCGCTGGCTTGTAGAGTAGGTGTATGCTCAGTAATAATAAATATGCCAAACCATCTTCCAAGGTGTTTATACCAATTTAAATTGCGATTGATGCCTTACGTTTTTACAGGATCACTCTGGCTGCTGCATTGTGAAGTGACTGTGCAAGGGTAAGGGTGATTGGAGGAAGACTAATTAAGAGGTCATGCAGTAACCCATTTGTGGTAAGATGGGGCTCAGCCCAGAGCAGGAGTATTGGAGATGGTGATACGTGGTTGGATACTGGTTATATTTTAAAGGTAGGATCAACAGGAATTTCCTGACAGGTTGGATATGGAGGATAGAAAAAGAGAGGAGGCCAGGATGTGTCCACGGTGTTTGGCCTAATCATCTTTATGGACAGAACTGTCATCAACTGAGATAAAAGCTGGGCAGCCAGTTAGAGAGAAGATCATTAGTTCCATTAGGGCCTGTTACATTTGAGATGTCTATTTGACATCCAGCTGGATTGTCAGGGAGGTGGCTGGAGTTCAGGAGAGAGGTCTGAGTCATTGATACAAATTTGGGAATTGTTGGCAAATGATATTATATTGATCAGGGTCCAGTCGGGAAAAAGAAACCACACTGTAATTTGAACAGGCAAAGTTTATGTTAAGAATTATTACAGGATGGTATTTTACAACAATTCAACAGTTACAGGCTAGGACTTCTGTGGAAGTATCTCTTTCCCTTTTCCCTTCTTCCTCAACCCTCTCCTTTCCTTTCCTCTTTGAAATTTAACCTGGTGGATGTGGACTTACTGCTGCTGAGAGCCATCTTGATACCAAATGAAGCCTAAATACAGAATCCATGATAAAGGAAAACATAACCACAAATGGAGAGATGTGCCATTATGTGTGCCCTTGAATCAAGCTTTTCTTGAAGTAATTTATACTCTTGGGCCTGTCAGCTGTATTAACCAATACATTCTCCATTTGCCCAGTCCAGTTTGGATTCTATTTTCTGATACTCACTACAGGAAGAGTTATAATACAGATGCTTAGTTTTCAGTGTGTTTGCAGTATTTTCTTGAGAAATATTAGTTTCTCATTTCTCCTGTATTAGCCTTGGTGTCAAACTACCTGGTTTAAGTCTTGATCCTGACACTGTTAAGTGATCATCAGCTACTAAAGCTCTCTTTGCCTCATTTTCCTTAGTAATAAATTGACAATAAAAATATACCTGATAGTGGTTTTGTGAGGAATAAATGAGATGAAATGTAAAGTGCTTACTAAGGTGTCTTTCACATGCTAAATAAATGTTAGCTTTATAAATGTTTATAAATTTATAAATGTTATTTAGCTTTATAAAAAGCTAAATAAATGTTAGCTTTTTTTTACTGTTTAATAATTAAATAGTGTTTGTTATTATTTTCCATTGCTGAGAGATATTTGATTTATCCTGCAGTGTGTTTTGCTATAAATCTGCATATTTTTAGCCTTTAATTTCCCAATTACTGAATTTTAAGGCTGTAGTGTGTTCCAGAATAAATCATCCATATCACTATTGCTGAAGTGTGTGTAAACATAATCTCTTCCTATAACTTATTTTGTACATGTCATTGGTGACATATCATAGCCTATGAAATTCTCTTATTTAAGAAACTTATAACAAATGATAAAAGGAGAATATAAAAATTACTGAATTAACTGTGCAAAAAAACCCCAAGAATTATTAACTACAACAGGGAATTGGAGCAATGAGGCATGGACTTAGTAAGAAGTAAAGAGAACTCTAAAGCGTATAAGAACAGCAGATGTGAGGAGCAGCCACTACCCTAGGGTGGAGGTGGAGGGCCCAGGAAGAGGTCCCTCCCCCAGCCCCACACTTGCCCCCCAACAGCTGAGATCCAGACCTCACTGGAGGGGTGTGGCCATGGCCTACCAGTGTCAGGGGAGTCCCTGTGGTGCTGCACCACTGGAACTTGTTGGAAATCCCTCTTTAGGTGCTGGGGAAAGGGGCGGTGCCTTGCGAGAGTCACGCCATGACACAACTGCTGGGAAGTTGGGATGGGGGAATGGGGGGCTGCTGGCCACCACATACCGGAGGAGCTGGCCCTGGAGAAGTACCCACCTTCAGAAGCCCAGCCAGGAAGCACAGCAGAACCAGGAAGAAAGACTGCTTCCTCCTGCAAAGTCTCTCCGTCACCCTCTATTGACAACACCTAACATCATACCAGTGTCAAAGGAAATATAAAGGGCCTAACTCCATTTTTGCAGAGTAGGTAATGAAGGATGAATTTGTAGCACAGTTACAATAAATCAGTGACTGATACAGATGGCATATAAAACTAAAAGACAGAATGAAGTCACCAAGGGAATAAGTATAGACACAGAAGAAGACCAAAGGCTGAGCCCTGTGGGCTACCACTTTAATAGGTCAGGCAGGAGTGGAAGAACCAGCAAAGGCCACCGTGGAGGAGCAGCCAGGGTGGCAGGTGGTATTCTGGGAGCAAAGTGAATCAAAGAATAGGAGGAGAGGAATCAGAAAACATACTGACAGTTCTTTTGTGAAATTTTGCCTCAAAGGGGAGCAGGGGAAAGGTGTGGTAACACAGAGGAAATGGGGTCATGAGGAGTTTGTTTGTTTTGAAGATGAGAGAAATAACGCATGCTGTATGATGGGAATAGTCCAATGAAGACATGATGCTGGGGAGAGAATAGATGGGCTGGAGTGACGCCCTGGAGTAGTGAGGGATGATGCGATCCAGCACTCAAGTACAGAATTCCTTTAGGTGGACACAGGGGTAGTTCATCTACAGTAACAGGCAGGCAGCAGAGAGGGAGGGACACAGCTGGATGTGGTGGTGGAAGTCTTTGGTGACGGGAGTCTCCACTTCCATTTTCTCAGTGAAGTAGGAAGCAAGGAAGGGGGAGGTGGTGAGAAGGATCGAAGAGGGAAGAGGAGGTGTGAAATACACATTTAGAAGAATGGCATAGACCAAGCAAAGTTAGAATTATTAAAGTGAGGGTAGTCCACATGGTTCTGGGTTTTCCTCCAGCCATGCACTGCTGTAGTATGAAGTAGATGGGCAATTGGGTTTATCCAGGGCTCTCAATTTACCCAGCAGGTATGATGAGGTGACAGGGAGGGGAGGGAGTTGAGGATGCAAGACACTGATGATAATGATTCACCATGGAGTTTAAGCTAGGTTACTAGGGAGGGAGAAGTCATAAGGGAATAAGGTAGTACGATGTGGGTTGGAGGTCTTGATTTCAGGGCATTAGAGGGAGTAACCTGGAAAGAAAGCAGGTGGTGGTTATAGTGGGATGCTTCCAGGGTTCCATTCCTTGAACGGGACAAAGTCTAGGGTGTGATCACAGGGAGAGTGAGAGTCTGAGGTAAGAAAGAGGATAAGAGTGGGATTCATGGAGCCAAGAGGTTGTTAGAAGGATTACGTACCTGTATACTGAAATCTCCAAGAAGTGAGGGGAACAGTGTTGTAGGGTGTCACAAAATTATAAGCTCTTCACAGATGAGAGAAGTGTGTGCCCTATACAGTAGCCTCCCAAGCACAGCACAGAATGTGTAGTGTAGGCAGAGTGAATACCTGTGGGATGCTGAGGGAGAGAACAGGTCCGCTGTGAAAAGGCATGAAGCATAGATGAGCCTAGTTTTGTGAGGTAGAAGAACTGAGTCTCGGGTGCTTTGGTGGGATCATATTGAAAAGAAAGCCTCCAAGACAAGAGGGAGATTCAAACTCTGAAAATGTACCTAGCTTTGTAGGCACTAGGGTATTCCAGCTCACCCGAGAGGTGGGAATTGGCAGAGCACTGGGAAGGCAAAGTTGTGCTTCAAGAAAACGGCAAGAAGTGCATCCCCCAGGGAAAGCTCTTTTTCCTGCAACAGGGAAAGGCCAAAGCATTTCGTGCTGGGTCAGAGTCTGTCCCTGCCCTCAGAGTGTTGGTCCCAGCAAAAGAGGGTCCTAGCACTAAAGACGTCCGAGAAATCTCCAGCTCTGTCATCTTTAAGGATGAGCAAGCGGACCAACCGGTGCGACTCCCATCCGAGTGCTACTCCATTGGGCCAGTCGGAGGACGCAGTGCCTGGGGCTTTAGGAGTTGGCCGGCGCAGTGACTCCGGGGTGACCAGGATAAATGTGTTATTTCTGGCTTTTGTCCCGAACCAGGGAGCGGGTACCATGCCGCACCGTCACCACGGCCTCCGGGTGAACTCGGGCGTGCGCTGCACCCGGGGCTCGGAGACCCAGGGTATCACCAGTGCAGTGCGGTTGCTGGGCTGCAAAGCGACGCCCTGCGGCGCGGCAGCGGGGCGGGGTGGGGCGGGGCTCCAGGTGGAGAGCACCGCGCAGACTTTGCCTGCGTCCGCCCTCAGCCAATCACGAGCCTTCCTTCGGCTTTCCCCTGAAAGTCGTCCTTCCGCAGTTCTCTTTCTTCAGCCTCCTTGTTTCCCGCCGGCGTGTAGAGTCCTCGGGTACGTTGCATTTCCGTTTCCGGCGCTGTCCATGCGGGCCTGAGGAGGAGCTGCAGTTGTGTTCCCGGTAACGGTCGCGGGCTGGGGGAGGCGGCGGCGGTGGGGTCTTCGGGGCTGGGGCTCCGGGAGGGTCGCGAGTCGCGCGCGTGGTAAGGTCCTCGCTCGGTTCTCCCGGACAGTCTACTCCCGAGCAGCGCCTCGTGGCCCGGGCAGACATATTTGGTACCTGCCGGAGAAGTGCTGAATGAATTCACGCAGAGAGCCGGCACCGGGAGGGGAGGTGACAGGGAGAGATGAGAGGTCGTTTCCTACCGGGGTAATGCTTGCAGGTGACTTAAACCGGAGCCAGATCTGTGGACTCCAAATTGTGCTTTTCCCACCCCCATACCCCGAAAAAAGGAGGAAGGCATCCGTACAAGTTCGGAACCCAAATATAGTGGAGAAGAAAAATAAATGTCTCTGGAATTCTACAGCTGTTTAGTGAAAGCGTTCCTAGAACCCAGCTCTCCTGACTCCCGGCTAGGGTTTTTTGACATTATGCTGGTATATGTGGACTTTCTGTTTCCTCTGGTGTGTGTCCGTGGGAACCTCTGGCTGACCTCCAGCGGTTGTGCACACTTCTGATGCGGCCCTTATAGCATGGTACAGAAGACGTACGTTTGTATTTCTTCCACTAGTTCAGATCGCAGCTGTAGCCGTTTCTATGCACAATGCCTAGTGCATTATAGGCCGATGCAAATATTTATCGAACTGAAATGAATTCAGTACCTTAATTGAATGAAGTGACCCCACCCCACCCTTTTTTTTTTTTTCAAGCGAGCGCAGCAGATTGTATGCGACCCAATTTCCTAAAGAACTCTCTAATCCAGTGGTTTCCAACTTATGGGCCATAAATTCCTGGGCCTCTCAGAAGTCATTGTAAGGGTTTCTACAAATCCATGTTCCATGTGGTGTCCAGGCGTCATCCACAGTCAGTCAGATCTCACGCATGGAGATATTGCTGTTTTTTAAAGGCAAATAGATGAGTATTAGAACTTGAAAATTTTACATATTCAACAGTTTTAAAAGTAATACTGCTATTATGTTGGAGGGTTGTTAAAATGCTTTAGTTGTTCAGAGTAAAATATCTTAAAAATAGTGTAAGTTTGGAGGCCATTTCATTAGTCCAGTTGATATTTAGGGCTGAGTTAGTATGGTAACCACTAGTCACATATGGCTATTTAAATTTAGAGTTGAATTAATTAAAATTAAATAAAATTTAAAATTCAGTTTCTCAGTTTCACTAGGTACGTTTTAAGTTCTCAGTAGCTACATGTGGCTGGTGGCTACTGTGCTGAAAAATGTAGAATATTTTCATCACTGCAGAAATGGACAGTGCTGATGTAGACATTTAAGACAAATAAAAAGTCACTTAAGCAGAGGTAACTAATTTATAGCATAATAGAGATAAGTGAAATTGGGGATAATTTATTTATTTATGGCTGTGTTGGATCTTCGTTGCTGCGTGCGGGCTTTCTCTAGTTGCGAGCGGTGGCTGCTCTTCGTTGCGGTGCGCGGGCTTCTCATTGCAGTGCCTTCTCTTGTTGCGGAGCATGGACTCTAGGCACGCCGGCTTCAGTAGTTGTGGCACGAGGGCTCAGTAGTTGTGGCTCGTGAGCTCTAGAGCTCAGGCTCAGTAGTTGTGGCGCACGGGCTTAGCTGCTCCGCGGCGCGTGGGATCTTCCCAGATCAGGGCTTGAACCCGTGTCCCCTGCATTGGCAGGCGGATTCTTAACCACTGCACCACCAGGAAGTCGCAAAAGTCGGGGTAATATTAAGCAGTTTCCATGCCTGTTGGGTAAACAAATATATATCTCTTCGAAAAGACGTAAATGAAATTTACTGTTTTTCTATGGGTGTTTTCTGGATTCTAAAATGCTTCCCCTGCCCCCACCCCACTCAGTATAGGTTAGAGTTAGTTGTGGTTTGGTAAAAAGCTACTATGGAGACTAAGGACCAGAAGAAACATAGAAAGAAAAACAGTGGGCCCAAAGCTGAAAAGAAGAAGAAACGTCATCTGCAGGATCTCCAACTTGGAGATGAGGAGGATGCCCGGAAGCGAAACCCCAAAGCATTTGCCGTCCAGTCTGCTGTGCGGATGGCGAGATCCTTTCACAGGTATGTTTAGCTGGAGTCTAGTGGTTCTTCCAGTTATTCTTTTTAAATAGTAGGAGCCTCTCCAGAGGTTTGGATTCACGAGTCTGTTCCAACTCTGAAGGACATGGAGATGCAGGTCGTATATTTTATACTGAAATGTGAGAAGTCTTTCCTGTGGACGTCACTTTGCCTCCAGCATCTGCACACTGATTGGCTTCTTTTGTCCAAGAGAAAAAGAGTTTTTCTTTATAGAATTTGTTGTTTGTAAACTTTAAACAACCTCTGTGGTAACAGGTGTGCTTGTGTTTTTTTCCGGATATGTTTCATATAATTGGAGTATGTAGTATTAAACAGCTTTATTTAATGGGTCCTTATTGTAGGTACTTTAAAGGCAATGTACTTTAAACATTATTGAATTAACTTCTCCTAGTAGGAGAGCCAAATTTAACCCAATAGCCTCTGCTTTTATTTATTATGGTGCACTGCCTCCATGTTTGCCTCTTGTTTTCTTTTTAAGCTATTAAAGTCAACCAGATTTAAGGTGTGTATAGTTTTCAGTTCTGCTATTGTGTTGTATATATTTACTGAAGTGGTTATTTGGATTGGGGCCAGAAGTTAACAAGTTAATTGTATTCACACATTGTCTGTTCTGCTCTCTTTAAAGTTTGTGCTTCTAGGGATGATGCCATTTATATTTTGAAAGTGAATTTACTTTTTTTTTTTTTTTAAACAAATAGGACTCAGGATTTGAAGACAAAAAAGCATCACATTCCAGTGGTTGATCGAACTCCACTAGAGCCCCCACCAATAGTGGTAGTGGTGATGGGGCCTCCAAAAGTTGGAAAGAGCACTTTGATCCAGTGCCTCATTCGGAACTTTACCAGGCAGAAGCTGACAGAGATCAGAGGCCCTGTAACAATCGTGTCAGGTAGGAGGTGCTGTCATCTGTGGGACATGCATGTCTTTGTTTAACATTTTCTTCACTGGTAAATGGTAAAGTAATACTGTCACTCCATGTTACTGCTCTTGTACTTTTATTAAGGCGGCTGTAGCTTCAGAAAAGGATAGATTCCCAGAGATAATAATGATGTAGATGTATACCTTATTCTAACTGCTGTATGGATTTGCCAGCTGTGCTCCTCTGAAAGGCTTGGCAGGCCTGGGCAGGCTGGCTTGGTCATGGTGAGCACCTTCATTTAACAGACAGTGAGCACCTGCTATGTACCAGGTGCACCTGTTTGCCCTCCTGAAGCCACGTTCTTGTGGAAGTGAAGGAGTTTTTCCTTTCTTTTTCCTGTGAGAACTTGTCTGCTCTGGGAAATGGTGATGTTTCTAAAGTCTGAGGGAGGATGAAACAAATTCCCAGATGGCAGTGGTAGAATCTGAAATCTCTTCTCATAGTAATAACATAGTTGGATTGAGCCTTTTCTTTTTCTTTAAGGCATTCCCATCATTTTGACTGATTTCTTTTAGCTTAATTTAGAAATAATGATCGCTCCATGAATATTCTGTCGCATTAGGTTTGAGGGTTTTTTCGCGGTAGTGAGAACAGGGGAAGCTTTGATAGAGACAGAAGCTTTGGCCCACTGCTGAACAGCGGGATCACATCCATCATGAAGCCTACTTGTCTGCCCATTCCAGTTGGAATTTTACCTGTTTGAGCACTTGATTCCTATGGGTAGGCTTTTGATATTATTTTAAAATTAGAGAACATAACAAGAAAACTAATTTACTTTATTTGAAATTTACTTTATTTGATCAGTTTTCTCCTATAAAAATGAACTTCTGGCATACTCTTGTGAATGTACGAGGTGCTTTACTAGATGCAATTAAAAATAATAATTAGAGTTAACAGATTTTTTTCCAAGGCTTTTTAAAAGTAAAATTTTTATCTTTTCACTTATAGGTAAAAAGCGCAGACTCACCATTATTGAATGTGGATGTGACATTAACATGATGATTGATCTGGCTAAAGTAGCGGATTTGGTAAGTCATTGGGGGCAGCATGGGTTTCTGATGGGGATTTACAGCAATGTGACAGGTTTTTTATCCCATGTTGAAGGGAAGAAAGATTTAAGATTATTTAAAAAATGATGAGTATCATCAGGGATACAAAAGATGTGTTTGAATTGATGATGATAATAATTGTTATAGTAAACATAGAATGTGCAGAATGAAATGTATTCTGAAATCTAAAAGCAGACCATAGGTCAGAGAAAACCTTTAATGAATGTAGCTAATAAAAGCTCATTAAGATATGCATACATACATACAAGTTTATAATAGTACCATTTCTTGGACCCTTACTAGGCACTGTGCTAACAGCTTTCTACAAATTTAGCTCATCTAATCCCCCAGTATGCCTTAGAGGTAAGTAGGTATTATCTCTAGTTTACGTATGATGAAATCGAGGCTCCCAGAAGTTAAGCAATTTTTCTGAGGATGAGAATTCTGCTCTTGATGGTGCCAGAAACTCTGTTCTTAATGATTATGATAAAATATGGATCTTTTTACCATATTGGGTAAAAAATCTCATGGATTACCCTTGAGAAGTTGTCAGAGTTTATAATAGAAAATCTATACTGTACTCAGCATCTGGAAATTGTGCAGCCTTGATTGCATTTACAGAAATGTTAATGTCTGTTAATTAGCTTTAAAACTAGCAAAAATAAGCCAAAAAGGAAAAAAAAAATTAAACCATATTGATTAGGAAGTGTGGGGTAACAGATACCTTGTTGGGTTTTTTTTTTGTTTTATTTAACCCCTTCTGAAGAGCTGTTTGGGACAAAGAGCTACAGATTTTACCCTTTGGCTCAGGAAGTCTCCTAAAACATAAAATAAAAAGTAACTTAATATAGATGTTACAGTTGTGCCATCTTAATATCAGAAAATAAGTACCATTCAAATTTTGAATATGTAGTGCTGCCATTAATAAAAATAAGTGTGTTATTGCCAACACAAAATAGTATAAACTTATTAAATCTTGTGTACTTGAAATGATTGAAATAGTTCAGCATGTCATTAGTTTCTCTTTTATGTAACATATGTTGTATACTAATCTTAAAAGCATACACGTATTAAGAAAGATGCCATTCATATACATCTTTTTAAGATTTAAAAAGGAACACATGCATTTGGTAAGATATTCAAACTGTGCTACAGGGTATGCACAATGCATGATTTTGCTTTCCTTGCTCTGACCCCTAGTCTCTCAGTCCCTCTCAGCAGTATTTTCCAGGTACGTATATAAATATACATACAACCCTTTTAAAGCACACACTGTTTATCATACACAGTGTTCTGTGCTTTGCTTTTTTTCACTTAGTATGTCTTGGAGGTGTAAAATAAGCACTAAGTTCAACCTCATTCTTTTTAAGTGTTCTGTTGTCTGTACCATTATTTATTTAGCCTAGCTTAATGTGTTTTTGTTTTTGTTTTATTTATTTTTGGCTGCATTGGGTCTTTGTTGCTGTGTGCGGGCTTTCTCTAGTTGCGGTGAGCGGGGGCTATGCTTGGTTGCGGTGAGCGGGCTTCTCATTGCAGTGACTTCTCCTGTTGCGGAGCGTGAGCTCCAGGTGCGTGGGCTCTAGAGCAGAGGCTCGGTAGTTGTGGCGCACGGGCCCAGTTGCTCCACGGCATGTGGGGTCTTCCCGGACCAGGGCTCAAACCCGTGTCCCCTGCGTTGGCAGGTGGATTCTTAACCACTGCACCACCAGGGAACCCCAGCCTAGCTTAATATTGATTGCTCTGTTCTGGGTCATAAAGCTTCCTAAGTCACAGCGAAGGCACACAGTACATGGATTCGCGCGTGTGTGTGTGTGCACTTGCACATGTATGAACATTGGAGGAATAATAGAGGCTTTACTTATCTTTAGTTGACAAAGATTGTCAGCTCAGGGACTGTTTGCCACCCACCTGTTCTTCTGACTCTACAGCCAATTGCTTGCTAGTTGTCACGCCATGGTATCAAATGGGGTGTAGGAATACTCCACAGCCAGCCCACACAGCTATGCTTCCTCACAATGCTCAGTGGTCCACCTTCATGTATTTTGTGGTTTAGGATTATGAATGTTCCCTAGTTTAATCAAAGATTAAGTTTTTCTGTTTTTTTTAAAAAATTATTTTTAGTTAGCTACAGAAAGATGAGGACAGAGATGTATTAAGTCTCTAGGAATCAACTATGAAATTGTTTGTTTTGCATGTTTGAAGAGTATAAATTTTAAAAATTGGTCTTATGTACTTATATTTTCTTACAGATTACCATCCATGACTATCCTTTGACTCAGTTCTGAACTGGTAGACTTTTTTAGTTTCTGAGCAATTGCATGTTACCAATTAACTTCTAAGGTAGAGCTTTCTTACTACATACTTCCCAGTGGAAAACTTTTTTTCCCCTGAGGAGATTGAAACAAAAATGTTTGGCTTTCTTCATGTTTTTGATGTTTTTCATTGATTACCACGTCCTCCCATTTTTTTGGATATCAGAGATCTGTTATTTGGTTTCCTTGTTAGAGATCTGTTATTTGGCTTAAGAACACCTTACAAAAAACTTTATTTCTTGCAGTGAGGACTTTTCAGGTAAGGGCCAAATTAGATCTGGCCCTTTCTGAGTTATTTCTCATATATGCACATTCTTGAAATGTGGTTGAGACTGTGTCAAGGTTGCCTTTTAGAGCAAGTCAAAGGATAGTGTTTTCTCTATCATGGTGATTCCCTAAATAATCATTTGATTTAGTCTAGAGCAGGAGTTGGTGAACTTTTTCTATAAAGGGCCAGATAGTAGATATTTTAGGCTTTGTAGGTCCCAGTTTCTGTTGCAATCACTCAACTGTGGTTGTAGCACAAATGTAGGTGTAGACAATATGTAAACAAGTCAACATGGCTGCGTTCCAATAGGACTTTAGTTATAAAACAAGTGATGGGCCAGATTTGGCTCATGAGCCATAGTTTGGTGATGGTCTATTTTGGGTAGCCTCCTTGAGAAATTGTGTCTTCTGTTTTTAGGTTCTGATGCTTATAGATGCCAGCTTTGGGTTTGAAATGGAAACATTTGAGTTCCTAAACATCTGTCAAGTACATGGCTTTCCTAAAATTATGGGCGTTCTCACTCACCTAGATTCCTTTAAGTATAATAAGCAACTGAAGAAGACAAAGAAGCGACTAAAACACAGGTTCTGGACAGAAGTCTACCCGGTAGGAAGATAATTAATTATTGAATACTAACACTATAATCCTTTAAAAATAGAATGAGTGGGAGAGATTAGCAAACATCTTTACCGGATCACCTCCTTAGTTTCCTTAATATATCTGTTCATAGTCCCTAGAATATTTCCTTGAGATGGTCTTTATTCCGGACCTCTTGGTGTGTCTCATTTGTCTCTGCATCCCCCAGCACCCGGCAGTGTCTGGCTCTAAGTATTTTGGATTTGTGATTTAATAGAATTTGTCCAAAGTTTTTCCGTGTTACAGGACCAGGAACTATAGCGCACACATACTGCCGCTCCTTCCTCTCCCCCGTACTACTGTGTTGTGTCCCATCGGTCATAAAATTTTTTCTGTGCCCAGGAGCCTCACTGTTCCTTATGTATCCATACTCCAGATAGATGCCACTGCTTGACTTGAAACTAAATATATTTGCAGTTCTGTCCATACAAAGCCCTAAAAAGATGAGTCGTGAAAGAAGCCAGAGAAGTTCTGGAAGCATTGGCACAGTGGGTCACTAGAAGTCTCCCTTTCTTAGGATTGCTTCTTATTTAAAGGCCTTTATTTTGGTGCAGTGTTGACAAGAATTTCATTGAAATTTAATTTTTTGTTTTTCTTAATATTTAGGGTGCCAAGCTATTTTACCTTTCTGGAATGGTACACGGAGAATATCAAAACCAAGAAATTCACAATCTGGGCCGTTTTATTACAGTTATGAAGTTTAGGCCTCTTACATGGCAGACTTCTCACCCTTATATCCTGGCAGACAGGTAAAAAGTGAATGCAAACTTTTTCTTCCTGACCCATATGTTTCAAAGCGAAAAAGTTAGGAAAAAAACAATAATAGAGCTTATTTTGTCTTATTATTGAATAGTGGTGAGAGAACTGTACTTGATGGAAAACATCTACTTCTTTTGTATCATTACTTAAAGATGCCGTGGCTTCAGGAGTAAAGTATGAAATGTTTAGAAAAATGTGAGGATTCTGAAGCATTTAAAGCTACAGGATGTGGGCCCCATCCTGCTTTTTTACCCTTAATTTTCAGTGATGCTGTCTTTGGACCATGGTGCTCCAGTCACTCAGATGTGCCCTGTGCTTTCCTTCCTTTATGCTTTTTTCATATATTTTGTCAGCCTGGAATACCGTTTCTCCACCTGCCAAAATCCAAGCCACACTAAAAAATCCAGGTCAAAGCTTAATCTTCTTCCATAAATGGTTTTTCTGGATATGTTCTCTACTTTTCCTCAACTCCAGGGCCATGTCGTTTCCCATCTTTGGTGTCTTGCTTGTGGAATGTGTATCCTGTAGAGCCTGAGAGAGATGCAGTCATGTGTTTGCCCCTTTGCCCCTGGTAGATGGTGAACTCTGCTCCCTTATTTCTGTATTTTCTATACTTTTCTAAACAATATGGGTAGTGAATTACTGAATGTGATGAATCACTGAAATGTGAAGAGAGGTACAAGAACTCTGACATTTATTTCTGCCATATAATTGGGTTTTATTTTTCTAGGATGGAAGATTTGACAAACCCAGAAGATATTCGAACAAATATCAAGTGTGACCGAAAGGTGTCTCTTTATGGTTATCTAAGAGGAGGATACTTGAAAAATAAGAGCCAAATTCACATACCAGGTATCCTTTTGTCATAAAATATACTATATTTGTAAAACTCTTGGGATGACTTCATTTCTCAGGAAAACTGAAAAATGGCCATACAAGATAGAGCCATCTTCCTGGAGGTTTTAAGAGTTAACTCAGCTCTGCATTGGCCACCCAAGGTGTTGAGTTGACCAAATTTCCTCTGCTCTGATGGTGTTGTTTAGCTAAAGAGATACAGTGCTAGTGTCAAACCGTGCCCTTGTTGTGGTTGAAGCCTTCCGACTGTGGGCCATTTCTGCCGCCAGTCACTCGTCAGCTGAAGCCATCTTCCTGTGTCTGTCTTCCAGGTGTAGGAGATTTTGCTGTGAGTGACGTCAGTTTCCTCCCAGACCCCTGTGCGCTTCCTGAACAACAAAAGAAGCGCTGTTTAAATGAGAAGGAGAAGTTGGTGTATGCACCTTTCTCTGGAGTTGGTGGTGTGCTGTATGACAAAGATGCGGTCTATGTCGACCTTGGGGGCAGCCATGGCTTCCAGGAATCGGTGAGAGGGAAGTCACGGGAAGTTATGTAGTCACCTTTTATTTACTGAAGCTTTTTATCTTTAGTCATATTTATGATAAAGGCCACACTGCATATTGTAAATGTTCAAAATACTTAAATTGCACCAAGCAGAAAGTGAAAGTCACATCCTCCATACCTCCCTGCTGCCGACACACACAGGGGATCCCATGTCCCCAGTGTGAGCTTTGGAAGCAGTTTGGTGCCTGTACTTCCCATTTCTCATCATATAAAATTGATATGTTTTCTAGCTCTCTTTGGTCATTCTCTTTTTTTTTCTGTTTTTCTCTAAACATATACATATTTATTTAGATTATATATCTAAATTATTGTATATTTTTTGCAGATACCATATATATGGTATTTGTGTGTGTGTTAGAGAGAAATAGTATTTGTTATATGGGATCCAACTGTAAATGCTTTTGCAACTTTTTGGGGGCACCTAAGAATATGTGAATCTGTTTTTCCCCTGTTAGTATTCATAGAACTGCTTCAGTTTTTTCATAGCTGTGTAGTATTTCATCGTATAGATAAACTTTGTTTACTGAACCAATCCTTGGAGGGCTATGGTGCTCAGTCCCAGTTTCCCCTGGTTTGAGCAGTACTATAGTGAGCGCCTTCGCCCATGCAGCTTTGCTCACTGGGAGGGGTCTTTTTATGCAGTAAATTCCTTGAAGTGCAATTTTTGTATCAAAGGTAACATTTTTAAAAAATAGACTCCAGATTTTTATTTCTTTGACTGTTCTGAAATGGGATTTTTCCGTAAATGCTTTCTGTAGCATTGGCAACACAGTATTTAGGTTATCAGACTGTATACTCCATGTACTTTGGAAAAGTTTAATGAGGACAGAGATCAATTTTAGGCCTTGTTGTAAGAATTCTTCTTTTTCTTCCTCTTCTTTTTTTTTTTTTTTTGAGGCAGTAAGAAGGGTTCTCAGGAACTGTGTTTAAGGTAATTTTGAGAAACTGATTGAAACCAGTGTGTTTTTCTTCAGAATCCTTGTGCATTCCTCACTTTCCCTTTCTTGGTGGCCTTGACAGGAGGAGGTGAGGCCCACCCATGAACTGGTCCAGAGTCTCATTTCCACCCATTCCACTATTGATGCCAAGATGGCTTCAAGTAGAGTGACACTTTTTTCTGATTCCAAACCACTGGGGTCAGAGGATATAGATAATCAAGGGTAAGTGTGCTGTTTTTGTGTTCTTAAAAAAAAATTATATTACATAAGGTTATATCATACATCATTCTGCCATCATAAAACGTTTTGGTGGGATTCATTCCAGGTTGTTTGGTTTTGCTTTTTGCTTTGTACATGCTTGTATTTCTGAGGGCTCTTTACTTATGTGACATTACATGGAAGTATTTTCTTGAAATCATATGAAGGATTCAGTTTTTTAACAGACTCAGAATATTCCTTAAATTTCACAAAACCTTTTCCATAGGTTGCTTTTGTTTCTTAGGAGTCCTGAGGCCACTTGGCTTTATTTTAATGGCCAAAATAACAAGCAGAGTCAGGGAGCTTTTTCAGGTCGCTGTCCAGAAGCCACATACCTTGTCTCTAAAATTTTTACTAAGTTGTGTTGTAATATCTCCTGTGGCTTAATTTCTACTAATATAGGGCTTATGTGAATTATTATCAGTCTGGGTTGGGAATTTGTATATTTATACATAGTGGGTATTTTGGTTTTATTGTAGTGATTTATGACTGCCAATAAAAATTAGCCTGAAAATGATTGAGATCATCTAATTTATCATTTATTATAAGTATATACAAAAGCAGGAATAATTTTTTGGAAAAAATCATCTGCCCTCTAACTAGCAGATGGTATAGCATGGTAATTAAGTGCAGTGGGCCTGCTAGTTTGAGGAAATCAATTAATTTCCTAATATCTCACAGGAGTTGTGATGATTAAACACAGTAGTGCACATAAACTACTTATCATGGTGCCTGACAGATAAGAAGTATCACTAAAAGATCCCTGTTATTACGATCATTATTATTAGCTATTTTCATTTTTGAGCATTCCTGTAATTATCCTTGAGTACATGGATTTATCTAACATAGTTACAGTTATAATACACGTAAAATTTTTATATCTATATTGTGAACATTTCCTTTTTCTATATAGTTTCTTATATATAGTCATCATTTTGTTATTATTGACATATTCAAACTTATCCATTCTCTTTTAGTACAATTTTTAGTATTTTTCTAATTGTTTTTTTTTTATAGTTTTATATAATACTGCTACATTAAATAGCTTGATAGTTTTTTATTTTATCCCATAGTTTTGGCATCTTGATGATTCTTCTTTATCAAGTATTGCATTGGTGATTTCAAAATGGGAATATTCTTAGTCAGTTATTCCTTCTCCATTCATTAGCTGGCATTCTTTAACAAAGAGCTTTCACCCCTTTATTTTAGTATCACTGTTGACTAATGGAGTTTTAAAAAAATATTTGTTATTATCCCATTACTATCATTAGTCTTTGTGATGTTTATATTGTCCCTTCAGTCTGTCTTCTGTGTCCTTTTGGCGTGTCCCTGTTAGTGCTTGAGCGCTTTTTGCTTTCTGACAGCAGGATGTTCCAGGCTTACTTTGTGCTTTCCCTGCCTTGGACCTGCAGTCAGCCATTTCTCTAAGGATCATCTGGTTCAAGCTTGGAACTAATGGGTCTTCTAAAAGATCTGTTAAGCACTCACTTCCCTTTTGAGCAGTTTCTTTCTAAAATTAGACGTTTTTTAAAAAGGTTATCTCTTTATTTTCCCTATAAGTTCTTTTGTAGAGTGGTATTATGGAAATATGCATGAGTTTGCTTATTAAGTATTCCAGTATTTATCAAATCATTCCTTTATATGCTATGTCATGTAAAATCATTCCTTGACATAATTTTCTATTTCTTTGCATATTTATTGACTTGCAGATTAGCTGGTTATTGTACAAATAGAATTATTTTGCATTCTCTCTTTAATATAGGCTGTGGATGCCAAAAGAGGAAAAGCAGGTGGATTTAAAAACTGGTCGAGTGCGTCGGAAAGCCATTTTTGGAGATGAAGAAGATGAGTCTGGAGATAGTGATGATGAAGATGATAAAGAAATGGCTGAAGGTGACAGGTTGGAAAATAGCTCTAGTGATGATGAAACAGAAGAGGGGGAAGATGCTGAAATGACTGGTAAACAGTATATGTCTGGTAAAGGTATCAAACGGCAAAAACTTGAGATGGAAGAAGACGTTGAGGTGGATTTGCCAGCGTTTGCTGACAGTGATGATGACCTTGAGAGAAGCTCAGTAGAAGAAGCAACAGAGGAAGCTGATGAAAGCATTGAAGAAGAGGATTCCACTGCAGAGGAAGAGAGGGATATTTTAGAATCTAAAGCTGTTAGAAAAGGTGGTAAGGCAGGACTGTTACAAACTAATGGTCTGAGTGATAGTTTGAATCTGGAGAAGTCTTTGACAATGAAAAAAGCAACCCTCACCACTTCAGATTCAGGTCATTGCACAGCTGAAGAGGCATTTGCATCTGAAGATGAATCTGAAGAAAACTCCTCTCTCAGTACAGAGGAGGAGGATTCAGAAAATGAAGAGGTTATTAGGAAAAAGTTTCCAAAGCCTTCTCAAGTGGTCAGTAGTCAGAAACTGGGGTCAGAGAACTTAATTGATGAGACCAGTGATATAGAAGACTTACTCAGAGAAGAAGATTATAAGGAAGAAAATAACTATTCCACAGAAACTTCAGGTATGCTTAAATTTAATTTAACTGCCGTTACAAACTTGGCACTGAAAATGTTCTACAAATAGAATGTCTACCATTTGGGGTCTGCTGTTTTGGAGACTTTGTTAACTGTTCAAGTATTACACCTCATTAAAGGATTTCAGGATGAATGAGTGATGAGCTTGAAGCAGAGAGGACAGACAAACAGACTTAACTGATGTCTGTGTTGGTCGTTTCAGGTGCCCTCAAGTGGAAGGAAGACCTTTCCAGGAAGGCAGCTGAGGCCTTTCTGAGGCAGCAACAAACAACTCCAAACCTTCGAAAGCTCATTTATGGGACAGGTAAAGGAGCTCTGGTTCAGATCTAGAAACATTTTAGTTTCTTAGACTATTTTCTGAGAAGGAGATGAAGAAATTGGTTAGAGGATTTGGGTGGTACTTTTGATATCCATACGATATTCCTGGCTGTTATAGTTTGTATTTGGCAGATGTTTTTAATCATCAGCTCATGAGGACTGTAAATCAGTCGTATGAAGTAGATTTATGGGTTTGCCATAAAACTTTTGATAAGAATAGTCTTCATTATGTCATTTTGTACCCCCTATAGAAAATCCTTCATGAATTTTTTGGTAGAATTTAGTACCAGAAAAATAATTCTGCCTGAAAAGGTGTTTTTTCCTCTCTGAGAATGAGTGCTCTGTATTACTCATTCTGTTTTTTCCTTTTGCCTTTCTCCTCTGATTTTATATTTTATTAAATTTGTCTATATGTTCTTTTTGGAAAGAGCTTGACTCAGTAATGCAAAAAATAAAGTGGCGAACCTGGTATTGTGGTCCCTATTTACTGTATGGTTAGAACAAGGCCAAGGAGTATATGTGAGGTAGGAGCATGGAATCGGGGGTTGGTATTTACTGATTGCCATTCAGGTTTTGTCTAAGTACTCTAAGTGATTAGAGACTCAGCACTCTTCAAGAGAAGCTATGATAATTGAAAGCTCTGTCTTTAAATGTCCCCTCCCTGCCCCATCCCCCAGTATTCTCCCTCCTCAATGGACACTTTGCTGCTGCCTTGCAGGAGGGCAGATGTCCTCCAGACCTGCTCAGCAGTAGTTCCATGGCCTTTCTGTGTCTGTGGCTGATGCGCTCAGGGGCACACACCATACCTACTGCAAACAGAGACCTTCAGTCCCTAGTCCTCTAGTGGGTGGATTTATTCTCACTTTTCTATCATGGTGGTCTCTTTAGTGACAGAGGATAATGAAGAAGAAGATGGTGATACCAAGGAAGAGCTCGGAGGGTTGTTTCGTGTCAACCAGTCTGCCAGCGAGTGTAAGCACAAGGCTGACTCTTTGGACTGCTCCAGATTTCATGTGGAGGTGCCCCATGATTGGGATTTAGAGGAGGTGAGGCTGAATATAAATAGTGTATTTGACTTAATGAGAAAATTAGGGAATTTTTTAAAAAGATTATGTGATTTCAGTATTGCCTACCTGTTATTTGCTTCTTATTTTTTGTTTTTTTTTTTTCACATCTTCATTGGAGTATAATTGCTTTACAATGGTGTGTTAGTTTTCAACTCTTAGTGTGAATAGTATTGTTAATCTTTATTTTGAAGCATTGCACGTAGGTTTTCATACATTTGAGATACTTTGTGTTTTATAACTAGGAGATACGTAGTGTCCCTGAGTTAACATTTATAATTTCTACTATTTGTAAGCAAACAGGAATCCATGACACTGGTAAATTTTCTTCCCCCACTCATCACTCTCTGGTCACACCAGAGAATTCATTCAGTTCTTAAACTTGCCAGGTTTAATCCCATCTTAGACCTCTTGTCTTCTGTTTTCTTTTCTGGAATGTTCTTCTGATCTTCCCAAGGCTGACTTCTTTTGATCATTTGGTTTAGCTGAAATGTCACTCCTCAGGGAGGCCCAATGACTATCATATTATGTATTTTAATTCACTGGGTAGCACTTGTGCACTTTACGAGATTTTTATGTAAGCATTTTTTGGGTAAAATTTAATACAGATTATAGAAAACCACATAAAAGTAATTGTTTAACTTAATGGATTACTAGGTGAGCACCTCTAACCACCATGTGTCCATCCTACTCATAGTCCTCTCCTCCCTGCAGAAGGAATCACCACTCTTATGGCAATCATTTCCTTCTTTCCTTTATAATTTCATCCTCCAAGTATGTATCAGTAAACACCAAAGTTTAGTTTTACCAGGTTATTTTTGTTTAGTTTTCTCTATGCCTTTTAAATCTCTCAATCTACAGTATTCCCCTCCACCCATCTCTTTTTTCCTTACCTTTTCACTTGTTTAAGAAGCCAAATATTTGACGTGTAGAGTTTCTCGTATTCTGGATTTCCTGGACGCATTGCATCCCTATGTGTGGTCTGTCAGACTCCACTCTTCTCTATATTTCCTATAAATTGGTACAGAGCAATACCAATAGAATTGTCTATGGTGATGGGTAAAGAATTGTCTTATGTGGCTACTTGTGGCTATTGAGCACTTTAAATGTGGCTAGTGAGACAGAACTAAAATTTTAATTTTATTTAAGTTTTGTTTAATTTTAATTAGAATTTAAATAACCACATGTTGTAGCTACCCTCTGGACAATGCATCTAGAAGTTTGATTAGATTTATGTTTGAGGTTTTCGTTTTTTGTTTTCAAATTTTTTGGCAAGACTGCTTCCTAGGTGGTGGTGTTTTTTCATTAGGAGGCACATAAAATCATCTTGTGATGTTAGCTATTGATGCTCAATGCCTAGATCCATTAATTTATTAAGGATGTAAAATGGTGATATTTTGTTCAAATTTCTCTTGTTAGCTGGAATACTTCTATATAGAGAAGCTTCTCATCTACTATTTGGTTACCCAGTTCCATATAAGCAGTATAAATGGTTGATTATTTTTATCAGTTTTCAGAATGATTCTCCAAAGGTGACTTTTTTTTTTTAAAGTTTTTTTTTTTAACTCATGAATTTAAATATAGTTGATGTGTTTCCTTCCCCTGCACTTGTTATCCTTACTGATGATCATATTTATCACATCTGTGACCAGTGAGAGTCTCTTCAGATTGGCTCCTGAGTCCTTTTGACATGATCCTAGTAGTCCTTAGATTGCTTCATTGCTGTCAGATATGATAAGGTGTTCCAGTATCATCTTGTACATTTCTGATGCCAGACTTGGAAACAGCCATAAGAAGTCCTGATTTTTCTTAGTACAAAATGGTATTTCAGCATCACAGTCTAGGTCTATGTATACTCATTGCTATGGGTCGGTCATTGTTTCTAGGCCTTTTCAGTGACCAGAGCTAGGAAAATTCATACATACATTTTCAATTCAGATTCAGGACTACAGGGTTCTTACTTAATCTCTTTTATCTTATGTTTATATCTCTTGTTTTTCCACTGTAGAATTAGTCCCTGTTTGAACTTGAAGATGATTAAATTAGAAAATTGTGTAATTATTTGCTTTATCCCAATTATACATAGAAGTGTCAGAATAACATTACACATGTTTCTATTAATATGATTACTGAAAACTTAAAGTTTTTTCCTTTTAAAAAAAAAAAAAATATTTATTTATTTATTTGGCTGTGCGGGGTCTTAGTTGCGGCACGCGGGATCTTTGTTGCCGTGTGTGGTATCTTTTAGTTGCAGCATGCGGGATCTAGTTCCCTGACCAGGGATCAAACCCGGGACCCCTGCATTTGGAGCACGGAGTCTTAACTGCTGGACCACCAGGGAAGTCCCCTGAAGTTTTTTTCTTATATGTTCTCCCTTTTGTTTTTTCAAAAGTGGCTACACCATTTTGCATTCCCACCAGCAGTATATATAGCTTTTGAGTCCTCCACGTCGGAATAACATCACCAACACTTGTTATTACCTGTTGTTGTTTTTGTTGTTCTTGTTTTTTATTGTTATAACCATTCTAGGAGGTGTGATGTAATATCTCATTGCAGTTTTGATTTGCCTTTTCCTGATGCCTAATGATGTTAGACATCTTTTCATGTGCTTGTTTTCCATTTGTATATATTATTTGAAGAAATATCTATTCATACTATTTTCCCATTTGAAAAATTGGGTTATTTGTCTTTTTATCATTGAGTATGTATTCAGGATCCAAGTCCCCTTATCAAGTATATGATTTGCAAATATTTTCTCCTATTCTGTAGGTTATCTTTTCTTTGCCCTTTGAGGCATGAAGTTTTAAATTTTGATGAAGTTCAATTTCTCTGTATTTTTGTTGTTGTTGGTATCATATCTAAGAAACCATTGCCAAATCCAAAATCATGAAGATTTACTCCTATGGTTTGTGTAAGGGTTTTATAGTTTAGCTCTTACGTTTAGGTCTTTGATACACTTTGAGTTAATTTTTGTATTTGGTGTGAGATGAGTCCAACTTCATTCTTTTGCATGTGGATATCTAGTTGTCCTAGCACATGTTGAAAAGTCTGTTCTTTCCCCTATTGCCTTGTCTTGGCACCCTGGGTGAAAATCACTTGACCGTAGTTACATGGGTTTATTTATGGACTCTTAATTATATTCCATTGATCTATACATTTGTCCTTATGCTAGTACCGTACTATTTTGATTACTATTGTTTTGTAGTAAGTTTTGAAATCATGAAATGTGAATCCCGCAACTTTGTTCTTTTTCAAGATTGTTTTGTCTTTTCTGGATCCCTTGGGTTTTCTGTATTTTAGAATCAAAGAATTCTTTGCAGAATCTTCTTCTGCAAAGAAACCAGCTGGGATTCTGATAGGGATTGCACTGACTTGGGTAGTATTGAGACCTTAACAATACCAAGTCTTCTAATCTGTTAACATGGGATGCCTTTCCATTTATTTAGATCTTTTCTTTAAAGAATGTTTTGTAGTTATCAGAGTATAAGCTTTGCACGTCTTTTGTTGGATTTATTCCTGGTATTCTTTTTGATGTGATTGTAAAAGGAACCGTTTTCTGAATTTCATTTTTGGATATTCATTCCTAGTGTATAGAAATAAAGTTTACTGTTGTATATTGATCTAGTATCTTACGATCTTGCTGAAGTCATTTATTCTGATAGTTTTTCAGTAGATTCCTTAGGGTTTTCTATACACAAGATCATACCACCTGTGAATAGAGATAGTTTTTCTTTCTAAACTGGATGCCTTTTATTTTAATTTCTTACCTAATGGCCCTGACTAGAACGCCTAGTACAATGTTGAATAGAAGTGATGAGAGGAGACATCCTTGTCTTACTCCTGATCTTAAAGGGAAAGCTCTCAGTCTTTCACCATTAAGTGTGATGTTAACTGTGGGTTTTTTATGGATGCTTTTTATCAGATTTAGGAAGTTCCCTTCTAAGTTTGTTGAGGGTTTTTATCATGGAGGGTCTATTTTTTAAAATTTATTTGGTCCCTGGTTCCCCTAAGTCAATTGTTAAGCTTCATGAAAGCAAGGATCTTTTGGAACAGTTTGCCATTCAGTGCCTGCAAAGCTTCTTGGCACAGAGTAGATGTTCAGTAAATATTTACTGAGTAATTGTAGGCATGAAGGAATGAGTAAATGAGCAGATTTGCTTTTGCATCCATTGTAGTCATGCTAGCTTCAAGGCTACTCTTTGAGAGTGAGGTTGTATCTGAAAAATGTGAATCATGATCAAAATGTGATTGAAAGCCAGGACCTATGTGCAGATTTCTTTATATGTGCTTTTGAGCCCTTGGCAGTGAGTGACATGTGCTGTCTTAAGTCAGGTTCCCCAGGAAGCAGTCTGAAACAGAGTTGTGTACAAGTTTTAGCCTGTATTTGAGAGGTGCACCCAGCATCCACTACATGTGTGTACTGGATGATCTGGCAGATCTGGGACTGGGAGCCTCATCAATACTCTTTGCACTGTTGGGCTCATACAAGACATTTTGTCTTTGGCAGAGGAATTAAGTTTTCAAACAGCCATGATAAGTCTGGGTTAACGAATTAGTAAATATCTGTTTGTTTACTTATGAGGTCACTGGGCTGACGTTATTTTCCCTATCCACTGGTTAATGCTATAATATTTATGTTTTTATATCTGTTGTTATACTATCTACATCAAAGTTATTTCATAGGCCCACTTGGAATGAAAATATCCATAGAAGTGTCTTGAAAAGTATTTAAAGGCAAATTGTCACCTA
The DNA here is from genome assembly GCF_028021215.1 of Eschrichtius robustus. NCBI lineage: Eukaryota > Metazoa > Chordata > Mammalia > Artiodactyla > Eschrichtiidae > Eschrichtius > Eschrichtius robustus. Next base: position 6,022,836 of record NC_090830.1, on the reverse strand, counting down.
CTGTTTCTCAAAGCAGTTATTTATTGAATGATTGGAGCCTGTCAACTAAGCTGACTTTTCTGTATAAGGTTATGAACAGTATCAGAGATTGCTTCGTGACTGGGAAGTGGGAAGAGGATAAAGATGCAGCCAAGATCTTAGCAGAAGATGGTAAGTAAATGGCTGTATTCTTCAGAGAAGACTGCCTTCTCTCTATATTATTTTCTTCCATATCTTTAATATTCAAGTTGAAAATATTAGTCAATTGTGAAATGGCTTGGGGAACTCTGACAAGAGTTCTGACAGGAGTAACATTCTAGTTCCTCCTTTCATGATGGTCTTATTTTCTCCCTCTGGTTAGTTGACTTATTAGATATGGACGTTGAAGAAGAGTGGGAAGCTTTCCATAAATTTTATCATGCATTGTTAAAAATAGTCATTCTTGTTTACGTGCTGTGATTAGATTCAGGCTAAGCGTTTTTGGCAGGCATGCATAGGTATGTAAAGGCTTCCTAAGAAACATTTTCAGTTTCTTCTATGATCATTGGTCAAATTTGGTTTTCTTGTAGTGGTGGTTGTGGTTTTTGTGTTTATATTTTGACATTTTCATGACATATTCTTCATAATATTTTCTGACAAGACTTTCAGTGAAATTTTGAATTTATAATAGAATAAAGCACTCATCTGTTATTTGCACTTTCTCATTTCTAACATTGTTCCTTTTTTCTTTTTCTTTTTTGTTTTTTAGTTAGATTTGCACGTTCTCTATTTTGTTAGATCCATAACTTTTGGATTTATTTTTCATTCTACTATTTTTCTCATGATTAAAAAATTAACAAGGTTTGATTTTTTTCTTTTACTTGTATTTGTTAGTTGTGGGATTAGAAAAGGAATTTTTTGGTTTTGTTTTTAAGGAAAGCACTTTTAAAAATTAAGGTATAGCTTAATGTTCAACCTAATATATTTTGACAATTATATACACTTAGATCCATCACCCAAAACGAGAATAAGAACATTTCTGTCACACCCTAAATGTTTGTCTGTGTCCTTTGCAGTCAGCACCCATCCCCTACCCCAGGCAGCCACTTTTGGATTTCTATCACCCTAGATTTGTTTTGCCTGATCTTGGACTTCATACAGATGTAGTCGGACAGTATGTATTTTTTAGTGTCTGGGTTCTTTCCCTCAACACAATGTTTTACTTTTTAATAAATCAACCTTGTTGAGATATGTTTTACATACAATTAAGTATACCTGTTTTAAGAATATTCTTGTTTGGCTAGTTTGGACAGTTGTATATGTTCATGTACTACCATTACAATCAAGAAATAAAGTATTTCCATCACCACAGAAAGAACCCTCATGCCCCTTTGCAGTCAGTCCCTACTCCCACCATCACACCAGTCCCGAGGCAACCAATGATCTGCTTTCTCTCACTATAAATTAGTTTTGCCTTTTCTAGAATTACATAATAAAAATACTCTCTTTTGTCTGTAGATTCTTTTACTTAGCATACTGTTTTTGAGGTTCATTCATATTATAATTTGTTTCTTCTTGTTGCTGAGTTAAGTATTCTGTTGCATGGATATGCCACAATTGTTTATCCATTTTTCTCTTGATGGCCATTTAGGTTGTTTCCAGTAGTTGACTATTACAATTAAGGCTGCTCTGAACATTCACGTATAGGTCTTTTTTTGTGGAAATTGGTTTTCATCTCTCCTTGGTAATACCTAGGAGTAGAATGGCAGAGCTATGGGGTGGGTAGATGGACACCCAACTTGATGAGAAACCAATAGAGTTTGACTCCATTTTTAATGTTAGACTGATGACAGCTCTTAAGCCCCACCTGTTCTGTCCCCCTTTCTGTCCTACATCTGGGCAAGCTGATAAAAAAGCCAAGGTGCTCCTCTTTTGGCATCAGGAGGGATTTCAAACCATATACACTCCAGCTGTCACCAAAGCCCTACCACCTCGTAACCACCATTAACAGCTCAAGCTATTCTCCTTTCCCGCCTGCTCTCCCAAGCTGTATTTGAACTAGCTTGGGAAGTCTGCCCTCCTCTCCCCAAAATGTCTCATTTTGTGAATTACAAATCTTTCCATATCCTCTTGATTCATGTGTGTGTCATCTGTCTCAATATTCAAACCATATTTTGGGTGGGAGGGTCATCCTGTCTCTGTGGGTTGATCACGAAGTAAACTGCCCCACAGTTCTTCAAAGAGAACTCCAGCAGTGGATGACAATTTCAGTTCACATCCTAGTGGGTGTGAAATAGTATCTCGTGGTTTTAATTTGTAATTCCCTGATGACAAAGGATGTTGCGTATCTTTGCATGTGCGTATTGGCCAATTTAGTATCTTCCTTTGTGAGGTATCCATTTAAGTCTTTTGCTTATTTTTTTAAAGTTTATAATAGTTTAGATTTAGAGAAAAATTGTGACTATAGTACAGAGTTCCCACATACCTCACACCCAGTTTGCCCGATTATTATCATCTTACATATGGATGGTACATTTGTCACAATTAATGAACAGAGCACTAACAAAACCTTGGGTCTCTGCCAGTTTGAGCACCTTTCTGTGTGTTAGGGGGCCATTTGTATTTCCTTCCATAAACTGTCTTTGAATATGCTTTGCCCATTTTCTATTGGGTTATTGTTGATATTTTTTCATACTTATTTATAAGAATTTTTTATATATTAGAGAAATAAGTCTTTTGTGATATGAGGTGCCACATTTAACCCCCTTATTTTAACATTTGTATTTTAACTTTTTGATTCTTTCATGTGGAATTTTTTTTTTTTTAATGAAGTTAGATTTATCAGTTTTGCCTTAAATGACTTTTGGGATTTGTCTTATACTTAAAAAGGTCTTTTGTTAAAAAAAAAAAAAAAATCTAAAAAAGGAGAAGAAAAATCTTCCATTGTTTTTTCTAGTACTTCCTGATTTCCTTTTTTTTTTTTTTAACATTTAAATCACCGACTTATCTGCTACTTATTTTAGTATGAGTTGAGAGGCATAGATAGAGTTTTTCCCAGGTGGCCACCAGGTTCTTTCCAATACTATTTATTCTTTTCCCAACTGATTAAAATGCTCTTTTTGTCATATTCTTAATTGATAGATATAGAAAAAAATTTTGGGGCTTTTCTAGTTTACGGCATTGATTTCTGTTGGTTCATTCATCATTGCGATGTTTAAAACCCTTATATAGCTTTATAGTATGCTGTTAAGACACCAACTATTAAAACTGGTATGACTGGTTCCTATCTCTCTCTGTCTCTGCTAGGTTTTTTAGAATTCTTCTGACTATTCTCTTACTTATTTTTCCACGGAAACTTAAGAATCATCTTTTCTGTTTCCAAAAGAAAGTGTGGTGGATTTGTGTCTTTTTTAGTAGCTGCATTGAGGTTTAATGGATATACAGTAAACTGCACATATTTAAAGTGTACAGTTTGAAAAGCTTTGACATGAGTATACAATCACTACAATCAAGATAATGAACATATTTGTCACCCAATGAACATATTTGTCACCCCAAAAGTTTCCTCATGCCACTTGTTATCCCTCCCTTCTGTCCTTTCCCTATCACCAGGTAACCACTCTTCTGCTTTCTGTCACTATACAAGAGTTTGTATCCTCTGCAATTTGATATAAATGGAATCATATGGTATGCAGTCTTTTCTAACTTATTGTACTCAGCATAATCATTTTGAGATTCATCCATGCTGTTGTATGTTCATTCCTTTTTATTGCTGCGTAGTTAATTTCTTTTTATTGGTGAGTAGTATTCCATTGTATAATGCAATACAGTTTGTTTATCTGTTCACCTTTTGATGGACATTTATATTATTTCCAGTTTGGGGCTATTGCAAATAAAGCTACTGTGAACATTCTTCTACAAGTCTTTGTATGAACAACTGCTTTCATTTCTCTTGGGTACATACCTCAGAGTGGACTAAATGAATCATATGGTAGATGTAGTTCTAATTTTTTTTAAGAAATAGCCACATTGTTTTCCTTAGTGGTTGTACCATTTTGCATTGCCACTAGCACTTTATGAGACTTCCAGTTGCTCCACATCCTTGCCAGTGCTTGATATGTTGGTCTTTTTAATTTTAGACACTTTTTAAGGTTTAGAGTGGTATCTTATTTTATTTTCCTAATGATTAATGATAATGAGCCTTTTTTCACATGTGTATTTGCCATTTGTGTTTCTTCAGTGAAGTGTCTGTCAAATCTTTTGCCCATTATTTTACTTTGGTTGTGTGTTATTATTGAAGTTTAATTCTTAATTACTTTTGATACAATCCTTTATCACATGGAATTTGCAATTTTTGCCCATTGTGTAGCAAAGACCATCATATATGATCTGTGAATAAAGACAGTTTTACTTCTTTCTGTGCTATCTAGATGTCTTATTTTTCTTGTCTTAGTACACTGGCTTAAACTTCCAGTACAATGTTGATTAGAAGTGGTCAAAATAGACTATATACATATTGTAATATTACACCTACTGTTACCAACATTTTACCACTTTGAGTAACATGTGTAAACTTTTCTTCCATTTAGGCCCTTTTATCTTCCCCACTTAAAAAGATTTTTTTTTATTATTATATAAGTTACAGATGTACAATATAGTGATCCACACTTTTTACAGGTTATACTCCATTTATAGTTATTATAAAATATTGGCTATATTCCCTGTGTTGTATGGGGAATATATCCTTGTAGCTTATTTTATACCTAATAGTTTGTACTTCTTAATTCCCTACCTCTCTATTAGCCCTCCCCACTTCCCTCTTCCCACTGGTAACCACTAGTTTGTTCTCTGTATCTGTGAATTTGCATCTTTTTTGTTATATTTAGTAGTTTGTTGTAGTTTCCCCACTTTTAAATATCATTGGCTTGAATATTAGATAGTGGTATAATTTTTTTGACTATGAAATATGATTTTACAAATTCATAAGAAGATGGATAGTCTGTTCTGTATATCCATATTTCTGTTCTTTTTTTCTTTTTTCTTTTTTTTTCTGATGGCCTCAGATTACTCCTTTTATAATTTCCTTTCTGCTTAAGAACTTCCTTTAGCCATTTTTTAAGGGTAAGTATGGTAGCTACAAATTCCTGTAGTTTTTCTTCATCTGAGAATGTCTGTTTCCTTCTTCATTTCTAAAGAATAGATACATAGGCTGTCATTTTACTTGGTGTCCCCCTATAGGTAATCTGTCATTTCTTTCTGGCTGCTTTCAGATATTTTTTATTTGGTTTTAGTTTTCAGAAGTTTGATTGGTGTGAATTTTGTTGGGTTTACTCTGTTTGAGATAACTCATCTTCTTGAATCTGTAAGTTAGTGTCTTTCAACAGATTTAGGAATCTGCAGTCATTATTTCTTTCAGCTCCAGACTCCTTGAGACTCTGATGATACAGATGTTGGGATTTTTTTGTTTCTGTCCCACAGGTCTTTGAGGCGCTCTTCATTTGTTTTTAGGCTTTCTCTATGTTGTTCAGACTGAATGAATTCTATTATGTGGCCTCAAGTTCTCTGAGTCCATCCTCTGTCATCTCTACTCTTACTATTGAGCCCACGTAGCCAGTTTTTAATTTCTGTTACTGTATTTTTCAGTTCTATAATTTCCATTTTGTTCTTCAATTTCTTGTTGAGGTTTTCAATTTTTTGGTTGTTGCTGTAAGATTTATAGTTGCTTGTTGAAGTTGTTTTTTTTTTTTTTTTTGGTTTTATAATTTTATTTATAATGGCTGCTTCAAGATACAAGTCAGATAGCTCCAACATCTGATTCATTTCAGTGTTGTTTTCATTTGTCTTTTCACATTCAAATGATGATTTTCTTGGTTCTGGGTATGACAGGTGATTTTCTATTGTAGCCACACATTTTGTTTGGAGACCCTGGGTCCTATGTAATTTTAAAATTTTAGCAGGTGATCATCCTGTTTAGGTTTAATGTGCAGGCCCTGGTCTACTTCATGGGCTGTGGTTCCAATGACAATTTAATTTCAGAGCCTTTGTGGTACTGTTTTGCTCTACTTGGTTTATCTGGTGCTACTGGTTCCTGCTGGTGCTACTGGTTCCTGCTGGTGCTACTGGTTCCTGCTGGTGCTACCTGGGGGAAACAGAGGAGCTTCCCTAGGCTGGGTCACCTAGTGTGGCTAGGTTGGGGAAAGTTGTTTTGGCCTCTGGGGCCAGTTTGCTTGTTCTGGGGGCATCTCCTTTGCTTGGTCCTGCCTGGACGCATATTGTTTTTAAGGTGGAAGAGGAGAGTCTCATGCCTGGTGGAATCCCTCCTTGCTGACAACCCTTGGGCACCTGGTACATCTTGGTGGAGGAAAGGAGATTCAAGCTCTTTGGGAAGGCTAGCACTTTCCTTCATCACTTGCTGTCAGTGGGATACCCAGTTTACCTGGATTGCTGGTGAGATCTGGTTCAATCTGAAGGAAGAATGAGCCTATCTCATTCTGCGGCTGCCTTCTGTTGCCACTTGTGGATTGGAAAATGGTGGCCCTAAGTTGCCTTTCTGTGGGTTGTGGTATAGTGAGACATAGGCCACTATGTCATTCCTCTGGTCCTGGGGATGCTCACCAGCCCATCTTTGTCTTTCCACCTTTCAGAGTTCTCCTTTGGTTGTCTCTTGTGCTCTTGCATCATTTCTGGAGTTGATGGTTATACACAGTCAGGAGGAACAGAGGAGATATGTCTACACCATCTTTTCCAGACTGGAAATCCTTGGTAGTTATTTTCATTGTAACTAAGTAAAAGAGAGAATTAGAGTCTTCATGATATTGAGTCTTCCTTTCCACACACATGGTGGTTTTACTTGTTCAGTAGATAACATTAATAATACCTCCTTCATTGAGTCATGTTGAAGAATATAGTTAAGGCATGTAAAACACTTAGAGCAGTGCCTGGTATGTGAAGCACTTAAAAGCATTAGCTAAGGTTATTCCATGTGTCCTTTATTTTATTTTACTTTTTTATTGGAGTAAAATTGCTTTACAGTGTTGTGTTAGTTTCTGCTGTACAGTGAAGTGAATCGGCTATATGTATACCTATATGCCCTCCCTCTTGGCCTCCCACCCTCCCCCATCCCACCTATCTAGATTGTCACAGAACACCAGGCTGAGCTCCCTGTGCTATACAGCATGTTCCCACTAGCTATCTGTTTTACACATGGTAGTGTAATTATGTCAAACCTAATCTCCCAATTCGTCCCACCCTCCCCTTCCCCCAGTGTGTCCACATGTCTGTTCTCTATGTCTACGTCTCTATTCCTGCCCTACAAATAGGTTCATCTGTACCATTTTTCTAGATTCCACATATATGCATTAATATACGATATTTGTTTTTCTCTTTCTGGCTTACTTCACTCTGTATGACAGACTCTAGGTCCATCCACATCTCTACAAATGACCCAATTTCATTCCTTTTTATGGCTGAGTAATATTCCATTGCATATATGTACCACATCTTCTTTATCTGTTCATCTATCATTGGACATTTAGGTTGTTTCCGTGTCCTGGCTATTGGAAGTAGTGCTGCAGTGAACATTGGAATACACATGTCCTTTTGAATTATGGTTTTCTCAGGGTATATGCCCAGTAGTGGGATTGCTGGGTCATATGGTAGTTCTATTTTTAGTTTTTTAAGGAACCTCCATATTGTTCTCCATAGTGGCTGTATCAATTTACATTCCCACAAACAGTGCAACAGGGTCCCCTTTTCTCCACACCCTCTCCAGCATTTATTGTTTGTAGGCTTTTTGATGATGGCCATTCTGACTGGTGTGAGGTGATATACCTCATTTTAGTTTTGATTTGCATTTCTCTAATAATTAGTGATGCTGAGCAGCTTTTTTTTTTAAGAAATTCACGTTCTTTTATTTATTTATTTATTTATTTATGACTGTGTTGAGTCTTCGTTTCTGTGCGAGGGCTTTCTCTAGTTGTGGCAAGCGGTGACCACTCTTCATCGCGGTGCGCGGGCCTCTCACCATCGTGGCCTCTCTTGTTGCGGAGCACAGGCTCCAGACGCGCAGGCTCAGTAGTTGTGGCTCACGGGCCCAGTTGCTCTGTGGCATGTGGGATCTTCCCAGACCAGGGCTCAAACCCGTGTCCCCTGCATTGGCAGGCAGATTCTCAACCACTGCGCCACCAGGGAAGCCCTGCTGAGCAGCTTTTCATGTGCCTCTTGGCCATCTGTATGTCTTCTTTGGTGAAATGTCTATTTAGGTCTTCCGCCCATTTTTAATTGGGTTGTTTGGGGGTTTTTTGATATTGAGCTCCATGAGCTGTTGGTATATTTCGGAGATTAATCCTTTGTGCTTCACTTGCAAATATTTTCTCCCATTCTGAGGGTTGTGTTTTAGTCTTGTTTATGGTTTCTTTTGCTGTGCAAAAGCTTTTAAGTTTCATTAGGTCCCATTTGTGTTTTTTGTTTTTATTTTCATTACTTTAGGAGGTGTGTCAAAAAAGAACTTGCTGTGGTTTATGTCAAAGAGTGTTTTTCCTATGTTTTCCTCTAGGAGTTTTATAGTGTCTGGTCTTATATTTAGGTCTTTAATCCATTTGGAGTTTATTTTTGTGTATGGTGTTAGGTAGTGTTCTAATTTCATTCTTTTACATGTAGCTGTCCACTTTTCCCAGCATCACTTATTAAAGAGGCTGTCTTTTCTCCATTGTATGTTCTTGCCTACTTTGTCGTAAATTAGGTGACTATATGTGTGTGGGTTTATCTCTGTGCTTTCTATCCTGTACCATTGATCTATATTTCTGTTTTTGTGCCAGTACCATACTGTCTTGATGACTGTAGCTTTGTAGTATAGTTTGAAGTCAGGGAGCCTGATTCCTCCAGCTCCGTTTTTCTTTCTCAAGATTGCTGTGGCTATTTGGAGTCTTTTGTGTTTCCATACGAATTGTAAAATTTTTTGTTCTAATTCTGTGAAGAATGCCATTGGTAGTTTGGTAGGGATTGCATTGAATCTGTAGATTGCTGTGGGCAGTATAGTCATTTTCACAATATTGATTCTTCCAATCCAAGAACATGGTATATTTTTCCATCTGTTTATGTCATCTTTGATTTCTTTCATCAGTGTTTTATAGTTTTCTGAGTACAAGTCTTTCACCTCTTTAGGTAGGTTTATTCCTAGGTATTTTATTCTTTTTGTTGCATTGGTAAATGGGAGTGTTTCCTTAATTTCTCTTTCTGATTTTTCACTGTTAGTGTATTGGAATGCCAGAGATTTCTGTGCATTAATTTTGTATCCTGCAACCTTACTAAATTCATTGATTAGTTCTAGTAGTTTTCTGGTGGCATCTTTAGGATTTTCTGTGTATAGTATAATGTCATCTGCAAACAGTGACAGTTTTACTTCCTCTTTTCCAATTTGTATTCCTTTTATTTCTTTTTTTTTCTGATTGCTGTGGCTAGGACTTCCAAAACTATGTTGAATAAGAGTGGCGAGAGTGGACATCCTTGCCTTGTTCCTGATCTTAGTGGAAATGCTTTCAGTTTTTCACCATTGAGTATGATGTTTGCTATGGGTTTGTCATTTATGGCCTTTATTATGTTGAGGTAGGTTCCCTCTATGCCCATTTTCTGGAGAGTTTTTATCATAAATGGTGTTGAATTTTGTCAAAAGCTTTTTCTGCGTCTTTTAAGGTGATCATATGGTTTTAATTCTTCAGTTTGTTAATATGATGTATCACATTGATTGATTTGCGTATATTGAAGAATCCTTGCATCCCTGGGATAAATCCCACTTGATCATGGTGTACGATCCTTTTAACGTGTTGTTGGATTCTGTTTGCTAGTATTTTGTTCAGAATTTTTGCATCTGTATTCATCAGTGATATTGGTCTGTAATTTTCTTTTTTTGTGATATCTTTGTCTGGTTTTGGTATCAGGGTGATGGTGGTTTCGTAAAACGAATTTGGGAGTATTCCTCCCTCTGCAATTTTTTGGAAGAGGTTGAGAAGGATGGGTGTTAGCTCTTCTCTAAATGTTTAATAGAATTCGCCTGTGAAGCCATCTGGTCCTGGACTTTTGTTTGTTAGAAGATTTTTAATTACAGTTTCAATTTCATTACTTGTGATAGGTCTGTTTATGTTTTCTAATTCTTCCTGGTTCAGTCTTGGTAAATTGTACCTTTCCAAGAATTTGTACATTTCTTTGTGGTTGTCCATTTTATTGGCATATAGTTGTTTGTAGTAGTCTCTTAAAATCCTTTGTATTTCTGCATTGTCAGTTGTGATTTCTTCTTTTTCATTTCTAATTTTGTTGATTTGTGTCCTCTCCCTTTTTTTCTTGATGAGTCTGGCTAAAGGTTTATCAATTTTGTTTATCTTCTCAAAGAACCAACTTTTAGTTTTATTGATCTTTGCTTTTGTTTCCTCCATTTATATTTCATTTATTTCTGCTATGATATTTGTGATTTCTTTCCTTCTACTGACTTTGGGTTTTCTTTGTTCTTCTTTCTCTAGTTGCTTTAGCTGTAAGGTTAGATAGTTTATTTGAGATTTTTCTTGTTTCTTGAGGTAGGATTGTATTGATATAAACTTCCGTCTTAGAACTGCTTTTGCTGCATCCCATAGGTTTTGGGTCGTTGTGTTTTAGTTGTCATTTGTTTCTGTGTATTCTTCTATTTCTTTGATTTCTTCAGCGATCTCTTGGTCATATAGTAGCACACTGTTTAGCTTCCATGTATTTGTTTTTTACAGGTTTTTTCCTTTAATTGATTTCCAGTCTCATAGCACTGTGGTCAGAAAAGATGCTTGGTACGATTTCAATTTTCTTAAATTTTCTGAGGCTTGATTTGTGACCCAAGGTGTGATCTATCCTGGAAAATGTTCCGTGTGCACTTGAGAAAAAAGTGTATTCTGCCAATTTTGGGTGTAATGTCCTATAGATATCAATTAAATCTATCTAGTGTATTTTGTCATCTAGAGCTTGTGCTTCCTTACTTATTTTCTTTTTGATGAACTGTCCATTGGTGTAAGTGGGGTGTTAAAGTCCCCTACTATTATTGTGTTACTGTCGATTTCCCCTTTTATGGTTGATAGCATTTGCCTTATGTATTGAGATGCTTCTGTGTTGGGTGCATAAATATTTATAATTGTTATATCTTCTTCTTGGATTGATCCCTTGATCATTATGTAGTGTCCTTCCTTATCTCTTGTAACAGTCTTTATTTTAAAATCTATTTTATCTGATACAAGTTTTGCTACTCTAGCTTTCTTTTGATTTCCATTTGCATAGAATATCTTTTTCCATCCCTTCCCTTTCAGTCTGTATGTGTCCCTAGGTCTGAATTGGGTCTCTTGTAGACAGCATATATATGGGTCTTGTTGTTTTTGTATCCATTCAGCCAGCCTGTGTCTTTTGTTTGGAGTATTTAATCCATTTACATTCAAGGTTATTATCGATATGTATGTTCCTATTACCATTTTCTTAATTGTTTTGGGTTTGTTTTTGTGGGTCTTTTTCTTCTCTTGTGTTTCCCGCCTAGAGAAGTTCCTTTAGCACTTGTTGTAAAGTTGGTTTGGTGGTGCTGAATTCTTAGCTTTTGATTTCTCTGTCGAATCTGAATGAGATCCTTGCTGAGTAGAGTAATCTTGGTTGTAGGTTTTTCTCTTTCATCACTTTAAATGTATATCCTTCCATTCCCTTCTGGCCTGCAGAGTTCCTGCTGAAAAATCAGCTGATAACGTTATGGGGATTCCTTTGTATGTTATTTTTTGTTTTTCCCTTGCTGCTTTTAATATTTTTTCTTGGAATTTAATTTTTGTTAGTTTGATTAATATGTGTCTTGGTGTGTTTCTCCTAGGGATTATCCTTTATGGGACTCTCTGTGCTTCCTGGAGTTGGGTGACTATTTCCTTTCCCATGTTAGGGAAGTTTTCCATTATAATCTCTTCAAATATTTTCTTAAGACCCTTTCTTTTTCTCTTCTTCTTCTGGGGCCCCTATAATTCAAATGTTGGTGCATTTAGCGTTGTCCCAGAGGTCTCTTTGTCTTCAGTTCTTTTCATTCTTTTCTCTTTATTCTGCTCCTCGGCAGTTATTTCTACCATTTTGACTTCCAGCTCACTTACTTGTTCTTCTGCCTCAGTTATTCTGTTATTGTTTCCTTCTAGTGTAATTTTCATTTCAGTTATTATGTTGTTCATCTGTTTGTTCTTTAGTTCTTCTAGACCTTTGTTAAACATTTCTTGATGTTCTCAATCCGTACCTCCATTCTATTTCTGAGATTCTGGATCATCTTTACTATCATTACTCTGAATTCTTTTTCAGGTAGGTTCCCTATTTCCTCTTCATTTACTTGGTTTTGTAGGTTTTTACTTTGTTCCTTCATCTTGACACTTGACATATTGTTTTGTCGTCTCTTTTTTTTTTTTAAATGGGTGGGATTGTATTCCTGTTTTACTGGTTGTTTGGCCTAAGGCTTCCAGCACTGGAGTTTGTAAGCTGTTGGGTAGAGCTCGGTCTTTGTGCTGAGATGAGGACCTCTGGGAGACCTCACTGTGATGAATATTCCCTGGGGTATGAGGTTTTCTGTTACTCCAGTGGTTGAGACTCGGAGTTCCAACCACAGGAGCTCTGGCCCAACCCCTGGCTTGTGAACCAAGATCCTGCAAGCCTTGTGGGGTGGCAAAAAAAAAAAAAAGAAAAGGAAAAAGAAAAAAGGAGCAGAACAATAACAAAGAGAAAAAAAATAAAATAAGATTAGAAAACTAACAGATATGTAAGAAAGAATAAAAAAATAAAAATATAGATCAAAGAACAACCGGAAAGTAAAAGAGAACCACAGTAGTAAAAAAGAGGAGTTTAAAAAAAAAAAAAAAAAGCCAGACGAGGCCTTGGCTATGGGGGTGGGGCTTATGCAGGGGCAGGGTTTAGGTGGTGGGTGGGGCCTATGCTTAGAACCCACAGGGCTGGAACAGGCCCTGCGGGGTGGTGGGGCTTAGGCTCAACGCAGCAGGAGGTGCCAGGAGTGCCTCTGTCCCTGGAGGGCGCAGTACCAGGTCCAGGACCCCAGCAGGCTCACTGGGCCTGAGTGGGCAGGGGAAATGCTAGGTGCCTTCCCCCGAGTCCTCCGATCCCGGAGGACCCCTCCCCATTGGCCTCTCTTGTCCCCCCCCACCCCCACCCTGCCCCATGCCCCTAGGACCCACGCAGCAGGAGAGGGCTCCGGAAGACAGGGGACCAGACCCCAACAGGCTTCCTGGAGCCGATTGGGCGGGGGAAATGCCCATGGTGCTTCCCCTGATCCCCCGGCCCCAGAGGGTCCCCCCTGTCCACTTCTCCTCCTCTTCCCTTCTTCCCCCTCCTCCCTCCCTCCCATGCCCCTAGGACCCATGAGGCCAGAGGGGACCCTGGAGAACGAGAACGGATGACTAGGCTGAGAGCCCAGCAGGCTTCCCAGGGCCGAGTGGGTGGGGGAAATGCCCATGGCACCTTCCCTGATCCTCTGGTCTTGGAGGACCCCAACATCCCACCTCTCCTCCCCGCACCTCCCTCCTATGCCCCTGGGATCAACGCGGACTGGAGGGGGCCTTGGAGGGAGGAGGACCTGGCCCAGGAGCCCCACAGGCCTCCCGGGGCCCAGTTGGACAGGGGAAATGCCTGATCCTCCGAGCCCCTGAGGGTCCCTCGACGTGGGAACCCCTCTCCCATCCCAGCCACCCCTCGGGGTGCCATTCCTGTCCGACCTCCACTTCTCCTCCCCCCTCACTCCCCCATGTCCTACCCAGTCGCTCGGGGGTTCCTCCCGTCACCTTGGGCGTCGAGGGCCCCCACCAGCGTCCCACTGGCACCCTAGTTGTGTCTCCATGTGTCCTTTAAAAAGCATATTAAAGCTTAAAAAATTTTTAAACTAAAGTTCTAGTACATTTCTTGTTAGGATTATTCCTAAGTACTTTATCCTTTTTTGTTTTTTATTACAAATGAAATCTTCCGACCTTTTATGTGTCCTTTGGTTCTTTGGCTCTTTCTTATATGAAAATGTTTTGATACCTTTCTAAATGTTGCCTCCCAGAGTTTTAACTTGCCTGTTTCTTTTAAGGGTAGGATCCATAACTAAACTTAGAGCTCCAAAAACAAATAAATGAGCTCTTCTTATGGGCTTGACATTGTTTTCGATACTACTGTTACTCTAAATGCTGTATTTTGTGTAATCTCAGATCTTCCCTAGGTATGTCACATGGTTGTGCTGTGTTGATCTTATTGTTGAGACTCTTTTTCATATGTGCTGTTATCATGCCATGACTTTTCAAGTCACTCTTTGAACTGTTGGTTTGGGGACTGACATGCAGGGCCACGCATGCCACCTCTGTATGCATCTCTGCTACGGAATGTTCATCACCTATCCTGGAAAAATAGCTTGTGGCTAAGTGGCATTTTGAAGTAGAATATGGAAAAGTGGATTGGGCCCATTTCCTTAACCTAAACAGGTGATGAAATACTGACAAAATTTAACAAGAAAAAGAAGGCTGTGTAAGGGCGGGATTCTTTAGGGTTGTGTAGCAATAAGCACAGTAAAAATGAAGTTTGAGATGCAGAGCACTTAGGCCACTTGGTGCTGGGTGGTGCTAGAGTGTCACATGCAGGCCCTACTTACAGGGGAGTCATTTGGATGTTCTTTTCCCAGAGGAGCTCTATGGTGACTTTGAAGACCTGGAAACAGGGGACGTGCACAAGGGAAAATCAGGCCTGGATACTCAGGTATGACTTGGCCATGGCCAGCCATCAGCCACTGGTCCTTGATCTGTGGTCAGTATGTTCTGCAAGAGGCCCCATATGAGATGGATGGATTCCTTCCTAAAAGTGAAGAGGGTGGGAACGGACCAAAAGTTGTTGGTTTATTTATTATTGTTAATTGTTTTGAGTGATACCTATTACCTCTTCTTCTTGTTATGATTCTTCAGTCATTGAAAGTTTTATTAGCTCCTGGGTCAATGTCTTGCCATCATTCTCCTCCACTTAATTTTAAGTGCCGTTTTAAAAAAAAAAATAATTCCCTGTCCTCCCTAATATTTGTTTAGAACAGTATCTGGGAGCATCTGGGTTGGGATCAGTTGCTATTATTTTTATTCATGTTTGGCATTCCCAGCCATATTAAGGAATGGCAGCTAATTGTAATGCAGATGTCTAAATGTCTCTTGTTGCAGTACATGTTATTTAGAGACAAAGGCTGTTTTATTTTGTTTTCATGATGATCATAACTAAGATTTTTGCAGCTCAAATAGAACTTTTAAAATCTGCCTTAATGTTTAAAGAAGAGGTCTCCACAAATTTTTACAAAATTTTCTCTTCTGGAAATTTAAGGTTGAAGATGTGGAGGAAGAAGTTAAAGAAGAAGTTGACCCCAATGCAGAGGAAAGTGCTAAGAAAAAGCATTTGGATAAAAAGAGAAAATTGAAAGAGATGTTTGATGCAGAATATGATGAAGGAGAAAACACATACTTTGATGATCTTAAAGGAGAAATGCAGAAACAAGCACAGGTGAGAAAACTCAGTTCCTATCAGCCTCATTTCAGGGCTGTAATAGTGCTGTGAATATGTAACTTTGATTAGGTCTTTGCTCCCTGCCCGCTTCTGGGCCTCCTGTTTGGGCTCCTAGGTCAAGATGCAAATAGGTGTGTTTATTCATGCAGTTATCTAATTGTTTCTTCAGTCAGACATTCACCAGAAAAATATCAGTGTCTATTTTGTACCAAACATTAAATGTTGCGGAAGCAGAAATGGCTGAGACACGGCCACCATTTTTGAGGATCTTACAGAGTAGTGATTTGAGACAGTGTGTTTATTTACATGCAAGCATTGCCTTAGTATTCTGATTACTACTCCCTGGAACCGTAATTGAATAATTTGAATGTGTACGTGATTCTTGGCCTGTGTGGCTTATGCATATACCAGTGCTCTCTGGGGATGGTTTTCTGAAAACCCATCTTGGTCAGAGTTCAGAGGATACTTCGAATGTAAGGTCAGGTGCAAAGATAAAGGGAGCCTGTGGAATGCTGAAAGGGAGATAGTGTGGCCCTGCCGTCCGGGGATGCTGAGCAGGCTGTTTGAGATGATGAACTGACTCTGAAGGAGACACAGAGATGTGTACAGTTGATGGCAAGTGTTTGAGATGCGCTTTGACAAGTGGGGCCACCAAGAATCCCTGTAAACGCGAGCGTACCTTAATATGTCTTCTGCAGGTTAAGTATATGATTTGTGAAAATGCAGCTGACAGGGTTTGCTCAACCTAGGTCTTCATCTAGTCAAAGAAGTGTCTCCTGGTTAGTCATTAACATAGTGATTCAAAGTGTGTACTGACCTTTGATAGAAGTGACTAGGAAATGTAAGGCAGGTTCTGAAGTCTTTGCTTTAGGCCATTTATAATTTAAAATCACCTAGGGGCTTCCCTGGTGGTGCAGTGGTTAAGAATCCACCTGCCAGTGCAGGGGACACGGGTTCGATCCCTGATCCGGGAACATCCCACATACTGCAGAGCAAATAAGCCCGTGCGCCACAACTACTGAGCCTGTGCTCTATAGCCCACGAGCCACAACTACTGAAGCCTGCGCGCCTAGAGCCCGTGCTCTGCAACAAGAGAAGCCACCACAATGAGAAGCCCGCGCACCGCAATGAAGAGTAGCCCCCGCTCGCCGCAACTAGAGAAAGCCCGTGCGCGCACAGCAACGAAGACCCAACGCAACCAAAAAATAATAATAATAAAATAAAATCACCTAAAACCTTGTGGGTCATTGTAAAGAACTTTGAATTTTTTACTCTGAATGAAATGGGGGTCCATCGGGGGTTTTGAGTAGAGGAGAGACATGCATGATCTGCTTACCCCTTGAAAGGATTACCCTGGCACAAGTTCAGTAAGATTAACATGACTTACACTGGGGAGGGGGTGGGGGGTTGCAGTGATGAGAGGAAAGAAAGAGTCAAATTCTGGCTATACTTTTTTTGAAAGGTAGATCAATAGGATTTCCTGGTGGATTAAATGTGAGATGTGTGAGAGGGGAGATAAGGATGACTTACTGGAGGGATTGGGTTGTCATCAGTAAGATAGGAAAGCCTTTCATTGATGTCAGTCTACCTGGGAAGGTGAAGTTTGGATCTGTTAGGTTTGAGATACCTTTCAGACAAGAGGAGTGTCAGGTGGTCAGTTCTGGAGAGCTGTTGAGGCCAGGGACTTAAATGTGATGTACTCAGGATCTGGGTGCTTTTTAAAACTATGAGATAGGTGGAATGACCTGGGGAGTGAGCATGGAGTCAGGAGAGGAGAGGACCAGGACTGGGTACTTCAGGAGACTGGGCAGAGACAAGGAAGCAGCAGTGGAGACTGCGCAGCTCTCAGGAGATAGAAGAAATGTAAGAGGACATGAAGTATGCTGGAAACCACTGTAGAAGGAAGTGATAAATTGTTTCAAATCCTGCTGATGTGTTAACTACAGTGAAGACAGAATTGAGCACTGGATTAAGCACATGGAGGCCTTTAGTGACTTTGGCAAGCATTTCAATGGAGTATTGGTTCAAGTCCAGTTTTAGGGGATTTATGAGAATATGAGCAGCGTAACTGGAACCAGACTTTAGAAAACTTCTGTGGCATTTTGCTTCAGAGATAAGCAGAGAAATGGGGCAGTAGTGAGAGGAAGTGGAGTCAAAAGGTTTTAAGATGAGAGAAATAACAGGAAAGATTTGTTGGAATAAAGTCCAACAAAAGTGGATGATCTAGGGTGCAAGTAAAGCTTGGCATTAAATAGAGGCATGGATAATCTCTAACAGCTGCCTAGTAGAGCTTCCTGTGATTAAGGAAATGTATATCTTACTGTCTAATGTTGTAGCCGCCTAGCCACATGTTGATACTGACCACTTGAAATACAGTTAATGTGATTAAATGACTGAATTTTAAATTTTTATTTAATTTCAACTTAAATAGCCATGTGTGGCTACTATACTGAACAGTGCAGAGCTGTAATAAAAGGCTGAATATGGGTGTAAACCCTGGTAGAGGGGCTAACTGTGGAAGTTCTTTTAGGTTGCTTAAATTTTGAGTGAATTAGGAAACAGTCAACAGCTGAGAGTGAGGATGAGGGAGGAGGTACTGGGTGTTTGATGAAAAGAGAAAAAGTGTGAAATAATTGGGAGAGTAAGAAAAGAAAGTGTGGATGGGGAAGTTCAGAGTGTTTGTCGACCAACATTAAGGGCTGCTTTCAGAGTTGTTTGTATTTACTGTAGTATAGCTTGGAGCAACAGAGAAGAAAACAGTTGGGGCGTATCCTGAACAAACTGTATAGATAAAACATACATTATTTTTAATTAGGATAAAGCCTAAATAATTCTGTACATGGTTCCTTTATTTAGAAATTGCTCTTTTTTTTAAATGTTAATCTTACATTTATTAAAAGTGACAACATTATGGGTTTTTAATTGTGTTTGGTTTTTTTTCCCCTTCTCATGTATAGCTTAACCGGGCAGAATTCGAAGATCAAGATGATGAAGCCAGAGTTCAGTATGAGGGTTTTCGACCTGGGATGTATGTCCGAATTGAGATAGAAAACGTCCCCTGTGAATTCGTGCTTAACTTTGACCCACATTACCCAATTATTTTGGGTGGTTTGGGCAATAGTGAGGGCAATGTTGGATATGTACAGGTAGGTACCCTTCACTGTATGCTTAACGATTGAGGTTCTTTGGTCATACTTGTACCAGTAATCTTACTGAAATCTCTTCTCCTTTCAGATGCGTCTGAAGAAACATCGTTGGTATAAGAAAATCCTCAAGTCCCGAGATCCAGTCATTTTTTCTGTAGGGTGGAGGAGGTTTCAGACCATCCCACTTTATTATATTGAAGACCACAATGGAAGACAAAGGCTTCTGAAATACACCCCACTGCACATGCATTGTGGAGCAACCTTTTGGGGTAAAAAGGGATTAGAATAAACTTGCTTGTAGGTTAATTTAAATCTTTTAGGCTTTATCATTATAGTTTTGCTTTTTTCCTTTCATGAAATCCCAATTCATAAGATTTTTCTCTTTTTTTTGGATTGGAGTGTATATGTAAAGCAGAATCCAGAATGTGTGGTTCACTGTATTTTTTTTTTTTTTTTCCTGTTTCCTTTAAGGTCCTATCACTCCACAGGGTACTGGGTTCTTGGCAATACAGTCTGTCAGTGGCGTAATGGTAACTATCTTTGATGGTTTATTTTATAGATTGTGTTTGAGAAATAATGTCTTGATTATGGAATATGTACCTGAAACTTTAAGTTGAAAATTATTCAAGTATTTATAGTAAACTTCTCTTTGCTTTTAATTTTCCTGCTTTTAATTTTGCTTTTAAGTAAGGTGTGGGAGTAGAGAAGAGGGAAATAGAAGAATTGTAATGGTACTGATGACATTTTATATTTTTATGCTTTTATGCTTTTATATTTTATGCTTTTTAATATTTTTCTAAAAATATTTAAGCAGTGCTCACCATGAGCTAACCACTCGACTAGGTTCTGGCATACATTGGATACCAGTTAGACATAAGACTACCCCCTAGTAATCTGGTTTAGCAAGGTATGTTCACACAGTCTTCATTTGACCAATCAGAGCAGGTTTTATTGGCCTCATTTAACAGAAAAGAAAACAAAATAATGGGCAAATGGAATCCATCCTGAATGTCCAAAATTTAATTTCTCAAACATTTTAGCCAAATTTTCATATTCCCTTTCATTCATTCATCTTTGTGAAACTGTGTTACTATGAAATCACCCTCAGGAAAATGCTCAAGATATCATTAATTTTGGCGTACATGTATTATAGTTTCAGATAGCTTTTGTTAAAATACTGTTTTGCATGTTCATATATTCTTTCTTACTTTTTCTTAGGTGATTGTAAGTGAATTGCACTTTGGTAATTTGTTGCATTACAGAGAAATGTAGTTCTTCTCTTGCTGACATTATTCCTGTATTCACATTTTGGGGGTTCCTTTTTAGGCTGATTTCCGGATAGCTGCCACAGGAGTTGTCCTTGATCTGGATAAATCTATAAAAATTGTGAAGAAATTAAAGCTAACTGGTTTTCCATATAAAATTTTCAAGAACACTTCATTCATTAAGGTATATATATATATATATATCTGTATATTCATATGCTTATAAATGTGTATATTGTTAAAGGAGGAATGAAATATTCTAATATAGGTCTAAGATATAGTTCTAATGTTTTCAGAAAACTATTTGAAATCTTTTATAAACTTGGTCTTTGATATTTTTGGTTTACTTCTTTATATTTTATATTCTTTATATTTAGTTTACTTCTTTAGATTTCTGAGCATATTTAAGTAACACAGAGCAGTATAACATGGGAGGGTAGTTTGAGCAACATTAATTGAAAATTTCATCAGTAGAGGATGTTTCCATTAAAAACACAGAGTTAAGATGATCATAAAATGTTCTTATAATATAAGGTAATACTACCATCAGCATTTATCTTGCTGTCTCTTTATTTTCTGAGTGTGTGCACCTAAGTAATAGGATGTGAACTGTCGTCAAGCCCTGTGAGATGACAGCAAAGGCCATCTAGGCCAGTTCAGACCAATAAATATCTTTTTGATCTTCTTTTCTACAAAGATAGCAGTGATGAACATGTTAATGAGCCCACAGTAGAGTCTTAATTAGTGTTATTTCAGGGAAGATAGAGTTGTATTCCTTTTGACTTAGTAATTCCACCTTTAGGGGGAAAAATATAGTTGATTTTTTTATCACCTTTCAATGAATTATTCTTTGTTTTTTAACCAAGGATATATTTATGAACTAAGAAGTAAAATATCTGACTTTGTGTGTATGTATTTTTTTAATATATATATGTATATGTATATATATACCTGTAGGGAATGTTTAATTCTGCTTTGGAAGTGGCCAAATTTGAAGGTGCTGTGATTCGAACTGTCAGTGGAATAAGGGGACAGATCAAGAAGGCGCTCCGGGCTCCAGAAGGAGCTTTCCGGGCCACCTTTGAGGATAAACTGCTGATGAGTGGTAAATATCCTTTGTGGTGTGTTCTTAACAGCATGTTACCTACCATTCACTATTGATTTCTAGCCAGTGTGAACTATAGGTGGTAGTTTAGGTCTTTAGAAACAGGAGTCAGCTGTAGCTCTCCCCAGCTGGAGCATCTTGTGTACCACTCCCAGCCACACCCAGAAAAAGCTTTGTGTTATTCAGAAGTAGTTCACTTGGTGAAGTCTCTCTTCAAATACTGTGCAACCAGCTAGAGAAGTTTGGAGTGAGTATTTTGTTCTTTTGTTTACCAAGATGGATATGAATCTTCTTTTGAAAATGTTAATGTAAATTTCCTCTCTTTCCAGACATTGTCTTCATGAGAACTTGGTATCCTGTCTCTGTTCCAGCCTTCTATAACCCAGTAACATCTTTGTTGAAACCAGCTGGTGAGAAAGACACCTGGTCAGGAATGCGGACAACTGGTCAACTCCGGCTCTCCCATGGCATCAAACTAAAGGCCAGCAAGGATTCTCTGTATAAGGTACAATCACCCATGTGCTCTGTAGATGGGTGTCACCTAGAAGCTTCATATGTAATGTTTCTTGTGGTTTGAATTTTCAAGTAGAAAGTCTAACATTAAATTTGAATGAACATGTTGTACATTCCTAGACTATTTTGGAAGGAACACAGGACAAGTGGTAATAGTGGTTTTCTGTGGATTGGAAAGGAGACTTAAACTTTTCACTGTATATACCTCTTTTGAACTTTTTTTTTTGTACTATATACATGTATTAATTTGAAAAACATTAATGTACTGATTCTTATTGAAGCAAGGGGGAGGGGTTTTTTGAGAGTTTTAATAAACTTTTTATTGAAGTGTTAACATACACACAGAAAAGTACACAAATAATAAGTGTATAAAGCTCATTGAATTTTAGCATACCTAAGTTGCCATCGCCTGGATCAAGCAATAGAATTACCAGCACAATAGAAGTCCCCCTTGTGACCTCTCCCAGTCACTACCCCACCTCCACCTCAGAGATAGCCGCTATCCCAACTCCTGACATGGAAATTCCTTCTGCCTTTTTTTGAGTTTTATAAAATATACCACGTACTGTTTTGCCTGGTTTCTTTCCTTCAGTATTATGAGATTCATCCATGTTCTTGTATATAGCAGACATTTATTTGTTTTTATCGTTGAGTAGAATTTCATTGTATGAGAATGTCGGTTTTATCCATTGATGGACAGTGTTTCGAATTT
Organism: Eschrichtius robustus; assembly: GCF_028021215.1. NCBI lineage: Eukaryota > Metazoa > Chordata > Mammalia > Artiodactyla > Eschrichtiidae > Eschrichtius > Eschrichtius robustus. The sequence goes on along the minus strand of NC_090830.1, from coordinate 6,000,603 downwards.
TTGGCTATTATAAATGCTGCCCTGAACACTTATATGCAACTTGTTTGGTGTGCATGTGCACACAGTTCCGTTGCATAGATCCCCATGGGTGGGATTGCCAGGTTACAGGGTACATGTGTTCAACATCAGTGTGTGATCCCTGTAGTATACTGAAATACCAGGTTAGACTTGAACAGCTTATCAGAGTTCTAGTTATTCCACATCCTTTCCAGTAGTTGGCCTCATCAGTATTTTAAAATGTTAAGTTCTCAGTGCCTGTCTGGATTCCCATTTTCATTCAAGTTTTGGTCTCTGAGAACGTCCATTATTTTGTTCACAGGTTAACAATGCATTTGAAAAGATTTGTTTGTGTTAATGCAGGATATTTAATTGTTTTGTAATAAGAGGGTAATTCAGGGTATTGGTCTGCCATCCTGCTAGAAACAGAAGTTTTCCAGACATTAGTTTTTCTGTAACATAGTTAATAAAATTTGAATCACATTGCCATGAATTTCTCTTAAAATATACTTCAGGACATAGTACCTGTTGTCCAGTCTGTGGTGCTTACTTGTTTTTGAGAAGGAGATTTCTCTGATTTCTTTCATTCTAAAATATTTTGGTTTCTTAAACAGAATATTGAATATTATTGTGGGTGATGTCTTTAACAGTAAATTCATAAAGATACAGCAGACATATTCTCTATATAGTTGTCGACCTTGGTAAAGGTCTAGGGCAAAACTTTCAACTTATTAACTACTTCTGAGGCAGGTAAGAATTTTGGTCATCTCAATTTAAGCATAGAATTTGGTTAGCTTGAAAACTGAATGTAGAAGGAGTTTTGCCTTCATTTGTCATTTAAATGTCACTCTTCTCAACCAGCCTTCTATTAGAAACAGAATAAAGTTAAACTTCTTAATGAGAATCAGGGATGGGGGCATTTCAGCTGCTCATTGGAGGAAGAACTATGTCCTTAAATCCAGAGAGGTTTATAGTCAAGATGAAAAGCTAGTTATTCTTGTTAGGCTAGAAAAAACCGTCTCAGTGCCCCAAAGATAAGGCCAGAGTTTTCCATTAACAGAAACTTTGGATCTTTTCATCTGCTCTGTTGAGATCCTATCGTCCATACTGTAGATACTGGGCACAGTTGATTTCTTGGAAGAATTGTAAATATGTATATTCTATATATTCCTTTGTTTTGCCTGCAGCCGTGCATGCCCATTGAGGCAATATATATTTGATGGATGATTGAGTCCTCATTTCTGATGGTCAGCAAACTGTGGTGTTACTGATCTTGTGGAAAAATCAACCCATTGAGAAGATTTTATGCAAGTTTTAAATGCACATAGATCATAATATAAATATGTCACAGTCTTTGTTTTATTTTTCTTTTTCAGCCAATTGTGAGGCAAAAGAAACATTTTAATTCACTGCACATTCCAAAAGCCTTGCAGAAGGCCCTGCCATTTAAGAGCAAGCCCAAGACCCAAGCAAAGGCAGGCAAGATTCCAAAGGACAGACTGAGACCAGCTGTCATACGGGAGCCTCATGAAAGGAAGGTACTGTTGATGGACGGCTTCCAGCATGTTGCATTTAGATGTGAAAATAATGCTTTCAGTAACACACTTGGCATTTTTACTGCATTCTCACTTTTCATTAGGAAAGGATAAGGGCCAGACTTATTCAAGGCACTAGATCTGGAAGTTAGAAGAAAGGCCGGAGTCCATTTTGCTTCTTGTGTTTAGTCATGCTCTGCCTTATGCATTTTAATGGGGAATAATAGGCACACAGCTGGCAAATCACTCTTAGTTGTACAGAGTATCCACAGAGTGATTTAACAAAGGTGGTTTTGTGGTCAAGGCCATTATTTAAGTATTTTGCTAAGTAAATATGCTCCTACTTATATTGCCATGCAAATTACAATTTCCTAGTTCAGGATAAATTTTCACTAGGTTAATATTCATTTGGATCATGAATTGATTGTAACTTTGATGCCATCAGCTGTGGTGTTTAGGCCTCCTGAAACTTAGAAGGAAAGCATGCTGTAGCTGTAAGAATATTCTGATGCTCACTGGGTTTCGCCCTTGTCAGATCCTTGCGCTGCTGGATGCTCTGAGTACAGTGCACAGTGAGAAGGTGAAGAAAGCCAAGGAGCAACGGCATCTACACAACAAAGAACACTTCAAAGTGAAGCAGAAGGAGGAAGAAGAGAAACTGAAGCGACAGAAGGACCTCAGGAAGAAGCTCTACCGAATTCAGGGTCAGAAAGAAAGAAGAAATCAGAAGTCCAGCCTGAAGGGGCCTGAGGAGCAATTGAAGTGATCTGCAGACAGACAGACAGACAGTCATTTGAATCTGCAGTGATGAATGGTTTCATATATTGCAGTACTTTTAAATAACAAGTCAGGGGAGTGGAGCCTAAGCACAACCTCTTTGTTGGATTTATTGCCTAGACTGTGCCTTTGAGAGGAGAAATGGAGACTGCTGATAGGACACCTGTTCATTCTCAACATCTGGGTTATGTCAAAATAAAGCGATATAATTTATGGTTTTCTAGATTCCCTCACATTCCTCTTACCTGTCTCAGTTTAATTTTGTGCTACAAAAGTATCATTAAAATATCTTCTTGTTAATTTTGGCTTAGTAGTTTTCATTAGGGGATGAATGCTTGATAATTGCTTACTCTACCACCTTCATGATGAGTCTTCCAGAAGGGAAAAAATATTAACTTGAATCCTCAGCATTAAGATAAAATTTTAGAGAAGGATATATAGTTATTTTTATTTTTTTGTCTGTCATATGTTATATTCTTTGATTATTGACCCTAATGGACATTTTAACGTCTTATTTCACATGTTTTTCAAGTTAGTATAATAGCTAGTTAACACTAAATACTGTTTTAATGCTTTTAGACTAGGGATGACATCTGTGGAGGTAGTTAGGCATTCTGTCTGCAGTTCATGTTGATATACCCTCTGGGTCTAAAATGCATGCCTGAGAGACATCAACACCTAGCTGGGAGTGGGTAGAATCATCTAGGAATAGGAAGGGATCAAGATGAAACAGTCAGGTCTTAGTCCAGCGTTCTTTCCATTAGTTCAGTATCTTCACATACATCAAAGAACATCACCAAGTCCAACCCGCATATGCAGGCCAGCGCCCAAGAAGCGCAAGTGATCCTGCTGAGATGTCCATTTGACTAAAAGCTGAGCAGGTCCAGCTTAGCAAGGCTGTGCACAGAAGCCAGACACATAACCGACATGAACAAAGAGGGCAGCCTGTCTTTCCCAGTGTCTTAGACTACTACACGCAGACTTGACCATCCCAGTACTAGGTGCAGGGAGGGTCTGGGTAGGGCTCCAGGCTCTGCCACTCTTCATGGTGTGACTCTGGGTAAGTTCCTGAGTATCTTGGAGTTTCAAGTTTCTTATCTGTAATATGGGGATGATAAACTAATCTTGCAGTCTGTGAGGATTTAATGAGACAAAATGCAAAGTGACTGGTACAGAACAGATTTTTAAATTTTTTGTTTCTCCTTCTGGTCCCATTTTAGAGTTGTATAGGTCTGTGAATTTGGACACTTATATAGGTTGTAAAACATACCTATATATTCATGTAATCAACACCACTGTCAAGATACCAAACAGTCCCATCTCTCCAAAGCACTTCCTCATGCTATGCAGCCCAAGCCTTCCCCACTTCCCCACTCCCCACTACCAAAAAAACTGATGTGATTTTTTTTTTTTAAGATTTATTGATTGATTGATTGCTATGTTGGGTCTTCGTTTCTGTGCTAGGGCTTTCTCTAGTTGCGGCAAGCGGGGGCCACTCCTCATCTTGGTGCGCGAGCCTCTCACCATCGTGGCCTCTCTTGTTGCAGAGCACAGGCTCCAGACGCGCAGGCTCAGTAATTGTGGCTCACGGGCCCAGTTGCTCCGCGGCATGCGGGATCCTCCCAGACCAGGGCTCGAACCCGTGTCCCCTGCATTAGCAGGCAGATTCTCAACCACTGCGCCACCAGGGAAGCCCTGATGTGTTTTTCATCACTACAACTTTGTCATTTCAAGAATATCATGTAAGTGGAACAATATGGTATGTACTCTTTTGAAATTGGCATCATATCTTTGAGATTCATCCCAATTGTCCTGTGTATCAATGGTGCGTTCCTTTTGATTACTAAATAGTTACCAGCTGTACAGACAGGCCACAGTTGGTTATCCATTCCCCAGTGGAAGAGCATTGTGGTTGTTTCTAGTTTTGGGCAATTATGAATGCAGCTGCTGTAAATATCTGTGTAGAGGTTTTTGTGTGAACATAAATTTTCATTACTCCAGGGTAAAAATACCCAGGAGTAGCGCTTCTGGGTCATATGGTTTAAAAGAACTGTCAAACTGTCTTCTGGAGGGGCTGTACCATTTTGCATTCCATCTCACTGGTTTTAATTTGCATTTCCCTAATGACCAATAATATTGAGCATGTTTTCATATGCTTACTTGCCTTTCATATACTGTGTCCTCTTTGGTGAAGTTTATGTTCAAGTCTTTTGCCTACTTTTTATTTGGATCATTTTCTTGTTGTTGATTTTGAGAGTTTCTTATATATTTTGGAAGCAGTCCTTTGTCACATATGTGATTTGCAGGTACTTTCTCCTAGTCTATTGCTGTCTTTTCGTTCTCTTAACAGTGTCTTTTGCAAAATTTAAAATATTTGTCAAGCCTAATTTATTACTTTTTTTCTTTTATGAATCATGCATTTGGTGTCATGGCTCAGAACTCTTTTCCTAACCACAGATCATGAAATTTTCTCCTATGTTTTCTTCTAAAAGCTTTATAGCTTTACGATTTTCATTTTGAGTTAACTTTTATATAAGGAGTGAGATTTAGGTTGGGGTATTTTTTTTTAACTAACAGACAACAAATTGTTCTAATACCATTTGTTGAAAGGCTATCCTTTCTCCATTGAGATACCTTTGCATCCTTGTCAAAAATCAGTTGGGCATATTTGTGAGGGTATATCCTGGGCTCTCTGTTGTGTTCTGTTCTTTGATTGATGCGTCTATACCTTTGCTGCAAGATCTTGATTATTGTAGCTTTACAGTAAGTCTTAAAATTGGGAAGTGTGATTCCTCTAAATAAATTTATTTCTCTTTTTCAAAATTGTTGCAGCTGTTCTAGGGCCTTTTCCTTTTGGTATAAATTTTAATAAGCTTGCCTACATTTATCAAAAAATCCTGCTGTGATTTTGATTGCATTAAATCTGTAGATCAACTTGGAGAGTATTGACATTTTCACTCTGTTGGGTCCTCCAATCCATGGCATATCTCTCAATTTATGTAGGACTTTTTTTGCCTTTAAACTGTTTACTGCTAGTTTTTAGAAAAACGACTGATTTTTGTATGTTGAGCTTACATTCTGTGACGTTACTAGGCCCATTTATTAGTTCTAGACCTTTCTTGTGGAGGAGGGGAACACATTCCTTGGGATTTTATACTTAGACTATCATGTTGTCTGCAAGTAGAGACAGTTTTTATTCCTTCCTTTCCAACTGTATGCCTTTTTTTCTTATGTGTTACACTGGATAGGACTTCCAATATAATGGGAAATTGGACTGTTCAATGTGGGCATCCTTGCTTTGGTCCCGATTTTTTTGTAGATGCTCTTTCTCAGTTTGAGGAAACTCCTTTCCATGCCTGGTTAGCTAGGAATCTTTATCATGAATGAATGTTGAATTTTGCCAAATGCTTTTTCTTCATCAATTTATATAATCATGTGGTTTTTCATCTTTCAATTGTTAATATGATGATTACATTGATTTATTTTTCAAACATTGAACCATATTTGAACCTATATAGATATTGCATCAAGTGTAGCAAACAAAATATTAAAAAATAATATTTACAATTGAGTGACGTTTATCCCAATATTGTATCCCTGGATGATGTATTATTATTTTAATATTTTGCTAGATTTCATGCACTAATGTTTTGTTGAGGATTTTTGCATCTATATTTAAAAGGGATATGGTTCTGTAGAGTTCTTTTGTCTTTTATCTGATGATGGTATCAGGGTAATGCTGGCCTTATAAGATGATTTGGGAAATGTTCCCTCTCCTTTTATATTCTGGAATTGATTGGGTAGAATTGTTGTTATTTCTTCTTTAAATGTTTGATAGAATTTGTCAATGAGGGAATTCCCTGGCGGCCCAGTGGTTAGGACTCTGTGCTTCCACTGCAGGGGGGCATGGGTTTGATCCCTAGTCAGGGAAATAAGATCCCGCAAGCTGCGTGGTACAACCAAAAAAAAAAAAAACAGAATTTGTCAATGAAACCATCTAGGCTTGGACATTAAAAAAAAATTTTTTTTAACAATGAATTTAATATCTTTAATAGTTACAGGGCTATTCAGATTATTTTATCTTGAGTGAATTATGGTAGGTTATGAAATGGAATTGATTTATTTCACCTAAGTTGTGAAACTTATAAGTATAAAGTTATTTGTAGGAAGGATTCGCTTATTACCCTTTTACTATCTTTTGGGTCTGTAGTGATAGCACCTCTTTCGTTCCTAATATTGGTAATTTGTGTCTTCTCTACTTTTGTTCTTTTGTCCAGTCTTCCTAGAAGTTTATTAATTTTATTGATTTTTTTTCAAAGAACGAGCTTTGGGTTTCATTGATTTTCTCTATTCTTTTGCTGTTTTCAATTTCATTGGTGTCTGCTCTTTATTTCTTTTCTTGCACTTGCCTTGATTTTTTTCTGTTCTTTTTTCCTAATGTCTTAAGGTTGAAGCTTAGATTAATGATTTGAGACCTTTCTTCTTTTCTAATATAAGTATTCAATGCCATACATGTCCCTGTAAGCACTGTGTAGCTGCACGTCCCAACCAGACCTCTGTGGGCTGTGGTCACAGTGTCAGTTCCATTTACAAAGTCCTTGCAGTGTTATTTGGGTCGGTCCCACGTGTGGATTACCCGTAGCCCGTGTAGGACCGGGACATTGATCTATCTCTTAGGCCCATTCTCAGAGTCAATGATATGCTCTTTAGAGTCAGATCTATGCATGCACAGCTCAGGAGGGAGCCCAGGAGCTCATTAACAAATTTTGGGGGTCCTGAACCCCACTGTCCTGAACGCCTCCCGTTCCATGATTTCCTGGTACTTTCCAGTCACCTGGGCTCTCCTTTTTAGCCCTCCATCCAAGACACTGCAGCTTCCTTACCATGGCTGTGCCCACATCCAGGGTCAAGCAGTCAAAGGACAGAGAGTAAGAAAACAATGGTTAAAAGAAAACAACAAACCCACCCTACTTGGATCAAAAAAAAGGGTGTGCCTGTGGGCTGCAGGGGGCTGGGGCAGGAGAAAATGGAGTAGAGAAGAGGGGGGATTTCTTGCACTCTTCTCTGGGTGTTAGGAGACACTTTTCTGCTCCTCAGCCAGAACCAGAGGGCTTTCCTGAGCGCTCTGTTTGCACCTATGTCCACCTCCGAGTTCAGGCTGCCTTGAGTGAGGAGAACTGTGAGGTACTAGGGAAAGGAAAATGGTAAAACTCACCACCGGCTCAGTGTTACTTTGAATTATGGTCTCCTGTCCCAATTCTCCTGCTGTTATTTGATTTTAAAAGTCCTCAAATAGCTTCTCCGTGCATTCTATTCAGCTTTTACACTTGCGTTTCAGTGGGAAACAGAGCAAAATGTACTTACTTACTCCGTTTTCCCTGATCTGAAATCCTCTTTGTTTTTCTCCTTAAATTCCTACAAGTAAGATTCTGAGGCCATTTTTTAAAAATGCTTTTTATTTTAAAATAATTAAAGATCCACAGGAAGTTGCCAAAAAATTACAGGGAGGTTCCTTGTGCCATTCCTCCAATGCTATCATCTGGCATAACTGTAATACAATATCAAAATCAGGAAATTGACCTTGGTACAATCCACAGAGCTTATTCAGATCTCATGAGTTATTCATGTACTAATTTGTGTGTGTGTTACTCTGTGTGATATTATCATGTGTGTAGCTTTGATGATCACAATCTTGATACAATCATGATATAAAACTGTGCCATCACTACAAGGCTTCCTCATGCTACCACTTTAGAGCTACACACCCTCACCGCATCCCTAACCTCTAAAAACTATTAGTCTGTATTCTATCTATTTATGTTACTTCACAACTTTATGGAATCATATAGTTTGTATCCTTTTAAAATTGGCTTATTTCACTCAGCATAATTTCCTTGAGTTCATCCAAGTTGTTGCTAGTATTAATAGTCTCTTCCTGTTTAATGCTGGATAGTATTCCATAATGTCTATTATGTTCTGCAGTTTGTTCAGCATTCACCATTGAAGGACATTTGAGTAGTATTCCATAATGTCTATTATGTTCTGCAGTTTGTTCAGCATTCACCATTGAAGGACATTTGAGTAGTTTCCAGTTTTTGGCTATTACAAACAAAGCTGCTATGAATGAATATACATGTATAAGATTCTGTGTAAAAATAAATTTCCATTTCTCCTGTAAAAACACCCAAGATTGCATTTTCTGGGTCAAATGGAAAGTCCATTTTTAATTTTAAAAGGTACTTCCAGGGACTTCCCTGCCTGTCCAGTGGTTAAGACTCTGTGCTTCCATTGCAGGGGGCACAGGGTTGATCCCTGATCGGGGAACTAAGATCCCTCATGTGGCGCAGTGTGGCCAAAAATTAAAAAGAAAATAAAGGAACTTCCAAACAATTTTCCAGAGTGGCTGTACCATTTTACATTCTCACCAGCAATGTATGAATGCTCCAGCTTTCTGCATCCTTGCAAACATTTAGTGTTATTGCTTTCTTAAAGCCATTCTAATAGGTGTGTAGTCATAATTCATTGTGGTTCTAGTTTGAAATTCCTTAATGACTAATTATGTTGGCCATCCTTTCATGTGCTTATTTGCCATCTATATAGCCTCTTTGGTCAAGTCTCTGTTCAAATCTTTTGTACATTTTCAATTTTGTTTATTTAATGTTGACTTCTGAGAGTTCTTTATAAATTCTAGACACAAGTTCTTTGTTAGGTATGTGATTTGCGAGTATTTTATCCCATCTGTAATTTCTCTTTTCATCATCTTAGGATCTTTTGCAGAGCAAAAACAATTTTAATTTTGATGGAGTGTGGTGCAATTTATCAACTTTTTCTTTTATGGATTATACTTTTGGTGTCAAGTCTAAGAACTCTTTGCCTTGTCTCTCCTCTCCCCTCCCCTTCTGCCAGTGCCTTGATCTTGGACTTCTCAGCCTCCAGAACTGTAAGAGAGAAACTTTGGTTGTTTAAGCCACCCAGTTGAATGGTGTTTTTGGTCTAGGAGCCCAAATGGACTAAGACAATGGGAGATAAAAAGAAAACCCAGGAGTTCAGTGCAGTGTCATCCCTCAAGTCCTCTGCTTCCCAGCCAGTCTGCTTTCCTCTTTCCACCTTATATATCTTTTATTTATTTTTATTTATTTATTAAAATTTTTTTTATCTATTAATTTTTATTGGAGTATAGTTGCTTTACAAGGTTGTGTTAGTTTCTCTTTCCACCTTACAGATTCCTTTTATGATCGTCTCTTAGATTATTTCCAGCGCATTTAGTCATATTTAGAGGGAAGGAGCAGGGACATGTGAGTGTACACCGTCTTGTCATGGAATGCCCAGTCAATCTTTCAAGTGTTTGGGACGTATTGTCACAATGTCTGTCCCTTGGGAAAGGTGTGACAATTCATACTCCCACTGGCAATGTCTGCATGCATCCATTTTCTTCTTCCATGAAAAAACATCTGATGCTGTGATTTTGTTTTTAAATTTTGCTTCTTGTTCCTAATAAGATGGTTAATTAATATGGGCTGCTGGCTCTAGTCTATGAATCCAAACCTTGGAGATGCCACAAAAGGGATAATTAATTGCTAGAGCCCAGGATGAAGATGAAAACCCATGAGAAATCCCGTGGAGGCAGAGCCCAGTGGGGTGAGGGAGGGGAGGGGAGGCACATTCCAGTTTGGAAGCTGCTGCTCAGCTACCCAGGGTCAGGCTGGGACAGCTTCTTTCCTACCCGCGCCCTGGGGTCCCTGCCTGCCCAGCACTGCTCTTGTGAGGAGGAGATCCTATGCCAGACACAGGCATCCAGGCAATGCCAGAGTAGCCCGGAACCTACCTGGAGTGAGTGCCACACCACCTCGGCAGGTTTGTGGGCTGCCTCATGGCACCTCCCCATCTGAGCGGATAGTCAATTACGATGCAGGTTGACAGCCCCTGGACAAAGACAGCACCCAGGCTGGAAGACAGGGAAGTTCCCTGAGGCCCAGAGTAGCCCCTCGGGAATGAGCAAAAAAGGGGAGGCTGAGCCAGGTAATCTCACCCTACTCTCTGCCCTGAGGAGCATCCTGCCCGCCTTCCCTAACCGTCCCTGGAAGGTGCTGCCTGGGGCTAAGGCTCCCGGCTCCTCCTCCCAAGTGACCAGCTAAGGTGGCTCACCTTCCTCAGGGAAAGTGAGCAGCTGTAGGGAAAAATGAGACACGTGAGAAGAGTAAACTCCGAGAGACAGAGACCACAAACTGAACACCAGAGGGAACAGATAAACAAACAAGACAGGAAAAGCATTTACATGTGCATGATAAATATCCTCAGGAGGATATTGGAAATATGAGGCTAGATGATGCAGTTATGAAGAAGAACCAGCTGGGGTTAAATGGGTATGAACAATGGAAGTGCTGAAATGGTTAACTCAGTGGGAAGGTTAAAGGGCAGAAGAACAAATGAATGAACGGGGATCAGGTTGGGGGCTCTTCTGGAGAAGATGAGGAGGAGGCCAACGAGATGGAGAGTTAAGGAGGGGTGGAGGTGAGAAGGGAAGGCATTCACATTCATCTCATATGAGTGCCAGAGGGGGAGGAAAAGATCAACAGATAAGAGGAAATATTTGTAAAGTAACTGAGAATTTTCCCATTTCCGATTCCTGCCAGTGATGCATGTGCTCAGTGCTTTTAATTTTTGCCGGTCTGCTGGGTACAAGAAATATTTCATTATTGTTTAAATTTGCATTTTTATCAGATAACTAGAGGGCTTTAGCATCTCTTCAAGTGTTTATCGGCCATTCTCATATCTTCTGTAATTTGTGCATCTCCTTTGCTAATTTTTCTGTTGGGTTCTTGGCATTAGTGACTTTGTAAAAGCTCCTTATATATTCTGGATGTAAACCCTGTGGCTGTTTACAAACCTTATAAATATATTTTCCCTAATATGACACTTGTCTTTTGGGGTTTTTTTTAAAGGTTTTTATACACATATATATATTATTTATTTATTTTTGGCTGCGTTGGGTCTTCGTTGTGATGTGCGGGCTTCTCATTGTGGTGGCTTCTCCTGTTGCAGAGCACGGGCTCAGTAGCTGTGGCTCATGGGCTCAGTAGTTGTGGCTCACGAACTCTAGAGCGCAGGCTCAGTAGTTGTGGCGCACGGGCTTAGTTGCTCCACGGCATGTGGGATCTTCCCGGGCCAGGGCTCGAACCCGTGTCCCCTGCATTGGCAGGCGGATTCTTAACCACTGTGCCACCAGGGAAGCCCTGACACTTGTCTTTTGACAAATCCATGATGCCTTTCTTTGTATAGAGGTTTTAAACGTCCATAACATCAAATCTGGTATTTTCCTTTATGGCTTTGAGGTTTTGTGTCTTGTCAGGGTGAGTCATTCTTACCTATTTAATTACAAAAATGACCCTCTATTTTAAATATCCTCCTATTGTAAAAAAAAATCTTTCCATTTGTTTTCTAAATTTTCAATTTTTATTTTTAGCTTAAAATATTTAGCTTGTAATTATTAAAGTATTACTTTTCTCTTCAAATTAATATTATCAAGCTATTAATTATTGGTTTTATTTACTTTTATTGATTTGTTTTTCATTTAGTTTATTTATTTAGTTTATTGAACTAATATATGAACATATTTAGTTTGTAAACATTCCAACGATACAGGAATAGTGTAAAAAGAATGTTTTTCTCTTTAACTTCCTTCCAAACTCTCTGCTTCACAGCTAGCCACAGTGATCTGTCTGATGTGTATATTCCAGATCTTTTTTGGACACTTATATTCATGTATATTTATTTTCCTCCATGTGTTGTCTTTTAAAAAAAACACAAATAGGATTGTCTTGTTTGGAAGCTTTCTACTTTTTTTTTAATTGGGGTAGAGTTGTTTTACAATGTTGTGTTAGTTTCTGCTGTACAGCGAAGTGGAAGTTCCCAGTGCTATACAGCAGATTCTCATTAGTTATCTGTTTTATACATATTAGTGTATATATGTCAATCCCAATCTCCCAGTTCATCCCATCCCCCTTTCCCCCCTTGGTGTCCATACATTTGTTATCTACATCTGTGTCTCTATTTCTGCCTTGCAAACTGGTTCATCTGTACCATTTTTCTAGATTCCACATATATGCATTAATATACAATATTTGTTTTCTCTTTCTGACTTAACTTCACTCTGTATGACAGTCTCTAGGTCCATCCACGTGTCTACAAATGACCCAATTTTATTCCTTTTGGAAGCTTTCTATTTTTAACTACTGTATGTGTCTCAGAGGATCTTTCTGTATCATTGCAGTGTGTGTGTGTGTGTGTGTGATCCTTGTTCGGTCTGTTAATCCTGTAGAGAACTGGGAGCTTCGCATTTTCCCCTGTGTTTTGGTAACATCCATAACAGCATCCCCTGTCCCTGGAGGCTGATGGAGCCCCTCTAATCCCTTTTTACCTTTTTAGTTCTATGTTTATTGTTCTTTTCAGGTTTTCTGCCTCTTGTTAAGCCTATTTTGGCGATTTATATATTTCAGGAAAATCTTCCATTTCATCCAGATACAACAAAACCGACCAGAGTGAAGCTGTGCCTACCATCCTCTTGTGGTTTAAATCATCTCCTTCATATCTGCAGTCGTGTCCCTTGTTTTAACCTCACATTTTCAGTTTCGTACCTTTTCCCTTTTTTCTTTTGCTTGACTTTCCAGAGGTTTGCTTATTTTAGTGGTCTTTTCAAAGAACTGGTTTTTGGTTTTATTTATCAAATCTACTTTTATTACTGTTGTTTTCAAATTAAATTAGCTTATTTCTTATTTCATCCTATTTAAAAAAGCTTAGTTTTGTCTTTCTTATATTTAAGTGTACGTATGTATACTCAAGGCTATAAAATGTCCCTTTCTTTGGACATATGCCATAGGTTTTGATAGGTCATGCTCTTATTGTACATCTCTTCCTCAACTTACAATGGGGTTACATCCTGATAAACCCATTGTAAGTAAAAAATATCATAAGTTGAAAATGTATTTAGTATACCTAATCTACCAAACGTCATAGCTTAGCCTGGCCTACCTTAAACATGCTTAGAACACTCACATTAGCCTATAGTTGGGCAAAATCACGTTAACACAAAGCCTATTTTATAATAAAGTGTTGAATAGCTCATGTAATTTATTGAGTACTGTACTGAAAGTAAAAAACAGAACAGTTGTCTGGGTACAGAATGGTTGAAAGTTATCTGTTGTTTATCCTTTTGGTCACGTGGCTGACTGGGAGCTGTGGCCCAGCATCACGAGAGGGTACCGTACTGCATTTCACTAGCCCAGGAAAAGACCGAAATTCAAAATCTGAAGTACAGTTCTACTGAATGCACATTGCTTTCACACTACTGTGAAGTTGAAAAATCGTTAAGTCAAAACATTTTAAGTCAGGGACCATCTGTAGTCTGTTTCTAAAGAGCTTTTCATTTCCGTTTTTATTTTCTCTTTAACATAAGTTGCCTTTCGCTTTTTTCCCCTTTTATTCTGTTTATTACAAATTCATTTGAGGATATAGATTTCCCTCTAAATGCCAGTTTTGTTGAATTCCATATTTTTATATGAATACCTTACTGCTATTGAGATCCAAACATTTTATAATTCCCATTGTGGAAATTAATTTTGTTTCCAAAATGCATTTTTAACATTCTTACTGTCCCTAATTGTATTACAAACTGGGGACAGAATGTGATCTGTGAAAGATGCTGAGGGCTCCTTGCTCACCCAGCACAGCATCAATGTTTCCAACTGCTCTACGGGAGCCTGACAAGAACATATGTTCTCTGTTGGGTTCAAATCTTTCTGTAAAAAGCGAGTTAGACATATTCTGATCTATTTTCCTGTTCTGTAATAGCCTCACTTGTTTTGTTTGCTGAAATCTCTGGCGCTAGTGAATCTTTTAACATATCCAGGATGTTTCTCTGCTTAGGCTGAAGGGGTAGAGTGGAGAGAGGCCAGATACCTGTTGTCCAGGACTGGCACCTTTTCACTTGCTCTCCTTGCGTCTTGCCAGGAAAGTGCTCTCCTGTCTCAGAGCGTAGTGAGCACAGTAGGCAGGAGTTGCAGGTTGGGGTGCATTTCTCCTGGGTTGGGGGTGTGTGTGTCATCTCTGCTGTTGTAGCGGGGACACTGCCCACTTCTCTTGTGACAGATATTGTTGGTCAACTGGCTCCCACCTGGCCTGGGCTCCTGGCCAGCCCACTGTGTGGAGATGGTCCCAGCAGGGATGGAGAGGAATGCAGGCTCCTGGGAGAGTACCAGGGCCTCCCAGGGCCACTGCTGCTCTGACACCAGGGTGTCTGGGAAGCCCCACACGTCTTCCCCAGCGGGCGGTCCTCCTCCTGTGGTGATTCTCAGGGTGCCCCCCTCAGCCTGCAGCTCTGTCTGCCTTGCACTCCGTCTTACCCCACTCCGTCACCTCCTTATCCTCTGCTCTCCCAAACTGACTCACATCTTCCCTGAGGTTTATGAGAAACAGCTCTAGCATGGTGCTCTAGCAGGGTGCTAAGAGTGTGGAGTTTCTGAAAGCAGGGACTCAAACAGATATCTGCACACCCATGTTCCCAGCAGCATTATTCCCAATAGCCAAAATGTAGAAGCAACCTAATTGTCCGTCAGTGGATGAATGGATAAACAAAATGTGGTGTATCCACACAATGGACTATTGTTCAGCCTTAAAAAGGGAAGGAAATTTCGACATATGCTACGAGGTGGATGAACCTTGAAGATATTATGCTTAGTAAAATAAGCCAGACACAAAAGGGCAAATACTATGTGATGCCACTTATATTGGTACCCAGAAAAGACAAATTCGAAGGGATAGAAAATAGAACAGTGGTTGCCAGGGGCTGGGGGGAGGGAGAACGGGGAATTGTTTCATGGGTTTGGAGTTTCAGGTTGGGAAGGTGAAAATTTTCTGGAGATGGATGGTGGGGACGTTTGCACAACATTGTGAATGTACTTAATACCACTGAACTGGATATTTAAAAATCGTTAAAATGTAAGTTTTATGCATATTTTATCACAATTAAAAAAAAAAAACGCATGGATTTTGGAGCCAGTCTGCCTGTACCAAATGCTGCCTTGGCCATTAAGTCGCTGGGCATTAAGCAGGTTACTAAACCTCCTTGTTCCTCATTCCTCATCTGTAAAATGGGAATCCTAGTGTTTAAAGCATGGCTCTGGGGGGTAACACTGGCAGAGTTGTTAAAGCGGCCTGGCCCGGTGTTAGGGACAACTGCAGCCACCTTCCCTGGGGTGCCTCCATGGGGCTGGGATTGCGAGAAAGGAGCTCTTTTTACCATCTTGTTTATCCCCAGCCTTCTTCCAGGAGGGCTTAGCCATGCTTCTCCTCCCACCCAAGCCTCAGCACCCCTGCCCATCGTGCCCTACTTGTTCATTGACCTCTAATATCATCTCGTTCATGCTCAGCTCTAGAGTGGCAAGCACCAGCCCCTGACCACTGGCGTCTCGGTTCCCCGTGGGCTCGGCGCAGGCGTCCATCTGATTTCTCCTAAAACTTTATCGCATCTGTTTGTTGAGACACCTGCTTCCCCCACTGGCTGTTAACGTCCTGGACAAGGTGCTCGGCTGTGAGTGACCGAGGCCGCGGGGTCCTTCTGGGTCCTCCGCTACCGCAGCCTGCCTGCCTGCCTGCCGGGCTCGGCAGTGCGGCCCCCTCCCGGAACTGACTAAGATATCGCGTTCTTTGCTGCCCTAACACCCGGCCCTGCTGCCCGTCAGCAAATGCTGTGGGGCTGGACTGGTCCTCTTCTGGGGGCCTCACTTTCCCCGTCGGTGATATAAACCAACGAGGGCATCGTAGCTCTGATACCGTGTACCTTTCTGACAGGGAGCGGGGTCAAGCCCGTGTAAGCTTAGCGGGGCCACCCAGGTGAGAGAGATTGTGCGTGCACACGTGTGCGTGCGTGTGCGTGCGTGTGCGCGGGTGCGAGTGCGCCGCGTGTACGTGCGGGCAAATGTGCACGTTTCTGTGTTCAGACGGAGGATGGCCCCAGCTCCCAGCAGAGCGGGAGGCTTTCTTCCTCTCCAGACCCTGGAGCGTAGAGAAGGAGGGCCGTTTCCGAAGTCTTAGGTGAGTAAGCTCGCCGCTCACTCTGCTTGGGCTCCGCTCCCCGCGCTCATCCCGGGGAGCTACACGCAGAGGCCGGGAGGGGGCGCCCCAGACAAGCAAATGCAGAGCGACGGCAGGTGGGCCTCCGCCTGACTGCCAGGGAGCGGGTAGCGCGCGACTCGGATCCTTGCCTACCGCTGACAGTGGGAATAATAATTATT
Source organism: Eschrichtius robustus (assembly GCF_028021215.1). Lineage (NCBI taxonomy): Eukaryota > Metazoa > Chordata > Mammalia > Artiodactyla > Eschrichtiidae > Eschrichtius > Eschrichtius robustus. Next base: position 5,984,006 of record NC_090830.1, on the reverse strand, counting down.
AATCACGACAGTTATTGCTTATTTAGCGCTTATTGTCCCAGGCACTGGGCTGACTGCATAACGTGCATTGTCTCGTTTTATTTCGCCAATATTTGGAACCCTGTATTTTTGTAAATCTGTTATTAAAAAGCTCCCAGAGTTGAGCTAAAAGTATAGAGACCCGAGTTCTGCCACTCAGTAGTTGTGTGACTTTGGACACGTCTTTGAGCCTGAGATTCTTCTACATAAAATAGATTTTTTTAGCCTGTGTGTGTACATACACACAGGTGTGTGCAAGTGTGTGCGTGTGTGCATGCACACGTGTGTGTTTTCATGGACATGTCTGTGTGAGTGTGTGTGTTTGCACGTGTACATTAAAGACCATGGAGTTGGAGTTGGAGGAGTCTAGAGGACATGCCAGGAAGGCAGTTGACACCAGGCATTTGGTGCCCAGGAGAGAAGCAGTGTTCCCCATGCATCCTGCGGGGTGGTGTTCTGGGGAGAGAGGCTCAGAGCCTGCTTGCAGTAAGGAAAGAGGGGCGCTGGGGGCTGGACCAGGGCAGTCCTGTGCTTCAGGGGAGGTGGAGAGCATGACTGAGAAGATGGAGAGAGTGGTCAGAGAAGGGAGTGGAAAAAGGGGGCATCGAGAAATGCACAGGCTGCTGGGAGGGCATCTTGGCACCTGGGCTGAGGTTGTCCCTTGGGAAGGAGGCTGCCATAGGGATTGTGCTCGCCGGTTGGAACAGAAGCCCTAGAAGGAGGCCTATGAAGTATGGCCGAGTGGGTATAAGGCAGTGACGGTGCCACAAGCAGGAGAGAGATGGGTTATTCCACAAGCATGGTTGGGACAACTAGTTAATCCACTGAAAAAACATAAAGTCACTCCTTACACTATGGTTAACATAAATTCCAGGTAGATTAAAACTTTAAATGTAACAAAAAGAGGAAAACTGAAAAGAAAAGACTTGTGAGAAGGTGGTTAATTTGGGGATTATCCCGGGAAGCAGGAGTGAGCGAGTGGAGACGGGCGGAGGTGGGTGAGATGTTGACTGTGGGACTTTGAGGCTGCGTCGGGGGCTCCTCCTGCCACTGCTCCCCCAGAAGTTCCTCTGAGGTCTGGATGCCTCGCACACACAGTCTCCCTGTGTCAGGTAAGAGAAACGTTAGGTGAGATGCAGCATCTGAAGTCAGGGGCCGCGGAGAGCGTCCTGGGCACCCGCTGCCGTAGGTTTGGGAAGGAGAGAAAAGTCCCGACCCTGGAGACTGCGGCTTGAGGACCTATTTGAACTTGCTTAGACCCTTCCACACTTTTTTTAGGTCTGCATATTTTTCCATGGTTGCAGTCATGGAAAGGTACGCTGCTAAGTCGTCTTGACTTATCCACTTTATTTTATTATTTTTATGTTTTATTTTTTGCCCACGCAGCTTGTGGGATTCTAGTCCCCCAACCAGGGATTGAACCCAGGCCCCCTGCAGTGAGAGTGCAGAGTCCTAAGCGCTGGACCGCCAGGGAAGTCCCAGTCCACTTAATTTTAAGACTTGGATCTCTCTCTTATGATACGGCTTAATCCGGCTGTTGCTGTTGCTGAGACCTCCCTGTGGCGGGGCACTGGTCGTCGTCAGCATTCTGCTCTTCCGCCACGGGGCTTCCCTGAGGCCGGCTGGCCTGGACTTCCCAGGGTGGACCACGCTCTGCACTGCACTGCTATCCCCATCCTCACCATCACTGCCAGCACTGGTGGACAACTTTCCATGCACCAAGCCCAGTTTCAGGTGCTTTACAGGAATTTTCTCTCAGCCCTCGTACTAGAAGCAGAGGCACAGTTGTCACCCCCTTTACTGATGAGGCGCTGGAGCTTGCAGAGGTTAAGTAACAAGACCAAGGGCATCACTGTTTCCATCTGGGTTGCCGCCAGCCCAGCCCTTCTCCCTGTGTCCACGTCCCTTCCCACCTTAACGGAGACACCATCAGGAGCCTCGTTGGGTCCAGCCAGGGGGCTCTGGGGGCTCCATCAGCCCCTCAGTCCCTGGGCTTCCCTGAGGTACAGAGCTGACTGGTCTCTCCCAGCTCTGGGAAGGTGCACGTCTTGCCGTCAGGGTCTCCACAGGGCCTGGCATGGGGTCCTGGAGAGATCTTGTTCTATGAGCTCCCCACCCTGCACATGTGCACACATGCACACACGTATGTACACACGCACCCCCATGCCCTCTTGTCTCTGAACCTTGAATGATACCCTCCCCTGCCCATTCTTGCCCATCCTTCAGGACCATCCTCAAAACCCCATCTCAGCCATCTCTGGTTCTCTTTTCTTCCCTTCCTCATAGAAGAAGTGATGCTCTCCTCTGTCACCAAACGTTCATTAGGTGCTTAGTGAATGCCGGGCCCTCCTGTGTCAGGTGCAGCTACCAAGTGCAATCTGTGTGCCGAGCCCAGGCTCCTCTGGGAGTCCCGCGGTGGGCTGCCCCTGTGTGCATCAGCAGGTCTGTGTCCTAGTCTCTAGGTGTGTTCCTTCATGCCCGCATTTGTACATTTGTTCAACAAATTGATGTTGAGAAACTCTCATATGTACTTTCTCACCATGGTCAGGACATAGGACTATAGAGTTAGCTACTCTGGGCAGCTAACATAAAGTATTCTTAGAGAAGAAACCAGGAGGCGTCGTTATAGGACGGTGGCCTTGGGTGTATCCCGTAGTCTTCTGTGGTTGGGTTAATAGGAGTTGTGTCCCCAGGGTACTGAACTGCAAAAATGAAGAAGCAGACTTTGAGATCATCCCCTCACCCCCACCCCATCCCACCCCAGCCACTAACTCCAGGGGGGATGGTCCTGTCTTCTCTTTCTAATAACAATCAACTAAAGACAGCCGCTATCATCTACTGGGTGCTCTCTCTGGGGCAGGCTCTGTGTTTAGTGCTTTGTGTATATTCTGTTATTTTGAACCTCAAAACAACCCTATACTTATCCCCATTTCACAGATGAGGATATTGAGCCCCAGTGAGGTTAAGTAGATTCCCTCTTAGCCAGTAGGTGGCAGCACCACAGTTGGCTTCACCCCTGGAGCTCCGGGGCTTATACCCACAAAGCCGCATCGTATAATCTCTGTGCCAGGCTCTTCACAGCAGTCTTGACAAGCAGATGTGATTGGTCCTGCCCCACTGAGGCGCAGGCAGGATGGAGCGAGGACGGTGCAGCTGCAAGAGCTGGAAAGAGGGTCCAGAGCTTGTTCCCCTGAGCAGGGGGCCCTGGTGTGAGAGGGTGGACTCAGATCCACGCCCACCTGCTGCACGCAGGTTTTCTAGGCAGCCCTCCTTACCTGTAAAACTAGGAGGGCCTAGGATGTGGGCCCGCTGGGCAGGTAACTGGGCCTTCGCCTGACAGGTGTCTGCACACGTGATCGCTGGGGAGGGTGCCTGGGGCTTGGCAACCAGCGCTGCTTGCTGGCCCTGTGATGGCCCTGATCCCAGGTGGGGCGGCCCCTGCAACCTCCTGCCCTGGGTGCCAAGCCCCGGCCTTCCCTCCTGCTCTCTCTGGCACTGGTTGCCCTAAATCGGCCCCGTGTGAGCAGTAGCCCTTCTAGAAACCACGTCCTCCAGGGAGATTTGATTATGTCCTGGTGGTGCCACCTCGCTAATGCAATCAGGAAGTTTCCTCAAGACCTCAGCTGCTTTGCTGGCAGCCGGGCCTGGCTCCCTGGACGACCGCGCTGCTCCTTGGCTCACGGCTTCTCTCCAGGCTGGACGGGCCTCAGAGACCCTCCACCATCCACGCCAGTGCCCACAGGGAGGGGCCGGCTCTGGGGCACGGCCTCGCCAGAGTGTCTTGTTGTTGCTTTCCTCTCTCCTCCCTCCCTTTGAGGTCCTTGGCTCTGGTTTTATTCAGAATCATGGAGACTCTTTATCTGTTTAGAGAAAGCACTCAGCAATGAGGAATCAGTACTTTAGACCTTCCAGACAATGGCCATTTTCCATCAAGGTTAGGCTCTTAACTGAAGATTTTAAGAAGAGAGGAAAATTGGGGAGAGTCCAGAAATTCTCTCCAGTATAATCTGTAATCAGAACCAAAGAGATGTGTTAATTCCCGTGGGTTCTCTTCCTGGGATTGCCCAGAGTGTGGCGTCAACAGACACTGGGAGTCGGGGTGAGAGGGCGCTGATGGGGTGAAACGTTCTAGGAAGCAGAGACAGGGAGGGCTGGGGCACACCTTGCCCTTGATTTCCCTGTGCCTCCACCTCCTCACTCCAGTCTGCACTCAGGACTGACCTCAGAGGCAACTCGGTGTCGTGCCGTCTGAAAACGTGGGGACAGGGCCTCCAGGGGTGAGTGTGTGCTGCAGCTGGGCAAGCGGGGGCCTTGGGGGCAGTGCAGGGTGGGTGGCGGTCAGGGTCTGGGGCCGAGTTGAGGGTCTGGGTTTTCCCAGCCCGGCAAGAACTAGAGTTTGAAGGTGAGGATGATGCAGGATGAGCAGAGGTTTCCCAAGACGTGGCCGGAAGAACTACTTCTCCAGGTGCATCGGGCGGCCGGGGCCCGGCTCAGGGGCACATGCTGCCTGTCCCGTGTGCCCTCTCCACGTGGCCCGAGTGGAATTCCCTCTGGCCTGGCCTCCTCACTCCTTGCACCCTCTGCAGCACGCTGTGGCTTCTGGGAGTGGAGCTGTCAGGAAGGAAGTAAGATGTTAGCTGTCCCCTGGGGGTTTCTTAGCCCTGGGCTCTGGGCCCAGATCTGCACACGGGCTGAGGGTCCCCCGACAGATCCCGCTGGCTTCAGCAGAGGTCCCCACGAGCCCACTCCACGGCCCCGCTTTCTGACCACACAGCGTAGCTGCCGGTTGGACAGAGAACAGACGGGGCCTTGGACCTGGGGGCAACCATGGGCAGGATGGTGATGATGACACGGCCATGTCATCACTGATTTCCACACCAGCCTGATCCCGTCCCACGTGTGACTTCTCTCCCTTTCCTGCTTAACATTGCTGAGGGCTCCAGGCCTGAAGTGAGACGTGGGATCTTTCTGTGGGTCAGGATGGAACCCAGGAAATTAGAAAAAAGTACCGTTACCATGTGTTGAGACCCTACTACGTGCCAGGAGCTTTAAGATTCCCTAAAACAATCTTGCAGGTTATTCTCCATCACCCTCCTGGTGACGCAGGAGGAAATGGGGCTCCTGGAGGCTCAGTGACCCTCCCCTGAGGGTCCAGGTAACCTGGCCCAGATGACAGTGCCGACGCGGAAGTGAGGCGGGGATTGGAGGCAGGTTGGTCCAGGTCCCTGGCCCTCCCTCCGCAGGCAGCGCTGTGAGAGGAAAGGGTGTCAGTGGACGGTGGGCTTGGCTCCCTTGGGAGAGCTGGGTCTCCACGACCTGCCAGCCACTGCATGCTGGGCTCCCCGGGAGAGCTTGGAGGGCGGGCACTCCCTCCTTCCTACTGCCTGCCTGAGTCGTCTGGGTGCCTTTGGGCCACATGGCAGCGAGCTTTTCTGTGCCCCTGAGGGGACCAGGACCCCTGAGAGGCGGGCGTCCTCCCATCTCCTGGCCCAGGAGCCCGAGCACTACTTGCTGCTCTGCCATTTATTACTCCTTTATGTTCGTGCCTATCGCAGAACAAAAAGCAAGGCTGTGTCAGGGAACCAGGGGCGGTGGCCAAGACTGCCACCCATTTCTTTTTTTTTTTTCCGCTGGAAAGCCCCATGGTTTGGTTTCTGCCTGCCACCCGTTTCTGACAGTACTCACTTTTGGATTAATTCAGAAAGTGACCTACATTGATTACATTACTGAGTTCCCACAGAAATGTGTCCAGAACCAGAACTTAACATGGCATTCTGAGGAGGTTGGAGTGAGATCTGGTCACGCGAAGAACGTCCCTGTATTAGTCAGGAAACCACTGGGGACCCTCAGATGTCTTCAGGCCTTTGTATGAGCAAACACGCAGTAACAGGTCTCCTGCAGTGGGTTGGGAAAATACTGATCTTTCCGAACACATGACTATGGCTGCTTGTCCTGGGTAATGAGAATTATAATATATCCGGTTTTCCTTTTTACCTTGGCTTCTAGGAAGCTCAGCGCCAAGTTTTATGCTCAGCTCCAGACCTACTTTCCTTGGCCTGGTTCTTTGGTACGGCCCCTGGTCTCTCTCTATCGAATGAGTCTGTTGCTCAATTTTCGTACATTTTCCCCCATTATTGCGGATTGTGGGACATCTTTTCTGGAAGGAGGTCAGGCATAAAGAGTGAGTAAGAAATGACAGGAGGTGACTTTGTCCTTGAAGGGCTCTCTGCCCAAGATGGGTTATGGCTTGTGGGCAGGGAAGGAGCGGGACCGAAGGCCTCAGGGGTGGTAACCCGGGAACAGGTGTCAAGGAGCACACACCTACAGGGACATCATGGCATGTCGTGTGACATGGACACTAGAGATACGCAGAAGTGTTCCGAATGAGCATGACTGAACCTCGCTGTGCTCAGGAGGGCAAACCGGATCACAGTGGTCACTACTTTCCCATTTCTTGACTGTCTTGGCTCGAACCTGTGGCGACATTGCACGTGTCTGTGTTGTGCTTTGCTCACTAACCTTGTGGCAGAAAGAGAAGCCTCAGGCTTTACACCAGCTCGTGTCTGACAGTGGCCTTCTTACGTCTTGCTGAGACCCAGATTTTCCCTATTTTTTTCCCCTGATGAAGATAGTGCTACAGGGAGCCTGTTAGAGCCTAGAGCATTTCCCTTCTCTTCAGTCATTTCTGGGGGTAATCGCCCAAATGTGGAATTAGTGTGCCCGAGGAGGAGCATTTGAATGCAGGTAATGTGTGGGACCAGCCTGAAGGACGGGGCCAGTTCCCGGGCCACATCCCCCCCAGATGCTTGCTCTTGTACCCCGAACTTGTCACTGCTGGGTTTGGCATTAAGACACTAATCTGGTGTAGCACTGAATCTGAATTTCTTTGACTGCTATGTGGTTGGACAGTTTGCTCTAGTTTTTGTTCTTGTGGGAATTTTTTTTTTTCTATTCGTGTTTCATTCTCATAAACTATCTGTTCAGACCCATCACACCTTTATCAATCAAGGACTTGCTGAATTCATTAAAATTTGAGTGAATATTTTATAAAACTAGCTATAGGTCAGTCATATTTGATAGAGACAGTTTCTAGGCTGGTTTTCTTCTAATTTTAGTTTTTTTCTTAGAAATTCAGATTGTTTTCTACTCAAGTCAAGGCCCTGATTTTGCTGGTGAGAGGGGACCGTCCCTGTCCCGATGTAGTTCCCCACCCCGAGTCTGGGGGCCAACTGAGCCTGGCTGGGAGGGGTCTTGGGGGGCACATCCTGTGGAACTGAGGCCTGGACACATCATGCTTTATTCCCACTCAGGCCCCAGAGGCCTGGGACCTGGGGCAAGGTGGACACCTGGACAGGGGTTGGGGGCACACGGTGCCTCCTGAAGGACCAGGGTGGGTGAGCTTCCCACTCAGCCCTGGGAGGGCGGTTGCAAAGGAATTCTTTTTTGTTTTTAATTAATTAATTAATTAATTTTTGGCTGCGTTGGGTCTTCTTTGCTGCACGCGGGCTTTCTCTAGTTGCAGCGAGCGGGGGCTACTCTTCGTTGCGGTGCACGGGCTTCTCAATGCGGTGGCTTCTCTTGCTGCGGAGCGCGGGCTCTAGGCGCGTGGGCTTCAGTAGTTGTGACATGCGGGCTCAGTAGTTGTGGCTCGCAGGATCTAGAGCTCAGGCTCAGTAGTTGTGGCACACGGGCTTAGTTGCTCTGTGGCATATGGGATCTTCCCAGACCAGGGCTCGAGCTGTGTCCCCTGCATTGGCAGGCAGATTCTTAACCACTGCGCCACCAGGGAAGTCCCTGCAAAGGAATTCTTACCTGCGCTGTGTGGCTCTCCAGCCCCACCTGAGAAGGGAGGTCCCATGACCCTCAGGGGCCACACGGCCCTCCATGCTGGTCTGCGCTGGATGAACCCTGGAGGACACGGTAGGGATTGGGGGGGGGAGCACCCCCAGTGGAGGGTTTTGTGCAGCAGAGTCAGAAACAGGGAGGAACTGAGTCACAGGCACTGAGCAAGACCCCTCCTAGCTCTTCTCGTTCTGCAGACCCAGCATCTCCTCAGCCTCCTGCCCACCTCGCCCTCCCCTTGGGGTTCCTTGGCAGACAGTCAGTCCCGCTGATCACGTACTGTCCTCTCCCCACGAGCCTTCCCTTGCCGCTGCTGCAGTCGATCCCCAGGCCTCTGTGCAGCACTTCCTTGGCGTGGCATCCCAGAGGACTTCCTGGTAGAGGTGTCCCTGCAGGCACAGGCTGGCTGTGTACACGGCCCACAGCTAGGCGCAGTAGGTGGTTGTCAGACTAATGTGTTTGTTGGATGGTAGGTTCTGGCAGGCAAGTGAGGTTCCCTTCAGGTCCCTGTGGGATCTCCTCAGCCCCTTCAGATGGGAGTGTGGAGTTCAGGGTGCTCTGGGTGGAGTGGGAGGCTGGGAGGTGCTCCTTTTCTGCCTCACTGCAGAGCCTGGGCGCAGTTCCGGAAGGCAGCCAGCCTTCCCCTTGTCTCCGGCCTCCTTTGTGTATGAGTCACCATCTGGAAGTCACCCTCATTTGTTTTAATTTAACGGGACTCGGCTCATTCTGGGAGCACGGCCACTGGTTTGTCCTTCCTTCTACTGTAGCTTTACGCTTCTGTGAAAAATGGGGGCAGGGTGCAGAGTGCTTTGCAATAAAGCACTTCCCCCTCATCATCTTTTAAAAATTTTTTCTTAGCAGAAGCAATGGGAGAAATTTACTGGCCTGTCAGAAAAGCCATCTCTCATCAGACTGGAGAAAGGAAAAGCAGAGGTCATCAATTCATGGGCAGTGTCTCAGGAAGGGATTAAATCATTTAGCAACATGTCCTTAAGAAATCATTGCAGCCTCACACTGCCATTTTCTTTTCCTGGACCTTCCCATCAAATACATTTTCCAAATGCAAGGCGAGTCAGCTGCTGATGGTCGGAAGGCTGTGCCTGCTCCATTTCTAGAAGAATAGGCAGACCTGTGTGCATGTGGGCTTGTGGATGATACACACACGTGTGCCTGCATGAGCCAACAAATCGGTATTTGTATGATATAGTTCCATAAACACACACACACAACCATTGTCTAGCTGTGATGTTCAATTTTTTTTTTTTTTTTTCGCTGCATCGCGGCATGGGGGAATCTTAGTTCCCCAACCAGGGATTGAACCCGTGCCCCCTGCAGTGGAAGCACAGAGTTGCAGGCCCCTTGATAGTCAGTGCACCAATGGTTGGGAGCTTTGGCTTTGAGGCCTGCTGGACCGGGGTTCAAATTGCAGCTCTGCACTAGTGAGTTGTGTGGCCTACCCTCTCAACACTGTCCTCCTTGGGCCACGTGAGCCTGGAACACGAGGTGCTATGACTGGCATTTACGTTGATGGATGGGGGTCCTTTTGCTTGACAATGTCCCTGAAGTTCTGGCAGCCTCTCTCAACAGGACAAAGAGGGCACCAGGACACTCCAGTAGCCATGAGGCATGAGGTATGGATAACTAAGACATTGTGGCTAATTTTATGTGTCAACTTGACTGGATGATGGGGCACCCAGATTAAACATGGTTCCTGGGTGTGTCTGAGAAGGTGTTTATGGATGAGATTAGACTGAGTAAAGCAGATTGTCCTCCCATGTGGGTGGGCCTCATATAATCAGTTGAAGGCCTGAACAGAACAAAAAGTGGAGGGGGGATTTGTTCCCTTCCTGCCTGTCTGATTGAGCTGGGACACCAGTCTTCTCCTGTCCTTGGACTTGGACTAACATCATCAGCTCCCCAGTTCTCAGGCCTTTGGACTCAGGCTGGAAGTACAGCACTGGCTCTCGAGTCTCCAGCTTGCAGATCCTGGGGCCTCTTAGCCTCCATAGCCACAGGAGCCAATTCCTCATAATAAGTCAGTCACTTTGTCCATCTATCTATCTATCTATCTGTCTATCTATCTAATCTATCTATCTATCTATCATCTCTCTCTCTCTCTCTATCATCTGTCTATCATCTCTCTCTCTCTCTATCATCTTCTATCATCTACCTATCTATCATCTATCATCTCTGTCTCTTTATCATCATCTATCTATCATCTGTCTATCTATCATCTATCTAATCTATCTGTCTATCTATCATCTATCTAATCTATCTGTCTATCATCTATCTAATCTATCTATCATTTCCTATTAGTTCTGTTTTTTGTGAAGAACCCTGACTAATACAGATATGAAGGTGATCAAAACAGCCCAGCCAGTCATGAAAAACAGAACAAAACAGATGAAATATCCCTGTTGGAATTAAGTAGGAAAACCTTCTAAGCACGAATTGCTCCCTTTTCTTCATCCAAAAAAACACTCGCTGAGCGCCTCCCTGAGCTGGGCCCTGGTCTAGGGAACCAGGGATGAACAAACTGCCTGTCTGTCCTCATGGGGCTTCGGTTCTTGGTGACTGAGTAGAGAGGTGCAGAGGGTGGACGCTGTGCCGGCAGCGGCAGGGCCATGGCAATGGTGGGGAGTGGGGGGGGGGGGAGACGCATGAGGATGGCCGCCAGCCTCTGTAGAGGACAGAGCACTGTGGGCGCCACCCGCCTCATGGGAAGGGGGGGGGGCGGGTGGGAAGGTGGGAGAAGCTCAGCAGGTCCGTGGAGCAGCAGGGGGCTTGGGGAGCTGCCAGCCCCCGCAGGAGCCGCCCCAGGCAAGGCAGCCGGCGCTTGGCCGGGCTGACAGGCTGGCAGGCTTCATTACGTACTACAGGAGGCACTGAGGCAGAGACTGCCCGGGGCAGGGGAGGCGTGAGCCGCAGCCCTCGCCGGCCTCTGAGGGCCTGGAGCGTCCCGCGCCAGCCTCCCTCCCTGGAGCACTTTCTGTTTTCCTCTCCTCGTGACAGTGTCACGCTTCCTGCCCAGGCTCAGAGGGCCCATCACGCTCCTTCACCTGGTCCTCCCACAGCGTTACCTGCAGTCTGCCTGGCCCCCGGCAGGAGTCGGCAGTGTGGCACAGGGCCTGGTAAGCGGTCGATAGCCTCAGCCAACGGGGAGCTGAGAGTCCCTGGTGCCGGCATGGTACCTGGAGACGAGCCCCTTCCGCCACCTTGGTGGGCATCACGTGGGAACCGTCCCACCCCCTCACCCACAGTCACTCCTGGGAGATTCGTGGCGCAGCTCTTGCTCGCTGCCCCCACCCCTGTTACTACGTAAGTGGCGACAGCTGGAAGTGCCCCTTGGGCAGCTGGAAACGGGTGGGTGGAGCTATGCCAGAGACGGAAGGCCAGAGGCGTCCTCGCGTCAGAGGACAGTGAGATCTGGAGTCGGCCTGGCCCTCCTGTGCCCCCTACACCTCCCTCCTGGAGCTCTTAGTCACCAAGGGCTCCCCGTGTGTCCGCCCCACACCCAGGGACCCAGGGCTGACCCTTAAGGCATTTGGGGCCCCTCCCTGGAGCCTCGCCCCTTCCTGGGCTCGAAGGGGTCGCCGTCGCGCTCACAGCCCAGCCTAAGAGGTGCCTCCGGGGGCAGCCCTGTTGTCCCTCCCGCCATGTCCCCCTCTCCCTGTAGGTGGATGTGAGTCATGAGAATCAGGCACTGAGCCTTACCATGTTCTCCATGGTTCTGCTTCCCCCAAGAGAGACCGAGGGCTGAGGTCAGAGACACACCAAATCCATCTTTCATGCTTATTAAACAAGCTGTAAGTGAATACGTCCCCATGCCTGCGGGCACTAACTGGATGGGGGACGCAGAGTTAAAAACTGTGGTCCCTTCTCTCCAGGAGCCAAAGCCTACGGGGTTAAGGCATCCAGTTCTTGGGGGACTGCAGGAGCACACAGGGTGGGGGGCAGGGGGCGACAGGCTCCCCGAGTAAGCCCTAGAGAGGGAGGAGCTGACCTCGAGGGGGAGAGGCTTATCCAGGCTGAGGCGACAGCCAGCACAAGACTGGGAGTTGAGGGACACGGTGGGCAGAGTGAAAAGCTCGTCCCTCTGACCAGGACTTCCCTGGTTTTAGCAATAAAAATCCCACGGGCCAGAAAACCAAGCCCAACTGGGATGGCTGGTCCCCCTGCCGGGAGGCAGGGTGTGGGTATAAGAGGAGAGGCCAGGAGAGCAGGCCCAGCTCCGAGGGTGACGGACATGCCCAGGAGCTTCAACTGGGCCCTGGGTGGTGTGGAGCCACCACAAGGTTTGATCCAGGGGGCCCGCGGGGTCAGACTGTGCTTCTGGAAGGTCCTGAGGCTGCACTCAAGGACGACGGGCAGGGCGAGGCAGAGGTCGGCCAGGAGGCTTCTGGTGATCAAGGCCAGGTGTCAAAGTCCCTTGAGTCGGCCACAGTGGGGGAAGGGGAGGCAGGCAGGAGGCGAGATCAAGGACTCGGGGACCCAACGGGCGTTGAGGTGAGGCAAGGGCCTGCCCAGGGTGCGGCTCGGGTGTCCAGCGCTGGGTCGAGGGGATCCGTTCCTCCAGGGGAGCTGGCTGGCTCTGTGTTGGACCCATGGAACAGGAGGTGTCCTTGACTGGGTGAGACAGAAGTGCAGGGGGACCCAGGCTGGAGTCACCGTGATCGCAGTGTACCCAGTGAGCTGGTCACTGAAGGTCCAGAGGCCCCTAGGAGTGTGCAGACTGAGGGCAGCTGGCGGGCAGGCGGGGGTGGGGAGAGCAAGGGGGCCCCATGGAGGGGGGCATGGGGCATGGACAGCAGAGGGGAGAGGTGGCCATCAGGGCCAGGGAGGGGACAACACACGGAAGGGGGTCCTTCAGGTTTGCCAGTTCGCTGCTTCATGGGGAGACCAGCATGGACCAGTGGAGACAGTGGTGTGGCCACTGGTTCCCCAAGTGGGTGAACAGCTGCCTCATTACCTTCCTTGGTGGCGTGAGTGTGCAAGAATGAGAGACATAGCCAAGGGTGCTGGAGGAGGAGGGCCGGCCAGGCGGACCCCGCCCAGGGGAGACCCCGGGCATCACTGCTCCGTCAGTCTCCTAGTGTGAGTGGAGTGGCAGGTCCCCTTGTCCACAAACTGGCAGAGCTTGTCTGAGATGAGATTATGTCTGAAAACATTTCATGAACACAGCTGTGTGGATCTCTGGACCTGACTTCGTTGTTGTTGGTTCTGTGAGTAGATTTTAAATTCTTTTTTTTTTTTTTTTCATTTTTTTTAAACATCTTTATTGGAGTATAATTCCTTTACAAGGGTGTGTTAGTTTCTGCTGTATAACAAAGTGAATCAGCTATACATATACATATATCCCCATATATCCTCCCTCTTGCGTCTCCCTCTCACCCTCCCTATCCCACCCCTCTAGGTGGTCACAAAGCACCGGGCTGATCTCCCTGTGCTATGCGACTGCTTCCCACTAGCTATCTATTTTACGTTTGATAGTGTATATATGTCCATGCCACTCTCTCACTTCGTCCCAGCTTATCCTTCCCCCTCCCTGTGTCCTCAAGTCCATTCTCTATGTCTGCATCTTTATTCCTGTCCTGCCCCTAGGTTCTTCAGAACCACTTTTTTTTTTTTTTTTTTTTAGATTCCATGTATATGTGGTAGCATATGGTATCTGTTTTTCTCTTTCTGACTTACTTCACTCTGTATGACAGGTTCTAGGTCCATCCACCTCACTACAAATAACTCAATTTTGTTTCTTTTTATGGCTGAGTAATATTCCATTACATATATGTGCCACATCTTCTTTATCCCTTCATCTGTTGATGGACACTTAGGTTGCTTCCATGTCCTGGCTATTGTAAATAGAGCTGCACTGAACATTGTGGTACATGACTCTTTTTGAATTATGGTTTTCTCAGGGTATATGCCCAGTAGTGGGATTGCTGGGTCGTATGGTAGTTCTATTTTTAGTTTTTTGAGGAACCTCCATACTGTTCTCCATAGTGGCTGTATCAATTTACATTCCCCCCAGCAGTGCAAGAGGGTTCCCTTTTCTCCACACCCTCTCCAGCATTTATTGTTTGTAGATTTTTTGATGATGACCATTCTGACTGGTATGAGGTGATACCTCATTGTAGTTTTGATTTGCATTTCTCTAATGATTAGTGATGTTGACATCCTTTCATGTGTTTGTTGGCAATCTGTATATCTTCTTCGGACAATTGTCTATTTAGGTCTTCTGCCCATTTTTGGATTGGGTTGTTTGTTTTTTTGATATTGAGCTGCATGAGCTGCTTGTATATTTTGGAGATTACTCCTTTGTCAGCTGCTTCGTTTGCAAATATTTTCTCCCATTCTGAGGAATGTCTTTTTGTCTTGTTTATGGTTTCCTTTGCTGTGCCAAAGCTTTTAAGTTTCATTAGGTCGCATTTGTTTATTTTTGTTTTTATTTCCATTTCTCTAGGAGGTGGGTCAAAAGGATCTTGCTGTGATTTATGTCATGGAGTGTTCTGCCTATGTTTTCCTCTAAGAGTTTGATAGTGTCCGGTCTTACATTTAGGTGTCAAATCCATTTTGAGTTTATTTTTGTGTATGGTGTTAGGGAGTGTTCTAATTTCATTCTTTTACATGTAGCTGTCCAGTTTTCCTAGCACCACTTACTGAAGAGGCTGTCTTTTCTCCATTGTATATGCTTGCCTTCATTATCAAAGATAAGGTGACCATATGTGCATGGGTTTATCTCTGGGCTTTCTATCCTGTTCCATTGATCTATATTTCTGTTTTTGTGCCCGTACCATACTGTCTTGATGACTATAGCTTTGTAGTATAGTCTGAAGTCCAGGAGACTGATTCCTCCAGCTCCATTTTTCTTTCTCAAGATTGCTTTGGCTATTCGGGATCTTTTGTGTTTCCATACAACTTGTGAAATTTTTTGTTCTAGGTCTGTGAAAAATGCCAGTGGTAGTTTGATAGGGATTGCATTGAATCTGTAGATTGCTTTGGGTAGTATAGTCATTTTCACAATGTTGATTCTTCCAATCCAAGAACATGGTATATCTCTCTCTCTGTTTGTATCATCTTTAATTTATTTCATCAGAGTCTTATAGTTTTCTGCATACAGGTGTTTTGTCTCCTTAGGTAGTTTTATTCCTAGGTATTTTATTCTTTTTGTTGCAGTGGTAAATGGGAGTGTTTCCTTAATTTCTCTTTCAGATTTTTCATCATTAGTGTATGGGAATGCAAGAGATTTCTGTGCATTAATTTTTTATCCTGCTACTTTACCAAATTCATTGATTAGCTCTAGTAGTTTTCTGGTAGCATCTTTAGGATTCTCTATATATAGTATCATGTCATCTGCAAACAGTGACAGTTTTACTTTTTCTTTTCTGATTTGGATTCCTTTTATTTCTTTCTCTTCTCTGATTGCTGTGCAGACTATGTTGAATAATAGTGGTGAGAGTGGGCAACATTGTCTTGTTCCTGATCTTAGTGGAAATGGTTTCACTATTTCACCATTGAGAATGATGTTGGCTGTGGGTTAGTCATATATGGCCTTTATTATGTTGAGGAAAGTTCCCTCTATGCCTGCTTTCTGGAGGGTTTTTATCATAAATGGGTGTTGAATTTTGTCGAAAGCTTTTTCTGCATCTATTGAAATGATCATATGGTTTTTCTCCTTCAATCTGTTAATATGGTTTATCACATTGATTGATTTGTGTATATTGAAGAATCCTTGCATCCCTGGGATAAACCCCACTTGATCATGGTGTATGATCCTTTTAATGTGCTGTTGGACTCTGTTTGCTAGTATTTTGTTGAGGATTTTTGCATCTTTGTTCATCAGTGATATTGGCCTGTAGTTTTCTTTTTTTGTGGCATCTTTGTCTAGTTTTGGTATCAGGGTGATGGTGGCCTTGTAGAATGAGTTTAGGAGTGTTCCTCCCTCTGGTATATTTTGGAAGATTTGAGAAGGATAGGTGTTAGCTCTTCTCTAAATGTTTGATAGAATTCGCCTGTGAAGCCATCTGGTCCTGGGCTTTTGTTTGTCGGAAGATTTTTAATCACAGTTTCAATTTCAGTGCTTGTGATTGGTCTGTTTATATTTTCTATTTCTTCCTGGTTCAGTTTCGGAAGGTTGTGCTTTTCTAAGAGTTTGTCCATTTCTTCCAGGTTGTCCATTTTATTAGCATATAGTTGCTTATAGTAATCTCTCATGATCCTTTGTATTTCTGCAGTGTCAATTGTTACTTCTCCTTTTTCATTTCTAAGTCTATTGATTTGAGTCTTCTCCCTTTTTTTCTTGATGAGTCTGGCTAATGGTTTATCAATTTTGTTTATCTTCTCAAAGAACCAGCTTTTAGTTTTATTGATCTTTGCTATCGTTTCCTTCATTTCTTTTTCAATTATTTCTGATCTGATTTTTATGATTTCTTTCCTTCTGCTAACTTTGGGGTTGTTTTGTTCTTCTTTCTCTAATTGCTTTAGGTGTAAGGTTAGGTTGTTTATTTGAGATGTTTCTTGTTTCTTGAGGTAGGATTGTATTGCTATAAACTTCCGTCTTAGAACTGCTTTTGCTGCATCCCATAGGTTTTGGGTCGTCGTGTTTTCATTGTCATTTTTTTCTAGGTATTTTTTGATTTCCTCTTTGATTTCTTCAGTGATCTCTTGGTTATTTAGTACTGTATTGTTTAGCCTCCATGTGTTTGTATTTTTTGCAGAGTTTTTCCTATAATCGATATCTAATCTCATAGAGTTGTGGTCAGAAAAGATACTTGATATGATGTCAATTTTCTTAAATTTACCAAGGGTTGATTTGTGACCCAAGATATGATCTGTCCTGGAGAATATTCCATGAGCACTTGAGAAGAAAGTGTAATCTGCTGTTTTGGAATGGAATGTCCTATAAATATCAATTAAGTCCATCTTGTTTAATGTATCATTTAAAGCTTGTGTTTCCTTATTTATTTTCATTTTGGATGATCTGTCCATTGGTGAAAGTGGGGTGTTAAAGTCCCCTACTATGATTGTGTTACTGTCAATTTCCCCTTTTATGGCTGTTAGCATTTGCCTTATGTATTGAGGTGCTCCCATGTTGGATGCATAAATATTTACAATTGTTATATCTTCTTCTTGGATTGATCTCTTGATCATTATGTAGTGTCCGTCTTTGTCTCCTGTAATAGTCTTTATTTTAAAGTCTATTTTGTCTCATATGAGAATTGCTACTCCAGCTTTCTTTTGATTTCCATTTGCATGGGATATCTTTTTCCATCCCCTCACTTTCAGTCTGTATGTGTCCCTAGGTCTGAAGTGGGTCTCTTGTAGACAGCATATGTATGGGTCTTGTTTTTGTATCCATTCAGCCAGTCTGTGTCTTTTGGTTGGAGCATTTAATCCATTTACTTTTAAGGTAGTTATCGATATGTATGTTCCTATTACCATTTTCTTAATTGTTTTGGGTTTGTTATTGTAAGTCTTTTCCTTCTCTGTGTTTTCTGCCTAGAGAAGTTCCTTTAGCCTTTGTTGTAGAGCTGGTTTGGTGGTGCTGAATTCTCTTAGCTTTTGCTTATCTGTAAAGGTTTTAATTTCTCTGTCGAATCTGAATGAGATCCTTGCTGGGTAGTGTAATCTTGGTTGTAGGTTTTTCCCTTTCATCACTTTAAATATGTCCTGCCTCTCCCTTCTGGCTTGCAGAGTTTCTGCTGAAAGATAAGCTGTTAAACTTATGGGGATTCACTTGTAGGTTAATTGTTGCTTTTCCCTTGCTGCTTTTAATATTTTTTCTTTGTATTTAATTTTTGATAGTTTGATTAATATGTGTCTTGGTGTGTTTCTCCTTGGATTTATCCTGTATGGGACTCTCTGCGCTTCCTGGATTTGACTATTTTCTTACCCATATTAGGGAAGTTTTCAACTATAATCTCTTCAAATATTTTCTCAGTCCCTTTTTTTTCCTCTTCTTCTTCTGGAACCCCTGTAATTCGAATGTTGGTGCATTTAATGTTGTCCCAGAGGTCTCTGAGATTGTCCTCAATTATTTTCATTCTTTTTTCTTTATTCTGCTCTGCGGTAGTTATTTCCATTATTTTATCTTCCAGGTCACTTATCCGTTCTTCTGCCTCAGGTATTCTGCTATTGATTCCTTCTAGAGAATTTTTAATTTCATTTATTGTGTAGTTCATCATTGTTTGTTTGCTCTTTAGTTCTTCTAGGTCCTTGTTAAACGTTTTCTCCATTCTATTTCCAAGATTTTGGATCATCTTTGGTATCATTACTGTGAATTCTTTTTCAGGTAGACAGCCTATTTCCTCTTCATTTGTTTGGTCTGGTGGGTTTTTACCTTGCTCCTTCATCTGCTGTGTGTTTCTCTGTCTTCTCATTTTGCTTAACTTACTGTGTTTGGGGTCTCCTTTTCACAGGCTGCAGGTTCGTAGTTCCCGTTGTTTTTGGTGTCTGCTCCCAGTGGGTAAGGTTGGTTCAGTGGGTTGTGTAGGCTTCCTGGTGGAGGGGACTGGTGCCTGTGATCTGGTGGATGAGGCTGTATCTTGTCTTTCTGGTGGGCAGGACCACGTCTGGTGGTGTGTTTTGGGGTGTCTGTGAGCTTATTATGATTTTAGGCAGCCTCTCTGCTAATGGGTGTAGTTTTGTTCCTGTCTTGCTAGTTGTTTGGCATAGGGTGTCCAGCACTGTAGCTTGCTGGTCATTGAGTGGAGCTGGGTCTTAGCATTGAGATAGAGATCTCTGGGAGAACTTTCGCCGTTTGTTATTATGTGGGGCTGGGAGGTCTCTGGTGGACCAATGCCCTGAACGTGGCTCTCCCACCTCAGAGGCTCAGGCCTGACACCCAGCTAGAGCGCCAAGACCCTGTCAGCTACACGGCTCAGAAGAAAAGGGAGAAAAGACAGAACGAAAGAAATAAAATAAAATAAAATAAAGTTATTAAAATAGAAAAAAATTATTAAAAATAAAAAAATTAAAAGGTAATTAAAAAAAGAAATAGAGAAAGAAAGAACAACCAAACCAAAAACAAATCCACCTATGATAACAAGCGCTAAAAACTATACTAAAACAACACCAACAACAACAACAAAAAAGTGGACAGTCAGAACCCTAGGACAAATGGCAAAAGCAAAGCTATACAGACAAAATCACACAAAGAAGCGTACACGTATACATTCACAAAAAGAGAAAAAGGAAAAAATATATATATATAAAAGGAAGAGAGCAACCAAATCAATAAACAAATCTACCAATGATAATAAGCTCTGAATAGTAAACTAAGATAAACATAAAACCAGAAACAAATTACAGGCAGAAAGCAAACCCCAAGTCTACAGTTGCCCCCAAAGTCCACCACCTCAATTTTGGGATGATTTGTTGTCTATTCAGGTATTCCACAGATGCAGGGTACATCAAGTTGACTGTGGAGATTTAATCCGCTGCTCCTGAGGCTGCTGGGAGAGATTTCCCTTTCTCTTCTTTGTTCGCACAGCTCCTGGGTTTCAGCTTTGGATTTGGCCCCGCCTCTGCATGTATGTCGACTGAGGGTGTCTTTTCCCTGACCAGACAGGACGGGGTTAAAGGGGCAGCTGATTAGGGGGCTCTGGCGCACTCAGGCCGGGGGGAGGGAGGGGTACGGAATGTGGGGTGAGCCTGCGGTGGCAGAGGCCAGCATGACATTGCAGCAGCCTGAGGCACGCTGTGTGTTCCCCTGGGGAAGTTGTCCCTGGATCACGGGACCCTGGCAGTGGCGGGCTGCACAGGCTCCTGGGAGGGGAGTTGTGGATAGTGTCCTGTGCTTGCACACAGGCTTCCTGGTGGCTGCAGGAGCAGCCTTAGCGTTTCTTGCCCGTGTCTGGTGTCCACGCTGACAGCCGCGACTTGCGCCCGTCTCTGGAGCTCGTTTAGGCAGTGCTCTGAATCCCCTCTCCTCACACACCCCAAAACAATGGTCTCTTGCCTCTTAGGCAGGTCCAGACTTTTTCCCGGACTCCCTCCCGGCTAGCTGTGGCCCACTAGCCCCCTTCAGGCTGTGTTCACGCAGCCAACCCCAGTCCTCTCCCTGGGATCTGACCTCCAAAGCCCGAGCCTCAGCTCCCAGCCCCTACCTGCCCTGGTGGGTGAGCAGACAAGCCTCTCGGGCTGGTGAGTGCTGGTTCGCATGGATCCTCTGTGCAGGCATCTCTCCACTTTGCCCTCCGCACCCCTGTTGCTGCGCTGTCCTCCGTGGCTCCGAAGCTTCCCCCCCGCCCACCCCCCTGTCTCTGCCCGCGAAGGGGCTTCCTAGTGTGTGGAAACTTTTCCTCCTTCACAGCTCCCTCCCACTGGTGCAGGTCCCATCCCTATTCTTTTGTCTCTGTTTTTTCTTTTTTCTTTTGCCCTACTCAGGTACGTGGGGAGTTTCTTGCCTTTTGGGAAGTCTGAGGTCTTCTGCCGGCATCAGTAGGTGTTCTGTAGGAGTTGTTCCACATGTAGATGTAGTTTTGATGTATTTGTGGGGAGGAGGGTGATCCCCACATCTTACTCCTCCACCATCTTGAAGGCGCCCCCTGATTTTAAATTCTTAATGTTCAAGGCATATTCAGGTTTTCTCTTTCTTTGTGAGACTCTGTAAAAAGTTTTGTTTCTTCAAGTTATTGTCCATTTTCTAAATGTTTTCAAATGCATTGGCATAATAATGATCTATAGTTACCTTTAAATTTTCTGTTCTATTTAAAATTATATCCTCTTGAGTCCTTATATTATATGCTAATATTTTTTCTCTTTTCATTCTCTTCATCATTTGTTCTAGCGGTTTGTTTATTTTTATTAGTATTTTCAAAGAACTACCTTTTTGAGTTTGTTGATCCTTTCTATTTAATCTTTATTGTCTATTTCATTAATGTTTGCTCTGATCTTGATTATTTCCTTCTTTTTATCTAGAGATTTATTATTTTATTTTTATTAACTTCTTCATTTGGACTCTTAAGTATTCTTTCCTAACAGATAACATTAAAAAGTCCCCTAAAAGTACCTTTCAGTGGCATCCCTCAGGTTTGGATATGTATTACTTTCATCGATGATGTGTTATAAGCATGCATACAGTACGAATTGTTATATGCCTCACTTTTTGCACTCAGTATTTTGTTTGTGAGATTCATCCACTTGGTTGCCTGTTGCTGTAATTTATTCATTTTCTCTGTTACATAATATTTCATTGAATGATTATGTCATGATCTGTCCATCCTAATGTTGGTGAATATTTGGCTTGTTTCCGATCTTTGGTTATCATGAATGATGCTGCTGTGACCATTCTTGTACATGACTCTTGAGATACATGTCCAGACATTTAGACTGGGTATATATCTAAGAGTGAAATTTCTGGGTCATAGGATATGCTTATATTAAACGTTAGTCAATGATGCCATCTGTTTCCAAAATATTGGTACAATATAAACTCTTGTCAGCAGTGTGTGAGTACCCACCCCGTTCTCCACAGTCTTGATAACACTTGGTATTGTCAGTCTTTTAAATTTTAGCCATTCTGGTGGATGTGTAATTGTGTCTCAAAGAGGTGTGAATTTGCATATCCTTGACTACTAATGAGATTGAATAATTTTGCAAGTATATTACCCACTGGCATATCTTTCATATGAATTCCGTGTTCAGTTTTCTAGGCTGTTTTTCTTTTGATTTGCCTGTCTTTTCCTTATTGATCAGTAGGCTATATAGAGAGAATTAAATAATCTGGTTTTTTTATATGTATTGTAAATATATTCTTCCAGTACGTGGGTTGCTTTTTCACTTTCTTAGTGGTATATTTTGATGAACAGATATTCTTAACTTTAATTTAGTAGTCCAACTTAGCAATCTTTCTTTATAGTTAGTGCTTTTTGTATCCTGTTTAAGAGGTCTTTCCCTACCTCCCAAATCACTCTCCTATATTATCTTTAGTACCCCTAAAATTGATATTTATGCATGATGTGAAGTAGGAGTCAAGGTTTATTTTTTCCCCAAATGGATACCTGGTTGTTCTGGCACCATTTATTGAAAACTCCATCCTTTGTTCTCCGGCCTACAATGACAACTAAAATCAAGTGCCCATGGATGCATGAGTCTGCTTCTGGCCTTTCTGTTCTGTTCCACTAATCTGTTTGTCTATTCTTGCACCAAGACCACTCTGTCAGACAGCTTAAAATAATTTTTATTGATATTTGGTAGAACAAGTCCCGTCACCTTGTTTGTCTTCTTAAACCATGTCTTAGCTATTTGGGGGCCATTTCATTTCTATTCTAAACATTTTTAGAATTAGTTTGTCAAATCCCCCTAAAAACCCTGGTGGGATTTTGACTGTGATTGATTGATTGCATTGAATCTGTTTATCATTGTGGGGATGATTAACATCTTTACTGTATTAAATCCTCCAATCTAAGAACATGATAGATCCCTCTAGTTATTTAGGCATTGTGTTTCTGTGTAGAGCTCCAGCACACACTTTGTTAGATTTATTCCTGTGTATTTGATTTCTTTTTTGATGGTTTTTTATATCACTTAAAAATTTAAAATTCATGTTTGTTGCAGATACATAGCAATGCAATTGTTTATTTACTTATTGAAGTATAGTTGATATACAGTGTTGTGTTAATTTCTGCTGTATAGCAAAGTGATTCAGTTATACATATATATACATTCTTTTTAATATTCTTTTCCATTATGGTTTACCACAGGATATTGAATATCGTTCCCTGTGCTATGCAGTAGGACCTTGTTGTTTATCCATTCTATATATAATAGTTTGCATCTGCTAATCCCAAACTTCCAGTATATCCCCCTCCCCCTTGGCAACCGCAAGTCTGTTCTCTATGTCTGTGAGTCTGTTTCTGTTTCATAGAAATGTTCATTTGTGTCATCTTTTAGATTCCACATATAAGTGATATCATATGGTATTTGTCTTTCTCTTTCTGACTTACTTCACTTAGTATGATAATCTCTAAATCCATCTATGTTGCTGCAAGTGGCACACTTTTTTATGGCTGTGTAGTGTTCCAACAATGCAATTGTTGTTTCTATATTGATCTTTTATCTAGCAAGTTTGCTAAAATTATTTATTCATTTAAAATTTTATCTGTGGATTCTTTTGGGTTTTCTATGTATACCATTATAACATCTACAAATGAAAGCAGTTTTATTACTTTGTCTTCATATTTTAATTTGTTTGCTTGACAAAGGCCAAAATTAATGAATATCAATAAACTCCTCTCAAGAAATACCTCAGATCACTGTCTTGCATCCCATTTTACTCTTACTCTTCTCTAATATTTTAGTTCCCACTTGTTTTGTAGAGCAAGAGTTTTAAAATTTTGATAAGGTCCAACTTACCAATTATGTTTTTGTGTCAAGTCTAAGATCTCTTTGCCTGACTCTAGACCCCAGGGATTTTTCTCCTATATTATTTTTTCTAAAAATTTTATAGGTCTACCTTTTACATTTGAGCCTATGATCCATTTTGAGTTAATTTTTGTATAAGGCATGAGGTGTCGGTGGAGATTTATTTTTTACTAAGGATATCCAATTGCTCCAGCACCATTTGTTGATAAAGCTATCCATCCTTCTTTTTTTTAATTTTTTAATCCTTCCTTCTTGAATTACTCTTGCACCTTTGTCAAAAATAAGTTGAGCCCTCATGCCACATAATATTTATGTCAGTCTATTTCTGAGTTCTTGAATCTGTTCTATTGATCTATGTCTCTGTCCATCCACCAATACCACACAGCTTTGATTACTGCATATATAGTAAGCCTTAATATTGGGTAGAGTACTTTATTTTATTTAATATCAGGTACTTTATTTTTATTTGTCAAGATTATTTTAGTTATTCTAGGCCCTGTGTTTTTCCATGTAAATTTTAGAATAAGCTTGCTTATGCCTACAAAAAACCTTCCTGAGAATTTGATAGGAATTGCATTAAACCTATAAATCAATTTGAGGAGAATTGACATCTTTATAACAGTGAGTATTTCAATCCATGAACACAGTATGTCTCTACATTTATTTAGGTGTTCTTTGATTTTTTCCATCAGTATTTTGTAATTTTTAACATACAGACCCTGTATATGTTTTGTTAAGTCTACACTTAAGTAATTTTCTTCAGAGTGATTATAGTTGGTATTGCATTTTAAATTTCAGTTTTCACTTGTTCATTGTTAGTATATAGAAATACAGTTAATTTTTATGCATTGATCTTATTTCCTGAGACATTGTTGAACTCCCTTCTTGTTTCTTTTTTATTTTTTGTGTAGGTTCCTTAGAATTTTCTATGTAAACAATCATGTCATCTGCAAATAGGGACAGTTTATTTCTTTCTTTCCAATCGGTATACCTTTATTTCTTTTTCTTTCCTCATTGCAACAGCTAGAACTTCCAGTGCTATGTTAAATAAGAGTGGCGAGAGTGGACATATTAAGGGAAAGAATCCTGTCTTTCATCATTAAGTGTGATCTTAGTTGTATGTGATAAAGATGCTCTTTATCAAGTTAAAGTATTGATAATTCCCCTCTATTCCTAACATGATGAGAGTTTCTGGGGTTTTGTTTTTATCAAAAATGGGTGTTGGGTTTTGTCAATGCTTTTCCTGCATCACCTGATATGATCACATGATTTTTCTTCTTTAGTCTGTTGGTATATTTGATGACATTGCATACTTGGAATAAATCCCACTTGCTAATGTTGTTGGAATTGGTTTGCTAACAGTTAGTTGAGGAATTTTGTGTCTAAGTTGATGAATGATATTGGTCTGCAGTTTTCTTTTTGTATACTCGTTTTATCTGGTTTTATGTGCTAATACCAGCCTCGTAAAATGAGAAGTGTTTCTTCTTCTATTTTTTGGGAAGATAATGTATAAAATTAGTGTCATTCCTATTTTAAATATTTGGGAGAATTCTCTAGTGAGATTATTAGGGCCTGGAGATTTCTTCTTCAGAAGATTTAAAATTACAGATTTAAAGTTCAATTTTGTTAATGGTTGTAGGATTATAAAATTATGCAATTTCATCTTTGTTGAGTTTTGGTAATTTTACTTTTCATTCATTTGAGAAATGAGACTTCCCCCCCATTTTAATATAAGCATTTAGTGCTATAAGTTTCCCTTTAGCACTGCTTTAGGTGCATCCCACATATTTTGATATGTAGTATTTTCAATTCATACAGTTCTATGTATTTTTGTAATTTTACTTTGAGACTTCTTTGACCTATTTCTTCTAAATTGTTGAATATATCAGCATAAAGTTGGTCATAGTATTCTTGTAATATCCTTTTAATGGCTGCAGGATCTTTTATGAGTTCCCTGTTTCATTTCTGATATTGGTGATTTGTGTATTCTCTCTTTTTATCTGTGTCAGTCTTGCTAGAGGTTTGTCAATTATATTGATGTTTTTTGAAGTATCAGATTTTCATTTTATTAGTTTCTCTACTGCTTTTCTGTGTTCAGTTTTGTTGATTTCTGCTCTTTATTATTTCTTTGCTTTGCTTTGGGTTTATCTTGCTCTTCCTTTTCTAGTTTCTTAGATTATTGATTTTGAGACCATTTTGCTATTAGTTTCCCTTTCAGACAGCTTTAGCTGCATCTCACATTTTTGATATATTGTATTTTTACTTTCATTCACTTCTTGGTATTTTTAAAATTTTCCTTTGAGACTTCAACTTTGACCACATGTTATTTAGAATTGGGTTACTTATCTTGCATGTGTTTAGAGATTTCCTTGTTGTCTTTATGTTATTGATTTCTAGTTTGATTATATTATGGTCAGAGAAAACCATCTGTATGATATCTATTATTGTAGATTTGTTGTGGTTTGTTTTGTGGCCCTGGATATGGTATGTTTTGGTGACTACTCAATGGACACTTGAAAACAAGGTATATTCTGCTGTTGTTGGGTGGAGTGTTCTATTGCTATCAGTCAGATCTTGTTAGTTGACTGTGTTCTTCAGATCTATATCCTTGCCAATTTCCTGTCTAGTAGTTTCTAACAGTTGCTGAGAGGGAGGTATTGAAATCCTCAACTATAATTGTTGATTTTCTATTCTTCCTTTCAGCTCTATCAGTTTTTGCTTCATGTATTTCGAGGCACTGTTTTTGGTGCATATACACTTAGAATTTTTATGACTTCCTGGTGGATTGATTCTTTTATCATTATGTAATGTTACTTTTTGTTTCTAGCAATTACCTTTGCTCTGAATTACGTAATTGGATAATATAGCCATTCCTGCTTTTTTTTTTTTTTTCAAACTTTGGGTTTATTTATTTATTTATTTATTTATTTATTTATTTATTTATGGCTGTATTGGGTCTTCCTTTCTGTGCGAGGGCTTTCTCCAGTTGCAGCAAGTGGGGGCCACTCCTCATCGCGGTGCGCAGGCCTCTCACTATTGCGGCCTCTCCCGTTGCAGAGCACAGGCTCCAGACGCGCAGGCTCAGTAATTGTGGCTCACGGGCCTAGTTGCTCCGCGGCATGTGGGATCTTCCCAGACCAGAGCTCGAACCCGTGTCCCCTGCATTAGCAGGCAGACTCCCAACCACTGCGCCACCAGGGAAGCCCATTCCTGCTTTTTTAAAACTAATGTTCATAGGATAAATTTTTTTTTTAATTTATTTATTTTATTTTATTTATTTTTGGCCGCATTGGGTCTTCATTGCTGCGTGCAAGTTTTCTCTAGTTGCGGCAAGCGGGGGCTACTCTTTGTTGTGGCACATGGGCTTCTCATTGTGGTGGCTTCTCTTGTTGCAGAGCATGGGCTGTAGGCGCGCAGGCTTCCGTAGTTGTGGCATGAGGGCTCAGTAGTTGTGGCTCGCAGGCTTTAGAGCGCAGGCTCAGTAGTTGTGACTTACGGGCTTAGTTGCTCCAAGGCATGTGGGATCTTCCTGGACCCGTGTCTCCTGCATTGGCAGGTGGATTCTTAACCACTGTGCCACCAGGGAAGCCCTAAATTTTTTTATCTATCATTTTACTTTTAACCTACCTATGTCATTGAATTTGAAGTGAGGTTTCTGTTTTGTTTTGTTTTGGTAAATAGTAGGTAGTTGAACTATGGGTTTTTACGTGTTTAATCTACTCCTCCTATCTGTCTCTGTGTTTATATATTTAGACCATTTACATTTAAAGTAATCATTGATATGTTAGAGCTTAAGCTTGCCATTTTATTGTTTGTTTCCTCTGGTTCTCATTCCTGTTTCTCTTTTATTGTCTTCCTGTTGGTTACTTCCATAACTTTTAGTATTTCATTTTTATTTGTTTATAGTGCTTTTGAATTATTTCTTTGTATAATTTTGTATAATATAGTTTTCATTTTGGTTGTTCTACATATTACAATATACCTGTGTGACTTAGTACAGTATCAATGTACTAAGTACTAGTACAATGTACTAGTACTAAGTACTAGTATCATTGTTTTACCACTTAAAGTGAAATGTGGAAACCTTTCTTCCATTCAGGTCCATTTACCTTCCTTAATTTTATATACTGTACTCTTCAGCATCAGATAATGCTATAATTTTTATTTCAATCTTTAAATATGCTTTATA
This sequence comes from Eschrichtius robustus, assembly GCF_028021215.1. Lineage (NCBI taxonomy): Eukaryota > Metazoa > Chordata > Mammalia > Artiodactyla > Eschrichtiidae > Eschrichtius > Eschrichtius robustus. The sequence goes on along the minus strand of NC_090830.1, from coordinate 5,956,594 downwards.
AAAACTCATGAGAAAAAGGATAGTCTATTTTTGTATATTTCTGATTATTCTGTTTTTCTTTCTTCTTTTCTGATGTTCCATGACTCCTTCTTTCATAATTTCTTTCCTGTTTGAAGATCATCCTTTAGCCAATTTTTAAGGATATATCTGGAGGTGACAAATTATTTATTTTCCTTTATCTGAGAATGTCTTCCTTTCCCCTTAATTTTTTAAATAGATCTTTTTTTGAGTATAATTGCTTCACAATACTGTGTTAGTTTCTGTTGTACAAGAAAGTGAGTCAGCCATATACATACATATATCCCTATATCCCCTCCCTCTTGAGCTTTCCTCCCACCCTCCCTATCCCATACCTCTAGGTCGATGCAAACACTAAGCTGATCTCCCTGTGCTATGCTGCTGCTTCCCACTAGCTATCTATTTTACATTTAGTAGTGTATATATGTCAATGCTACTCTCACTTCACCCTACCTTCCCCCTCCCCCAGCATGTCCTCAAGGCCATTCTCTATGTCTACGTCTTTATTCCTGTGCGGCCACTAGGTTCGTCAGTACCATTTTTTTTTTTTTTTTAGATTCTATAAATATGCGTTAGCATACAGTATTTGTTTTTCTCCTTCTGAGTTCCTTCACTCTGTAATGACAGACTCTGGGTCCATCTGCCTCACTACAAATAACTCAATTTCATTTTTTTTATGGCCAAGTAATATTCCATTGTGTGTATGTACCACATCTTCTTTATCCATTCATCAGTCAATGGACATTTAAGTTGCTTCCATGTCTTGGCTATTGTAAATAATGCTGCAGTGATCACTGGGGTGCGTGAATCTTTTCGAATTATGGTTTTGTCTAGATATATGCCTAGAAGTGGGATTGCTGGATCATATGGTAGTTCTATTTTTAGTTTTTTAAGGAACCTCCATACTGTTCTCCATAGTGGTTGTACTAATTTACCTTCCCACCAACAGTGTAGGACAGTTCCCTTTTCTCCACACCCTCTCTAGCATTTGTTATTTGTAGAGTTTTTAATTATGGCCATTCTGACCGGTGTGAGGTGGTACCTTATTGTAGTTTTGATTTGCATTTCTCTAATAATTAGCAATGTTGAGCATCTTTTCATGTGCTCTTTGGCTATCTGTGTGAAGAAGACTCTGATTCTTATTTAAATTTTCTATTTTAGCAGACGATCACCTTGTTTAGGTTTCGTACAAGGTCCTAGCTTACTTCTGTGGGCTGTGGTTCCAATGGCAATTTAATTTTCAGGTAATTTGTGGTGTTATTTTTATTTTCTTGGTTTTACTCATGCTACCAGGCTCCCATTGGTCCCTGCTCTTGCTACCCGGAGGGCTGAGGGGTTTCTCTAGGCTTGTCAGCCTGTTGTCGCTCAGTGGGGGAAGGGAGTCTCAGGCCCACAAGGGCAAAGAGGTCTTCCTGTCTGGGCCCCTGTTGTGGCAGGATCTCTCCTGCTTGTGGGGGACAGAGAGTGCCTCCCAGGTTAAGTGTTTGTTGTGGTGGGATTCCCTCTGCCAGTGCCCTCTCCCCTGCCCTGCTATATCTGGTTAGGGAGGCAAATCTCAGGCCTGCAGAGAAGGTGAGCACTTCTCCTGGCCATTTATTGATAGTGGACTCCCAGTCTGTCCGCCTTGCAGGTGGTACTGAGCTTTTCATAGGGAATGTCTAGGGAGAACCCTCTTGTCTAATGGTATGAATCCCTGTGACATACGTGGAGACTCATATGGTTCTTGGTGGTGTTACACCAGCAGAAACACTGCCAGAGTGGACTGAAGAGTATAGAGAGAACACAAAATGAAATGAATACAAAACAGAAGAAGGCTGTGGGACCCCCAAAATTCTAAAGGCAAGAAATGGCAGCCCATAACACTACTCATGTGCTACCCTTTAAGAAAAAAGAAGGATGACTCTGCGGGCAGAACCACTAGCTCAAAGGGCTAAGCCTTGAGCCAGAGGATTAGTTCCAGATCTTTTTTTAAAAAATTAATTAATTATTTATTTATTTTAATTTTTGGCTGTGTTGGGTCTTCGTTTCTGTGCGAGGGCTTTCTCTAGTTGCGGCAAGCGGGGGCCACTCTTCATCGCGGTGCGCGGGCCTCTCACGTTGCGGAGCACAGGCTCCAGACGCGCAGGCTCAGTAATTGTGGCTCACGGGCCTAGTTGCTCCGCGGCATGTGGGGTCTTCCCAGACCAGGGCTCGAACCCGTGTCCCCTGCATTGGCAGGCAGATTCTCAACCACTGCGCCACCAGGGAAGCCCCCAGATCTTGAAACAAAAAGAGTCTACATGGCGGGGGACAGCCAAGAGGCCTTCTCTGTTACCTTCAGTGTGTCCTGGATGCCCTCCCTGTCTCAGAACCCCGGCAGCCATCCCCTCAGAGGGCAGAAAGCATCCACCTCACAGGCTCTCTACCTCCCCCCTCACAGTTCCTCTGTGTTCAGGGCCCTCTTGGCTTCCCTTCTATCTCCTAAGCCCACGTTCCCTGGCACCCAGGCTCCTGCCTATGCTCCTCAGGTGTTACCTGTTCCATTAGAGCTTCTTGCTGGATGGGGGTGGGGAGGACACTGTGTCTTAGTAGGGAGGAGACTCTGTCCTCTGTGACCTTGCCTGAGGCCTTCTTATACCACATGTACTAATTTTTCCTTTCCATGGCAAGTTGATTGGATTAACAGTGACTACTGTTTATGGATCCTGTTAAACAAGGTACCCCAAGGTCTTCATGTCCTATTCTAGATGGGTTGTCCATTTGCCAGGCCCCTATTAGGAATCCTTTGTTGTTTGAAGTCATGCTTGCTTTTTATAGATCCATAAAACACCATGGCGAAAACTGCCCATTAGTGTCTCAAATAAGGTAAAGAGGAGGCTACAATTGGATGTTGCCTTAGTAACACAATAAAGGAATACAAACATTTGTCTCCCATGGGATGCTCACTTGGCTATTCCTATAGGGACTCGCTATAAGTTGAGAGCAAACCTGGTATTTTAGCTACTCATTTCTGTGTGACAACCGCTCCATGTATAGTTTCTTATAAGTGAAGTAGAGAATCTTTTATACTGTTCACACTGTGAAGATGAATCACCTCCTCTCCTGTTTCTAGCTGTTTATGCTAACAGAGGGTGTGTGTCCCTCCATGTTACAGAAGGGCTAACTTCTTTTGCCTTGACCTTGGAAAGTGTCCAGTTCCAGGAGGAATATGTGCATGTTGGAGAGGAGAGGGAATGAGATATTTAAATTTTTTAAAGGCGTTTATTTAAGATAATTTCTCCCTTTATCCCCATCACAGTCTCTACCTATTTCAGTGAAACAGAGGACTGAATTTGAAATTCATGGACCCTAAGAAGGGGCCTAGGGTGTGGATCTATTTCATCTTAGTTTGGAGAGATGTGGGCATGGCAGATAGTTGATGAGTATGTCCTTAGCTAGAATAAAGAAAAAATCCGGGCTTCCCTGGTGGCGCAGTGGTTGAGAGCCTGCCTGCCAATGCAGGGGACACGGGATCGAGCCCTGGTTTGGGAAGATCCCACATGCCGTGGAGCAACTGGGCCCGTGAGCCACAACTGCTGAGCCTGCGCGTCTGGAGCCTGTGCTCCGCAACAAGAGGGGCCGCGATAGTGAGAGGCCGCGCACCGCGATGAAGAGTGGCCCCCGCTCACCGCAACTAGAGAAAGCCCTACACAGAAATGAAGACCCAACACAGCCAAAAATAAAAATAAATAGACAAAAAGAAATATAGTGAGCCCATTACATGTTAACACAGATAACATATTAAAAAGAAAAAAAAAACTTTAAGAAAAAATCCCCTTGTAACGTGTATTTTATTTGTCTCTCATGAGCCAGCATTTGGTGGAAGTTTAGGGTTAGGATTCAGGACTGCTCAGAAGCAGTGATAGCTCACAGGAAAAAAGCCCCGTGGGGACTTTCCTCGTGGTCCAGTGGCTAAGACTCCGAGCTCCTAATGCAGGGGACCTGGGTTCAATCTCTGGTCAGGGAACTAGATCCCACGTGCTGCAGCTGAGAGTTTGCATGCCAACTGAAGATCCCGCGTGCCACACTGAAGATCCCACACGTGGCCACGAAGATCCCGTGTGCCGCAACTAAGACCTGGCCCGGCCAAATAAATAAATAAATAAATATTTTTAAAAAGGGGAAAAGCTCCATGTTTCATGTGGTCTTGGCCACCTATGTTTGCCAGGAATAAAGTGAGAGGACAGAACTGCTAGATCACCCAGCAAGAGACCCAGTGAGAGCTGGAAGCCCAGCCTGTCACAGCAGCTAGAGGGCAAGTTCCTTCAATCTTCTGCTTCCCAACACCCAGGCAACCCCCTCCCATAACTCCTTCTATAAACGCATAAATCCATTTTCTCATCAGCGTGATGACTCTCCTTGAAATGGGGCTTCTCCACGAAGTGGGCCTCAGAAACGCTGGCTCAGGACCTGCGGTGCCGAGTGCTCTCTCTGCGTCTGGGGTGGAGATAACTCCTAGAACTCTTTGGGAATCAGGATCATTGATAGTTCTGGGGGCTGGGGGTGCTTTTTAGGTCAAGGAAGGCATCAGTCTGTGTCTTGGATCTTTCTGTCTCTTTTCTCCTTTTTTCCGTAATACAGTGAGGAGAAACCTTTAAATGCTGACCTTGGAAAAGGAAATGAATTTCCCCTCATTTCTTGGGAAAGGAACAGAACTAGGCCTGGCAGAAGCGCAAGTTGTTACGAACAGACCCTGAGGCCAGGTCTGCCGCCCCGCACCCCAATCCATCCCCGTAAAGTAAGGAGCCCTGCTTGCCTCTTTGAACTAGGAAAGTGGCTTTGGCTGAGCAGGGGGGGTGTTCTTGGGCAGAGAAGAGAAGGTAGCCGAAGGTGGCAGAGTTCTTCCTTCAGCAGTGGGTACTGGCTCGACCACAACAGAAGGCAAAGCCAAGGTGTGTGCATCACAGTCTGAGGCCTCGGGCACTGGGCAGGGGCTTTTAGAGATGCCCTGGGAAGGGCAGAAAGGAGCTTGGGCCGGGGGATCTGAGCCCCTGTTGTGGCCCTCCCTTCCCCTCACTGCCCTGCCATTCTGCAGGGGCCGCTTCCGCTGAGCACTGAGAAGAGGGTCTCTCTGGAGCACCGGCTCCAGAGGCAGGCTCTGCCCTGTTTCCTTTGGTGACACCTTTCACGGGGACACAGGGCAAGACCCCACCTGGCTCCCTGTTGTCGGCCACAGTGGCCTGGGTCACCCTGAGCTGTGCTGTCAGGAATAAAGACACGGAGCATTGCAGCTTACAAAGGCGGTGTTCGCGGTGCTCTGAAAGGAGAAGGGCTTCACCAACTCACAGAAGGTCAAGCAAAACAATACTAGAGCCCAGTAGCTACGTGAACACAAGGATCCACCTTTGAAAGCCAGACAGAGGGGAGGACAGCTGGATTATGAAGACTGTTGTAATGATGGAATATGAAAGTCACAAGTTGAATAAAAAGGCACAACTAGAGGAAAGGCTTATGCATACTTTGTGCGTGGTGTCTGTGTGTCTGTGTGTGTGGTAGGAAGAAAGGAGATGAGGTAGGAAGCAGGAAGATTGACAGGTTAAATTCGTGCTTCTTTTTTATTGACCTCTGTGAGTTAGCTTGACCATACATATGTAGACTCTTGTGCGTGTGTGTACATACATGTGCCTGTTTTAGGTCAGGAAGTGAGGGGTAAAAGAAAGTGAAACCAGGTAGACTGGAGTTCCACCTGTCACCTAGGTGACCTCTGGGCCTTTGCACATGATATTCTTTCTGCCTGGGAGACTCCCCCACTGCTCCTGGCCCCGCTAACTCCTATCCACAATTCACTTCTCAGTTTGCAGTTTGGAAGCCTTCTCCCACACCTACTCCCACCTCTGGGTTAAGACAGGTACTCCTCTGCTGCCATGCATCCTGGCCTCTCCCCAGGTGTCACGCTGCACACGCTGTCCTGTGATCGCTCTCTCGCACACACACCTTTTTTTTTTTTTGGCTGTGTTGGGTCTTCGTTTCTGTGCAAGGGCTTTCTCTAGTTGCGGCAAGCAGGGGCCACTCTTCATCGCGGTGCACGGGTCTCTCACTATCGCGGCCTCTCTTGTTGGGAGCACAGGCTCCAGAGGCGCAGGCTCAGTAGTTGTGGCTCACGGGCCTAGTTGCTCTGCGGCATGCGGGATCTTCCCAGACCAGGGCTCGAACCTGTGTCCCCGGAACGGGCAGGCAGATTCTCAGCCACTGCACCACCAGGGAAGCCCAACACACACCTTTTGATGAAACAAAATGTGAATATACATATAGAAGAAACTTATGCGATGCAATTATATTGTTTACATAATAATAACACAGTGAACATCTGTGTACTTGCACCTGGTTTAAGAGTAGGATATTTTCAGTCGCTTGGAATATACCCTCCCCCTTCCTTTCTCACTCCCCTGCCAGAGACAACCACTCTTCTGACTTTGGTGATAAACAGCCTTGCTCTTCTTTATTAGTATATATAATGAACTTTATATTATTGCAGTTTTATTGCGTGCATTCTTTTGTGACGCTCACTCTCCATGAAATTTTTGGAATTTATCTATGTTAATGCATGTAGCCATCTACAATTCATTCATTTTCACTGTTATGCAATTGTATTCCATCATATGTATATACTATCATTTATTTATTTTCTTCTGTGCTAATGTGCATATGGGCTGTTTTCACTTTTTTTCCTGTTGTTCACAGTGCTCCCAGGAAATGTGTGAGATGCATGGGCAAGAATTTCTCTAGGGTGCGTGTGTGTTATTTTCAGGAAATACTTATTTATATTTGTATATATATTTACAGGAGAGAAAGTGCTGGGTTGCAGGGCGTGCACAGTTCACCTCTTCTAGGAAATGCCAAGCTGTTCCACCAGTAGTGAGTCAGAGTTCCCGTTGATCAAGTTCCCATTGATCAACATTACAAACACTGTATTGCCAAACTTTTAAATGTTTGTCAATCTGGATGTAAAATAGTATCCAATTGTGGTTTTGATTTGCATTTCTTTCATCAGTAACATGGTGGAGCATCTTTTCATATTTTATTGTCCATTCAGGTTTTCTCTTTTATGACTTCATAAAGGTCTTCTCAAGTCTTTTGCACATTTTCCCATCGAGTTTTCTTTTCTTGTTGACTTTTGTGTTGGAGCCACTCATACCAGGCTCATGAGAACCAACTGTGCCCATCTCTTCCCTCTGCGCTCAGAGACCTCATGTTGGTGGCTTGAAATCGGTTATGTGGGAGTATTTATATCATGGAAATCAGCAGATACTACAAATCAGAACCTTTTTTGGTTTGGAGAGTCTGTTGTTAGACGTTTTCTAGCACATCACTGCTTATAAGAGTTTTTTATGTATCCAGGCTCTAGTCATTTGTTGATTACATGTGCTACAGATATTTTATACCATATCGTGGCTTTTAAAAATGTTCCATTTAAGGTACCCTGATTAACAGAAGTTCTTCATTTCAATGTGGTTATGTCTTTAAAAATTTCCCTATATGTGTAGTATGTTTTGTGTCTTATTTAAGAAATCATTCCCACTCTGACGATATTAAGAGATTCTCTCATATTTTCTTTTGAAAGTTTTGGAATTTTGCATTTTATATTTGAGTCTATAACACACCTGAAATTGATTTGTGTGGGTTGTGGGATAGGGGTTCAATTTCTTTTTTTTTTTTTTAAAGCTTAGTTCTCTTATATTTCTTTATAGACATAGAAGGATGTATTATAGTGATAGCTGTGCTGAATTTGGTGAGATTAGGCAAATAATCCAATAACTGGCTTAGAATTAACTGTAGTAGTAAGACACCCATACATTTCATTAGTTTATGTCTTTCATTTGGATGAATTATTCTAAGACACATATCTGCATGGTGCCCAATTGTGGTAGATTAATTGCAGAAATAGGCCCAATTTTTCATGCATGCCTGTAGACATTCACTCAGGGAGAACCCTCCCAAACTGATGCTGGGCTTGGTGCCATGACTTGCTTTGGCCAACGGGGCAGTAGCAGAGACTTGGAAAAGAACTCTTATCTTGTGCTTCTGCTACTGCCAGGAGAATGAGTCTAACTTAGGCTACTGGAAGGAAGGAAGGAAGATGTGGAGGAGAGCTGAGTCATTCCAACTGAAGCCATCCTAGGTCAGCCAGTCCCCAGCCAACCCATCAGCTGGTCACTGAGGAGCCTAGCTATGATCAGCCAGCTACAGCCCAGAGCACAAAACTGTCCCACTGACCTGTGGACTCATGAGAAATAATCAGTGGTTACTGTTTTAAGCTACTAAGTTTTGGGATCATTTGTTACACAGCAATATCTAACTGATACATCAGTTATTGAAGAGAAGTCCAGATCCTTAAAGTTTTCAGTGGCATTGTTTGATTTATTTAGGCTATAATATTTATTGAATAACTTCTATGCATGATTCCTTAAGAATACTCCTTTAAAAGTTTTGGTCAAATTTTACCCTTTGTTTTAGTAGGTAAATCAAGTTGTTCTTATTATGATTATGTTTTTGTTATCTCCTATAAGGTGTAATATTTCACACTTGCCTAAGTAATTTCAGCATGCTAGGAGTTTTAGCAGCACTTTGGAAGAACCAAAATGTAATAGTAATGGTTAATGAAAAGTTCTTTAAAATTTTAAAGCCATTTCAAACTATGAATTTACTACTGAGCATAACTTTGGTATTCTTCCTTTGGTTCTGAAATATTTTGTTTTTATCATCTGTTATTTTATTCCAGATTTACTCTTTGATGCAAAAATTATTTATGAGGGATTCTCATTCAATCTGGCTATCTAATAGTAGTTGAAGAAAAATGGTGCCAGGTTCTGCCTCCCATTTGGGTTTCCTTGTCTTCTTTCCTATTCAGGTATAGTCACTTACTTGCTCTCTCTTTTTATCTCTGTACCACTCACCTACCTGGCTTAGTTCCCTCCAGTAAGGATGTGTAGAAGATCCTGGCAGGATTAGAACTCCGCATTTTAGAATCTTTCCAAAATTAAGGAGTACTCACTTTCTGGACTAGAACTTACCCAATTTTTAAAAATCATATAGCATGGAAGTTTTAGGTCACTAAGAGACAGAGGCAGTTAAAGGATTCTTTTTTGATGCTCCTCTAATTAATAATAATAAGTATAATAATTACCATTCATGTGTACTTACTGTGTGCCAGGTACTCTTGTAAGCATTATAGATATACTGACTGCCTCATGCTAATCTTCAAAACAATCCTAGAAGACAGCTACTACTGTTATACCCATTTTACAGATGAGGGAACTGCAGCCTAAAGCAGTTAATGAACTTGACCAAAATCCCACAGCACAGCATGTGAGTCTAATAGGAATTCAGTAATCCAGTTCCAGAGTCTGTGTTCTTTTTTTTTTTTTTAAAGATTTTTTGATGTGGACCATTTTCAAAGTCTTCACTGAATTTGCTACAACACTGCCTCTGCTCCATGCCTTGGCTTTTCTTGGCCCCGAGGCATGTGGGATCCCAGCTCCCCAACCAGGGATCAAACCCGCACCCCCCCATTGGAAGGCAAAGTCCCAACCACTGGACCACCAGGAAGTCCCGGAGAGTCTGAGTTCTTAACCAAGACAATAGTAAGCTATGTTCAGACATCACTTGCACTATTTACAGCCCTGTGATAAATGTGAGAGTTGGCTTCAAACATCCAAACAGCCCAGAACCCCTGAGCTGGCATGATTCAGTTGGTTTTAGGATTAACACAGAGGAATTTATCTGCAACCCACCATACCTCTCTGTATGTCCTTCACCTAGTGTCACCAGCCAATGTTTTGTCCTACTTGCTTTATCTCTCTCTCTCCCTGTCTTTCTCTCTCTCCATGTATATATGTTTGCTATACCATTTGAGAATAAGTTGCAGTTATCACAACCACGCCTAAGTATTTCAACCTGTCTCCTAAAACAAGGACATTCTTTTATATAACGATAATACGATTATCTAATTTAACATTGATTTTTTTTCTTTTACATTTTTGAACAGTATAATGTGTTTTATTTAAGTTTGATGTTCTTTCATGATAAGATTCAGGTTATGCATATTTGGCAGAAACATTGCAGGAATGATGTTGTATCTTTCTTAGGGCATTCATCATGATGCTGGTTTGTCCTATTACTTGTGATATTAATCTTGAGTCAATATCAAGGTAGTCTCTGACATATTTTTCCATTGTAAAGGTATCTTTTGTCACCTTTAAAACTAATAAGTACTTTGTATAAATAAGCTATTCATCAATTAACTTCTGTCTAATGGTTTTAGCATCCTTTGATGGTTTTTTGCCTGAATCAATTATTGCAATGGTGGCTGCAAAATGGTGGTTTCTAACTCTAGATCATTCCTCGTAAAGAAGAGTATTCATTAATTCATTTTATAACTTGTGCTAATAGTATGATACCATGTATTCTATTTTTATTTGCTGTCTTATAATGTATTACTGTCATTTTTCATTTTCATGCTCAGATTATCTCAGATTTTGCCAGTGGGAGCCTCTTCACTCTTGATACTGTGTGCTTCGTCATGCCTAATGAGTTTTCAAGCACTTTCTTACTTTCTGGCACAGGAAAATGTGCCACAATGTACTTTTCCTGCCTCAGTCTTGGATTTAGCCAATTTGGCCAGGATTTGTTTGTTTGGTTTTTTTGGAGAGGGGATGAGGGTAGAAGGGAGAGCTTTGACTATCAATTTAATTTTAAGTTTTCCTGGTTTACCTATTCACATTCTTCTTATGAACTTTTGGCTTTCTCTATTTTTATAGGGTTTTATTCATTTCATTTAGGGTTTCAAAATTTTTCACATAGAATAAAATACTCCTCTATTATTTTAAAAAATATCCACTGTATTTGTAGTGAGGTGGATGGACCTAGAGTCTGTCATACAGAGTGAAGTAAGTCAGAAAGAGAAAAACAGATATTGTATGCCAACACATATATATGGAATAAAGAAAAGAAAATGGTTCTGAGGGACCTCAGGGCAGGACAGAAATAAAGACCCAGATGTAGAGAATGGACTTGAGGACACGGGAAGGGGGAAGGGTAAGCTGGGATGAAGTGAAAGAGTGGCATGGACTTATGTATACTACCAAATGTAAAATAGATAGCTAGTGGGAAGTAGCCGCATAGCACAGGGAGGTCAGCTCGGTGCTTTGTGACCACCTAGAGGGGTGGGATAGGGAGGGTGGGAGGGAGACGCAAGAGGGAGGAGATACGGGGATATATGTTTATGTATAGCTGATTCACTTTGTTATAAAGCAGAAACTAACACACCATTGTAAAGCAATTATAGTCCAATAAAGATGTTAAAAAAATATATATCCACTGTGTTTGCAGTTATTACCCTTTTTATTCTGTATTTTCTCTCATGTTTGCTTTTATACTTGCCTTTTTTCATTGAGGAGTATTGTGAGATGTGTGTCTATCTTATTAATTTTTACAATGACTTCAGTTTTGCTTTTGTTAATCTCATCCATTGTTTTATTTGCTTGATCTCTGCCTTGATAGTTATCATTACCTTCTATCTTGTTTCTTTCTTTTTTTTTTTTATAAATCTATTTGCTGCGTTTGGTCTTCGTTGCTGTGCGTGGGCTTTCTCTAGTTGCGGCGAGCGGGGGCTTCTCATTGCGGTGGCTTCTCTTTGTTGTGGAGCACAGGCTCTAGGCACGTGGGCTCAGTAGTTGTGGCACACGGGCTTAGTTGCTCCACGACATGTGGGATCTTCCCAGACCAGGGTTCAAACCCGTGTCCCCTGCATTGGCAGGCAGATTCTTAACCACTGTGCCACCAGGGAAGCCCCTATCTTGTTTCTTTCTTTGGCTTTAATTAGTTGCTCTTTTTCCAACTTTTAAATTGAATGCTTGGCTTGTTTGTTCTTAATCTTACTTTATCAACAATGCATTTAAAGCTATAACTTTCCCTCTGAATACAGCTTTTTGACAAATTGTGTTTTTATCTTTTAGTTTTAAGTATTCCTCAATTTCTTTTTTAACCCAAGGGCTATACTTATTTCCAAAAATTGTGGGATTAAAAAAAAACTGTCTTATGCTGTTTTTAATTGTATTGTATTATGCTTAGGAAACATGTTCTGTATGAAATTCATCCCTTGAAATTTATTAGGGCTTCCTTTATGTCCTAGTGCATGGTCAAGTTCTGTGCATGTTCCATGTGTGCTCTAATTCAGTGGGTATCAAATATCTGTTGGGTTTAGAGTTCTTTATATATCTATTTATTATAGTGTTCAGATCTTGGTATGTGTGCTTCTTTTATTTGTCTGCTTGATCTATCAGTTTCGGAAATGGTATGTTAAAATATTGTTTCATCTATGTAAGCTGCAATTTTGTCCACTGTGGCTTTATATATTTTGATACTATAATGGTAGTTACACATATTTTCATGAGTGTGATATGTATATTTTATTTTTCCTTTCAGTAGTTTACAATATCCTCAGTTTTCCCTAACATTTTATCCTAAATTCTATTTTGTGAGATACCATATTTCTTTGTTTCTAAGTCAAGCATTTTCCCACATTTTAACATCTCTAAATTGAGTTGCTTCTTACACTTGCTGTCAGGGAGGCAGCAGATGTGACCTAGTTGTCATTCCCTGTATTTATGTGCACATAATAATAGCTGTTCTTTTTGTCATTACTTCAATTGAATTATGTGCATCATTGGTACTATATGTGTTGCATTTGGTACTGAAATAAAAAGGTATAATATACGCACAAAGACATGGAAATAGAGCATATTAGAGCTCTTAATATTAGATACATTTATATTAAGAAAATAAATATTTGTCATTGGAAAAATGAATTCTAAATTATTATGCAAAGCAATAATCAAATGCTTCATGGAACCCAAGAAATGAAGATACAAGTAGATGGAGGTGTGTTTCTTTTATTACTAAGATTCATACAGAAGGGCTCCCTATCACACCAAGTGCTCCAATCAGAGGGAAGCTACTTTGTCAAATTCCTTGCAATGGATGAAGAAAATTAAAAACAAGTGGCTAGTGTGGCCTATTGATATGTCATGCAGGACTAGAGTCAAGGTGTCAAATATCAATTTGTCAGAAACTTCCTGCTGACTTGATCTGAAGCTATTTAACTTCCAGTGACACATGTTTCAGTTGGGAAAAAAACATGAAGCTATGAATTACATCAAATAAGAAATGCTAATAAAACCCTGATGCTTTTATGGAGCCACTGCTAATGTTGCTTTATTATGAGCACAGGTTATAAAAAGTAACACATCACTGTGTTGCTATGAATAACTACCAAAATGAAAAGTTGCCACCATATTTAATTTTAAACTACAGAGCAATAACTAAGAGTGAGATATTTCCCCAAATATGCTACTGTGCTTGCACTAAAAAGAAAAGTAGGACATTAGGTAAGCTGACAGCCAACTAACTTAAAGAATCTGAATAGGTGTCCAGGCAACCTAAGCAACTAACCAAGTACATCTGTTCTGATGCATCTGATCAGCTAAAGAATAAACTCACTAAATAGTGAATTGAGTTGGTTATTTCCATGAGGCAAGACCAGAGTATGACCCCTTGATGATTCCATCAACAAGCCATTTAAGAACTATTTGAAGAAGGAAAATGATTTCTGTTTGTTTTCTGAAAACCTTCCACTGGCAAGTTCTGGTAAGATTGTAAAAGCACTAGCATCAACTTACAAATTGGTGTCAGTGTCTCAGAAGAAAAGAGAGAATAGTGCCAAAGAGAAGAGTGGAGCACTCTTAAACAATGCTTCATCACAAAATCTATTATTATCCTGGAGGACATTTTAGTGTACTTAAAAACTTGGGTAACTGAGTGAAACATTAATTCAGAAGAGTTATACTCTGATGTGAAGAAGTTTTAATTTTTCCTTTTTATGTATTAACAAGGGTGATATATGATAAAAATCTACATCTAAATAGGTCTAAAAGGGTTATTTTAATGCATATAAAATAAAAATCTAAGTGATAAGAAGGTATTATGTCATGACTTAATCAGTAGGGATTTTTTCTTTCTTAATTATACATAAAATAATATAACTGATGAAACCTCAGATACAATGCAGTATAGGTATTACAATTATTCCACAAGTTTTTTGTTTGTTTATATATTCATGGAATGGCTATTTGCACCTTTTATTTTCAACTCTTCTGTGTCTCTTTGTTTTAAAAGTTTCTTCTGGAGACTACATATTGTTGGATACTGTTTTCTTGTTGTTGTTTTACTCTCAGCCTTTTAACTGTTGGATTTAACCCTTTTATATTTTTGTAATTATTGTGATTATCTCTGAGTGCTTATTTCATATTTCCATTAACTTTCTTCCATTGAATATGTTGTTTTCTTTCATTGATTTAAAAGTTACAACTGTTATTTTTACTCATACAGCAATTGCCTTAAAATCCAAATACATGTTTATTTACCTCTTTTATTTTCCTAAGCATATTAATATGTACATCTTTCCCCTAACGATGTAAGTACATTAGATGTTCACAATACTTTCAATCTCTTCTTCCTGCTCCCCCAACCCCTGTCATCTTGATATTGTTTAGAATCTTAATTCTTTTTTTTTAGTAAATTTATTTATTTTATTTATTTATTTTTGGCTGTGTTGGGTCTTCATTGCTGTGTGCAGGCTTTCTCTAGTTGCGGCCAACGGGGGCTACTCTTTGTTGCGGTGCGTGGGCTCTAGGCGCGCAGGCTTCAGTAGTTGTGGCACGTGGGCTCAGTAGTTGTGGCGTGCAGGCTTAGTTGCTCCGCGGCATGTGGAATCTTCCCGGACCAGGGCTTGAACCCGTGTCCCCTGTGTTGGCAGGTGGATACTTTTTTTTTTTTTGAATTTAATTTTATTTATTTTTTTATACAGCATGTTCTTATTAGTCATCAATTTTATACACATCAGTGTATACATGTCAATCCCAATCTCCCAATTCATCACACCACCACCCCACCCCCCTCCACTTTCCCCCCTTGGTGTCCATACGTTTGTTCTCTGCATCTGTGTCTCAATTTCTGCCCTGCAAACTGGTTCATCTGTACCATTTTTCTAGGTTCCTCATATATGGATTAATATATGATGTTTGTTTTTCTCTTTCTGACTTGCTTCACTCTGTATGACAGTCTCTAGATCCATCCACGTCTCTACAACTGACCCAATTTCGTTCCTTTTTATGGCTGAGTAATATTCCATTGTATATATGTACCACTTCTTCTTTATCCATTAGTCTGTCGATGGACATTTAGGTTGCTTTCATGACCTGGCTATTGTAAATAGTGCTGCAATGAACATTGGGGTACATGTGTCTTTTTGAATTATGGTTTTCTCAGGGTATATGCCCAGTAGTGGGATTGGTGGGTCATATAGTAATTCTACTTTAAGTTTTTTCAGGAACCTCCATATTGTTCTCCATAGTGGCTGTATCAATTTACATTCCAACCAACAGTGCAAGAGGGTTCCCTTTTCTCCACACCCACTCCAGCATTTGTTGTTTGCAGATTTTCTGATGATGCCCATTCTAACTGGTGTGAGGTGATACCTCATTGTAGTTTTGATTTCAATTTCTCTAATAATTAGTGATGTTGAGCAGCTTTTCATGTGCTTCTTGGCCATCTGTATGTCTTCTTTGGAGAAATGTCGACTTAGGTCTTTTGCCCATTTTTGGATTGGGTTGTTTGTCTTTTTAATATTGAGCTGCATGAGCTGTTTATATATTTTGGAGATTAATCCTTTGTCCATTGATTCGTTTGCAAATATTTTCTCCCATTCTGAGCGTTGTCTTTTCGTCTTGTTTGTAGTTTCCTTTGCTTTGCAAAAGCTTTTAAGTTTCATTAGGTCCCATTTGTTTATTTTTGTTTTTATTTCCATTACTCTAGGAGGTGGATCAAAAAAGATCTTGCTGTGATTTATGTCAAAGAGTGTTCTTCCTATGTTTTCCTCTAAGAGTTTCATAGTGTCCAGTCTTACATTTAGGTCTCTAATCCATTTTAAGTTTATTTTTGTGTATGGTGTTAGGGAGTGTTCTAATTTCATTCTTTTACATGTAGCTGTCCAGTTTTCCCAGCACCACTTATTGAAGAGACTGTCTTTTCTCCATTGTATATCCTTGACTCCTTTGTCATGGATTAGTTGACCACAGGTGCGTGGGTTTATCCCTGGGCTTTCTATCCTGTTCCATTGATCTATATTTCTGTTTTTGTGCCAGTACCATATTGTCTTGATGACTGTAGCTTTGTAGTATAGTCTGAAGTCAGGGAGTCTGATTCCTCCAGCTCCGTTTTTTTCCCTCGAGACTGCTTTGGGTATTTGGGGTCTTTTGTGTTTCCATACAAATTTTAAGACTTTTTGTTCTAGTTCTGTAAAAAATGCCATTGGTAATTTGATGGGGATTGCATTGAATCTGTAGATTGCTTTGGGTAGTATAGTCATTTTCACAATATTGATTCTTCCCATCCAAGAACATGGTGTATCTCTCCATCTGTTTCTTTCACTTTAATTTCTTTCAGCAGTGTCTTATACTTTTCTGCATACAGGTCTTTTGTCTCCTTAGGTAGATTTATACCTAGGTATTTTATTCTTTTTGTTGCAGTGGTAAATGGGAGTGTTTCTGTAATTTCTCTTTCAGATTGTTCATCATCAGTGTATAGGAATGCAAGAGATTTCTGTGCATTAATTTTATATCCTGCAACTTTACCAAATTCATTGATTAGCTCTAGTAGTTTTCTGGTGGTATCTTTAGGATTCTCTAGTATAGTATGTCATCTGCAAACAGTGACAGTTTTACTTCTTCTTTTCCAATTTGTATTCCTTTTATTTCTTTTTCTTCTCTGATTGCCGTGGCTAGGACTTCCAAAACTATGTTGAATAACAGTGGCGAGAGTGGACATCCTTGTCTTGTTCCTGATCTTAGAGGAAATGGTTTCAGTTTTTCACCATTGAGAATGATGTTTGCTGTGGGTTTGTCATATATGGCCTTTATTATGTTGAGGTAGATTCCCTCTGTGCCCACTTTCTGGAGAGTTTTTATCATAAATGGGTGTTGAATTTTGTCAAAAGCTTTTTCTGCATCTGTTGAGATGATCAGATGGTTTTTATTCTTCAATTTGTTAATATGGTGCATCACATTGATTTGCGTATATTGAAGAATCCTTGCATCTCTGGGATAAATCCCACATGATCGTGGTGTATGATCCTTTTAATGTGTTGTTGGATTCTGTTTGCTAGTATTTTGTTGAGGATTTTTGCATCTATATTCACCAGTGATATTGGTCTGTAATTTTCTTTTTTTGTAGTATCTTTGTCTGGTTTTGGTATCAGGGTGATGGTGGCCTCATAGAATGAGTTTGGGAGTGTTCCTCCCTCTGCAATTTTTTGGAAGAGTTTGAGAAGGATGGGTGTTAGCTCTTCTCTAAATGTGTGATAGAATTCACCTGTGAAGCCATCTGGTCCTGGACTTCTGTTTGTTGGAAGATTTTTAATCACAGTTTCAATTTCATTACTTGTGATGGGTCTGTTCATATTTTCTATTTCTTCTTGGTTCAGTCTTGGAAGGTTATACCTTTCTAGGAATTTGTCCATTTCTTCCAGGTTGTCCATTTTATTGGCATAGAGTTGCTTGTAGTAGTCTCTTAGTATGCTTTGTATTTCTGCGGTGTCTGTTGTAACTTTTCCTTTTTCATTTCTAATTTTACTGATTTGAGTCCCCTCCCTGTTTTTCTTGGTGAGTCTGGCTAATGGTTTATCAATTTTATTTATCTTCTGAAAGAACCAGCTTTTAGTTTTATTGATCTTTGCTATTGTTTCCTTTGTTTCTATTTCATTTATATCTGCTCTGATCTTTACAATTTCTTTCCTTCTGCTAACATTGGGTTTTGTTTGTTTTTCTTTCTCTAGTTCCTTTAGTTGTAAAGTTGGATTATTTATTTGAGAGTTTTCTTGTTTCTTGAGGTAGGCTTGTATTGCTATAAACTTCCCTCTTAGAACTGCTTTTGCTGCATCCCATAGGTTTTGGATCGTCATGTTTTCATTGTCATTTGTCTCTAGGTATTTTTTGATTTCCTCTTTGGTTTCTTCAGTGATCTCTCGGTTATTTAGTAACGTATTGTTTAGCTTCCATGTATTTGTGGTTTTTTTACGTTTTTTCCCGTAACTGATTTCTAATCTTATAGCGTTGTGGTCTGAAAAGATGCTTGTTATGATTTCAATTTTCTTAAATTTACTGAGGCTTGATTTGTGACCCAGGATGTGATCTATCCTGGAGAATGTTCTGTGCGCACATGAGAAGAAAGTGTAATCTGCTGTTTTTGGATGGAATGTCCTATAAATATCAATTAAATCTATCTGGTCTATTGTGCCATTTAAAGCTTCTGTTTCCTTATTTATTTTCATTTTGGATGATCTGTCCATTGGTGTAAGTGAGGTGTTAAAGTCTCCCACTATTATTGTGTTACTGTCGATTTCCTCTTTTAGAGCTGTTAGCAGTTGCCTTATGTATTGAGGTGCTCCTATGATGGGAGCATATATGTTTATAATTGTTATATCTTCCTCTTGGATTGATCCCATCATCATTATGTAGTGTCCTTCCTTGTCTCTTGTAATGTTCTTTATTTTAAAGTCTATTTTATATGATATGAGTATTGCTACTCCACCTTTCTTTTGATTTCCATTTGCATGGAATATCTTTTTCCATCCCCTCACTTTCAGTCTGTATGTGTCCCTAGGTCTCAAGTGGGTCTCTTGTAGACAGCATATATATGGGTCTTGTTTTTGTATCCATTCAGCAAGCCTGTGTCTTTTGGTTGGAGCATTTAATCCATTCACGTTTAAGGTAATTATCAATATCTATGTTCCTGTTACCGTTTTCTTAATTGTTTTGGGTTTGTTTTAGTAGGTCCTTTTCTTCTCTTGTGTTTCCCACTTAGAGAAGTTCCTTTAGCATTTGTTGTACAGCTGGTTTGGTGGTGCTGAATTCTCTTAGCTTCTGCTTGTCTGTAAAGGTTTTAATTTCTCTGTTGAATCTGAATGAGATCCTTGCCAGGTAGAGTAATCTTGGTTGTAGGTTCTTCCCATTCATCACTTTAAATATGTCATGCCACTTGCTTCTGGCTTGTAGAGTTTCTGCTGAGAAATCAGCTGTTAACCTTATGGGAGTTCCCTTGTGTGTTATTTGTCGTTTTTCTCTTGCTGCTTTCAATAATTTTTCTTTGTCTTTAATTTTTGCCAATTTGATTACTGTGTGTCTCGGCGTGTTTCTTCTTGGGTTTATCCTCTATGGGACTCTCTGCACTTCCTGGACATGGGTGGCTATTTCCTTTCCCATGGTCAGGAAGTTTTCTACTATAATCTCTTCAAATATTTTCTCTGGTGCTTTCTCTCTCTTCTCCTTCTGGGACCCCCAAAATGTAAATGTCATTGCGTTTAATGTTGTCCCAGAGGTCTCTTAGGCTGTCTTCATTTCTTTTCATTCTTTTTTCTTTATTCTGTTCCACAGCAGTGAATTCCACCATTCTGTCTTCCAGGTCACTTATCCGTTCTTCTGCCTCAGTTATTCTGCTACTGATTCTTTCTAGTGTATTTTTCATTTCAGTTATTGTATTGGTCATCTCTGTTTCTTTGTTCTTTAATTCTTCTAGGTGTTTGTTTTTTAATTCTTCTAGGTCTTTGTTAAACAGTTCTTGCATCTTCTCGATCTTTGCCTCCATTCTTTTTCCAAGGTCCTGGATCATCTTCACTATCATTATTCTGAATTCTTTTTCTGGAAGATTGCCTATCTCCACTTCATTTAGTTGTTTTTCTGAGGTTTTATCTTGTTCCTTCATCTGGTACATAGCCCTCTGCCTTTTCATCTTATCTATCTTTCTGTGAATGTGGTTTTTGTTCCACAGGCTGCAGGATTGCAGTTCTTCTTGCTTCTGCTGTCTGCCCTCTGGTGGATGAGACTAACTCCAGGCGGATTCTTAACTACTGTGCCACCAGGAAGCCCTTTTTTAAAAAATTCATTTTATTTTTTCTGATTTTGTGGACGAAATTTATTTATTTATTTATTTTCAGAGAAGAGACTATTTATTTAGAATGAGAACAAATCACAACAAATTATAAATTTTAAAAAGATGACAAATGCTATATGCTCACAAAATCCAGAAAAATAACACTAAGATCAATTTTAGAACATTTCGTCAGCCTGGAAAAACTCTCATACCCATTAGCAATTATTCCCCTTTTTACCTCCCCTTTCCTACAGCCCTAGGCAACCACTAATATATTTTGTTTCTACAGAGCTGCCTATTCTGGACATTTTAAGTAAATGGACTCATACACCTTGTGTAGAATCTTAATTTTTAATTACCATAAATATGTTTTCTTCTTTTCTTTTCTCTGGTTTTATATTTCTTTCCTCCCTCCCTCTTCCCTCTCTTCCTTCCATCTTTCCTTTCTTCTTGCCTTAATTTTCCCCTATCTTCCTTTCTTTCTTTTTTTCATCCCTCATTTCTTTCTAAAACAAAGACAATATTGCTGGTGTATTTCAGGACCCTTATTGCCCACATATTCTGTATCATACTTCTGAATTTGCTTCTCTCCTTATTTCTCTGTTTCTCTAGAACTATTCTCATTGTGGGTTTTTGTGAGTCTTTGAGTGACAAGCCTGAGGCCCTATATATGCCTGAGTATATTTTTAATATTCTCTTAGGTTTTTGTGGAAAATTGACTGGAGATTAAAATTCTAGTTTCAAAGTTCTTTTTCTTCAATACTTTAAAAATATTTTTCAATTGCTCTATTGCTTCCAATGTTGCTTTTAAAAAGTTTGAGGCCAATGTGATTCTTACTCCTGTGTAAGTTTCTTTGAAAGCTTTTAGAATTTTCTCTTTGTCTCTTGTTTTCTTAAGTTTTACTGTAATGAGACTGGGTGTCTTTATCTTTTCTGTTTGGCACTTTATGAGCCCCTTCAATTCGAAGTCTTTATTTCTGGGAAATTCATCTTTGCCTTTATTCAAATCTGTCTCTCTCTCTCTTTTCCTTTTGTGTGTGTGTGTGTAGGATTCCATTACCTCCTTCCCTTCTGGATGTTGGCACTTCCACATCTATCCTCCATGTCTTTTAACTTGCTTTTACAGTTTTAAACACTTTTTTCTTTTCTGCCTTCTGAAATGTTCTCAACTTTATCTTTCAATCCCCTGACCTGCTCCTTAGCTCTCTCCAGCATGCTTAAGGCCCAGGCTGATAAACATTTAGGTAGTTTCCAAACAATGTTTACTATGAAAAAATAGTGCTGCAGTGAATACCCCACACCATTTCACATATGTGAAAGGATGTCTATAGGATAAATGCCCCCCAAATTGGAAATGCTGAGTCAGGGGCCATCTGATTTTGTGAACTCTGATAGTTAAATTGCTCTCCATAGGAGTGGACCAATTTATACCCCAGCCAGCAATGTGTAGGAGCCCCAGCCTCAGACAGAACATCTCAGATTTTAAAAAGATTTTGCCAATCTGATAGGTGAAAAATAGTTTTTAGTGTAACTTTAATTTGCATTTCTCTCAATATGAGTAAGGTTAAGCATCTTTCCAGAGCTCTTTGCATTTTTTTAATGGACTTTCTATCCAATGCCTTTATACATTTAAAATTGAATTATTGGTCTTATTCATGATAATTCTTCGGAGCTCTTTGTATATTAGGGAGATTTGCTCTCTGTCTGATATGAGATGCAGTGTTTCCTCAAGATTATCATTTGTTTTTTGATATTGCTTATAGCTTTTTTTTTTTTTTTTTACAATACAAATTTTTTTTTAAAGAAATTCACGTTCTTATTTATTGATTGATTGACTGATTGATTGCTGTGTTGGGTCTTCGTTTCTGTGCGAGGGCTTTCTCTAGTTGTGGCAAGCGGGGACCACTCTTCATCACGTTGCGTGGGCCTCTCACTATCACAGCCTCTCTTGTTGCGGAGCACAGGCTCCAGATGCTCAGGCTCGGTAATTGTGGCTCCCGGGCCCAGTTGCTCCGTGGCATGTGGGATCTTCCCAGACCAGGGCTCGAACCCGTGTCCCCTGCATTGACAGGAAGATTCTCAACCACTGCGCCACCAGGGAAGCCCCTACAATATAAATTTTTAAAAATTCTCTTATAGACACATTTATCAATCTTTTCTTTCACGGACTTTAGATTTTGAGTTATGGTAAGAAAGGCTTTCCCTCCTTCAAAGTTTTAAAAAGAATCTTCCAAAAATGCTTTCTTCTAGAACTTTTTGTTCAGTTTTTAATATTGTAATCTTTAATCTATTTGGAATTTATCCTGGTTTCATGGGGCAAGTACAGATATACTAATTTTATTTCAAAATGAGTACAAAGATGTCACCAAATTATTTATCAAAAAATTCATCTTCCTCCATTATTTGAGATTTCACCTATATTGCACACTAATTTGCTCTACCTGAATCCATTACTACATTTAAAAATCTATTCCATTGGTCCATCTGACTATCCATGAAATCAATACCATACTGTTTTAGTTACTGAGGCTTTATAAACATTTTAATAACTAGTAGGACCGTTACTCCATCATTACTTTTCTTCCTCAGAGTTTTACTAGACAGTTTGTTTTTTTTTACTTTCCAATGTATACTTAAGGACCAGTTTGTCTAGCTAAAAAAAAAGTCCATTGATATTTTCATTGAATTCACATTAAATTTATGAAGTAAGTCAGGGAGAATTCTCCTTTTTATATTATTGTCTCTTAATCTCCACTTCCACTTGTTCAAGAATTCATTTTTGTTTCTCCACTGGTATTTTTAATATTTTAAGGTTTTTTTCATTTTAAATTTAACATATAGGTCTTGCATATTTCTTGAGTTTACTCCTATGTATTTTGAGTTAATAATGCTGTATCGAAATTGAAGTCTTTTCTTAATTGATATTTTCTTTTTCTTTTTTAGAGCTTTATTGAAATATATTTCTTGTGCCATACAATTCACTTATTTAAAGTGGTTTTTAGCATATTCACAGAGTTGGGCAAAACCACTAAAAACTAATTTTAGAACATCTGTTTTTTTTAATTTATTTTATTATTTATTTATTTATTTATTTTTCACTGTGTTGGGTCTTCATTGCCGCGCGCAGGCTTTCTCTAGTTGCAGTGAACGGGGCCTACTCTTCATTGCAATGTGTGGGCTTCTCATTGCGGTGGCTTCTCTTGTTGTGGAGCACAGGCTCTAGGTGCGCCAGCTTCAGTAGTTGTGGCACGTGGGCTCAGTAGTTGTGGCTTGCGAGCTCTAGAGCGCAGGTCCAGTAATTGTGGCACATGGGCTTAGTTGTTCCATGGCATATGGGATCTTCCCAGACCAGGGCTCAAACCCATGTCCCCTGCATTGGCAGGCAGATTCTTAACCACTGCGCCACAAGGGAAGCCCCTTAGAACATTTTTGACCCAAAAAAGAAACCAGGTTCACATTAGCAGTCACTCCAATTCCTGTTCCTCCCCCTGCCCCAACCTGCTCCAGCCCCAAGCAACCACTAATCTACTTTCTGTCACTATTTGCCTATTCTGGATAGTTTACATAAATGGAATCATACAATATGTGGTCTTTTGTGACTAGCTTTTTTTGCATAGAATAATGTTTTCAAAGTTCATTCATGTTGTAGCATGTATCAGTACTTTGTTTTTTATTGCCAAATAATATTCCATTGTGTGGCCATACCACATTTTGTGTATCCATTCATTAGCTGATAGACATTTAGGTCATTTCCACTTTTTGGCTGCTATGAATAATGCTACTATGAACATTCGTGTACAAGTTTTTGTGTGGACATGCTTTTAATTCTCTTGGGTATTAAGAGGTTCTGGAATCAATTCCAATGTGTGTGGAGGGTGGTTTCTCACACCACCATGCAATTCTTGGACAGCAGCTAAGTGTCCTACATCTCAACTCAATTCTGACACTGTTTACCTGGAGGTGGCATCAGATTCCACAGGTTAAGGGCTCAGTCCCACAAGACTGCCCTCCCCACCCCCACCACTTCAGATGCCAATCAAAAGTCCAGGGTGTCACTGGGGCTTCTGACCAACTGGCTATAGATTGGAAGTTCCAGTAACCTCCTCCTTGGTTTGATTAATTTGCTAGAGTGGCTCACAGAACTCAAAGAAACATTTTACTTACTAGATCACCAGGTTAGTATAAAAAGATATAACTCCGGAACAGTCAGATGGAAGAGATGCATAGGGCAAGGCAGCAGTCCCCAACCTTTTTGGCACCAGGGACTGGTTTTGTGGAAGACAGTTTTTCTACGGACGGGGCAGTGGCGGGGGGATGGTGCAGGCAGTAATGATGGGGAGCGATGGGGAGTGGCAGATGAAGCTTTGCTAGCTTGCCCGCCACTCACCTCCTGCTGTGTGGCCCAGTTCCTAACAGGCTGGGGACCCCTGGGGCAAGCCATGTGGAACGGGTGCAGAGCATCCATGCTCTCTCGCTGAGGGTGCCCCTCTCCCCAAATCTCCACGTATTCACCAACCTGGAAGCTCTCTGAGCCCAATCCTTTTGGGTTTTATGGAGGCTTCCATACATAGGCATTATTGATTAAGTCATTGGTCATTGGTGATTGATTCAACCTTCAGCCCTTCCCCCATTCCCGGAAATCAGAGTGCGACTGAAAGTTCCAACCCACTATTTATGTTCCCTTGGCAACCAACCCCCATCTTTAGGTGCTTTCCAAAAGTCACCTTATTAACATAAACACAGTGTGGTGGAAAGGGGCTTGATACAAATAACAAGACACCCATTTCACCTTTACGGCTCTGAAGCCATTTCAGGAACTGAGAGCAAGACACCAAATATTGTGAAAGAAGATGCTCCCATTGTTCTTATCAGTCAGGAGATACCAAGGGTTTGGGGAGCTGTGAGCCAGGAACTATAAACAAAGACCAAATGTATATGAGAAAAATATTTTGGTCATCTGAATGGCCAAATACATATTTCTTATAAATCACAATACTGCAGGTATATACGTAAGGGTGGAATTACTGTGTCATATGGTAACTCTATTTTTAGCGTTTTAAGGAACTGCCAAACTGTTTTCTAAAGTGGCTGCACAATTTTATATTCCCATCAATAGTTTATGAGGGTTTAAATTTCTATGCAACCTCATCAGTACTTTTTATTGTCCATCTTTTTTTTTAATAACCATTCTAGAGAGTATGAAGTAGTATCTCACTATGGTTTTGATTTATGTTTCCCTAATGACTAATTCTGCTGAACATCTTTTCTTATGTTTATTGACTATTTGTGTGTCTTCTTTAAAGGTGTGTACTCAAGTCCTTTGCCCTGTTTAAAAATTAGGCTATTTGTCTTTTTGTTATTGGGTTGATAATTCATATTTTCTACTTGATTGTTGCTTTTATATGTGAAAAGCTATGGATTTTGGTATATTAATTTTGTTCTCTGCTAATTTAATAAATTTTCTTATTGTTTGTTATACTTTTTCATTGATTATCTTGGATTTTTCAGGTATACAATCCTATCATAGTTTCTCTTTCCAGTATTTCTGCTAATTTATTTCTCTTATCTAATTGTATTGGCTGGTTCCTCCAGTGCAGTATTATATCATAATGGTAATAGAGGACATTCTTGTTTTGTTTCTGGCACTGTTAGGAATTCTTCTAGGGATATGAATTTTTGAGATAGATTATACATTTATCATGTTATGAAGTATTTATTCTTGTTTCATTTAAAATATTTAAACTAATATTTAAACTAAGACTGGATATAAAACTTTTATGGTCTATGGAGGTGATCATATAATTTTTCTCTTTAGAGCCAGTGATTTCATGAATTATATTAATTTCCTAATATTCAGTCATCGTCTTATTCTTGGAATAAATTCTGCTTAGTCATAATGGTGTATATTTATCTTAGTGGACTGATAAATTTTGTTTTTGAATATTTAATTTAGGATTTTAAAATCAGAATTAATAATTAAGATTGATCTATATCTTCTCCCTTTTTGTGGGTACACTCCTCATCAGGTTTCAATGTTACATTTACTTCATAGAAAAATATTGGAAGTCTTTCTCATTTTCACCACTTTGTAGCAGTTTAAAAAGCACTGAAAGTATTGTTATTTATTAAAAGCTATGTAAATTACCTTACAAAATTAGCTAAGGCTATTCTGGAGAATAATTCATTGAAAACTATATTAGTTTTCCGGGGCTGCCATAACAAGGTACCTCAAACTGAGTGGCTTCAACAATAGAAATTTTTTGTCTCACAGTTCTGGAGTCCAGAAGTCTGATATCAAGGTGTTGACAGGGCCATGCTCCTCTGCAGGCTCTGGGGAAGGATGTGTTCCAGGCCTCTCTCCTAGCTTCTGGTAATCCCTTGGTTTGTGGCAACAAACTTCCAGTCTTCTCATGACATCTCCCTGTGTACCTGTGTTTGTGTCCACATTTCCCCTTTTTATAAGGACACCAGTCATATTGTATTAGGGCTCAACCTGCTCCACTGTGACTTCATCCTAACTTAACTAATTACATCTGCAATGACTGTATCCCCAAATAAGGGCACCTTTTGAACTGCTGGGGGATAGAACTTCAATATATAAAATTTGGAGGACACAATTCAACCTGTATCAGCAATCTTATCTACCTCTTGCAAATCACTCTATTTAAATTTTCTAACTCTTTTGAAGTTCGTTCCAATAAGTTATATTTTTCTAGGAAATTACTGATTTCTTAAATGTTTTCAAATATATTTGAATAGAATTGACCAAGTAAATCTTTATAATTCTTTTAATTTTCTGTTTCTGGTTATTTCTCCCTCATTATTTCTTTGTGGTATTAAAAACATTTTTTTCCCTCATGTTAGTGGCTTATAGATTCCAACCCGCCACCATCCCCCCAACAATAAGATTTTGAATTTATTTGTCAATTATGCTATTTTGCTTTTTTTTTTAATATTTATTTATTTGGCTGCATCAGGTCTTCACTGCAGCATGTGGGATCTTTCGCTGTGGCGAGTGGGTTCTTCGTTGTGGTGCGCAGGCATCTCTCTAGTTGTGACACGGGCTCCAGAGCGTGTGGGCTCTGTAGTTTGCGGCATGTGAGCTCTCTAGTTGAGGCGCGGGAGCTCAGTAGTTGTGGTACGTGGGCTTAGTTGCCCCACGGTATGTGAGATCTTAGTTGCCTGACCAAGGATTGAACCTGCATCCCCTGTATTGGAAGGTGGATTCTTTACCACTGGACCACCAGGGAAGTCCCATGCTATTTTTCTTTTTTTCCAAATTACTGATTTCTGTTTTTATCTTTGTTAATGACTTCTTTATGTTTTCTCTCAGTTTATTTTTCTTTAAATGACTAAATGAATTTATTTAAAAAATAATTATACAGTAAAATTGACTTTTTCCTTTTGGTGTATAGCTTGATGAATTGTTATGTTTATATATAATATATTTACATAGCTACCACCATAATCAGGATGCAGAACTGTTCTATGACCTAAAAACACAAAACTCTCATGCTATTCACACCCTCCCCCTATTTCTAGCCTCTCTAAACAACTGATCTGTTCTCCATCACTATAATTTTGTCTTTTAGAAAATTACCTAGGAGTAGAATCATATGGTCTATAACCTTTTGAGACTGGCTACTTTCACTAAGCACAATACCTTTGAAATTCATCCAGATTGTTTTGGGTATCAATATTTTCTTCCTTTTTCATTGCTGAGTAGTATTCTATTGTATGGATATACCACTTTCATCCATTGGAGACCATTTGGGTTGTTTTTGGCAGTTATGAATAGAGCTGCTAGGTACATTTGTGTACAGGTATTTGTGGGAATGTAAGTCTTCTTTTCTTTGGGATAAATCCCCAAGAGTAGGATTACTGGGTCATTTAGTAAGGGTATCTATAACTTTTTTAGAAAATGCTCAACTGTTTTCTAAGTGGCTGTACCATTTTGCATTCCTATCATGAACTACAGGAACCAAACACTTCTAAACACAGCATTTTACAGAGTGACACTCTGAGACATATTTAAACACTGCGTGAGAAGATGAACATAGTTGTCTTTGTAAAGCCCTGTGTTTAGAAGTGTGTGGTTCTTATAGTTCATGCTCCTGTAAGACTTGTTTAAAGAATGTGCTTAACAGAGAGAAGTGCATGAGGCAGTGATTTTTATTTATTTACATTTGCATAGTATATTTGTCCATCTTTCAGTGTTTCTCTTGTATTCAGCATAGAGCTGGGTTTTTACTTTGTGATGTAATCTGAAAATCCTTTTCTAAAAAACACATGAGGAGCCCTCATTTACAATTATTTATAGGCCAAATATGCTAACTCTGATCTCTGTCTCAAATCCTTTTTTCCTCTCAAATTCTTTTAGTTCTTTCTTGCGTGTTTCATTTTGGTTGCCTGTCTCATTTCTATCCTCTGTGTCCCTTAATACGTTTTCCTCATGTCTACACTCTTTTATTCACTTTGGTTTTCTCACCATCTTGTATTTCTACTTTGTGATCTTCCTTTAAATATGTTGTTGCTTTATAAAGTTTTTTTTTTTCAATTTGTAGAAAGATGTTTTGTTTTTAACGATTTTATGGCAACATTTTTCAGATGGGTATTCTTTGCCTGGTAAGTTTTGATGATCTTACTCACTTTTTTTTTCCTGATTTTGTCTTTATAATGATGCCATGCCAGCAGCCTTTTAGCTCATAGTGCAATGAGTTAGATTTTCCTTGCTTTGATATCGGTAGGAGGTTATTTTAGGGAATGTTTTTTACTGGCAATTTCTGAGAATTGCAGCCTCACGCTGGATGCTTCCATAGCACTTCCTCCTTTGTTGGGTCTATCTCCTCCTGCTTACTGCTACCGCCATCCCACAACCATTGCTGCAGGTCACCGATATAGGTCTGTACTCTGGAGTGTGCCCCTTACCTATAGGAAAGGCAGTTTTTGTGATTGTCTCCTGAGATCTGCTGCTCACAAGGACTCCTCTCCAGCTCAGCTTCTCCACATATGAATTCTGAGCAGATTTCAGTTTATTTTGATAGTCCTTACACAAAATTTGAGTCTATAGATCATTACTGTATCCTACTTTTGCTGAAGGTGGAGTCTACGCCTTTTTTCCATTACCCTGTAATTTTTGTAGTCTATCTGGGGAAAAAATTACTGTCACATGCCACTCCCATGTTTGCACCCCAAGTCTCAACACCCCACTCTGAAATGATTTGGTCAAGGTATTTGTGGTCTGTGTGACCCACACCATCATTTCTAAACTGAGATCCATCGTCACCCACAGTGGCTTGTTTCTAACACCCTAACCACCTATCTCACATGTCCAAGCATCATTTTGTGTAGTCCTAACTGTTGCCGTTCCTAACAACAGATAGAAAAGTTGGCTCTACATATTCAGAATTTAGGGTGTAACACCTATCGTACATACTCGCTTTGCTGTGTTAATTCATCTATCATTAATATCTCCTTTCCATTCTCTTGACCTCAT
The DNA here is from genome assembly GCF_028021215.1 of Eschrichtius robustus. Taxonomy (NCBI): domain Eukaryota; kingdom Metazoa; phylum Chordata; class Mammalia; order Artiodactyla; family Eschrichtiidae; genus Eschrichtius; species Eschrichtius robustus. The sequence goes on along the minus strand of NC_090830.1, from coordinate 5,927,082 downwards.
GCTTTTCCAACAGGCTTGCCATGGTACAGAAACATTCCATAGGGGGCTTCTGAGGAGCTAATGCAGGGACTGGGCCACCCCTTCTGGGATCATCAGTGTTTCCTGGAGAGTGACTCTTTTGCCCGGTCACATTTACAGGCTTGTTTGCTCCAACATAACACCTTTTTTGGGCACTATGCATGTTTTCAGATCCTGCCAGAACCAGCTGCTTACGTGTCATCATCATCATACGTTATCATATCATGTTGTTCTAAATTCACTAAGCAACCTTCACAAGGTTGTCTTCTCCTGAAGATTTACCATCTTGGAACACCACTGCAGTTATGGACTGCATGTTTGTGACCTTCCAAAATTCATATGTTGAAATTCTAACCCCATTGGATGGTATTAGGATGCAGGGCCTTTGGCAGGAAATTAGGTCATAAGGAGCCCCATGATACAATTAGCGCCCTTATAAGAAGAGGGAAAAAGCTAGCCCTCTCTTTCCGCCATGTGAGCATACAATGAGAAGGTGGCTGATTGTAAACCAGAAAGGGGGCCTCAGCAGAACGCGACCACGCTGGCATCCTGAATCTTGGACTTCCAGCCTCTACAACTGTGAGAAGTAAATGTTTGTTGTTTAAGCCACCCAGTCTATGGCAGCCCAGGCTTACTGAGATAGACACCAATGGGTGATTGCCCCTGCTTTGAGCCAGCAGACACTGGTTGAGTCTCCTGGGCTTCCACTGCCTGCTACATTGTCTGTGGCCCTGTCCTCGGTGGTCAGGCTCTCAGCCTGGCTCCCATCCCGTGACGAGGACCAGGAGGTTGCTGGGCTGGAGGGCCCAGGAGAAGCTTGGCTGTGGCAGGGGATTGGATGCAAGGACTCTCCTGCCCACGGGGCTAGTGTCCTCTGGGCCTGTCTGGTCACCATCCCCTCCCCACCCTCCCACCTCTCAGTGGGCCAGGTGCTCTGGCTCTCTAGTTTCTAAGAGGAACCTCAAATAGCAAAGACACATAATTCCTGACAAGTTGCTGTTCTCCCTTATGACAATGTGTACGATTTATCTTCTGGGAAGGAACAACCTGGCTTTTGGCATAACTTCCTTAAGACTCCCATTTGTTCATTCATTTCAAGAGAAAGGAAAAATCATTCATTACAGAGTGAGCGCTGAGAGTGAAGTGAGATGGGGAGTCTCAGCCCCAGAAAGACTGATTTGGGTAAGGGTCCCTGCATGGCCCAGAGGTATAGCTCCTGGCCACCCACCATGTTCTCCAACACCCTCTGCCGGAATGCTGGCCCTGTTTCATGGCTCCCCTGGCTCAGTGTTCCTAGGCCTGCTCCCCAAACACCCTGCAGTCAGAAGGTTCTTCTCAGCAGCCCACAGGGGCTCTTCTCCATTTTTAGACAGCTTGGCCTATCTGCAGCTTTTAGGGCTCTTCTCCATTTTTAGACAGCTTGGCCTATCTGCAGCTTTTAGCTCTGCTGGCCAACCTCCTTTTGTTTTTTATTACAAGATGGAAATATATTAAGTGAAATACAAACTTTTCTTCTTTCATTGCCCTTCTCCACCCCCATCTCCATCTTTGGAGGTATTTGCTATTGATACCATGGGGGATATTCTTCCAGATTTTTTCTGCACACCTGCAAACACACACACACACACATTTGTACATCTATATTAGATACTGTTGGTGCGACCTACATTTTCTTCATCTAACCAATACACCCATCCCAGCTGCTAATGGTTCAGTGTTGCACCCTTTTCTGGAGAATCACCTCGGCAGAAATCATCTGCCTTGTCCAGCAGTGTCTGAGAGGTCAATGCGTGTCCCATGGGGGCAGCCCCCAATCAGTGACTGAATAATGCAGAAATGAAAACCTGGTCCCCTTGCTTTGAGGTGGGGCAGCTCCGTGGTGCCATTCATGCTCCAGAGCTCCCATTGAGATCAGGTGATGCTTCTGATGGGCCCACAACCTTCCCTGGCTTCCTCCCCTGCCCTTTCCTGCTTCCCTCAGTCCCTTAAAAGTTTCACCTGAGAGCACTTCTCAACAAATCCCCTGCAAATTAATGTCAGTATATAATGTATAATACATAGGTATATGTATGCAAATATACACATAGGTATTTTCGGAAAGGAGTCCATGTTTACCTGAAACATTTGGTGACTTTTTCACTTTACAGGACACCATAAACATCCCTGAATATAAGTCTACTTAATTTTTTATGGCAGCAGAGTTCCACTTGGAATTGATTTTCCATAATTTAGGTGAGCAGTAGTCCTATTAATGAAACTGAGTCTATTCATTCATTAAATGAATGGCTTATGAAGTGCTACTGTGTGCCAGGTGCTGCCTTAAGCACTGGGGTTGCCTCCAATTTTTCTCTGTTACAAAAACTATGAATATTTTTGTAAGCGTATTCAAGCATTTGTATAAGTGGTTTTGATGGACAGATTCTTGGAGGTGGATTTGTGGGTCAACAGAAAACTGCATTTATAGTTTCAATGGGTCTTTTTTTAGGAAATGTTCCTCCTTCAGCTCCTCCCTGTGTATCTACTTCGCTTTTTCTGACCCTCCTTTGCAACCTGTCTTCCTGGGCACTTGCCCACCTGCCCAGTAAATGCCCAGAAACCCTCAGGAGGCCAGAGCTTTCTGCTTAGCCCTCTTCACGCTGGTTCTGCTCTTTCCTTGGTCTATGTCCATCCACCCTTCCTGCTTCACCAGGCATTGAGACCAAGGACTCCTAGACCAGCTCGGGTCCCCACTGGGACTCAGAGAGCGTAAGTGACTGTACTAGTTAGGGTTCTCCAGAGAAACAGAACCAATAGGATATAGGTGCATATGTATATAAGAGGAGGTTTATTATACGAATTGGCTTATGTAGTTATGGAGGCAGAGAAGTCCCACGACCCGCCACCTGCAAGCTGCAGTACCAGGAAAGCCAGTGGTGTAATTCAGTCCGAGCCTGAAGGCCTGAGAATCAGGCGGGGCTGGTGGTGCAAGTTCCGATCTGATTCTGAAGGCCTGAGACCCAGGAGCACTAGGGCAGGAGAAGACGGATGTCTCAGCTCAAGCAGAGAGTGAATTCACCCTTCCTCTGCCTTTTTGTTCTATTTGAGTGCTCAGGGGATTGGGTGAAGCCCACCCACATTGGGGAGGGCCCTCAGCTTTACTCAGTTCACCAATTCAAATGCTAATCTCTTCTGGAAACACCCTCACAGACACACCTAGAAATAATGTTTTACCAGCTCTCCGGACATCCCCTAGCCCAGTCTAGTTGACACATAAAAGTAACCATCACGTGACCCAGTTTTCCGGACCCTCTTGTCCAAGTTTCTACCAGACGTTTCCACTGGGCTGTCCCAGAGGCACTTCAGATTCACCGTGTCCCAATTATTCTCTTAACCTCTGCCCCCAAACTTGCTCTTTCTATTCCCTGTAATACCCAAGGGAAAGTGTCCCATCACCTTAGACACCTGTCTCGCCTTCCCCGTCCTCTCAGCCGGCCTCTGATGCATTTCTCAGGCTGACTCCTGGGTGTCTCTTTGCTTCTGTCCTCGTCCAGGCCTGGATTCATGGCCTGTAACTGGCTTGCCGCCTCCCCTGGCAGTACAGTTCCTCCTCCCCACAGTCATGGGAGGGCCCAGCAGGAGTCCTCCCCCCACTCACACAGCCCCAAGGGCTCTCAGGGCAGGGGGACAAGTAACGGCTGGTACGGCAATGGGCATCAGAGGCAGCACAGGCTGACGCGGGCCATTCATCCCAAGTGCATCGTGGCTCCTGAGGACGTGGGACCAGCACCATGCTCACCGGGTCCCCTTGAGCTGATAGACGTGGCTCAGCCACTCCAGCGCTCTCCCTGGCAGCCGCCTCTCACCTCGCACAGCCCCCAGCGCAGCATGGTACCTCAGTGACGGGTGCCGACCGAGTGCGTAGGAAATCAGAGGAGCAGAACGTCTCCGTGGTGGAGCCAGGAGAGGACTGAGATGCGCTTCTGTGAGGGGCACCAGCTAGGTTCGGCAGGAGAGGAAAAGGATGGAGGGCAAGCCACCAGGCTGGTTTCCTAGAGGTCTGAGACTGGGCAGGTCACCGCACTGCTTGGCTTCAAGTGCCTCGTCAGCAAATCTAAGGCAACAGATACAGCGTCTCAGTAGGCCCTTCTAAGAAAGTAATTTCTTGAGATCTTAGAGTACTTGGAGAACAGTAGAGAAAACAGACCATTTTTATGGGGTCGTTGTTCTTTTCTGGATGGTGACTATCCAATGCCTCATTGCATAGTTAGGTGGTGAGTAGATGTGAGAGCCTGGGCTTTCCCATTAGGAAATTGTATGACTTTCCTGATGTAACAAAAGCTGAGACAGGAACCTGAGGGTATCATTTGCTTTTACTTCACTGGAGAATTGTTTATTTTTCTTTTATAAATCTATTTATTTACATTTTATTTTTGGCCGCATTGGGTCTTTGTCGCAGCGAACAGGGGCTACTCTTTGTTGCGGTGCGCGGGCTTCTCATTGCAGTGGCTTCTCTTGTTGCGGAGCACAGGCTCTAGGTGCACGGGCTTCAGTAGTTGTGGCTTGCAGGCTCAGTAGTTGTGGCTCACGGGCTCTAGAGCACAGACTCAGTAGCTGTAGCGCACGGGCTTAGTTGCTCTGTAGCATGTGAAATCTTCCCCGACCAGGGCTCAAACCCGTGTCCCCTGCATTGGCAGGCAGATTCTTAACCACTGTGCCACTAGAGTAGTCCTGGAGAATTGTTTTAAGTGGGAGTGATTGGTATACTGCCGGTGGTTGTGCTTGTTGGTAAACTTTTTTGGAGGGTGGGCAGTTTAGTAATCTTTATGGAAGGCCCGCAAAGTATGCATGTCTTTAACTTTACTTACTGAAATTCTAAAAAAATAATTTAGGGTGTATGACAAGGTTTATTCACAAAACTCATTGTTGCAATGCTATTTATAATAGAAAAAAAATTGAAAACAGCCCATGTGTCCAACAATAGAAGATTGGTTAAATAAATTCTTGAACTTATATCTAATCAGATTCTGTGTATCCAATTAAAATTAAAATTTATTATTGAAGTATAATTAAAATATATTATTGAAGTATAATTTTGATACAGAAAGGGAGTCACAATAAGTTATTAAATTGAGTTATGTTACAAAATATTATAGTATGTACTGTATAGAAAATTTTTAGAACAAAAATGTATATACATGCATACTTAAAAACATCTGGCAGGGCCCTGATACTCAAAGTGTGGTCCCTGCACCAGCAGCCTCTGCATGACCCAGGAGCGTGTCAGAAACGCAGAGATCTGAGTGGGTGCAATGCGGCATTCACTCACTCTCCATGTCTGTGGGATGATGAGGGGTTTCCACCTCTTTTTTTTTGGCTTATTTATTTATTTGAGATTTTAAAAAAATTAGTTTTACTGAAGTATAGTTGATTTACAATGTGTTAATTTCTGCTCTACAGCAAAGTGATTCAGTTATACATATATATATTCTTGTTCATATTCTTTTCCATTATAGTTTATTACAGGATATTGAATATAGTTCCCTGTGCTATACAGTAGGACCTTGTTGTTTATCCATCCTATATATAATAGTTTGCATCTGCTAACCCCAAACTCCCAATCCATCCCTCTCCCATCCCCTGCTTATTTATTTTTGACTAATGGATATTATTGGTATAAACAGGAAAAAAAGAGTGATGGGCATTCTCCACAAAGCACATAGGTGGGCTTCATTGTCCTCAAACCTTTCTTGGCTCTTTCCCATCTGAAAGGGTGGCAGGTGGGCCAGGTCAGCACGGTCTGGGTTCTTGCTGACCACTCTCATTTTAAGCCTCAGTTTTTCCTGGGTGCATTTCAGTCCTCCAGGCTGGCTCTTGGCTTAAAGAGTGTCATGTGAGGTTGGTTCAAGATGGAGGAGTAGAAGGACATGCTCTCACTCCCTCTTTTGAGAACACCAGAATCACAACTAACTGCTGAACAATCATCGACAGGAAGACACTGGAACTCACCAAAAAATATACCCCGCATGCAAAGACAAAGGAGAAGCCGCAATGAGATGGTAAGAGGGGCGCTATCACAATAAAATCAAATCCCATAACTGCTGGGTGGGTGACTCACAGACTGGCGAACACTTATACCACAGAAGTCCACCCACTGGAGTGAAGGTTCTGAGCCACACGTCAGGCTTCCCAGCCTGTGGGTCTGGCAATGGGAGGAGGAATTCCTAGAGAATCAGACTTTGAAGGCTAGCAAGATTTGGTTGCAGGACTTCAGCAGGACTGGGGGAAACAGAGACTTCACTCTAGGAGGGCACACACAAAGTAGTGTGCGCATCAGGACCCAGGGGAAGGGGCAGTGACCCCATAGGAGACTGAACCAGAGCTACCTGCTAGTGTTGGAGGGTCTCCTGCAGAGGCGGGGGGCACCTGTGTCTCACTAAGGGACAAGGACACTGGCAGCAGAAGTTCTGGGAAGTACTCCTTGGTGTGAGCCCTCCCAGAGTCCGCCATTAGTCCCACAAAAGAGCCTGGTAGGCTCCAGTGTTGGGTTGCCTCAGGCCAAACAAGCAACAGGGAGGGAACCCAGCCCCACCCATCAGCAGAGAAGCTGAATAAAGTTTTACTGAGCTCTGCCCACCAGAGCAAGAGCCAGCTCTACCCACCACAAGTCCCTCCCATCAGGAAGCTTCCACAGGCCTCTTAGATAGCCTCATCCCCCAGAGGGCAGAGAGCAGAAGCAAGATGAACTAAAGTCCTGCATCCTGTGGAACAAAAACCATATTCACAGAAAGATAGACAAGATGAAAAGGCAGAGGGCTAGGTACCAGATGAAGGAACAAGATAAAACCTCAGAAAAACAACTAAATGAAATGGAGATAGGCCATCTTCCAGAAAAAGAATTCAGAATAATGATAGTGAAGATGATCCAGGACCTTGGAAAAAGAATGGAGGCAAAGATTGAGAAGATGCAAGAATTGTTTAACAAAGACCTAGAAGAATTAAAGAACAAACACCTAGAAGAATTAAAGAACAAAGAAACAGGGCTTCCCTGGTGGCGCAGTGGTTGAGAATCTGCCTGCCAATGCAGAGGACACGGGTTCGAGCCCTGGTCTGGGAAGATCCCACATGCCGTGGAGCAACTAGGCCCGTGAGCCACAACTACTGAGCCTGCGCGTCTGGAGCCTGTGCTCTGCAACAAGAGAGGCTGCAATAGTGAGAGGCCTGCACACCGCGATGAAGAGTGGCCCCTGCTTGCCGCAACTAGAGAAAGCCCTCACACAGAAACGAAGACCCAACACAGCCAAAAATAAATAAATAATAAATTAAAAAAAAAAAAAGAACAAGGAAACAGAGATGACCAATACAATAACTGAAATGAAAACTACACTAGAAGGAATCAGTAGCAGAATAACTGAGGCAGAAGAATGGATAAGTGACCTGGAAGACAGAATGGTGGAATTCACTGCTGTGGAACACAATAAAGAAGAAAGAATGAAAAGAAATGAAGAGAGCCTAAGAGACCTCTGGGACAACATTAAATGCAACTACATTTACATTATGGGAGAACAACATTCTCCCAGAAGGAGAAGAGAGAGAGAAAGGACCTGAGAAAATATTTGAAGAGATTATAGTAGAAAACTTCCCGAACATGGGAAAGGAAACAGGCACCCAAGTACAGGAAGTGCAGAGAGTCCCATACAGGATAAACCCAAGGAGAAACACGCCGAGACATATAGTAATCAAATTGGCAAAAATTAAAGACAAAGAAAAATTATTGAAAGCAGCAAGGGAAGAACGACAAATAACATACAAGGGAACTCCCATAAGGTTAACAGCTGATTTCTCAGCAGAAACTCTACAAGCCAGAAGGGAGTGGCATGATGATATACTTAAAGTGATGAAAAGGAAGAACCTACAACCAAGATTACTCTACCCGGCAAGGATCTCAGTCAGATTCGATGGAGAAATCAAAAGCTTTACAGACAAGCAGAAGCTAAGAGAATTCAGCACCACCAAACCAGCTGTACAACAAATGCTAAAGGAACTTCTCTAAGTGGGAAACACAAGAGAAGAAAAGGACCTACAAAAACAAACCCAAAACAATTAAGAAAATGGTAATAGGAACATATATGTCAATAATTACCTTAAATGTGAATGGATTAAATGCTCCAACCAAAAGACACAGGCTCGCTGAATGGATACAAAAACAAGACCCATACATATGCTCTCTACAAGAGACCCACTTGAGACCTAGGGACACATACAGACTGAAAGTGAGGGGATGGAAAAAGGTATTCCATACAAGTGGAAATCATAAAAAAGGTGGAGTAGCAATACTCATATCAGATAAAATAGACTTTAAAATAAAGAATGTTACAAGAAACAAGGAAGGACACTACGTAATAATTAAGGGATCAATCCAAGAAGAAGATATAGCAATTATAAATATATATGCACCCAACATAGGAGCACCTCAATACGTAAGGCAACTGCTAACATCTCTAAAAGAGGAAATCAACAGTAACACAATAATACTGGGGGACTGTAACACCTCACTTACACCAATGGACAGAACATCCAAACAGAAAATTAATAAGGAAACACAAGCTTTAAATGACACAATAGACCAGATAGATTTAATTGATATTTATAGGACATTCCATCCAAAAACAGCAGATTACACGTTCTTCTCAAGTGCGCACGGAACATTATCCAGGATAGATCACATCTTGGGTCACAAATCAAGCCTCAGTAAATTTAAGAAAATTGAAATCATATCAAGCATCTTTTCTGACCACAACACTATGACATTAGAAATCAATTGCAGGGGAAAAATACGTAAAAAACACAAACACATGGAGGCTAAACAATACGTTACTAAATAACCAAGAGATCACTGAAGAAATCAAAGAGGAAATCAAAAAATGCCTAGAGACAAATGACAATGAAAACACGATGATCCAAAACCTATGGGATGCAACAAAAGCAGTTCTAAGAGGGAAGTTTATAGCTATACAAGTCTACCTCAAGAAACAAGAAAAATCTCAAATAAACAATCTAATGTTACACCTAAAGGAACTAGAGAAAGAAGAACAAACAAAACCCAAAGTTAGCAGAAGGAAAGAAATCTTAAAGATCAGAGCAGAAATAAATGAAATAGAAACAAAGGAAACAGTAGCAAAGATCAATAAAACTAAAAGCTGGTTCTTTGAGAAGATAAACAAAATTGATAAACCATTAGCCCGACTCATCAAGAAAAAGAGGGAGAGGACTCAAATCAATAAATTTAGAAATGAAAAAGGAGAAGTTACAGCAGACATTGCAGAAATACAAAGCATCCTAAGAGACTACTACAAGCAACTCTATGCCAATAAAATGGACAACCTGGAAGAAATGGACAAATTCTTAGAAAGGTATAACCTTCCAAGACTGAACCAGGAAGAAATAGAAAATATGAACAGACCCATCACAAGTAATGAAATTGAAACTGTGATTAAAAATCTTCCAACAAACGAAAGTCCAGGACCAGGTGGCTTCACAGGTGAATTCTATCAAACATTTAGAGAAGAGCTAACACCCATCCTTCTCAAACTCTTCCAAAAAATTGCAGAGGAAAGAACACTCCCAAACTCATTCTATGAGGCCACCATCACCCTGATACCAAAACCAGACAAAGATACTACAAAAAAAGAAAATTACAGACCAATATCACTGGTGAATATAGATGCAAAAATCCTCAACAAAATACTAGCAAACAGAATCCAACAACACATTAAAAGGATCATACACCACGATCATGTGGGATTTATCCCAGAGATGCAAGGATTCTTCAGTATACGCAAATCAATCAATGTGATACACCATATTAACAAATTGAAGAAGAAAAACCGTATGATCATCTCAATAGATGCAGAAAAAGCTTTTGACAAAATTCAACACCCATTTATGATAAAAACTCTCCAGAAAGTGGGCACAGAGGGAATCTACCTCAACATAATAAAGGCCATATACGACAAACCCACAGCAAACATCATTCTCAATGGTGAAAAACTGAAAACATTTCCTCTAAGATCAGGAACAAGACAAGGATGTCCACTCTCGCCACTATTATTCAACATAGTTTTGGAAGTCCTAGCCATGGCAATCAGAGAAGAAAAAGAAATAAAAGAATACAAATTGGAAAAGAATTAGTAAAACTGTCACTGTTGGGGCTTCCCTAGTGGCGCAGTGGTTAAGAATCTGCCTGCCAATGCAGGGGACACGGGTTCGAGCCCTGGTCTGGGAGGATCCCACATGCCGCGGAGCAACTAAGCCCGTGAGCCACAACTACTGAGCCTGCGCATCTGGAGCCTGTGCTCCGCAACGGGAGAGGCCGCAACAGTGAGAGGCCCGCGCACCGCGATGAAGAGTGCCCCCCACTCGCCGCAACTGGAGAAAGCCCTTGCACAGAAACGAAGACCCAACACAGCCAAAAATAAAAAAAAAAAATTTAAAAAAAAAAAAAAAAAAACTGTCACTGTTTGCAGATGATATGATACTATACATAGAGAATCCTAAAGATGCCACCAGAAAACTACTAGAGCGAATCAATGAATTTGGTAAAGTTGCAGTATACAAAATTAATGCACAGAAATCTCTTGCATTCCTATACACTGATGATGAAAAATCTGAAAGAGAAATTAAGGAAACACTCCCATTTACCATTTCAACAAAAAGAATAAAATACCTAGGAATAAACCTACCTAAGGAGACAAAAGACCTGTATGCAGAAAGCTATAAGACACTGATGAAAGAAATTAAAGATGAAAGAAACAGATGGAGAGATATACCATGTTCTTGGATTGGAAAAATCAATATTGTGAAAATGACTGTACTACCCAAAGCACTCTATAGATTCAGTGCAATCCCTATCAAATTACCAATGGCATTTTTTACAGAACTAGAACAAAAGTCTTAAAATTTGTATGGAGACACAAAAGACCCCGAATACCCAAAGCAGTCTTGAGGGAAAAAAACGGAGCTGGAGGAATCAGACTCCCTGACTTCAGACTATACTACAAAGTTACAGTAATGAAGACATTATGGTACTGGCACAAAAACAGATATATAGATCAATGGAACAGGATAGAAAGCCCAGGGATAAACGCACGCACCTATGGTCAACTAATCTATGACAAAGGAGGCAAGGATATACAATGGAGAAAAGACAGTCTCTTCAATAAGTGGTGCTGGGAAAACTGGACAGCTACATGTAAAAGAATGAAATTAGAACACTCCCTAACACCATACACAAAAATAAACTCAAAATGGATTAGAGACCTAAATGTAAGACCGGGCACTATAAAACCCTTCAAGGAAAACACAGGAAGAACACTCTTTGACATAAATCACAGCAAGATCTTTTTTGATCCACCTCCTAGAGTAATGGAAATAAAAACAAAAATAAACAAATGGGACCTAATGAAACTTAAAAGCTTTTGCAAAGCAAAGGAAACTACAAACAAGACGAAAAGACAACGCTCAGAATGGGAGAAAATATTTGCAAATGAATCAATGGACAAAGGATTAATCTCCAAAACATATAAACAGCTCATGCAGCTCAGTATTAAAAAAAAGCAAACAACCTAATCCAAAAATGGGCAGAAGACCTAAGTAGACATTTCTCCAAAGAAGACATACAGATGGCCAAGAAGCACATGAAAAGCTGCTCAACATCACTAATTATTAGAGAAATGCAAATCAAAACTACAATGAGGTATCACCTCACACCAGTTAGAATGGGCATCATCAGAAAATCTACAAACAACAAATGCTGGAGAGGGTGTGGAGAAAGGGAACCCTCTTGCACTGCTGGTGGGAACGTAAATTGATACAGCCACTATGGAGAACAGTATGGAGGTTCCTTAAAGATCTAAAAATAGAATTACCATATGACCCAGCAATCCCACTACTTGACATATACCCAGAGAAAACCATAATTCAAAAAGACACATGCACCCCAATGTTCACTGCAGCACTATTTACAATAGCCAGGTCATGGAAGTAACCTAAATGCCCATTGACAAATGAATGGATAAGGAAGATATGGTACATATATACAATGGAATATTACTCAGCCATAAAAAGGAACGAAATTGGGTCATTTGTAGAGACTGTCATACAGAGTGCAGTAAGTCAGAAAGAGCAAAACAAATATCGTATATTAACGCATATATGTGGAAGCTAGAAAATGGTACACATGAACCGGTTTGCCGAGCAGAAATTGAGACACAGAAGTAGAGAAAAAACGTATGGACACCAAGGGGGGAAAGCGGTGGGGGGTGGTGGTGGTGGTGGGATGAATTGGGAGATTGGGATTGACATGTATACACTGATGTGTATAAAATGGATGACTAATAAGAAAAATAAAACTTAAAAAAAAAAGTTGTGGGGGAAAAAAAAAAGAAGAGTGTCATGTTCAGAACCATCGCTGCTTTCCACGGGGCTCTGCTGCTCCCAGGACAGGGCATGAGATGGAAGGCACTCGGCACGCGAAAACCCGGCCACAGACCAGGCCCTCTTGCCCGCCTTCCCACCCCACTGCCTTGTCCTCCCATTAAGATTCAGGCTGGCTTGGCAGATTAGCTCATTTCTTTTCCAGTAAGTGACTTGGCTACTTATGTATTCTCCTTGCAGCACCAATGCCAGACACATTTCTCAGTCCTCCTCCGCTGGTCAGACAAGGCCAGGAACAGACCGCTTCCACCTTCCTTGCGTCAATCTGTCAGGCTGAGGCAGGTGGCTCTGTTGGAAGGCCACCACCCTCGTCCCCGGCTGTCCAGGGGACTGAGTGCCTTCAGCTCCAGTGATGTCAGGCAGATACTCCACCTGCGGACGAGAACAGCTGCCTCTCTGGAGTGTGACTCTTCCGATCAGAATCCCAGTATGCATAATGGGACCATGACAGTAGCTGGCAGCTCTCCGCGTGCATTCACGGGGGCAGGCGATGTTCTCCAAAGCCTCTGAAACAAGCAAGATTTTCACCCCCTTGGCAGAGGGGTAAACCAAGCCCTGCTGTTCCTTCTAGTTGAGTGAGGAGGGTCTTGGGTTCCTGTCCAACTCCGGTTCTAATGGCAGGTGACCTGAAGTGGAGATGCCAGTGCAAATATCTGACCCTGACTTCCCATGATCGGGATCTTTAAAATCCCAAGAGAGTGCTGAGCCCAGTTACCTGATTTCATTTGCTTTATTCATTCCTTGCTGAGCACTGGCCTCGCTTCAGTTTTAGGGCCAACTTCATACGGCTGGGTTTGAGGGGAGGGCAGAGAGAACCAAGAGACCTAAGATGGGACTGCACCTCAAGAAGCCTGTCATGTGGCTGAAGAGCACCTGAGATTGGCCCTTCCCACACCTCTGCCCACAAATCCCCCAGGGCTCCTGGGGAAATGCAGATCCTGGTCCGGGGGGCTGGGCCAGGCTGAGCTCACGGTGCCGATGACTGGCTGCTTCAAGGACACACGCTGAGGAGCAGGGCCTGGAATGACCTCAGCGCTCAGAGGCTCATTTTCAGGAAGGTGCACCCAGGAAAGGGGAGGTTCTGTGCACACAGCTATGCTGGGAGGACCAGCTGGGGCCCATGACCAGGGCTCAGAGTGGGGAGGGGGCGGAGGCAGAGCCTTCTCCCCTGCCTTCTCCTGCCCTCTCCTCCTCCATCACTTCTCACACGCAGCACCCTGCCGATGGCAAATGCTCCCAGGTGGCCCGTGTCAGCCAAGGGGGTTGTAGGGGACCTGCCCCCACTTTCGGCATTAGCCCGGCTTGTCCTCGCCACTCGCTCCATGGACCCGGCCCTGCACCACGGTCCTTCTCACGGCGGCACACGTTACCCCACTGACCTTTGCTAGAGCAGCACCATCATGGAGACATGGGGAAGGGCGTGCTATGTTGTTCCAGCACTCTCCTGTATGTCCCCAGAGTGGCTGACAAAACCAGGGGACACATCAGGATTCCTTGGCAACTCTTCCTCTCTCTTCCTCTTCGGGCTTCTTTATTTTATTGTCTTTTACTTCCTTCCCATGCCCATTTCTCACCACCCAGCAAGGAGCCCACTGTGCTGGTCCTCAGGGTCCCGGGCCTCTGCTGACCCTGGTATAGCCTCATGGGTGCCTTAGATGCTGGCTCATCTTAGGGCTGACTCCATACGTCACTACATGCATGGTTCTAAGGAGCCCCCAGACTCAATCAGCAACATTCACTATTCTTATATCTACGACTCCTCATGGCTCGCCATAATCCCAGAACTCCCGTGAAAGGAAGCCCTGGGCCTCTTGCTCTTCCCAGAGGCAAAAGGGAGAGGTGGGAGAAGTGATTGCAACAACATCTACTGATTGCTTGATAGAAATGTTATTAGAACAGTCTTGTGCAAGGTCCTGGCGGATGGGGTTGAGGAGGGATACAGAGTCAAATCAGATCTGGCACTCTCCTGCCAGGACTACTCTTTGGGGGAGATGGAGAGTACTTGGCTGAAACATGAAGGGAATAATAAAGAAATGATAGCCATCTGGAATGAGTCATCCTGATGGAGATCAAGAAAGGCTTCATGGCAGAGGCAGCATTTGAGTCTTCATTGATGAGTTAGAACTGAAGGGATTGATGAAGAAATGGGAGAGGGCACTCTGGGCTGGAGAAGGGCTGGAACAAGGCGAGGAGGTCTACAGGACGTTCTGTGTTTAGAGAGTGTGTGAACGCTGGGCTGTGTGGAGGGTGCAGAGAGAGATGAGCTCAGGCTGAGAGGTCAGGACCAGGCTCGGGATGACCCGCAGAGCAGGTGAAGCAAAGGACCTGTGTCCTGGAGGCAAGCAGGAATGACGAAGGCCAACAAGGTGCCCGTCTGGGGCTGAAAGGACAGGTCCAAAGAGGCACTCGAGTGTTGAAGGAAGAAATGATCGGACCTCTACTTTATTTATTTATTTTTTTGGCTGCGCGGGATCTTAGTTCCCCGACCAGGGATCTGAACCCGTGCCCCCTGCAGTAGAAGTGCAGAGTCCTAACCACTGGACCACCAGGGAATTCCCTGGGACCTGTACTTTAGTTAGCTCTTCTCAAAATGTGTCAGATGAGAAAGGACTTCATGATCAAATAGATACAGGAAATGCTGCATGATGCCCAGTTAAATGTTTATTTGCTGCAGAACCTCTCAGAGCCTTTTATCTGGTGAACCTGCATTAGAAATTGAGAAGAAAGGTTGGCAGCGAGCAGAGGGGAGGTGGGGCACAGCCTTCTCAAATGTACATGACAGAAGACTTTGTGGGTTACTGATCCGTGGAACGCACTCCTGTGAATTGCGGCTCCCAGGGGGCGGTCATTCCAGGCCTGTTGGAGTGTGGGAGGGGAGATGTGGTCATGGGCAGAGCTCAGAGCCTGTTCCTGGGGATGCTCGGAAGGTGAGTGGCTGGTGGTCAGGGTGGGATCCTCCCTGGGGTGAAAGCTGGTCACTGTGTGGTTCCTCCCCTTGGTGGGCCAGGGTACCTCAGAGGAAGACAGTCGGACACAGGAGGCCTAGAGGCTGCAAACCGGAGTGGGACTCAGGCTCCTTAGGTTCCTGCAGAGCACCAGACAGGCAGACCCTGGCTGAGGCCCCATCCCTGCCGTTTCCTTTCTTTTTTTTTCTTTTTTAAAAATTTATTTATTGATTGATTGATTTTTGGCTGCGTTGGGTCTTCGTTGCTGTGCGCAGGCTTCCTCTAGTTGCAGCGAGGGGGGGCTACTCTTGGTTGCGGTGCGCAGGCTTCTCATTGCGGTGGCTTCTCTTGTTGCGGAGCATGGGCTCTAGGCCTGCGGGCTTCAGTAGTTGTGGCACATGGACTCAGTAGTTGTGGCTCACTGGCTCTAGAGCACAGGCTCAGTAGTTGTGGCACACGGGCTTAGTTGCTTCGTGGCATGTGGGATCTTCCCGGACCAGGGCTCAAACCCATGTCCCCTGCATTGGCAGGCGGATTCTTAACCACTGTGCCACCAGGAAAGTCCCCTGCCGTTTCCTTTCTTTCTGGTCACAGCTCGCCTTTTCCAGGAGGGAGAAGCAGAAGGTTGTCCTGCCAGGGCCATATCAGTGTTCCTTCCTTCCGGAGGCCTTAACCCATAGGACCCTGAACAGCTTTTTTGGGGTTGGCTCCCCTCAGTTCCCAGGCCCTTTCACCTTGGCAAACCGCTGTGCTCAAAGAAGAAAGACCTCCCCAGTGGGATCCTAATCTTGACCATTTCTCTCTAAATGGATAAAAGGGCTCCTGGCACAGGCCCTGCTTTCATTCTCTGATCTCCTGTCCTCCACTGCAACCCCAGACTCACCCCTGGCCCCAAGCCCTTCATCTTCCCCTCTCACTGCTTCTCAGCATCCAGGATTTGGTCTTTCCCACCCCGTCCATAGTCTGCCAGTGCTCCATCACCAAAGGCAGGAAGCTAGATTAGTGAGGTGGGGAGTATGGGGAGTGCGGGGCCTGTGGGGTGGGAGGGCTGGGCCAGCTGGACGGTCCTGCAGAGAGGGGCGGATCCTGTGGAGAGGGGCGGGTCCTGCGGGGAGGGGCGGGTCCTGCAGAGAAGGGCGGGTCCTGCGGGGAGGGGCGGGTCCTGCGGGGGCGCTGAGAGGAAAGCAGGTACTCCAGCCCTCCTATAGCGCGTAACCGCTCACCCAAGCACGCTGGATGAATGCTCTGCCCTGATCCCTTGTTGCTGTTCGCAATATATTCGGCACAGTTGCCACTCATGTCCACACGCTGCCCTGGGGCCTTCGTGCCCCCATGTAGACAGGTCTTGACGTTCGGTCTCCACCCTGCAGAGTGATGCCCGCGGTGCTCGCTCATCCGGGCGCGGTTGCTTGTAGCTGCGGGTTTCTGCTCAGAGCCGCGCTCCGGGCAGGGCTCTCTGGGCCTCAGCGCGCAGCTGGGCGCCCTCCGCCGTCAGTCCCTGCTGACTCTGATGTGGGAACCCTCCTTAGGGAGCAGTGCCATCCTGGGTGGTGACCTGGCCTCTCTCTGCAGGAAGCATAGAGGTGACCAGTCAGATCCCTGAGGCAAAGGGAAGTGAGGGCCAAGTTGATGGCTCAGGAGGGGTCCTGGGAAAGCCCGGGAAGCCAAGACTGCGAGGGGGAGATGGGGCCGTGGGGCTGAATTTTACTGAACAGCAGGATGCTGTGGGCTGCCCGTGGGCAGGAAGAGACAGTGAAGGCCCAGGTGTGCAGTGACGGGAGGTGCGAAAGCCCGTGTGGTGCCTGGAAGCTGTGAGGCCACCACCCCCAACTTCCCAGACCTCAGCCCACCCCCACCCCCCAGGTCTTAAGGGGACGTGGAAGGACACACGGCATACTTTGAACTTCATGGGTGCAGCCAGCTGTCTCCTCCCCTCCCTTACACCTGCTCTGTGCTTTATTCTGAGGCAGAGGAGGCAAGGGCAGCTCTGAGTGGGGTCTGGACGTCTGTTCTGGAGACCCCTGTGTGGGAGGGGGGTTAGAGGGGAGAGGCTGGAGGCAGCAGAGGAGGAGAATGGCCTGCAGGTGGAGGGGAGGCGCCTGGGCTGCAGAAGACAGGTAGGGGCCGACCTCCAGCCCAAATAGGACTCTAGCTGCGGCAAGCGGGGGGCCACTCTTCATCGCGGTGCGCGGGCCTCTCACCATCGCGGCCTCTCTTGTTGTGGAGCACAGGCTCCAGACGCGCAGGCTCAACAGTTGTGGCTCACGGGCCCAGTTGCTCCGCGGCATGTGGGATCCTCCCAGACCAGGGCTCGAACCCGTGTGCCCTGCATTGGCAAGCAGATTCTCAACCACTGCGCCACCAGGGAAGCCCCGTCCAATTATTTTTAATGACAGTCCAGCACTATCATTTCTCATTTTTTATCAGGATGGTCAAAAAACCCATCTATGATGAGGATAGATTGTCCTCCCATCATTTTTGTCATGCTCTGGTTTTGCATGTGGGACAAGAGACTCATGCAACATGGGCACACACGCACACCAGCATGCAAAACAACATTCTTTATTTCTGTAGGTACAAATGTGTGTGCACAGATGCACAAATGATCTGGAAGCATCCACACCAAATTGCACCTGTGCCCCCTCTGGGGTTGTAGGTAGTGGCAAAGAGGGGATTTAATTTTATCTATAAGGTCTGAGGTTTTTTTTTGTGGGGAGCTTGGTATTTTTTTTTTTGTAAATCAGTACTGTTTCCTGGATTGGTTTTTTAATTTAATTTTATTGAAGTATAGTTGATTTACAGTGTTGTGTTAGTTGCTGGTATACAGCAAAGTGATTCAGATATATGTGTGTGTATATATATATATATATATATATATATATATATATATATATATATATATATATATATTCTTTTTCATAATCTTTTCCATTATGGTTTATTACAAGATGTTGAATATAGTCCCCATGCTATACAGTAGGACCTTGTTGTTTATTTTATATATAGTAGTTTGTATCTGCTAATCCCAAACTCCTAATTTATCCCTCCCCCACCCTTTTTCCTTTTTGATAACTGTAAGTTTGTTTTCTGTGTCTGTGAGTCTGTTTCTGTTTCCGTTTCCTAAGTTCATTTGTGTGATATTTTAAATTCCACATATAAGTGATATCATATGGTATTTGTCTTTCTCTTTATGACTTACTTTGCTTAGTATGATAATCTCTGGGTCCATCCATGTTGCTGCAAATGGCATTATTTCATTCTTTTTGATGGCTGAGTAGTATTCCAGTGTGTGTGTGTGTGTGTGTGTGTGTGTGTGTGTGTATACCATATCTTCTTTATCCATTCCTCTGTTGATGGACATTTAGGTTGTTTCCATGTCTTGGCTATTGTGAATAGTGCTGCTATGAACATAGGAATGTATGTATCTTTTCGAATTATAATTTTGTCTGGATATATACCAAGGAGTGGGATTGCTGGATCATATGGCAACTCTATTTTTAGTTTTATGAGGAACCTTCTTACTGTTTTCCATAGTGGCTGCACAAATTTACATTCCCACCAACAATGTAGGAGGGTTCTCTTTTCTCCACACCCTCTCCAGCATGTGTTATTTGTAGACTTTTTTTTTAAAATTTATTTTTATTTTTGGCTGTGTTGGGTCTTCGTTTCTGCGTGAGGGCTTTCTCTAGTTGCGGCAAGTGGAGGCCATTCTTCATTGCAGTGTGCGGGCCTCTCACTATCGCGGCCTCTCTTGTTGCAGAGCACAGGCTCCAGATGCACAGGTTCAGTAGTTGTGGCTCACAGGCTTAGTTGCTCCGTGGCATGTGGGATCTTCCCAGACCAGGGCTCGAACCCGTGTCCCCTGCATTGGCAGGCAGATTCTCAACCACTGCGCCACCAGGGAAGCCCTGTAGACTTTTATAATGATGGTCATTCTGACAGGTGTGAGGTGGTACCTCACTGTAGTTTTGATTTGCATTTCTCTAATAATTAGCAATGTTGAGCATCTTTTCATGTACCTATTGCCCGTATGTATGTCTTCTTTGGAGAAATATCTATTTAGGTCTTCTGCCCACTTTTTGATTGTTTTTTGTTGTTGTTGTTTTTGAGTTGTATGAGCTGTTTGTATATTTTGGAAATAAGCCCTTGTCAGTTACATTGTTTGCAAATATTTTCTCTCAGTCCGTAGGTTGTCTTTTGTTTTGTGGATGGTTTCCTTTGCTGTGCAAAAGCTTGTAAATTTGATTAGGTCCCATTTGTTCATTTTTGCTTTTACTCCTATTGCCTTGGGAGACTGACTCTAAGGTCTGAACTTTTAACGAAAAATGTATTCATGTATTCCTTGAGTAATTAAAAGGTAATAATTTAAAAGAAAATATAATGAGGAAAATATCTTATTCAGAAATAGGACCCCTATAATATTAGAAGTATATAGAATGCTCAGAAATTGTTAAAAAACTAAACACATAAATAACTAGGACTACACATGGTCTAGTAACTCTTATCGAATCAGATCTATTTAGTCACTATTTACTGACCTGATGGTCTGGGGAGAGGAAGATGGACTCAACCTTCTATCCCAGGAGGGGCTGGCCCTCTGAGAGCTGAGGGAGGGGCTCGCCCAGTCAGGGGAACACAGGGGAGGTTTCCAGGGGTGACTGTAAGCAGAAACCAGAAGGCAAGTAAGGCACAGGTAGAGGTGGGGATGGGAAAGGGGAGAAGTGGTACCAGCAAAGAGAGAAGTGTGAAATAATCCCATAGGTGGAGGTGGGGATGGGAAAGGGGAGAAGTGGTACCAGCAAAGAGAGCAGTGTGAAATAATCCCATAGGTGGAGGGACCCAAAGCTTCCCCCACTTTCCTGTCCTGGAGGAAAGGGCCCAGTCCCTGACCTTTGTGAGCCACCACCCTTGCAAGGGAGGCCCTGTGCCATGCTTCACCACTCACTGGCTGACCAGGGCACTCACTCCAGTCTTGGGTTTCGGACGTGGCCCTCAAGATCTCCGCTGGGGGGGGAGCTGGGGTCATGGAAAGGAAGGCTGCACGCCTTGGCCATCTTCTTTCTCCAGGGACCCTGTAATTACAGCTGGTGATAAACCTACTTTTTTTCCCGATTAGCAGCCTTAATACCTCGTGAAAGCCATTAACAGGCTGGTGCAGTGGATACATATCTTTAGATGTAATTAGTAATGTTGTTAGCCTAATCCATAATCAATACTCGGGTAATTGCTTCCTTGGGTTTATATTTGGTCCTTGGGGTCTTGGTGCCATGAGGAACATCCATCTTCAGATGTGATAATGAGTGTGTGTCAGTCACCGACGGCCCTGCTCACCCAGGACCCCTCAAGGGACAGCTCGGCGAGCAGACACTGATGGCCAGACAGTAGGCTTTGTCCCCAGCGTACACCTGGGACCCTTCGGAGGGTGTGGCTCCAGTGAATCCTGGGTCCGTCAAGGACTTGGGTTCCTACTCTGGGACTAGAGGGTCTATTTCAGAAACCAAGTCAAAGGGTGGTCCCAGGGCCTGGGAAAGGTCAGACCCCAGGCAGTGCCCCCTGCATTGCCACCCTTCCAGAAGAATCTGGGGAGGGTACTGGGGATGGTCCCCCGACTAAAGGTTCTGAGACATCATGTCCTTCACATTTTTCCTCCTCGTGCTCCCTCAGCCCTCCGCCTCAAAGCCCAGCACACCATGGCCTGCCTCCCCGACTTGCCGGAGCACCCAGGGCTGAGCCCAGCACTCTTTCCTCCCTCTCTGAGGCTGGCGACAGCAATGGTGGCTCAAGGTCAGGCCAGAACGGCAGAAGAGGAGCCTGTCGAAGGCGATCCTTATGAATGGGTTCTCATCTGACTGTAATTGGAATTAATATTGAGGCTCCGCTTCCAGGAACTTCCCCAGAAGACAAATCCAGGCTACAGAGGTCTGGGCTGGAATGCTCCAAGAGCCAGCCATAAATCTCTCCCCAACATGACGATGCACAAGCTAATTGCTCTGGAAGCACACAACATGTCATTCTGCGTCCTCCCAGGCTCTATCCCTTCGCTGGGAACGGGGCCAGGGAGAGGTGGACGGGAGTTGGCAAAGTCACCGTGAAGGAAAACATTTTAATTCGTTTAATTATGAGGCTCTCAGAAAACCGAGCTCTGTTTCTCCTTGAGCTGGTCAAAGGAAATGAGAAGTGACACTTTCCCACCCCGCCTTCCCCTTGGCTGAGTTGGAAGTGTTGGATGTGGACAGCACCGGGCTGAGTGCATCCAGGAGCAGGTCCTGGGGGGCCAGTTGTACAGCCTGAGCAGGCCTGTACCCCCGGCCCTGATCAGCTCGCTCTCTCTCTCTCTTTCTCTGTCTCTCTCTCTCTGTCTCTCTCTCTCTCACACACACACACACACACACACACAATCAACATTATCTCCTTCACTTCTCACTGTACAAGATTTCATGTTGGATCTACCCTAAGTGTGCGTTTGATAGATGACAAGATAGTAACAGACATGAAACTTCAAATAATAATCATAAACTTTGAAATAATAATCAATAAACCTTTAAAGGAGAACCATAAGCCCTTCACCAGAATATCTGTACCTATCTGTCCCTCTGTCCATGACATGTGATATATGTTAGTGCGTCCAAAATGTGCCCCATTTAGCTACTGGGCACTGTTAGTTATTGAGGATGCAGGCAGGGCTTGGGTTCCATTCTAAGTGCAGGACATTAGGGTTTGGAGCAAGAGTTGCCCTGGTTGATACTTCTAGAAGAGTCAGTCGGAGGGACCCTGGATGCCAGACTGAGGAGGTAAGATTTTCTCCTGGAGGAGACAGGAAGGGGCTTTTCAATAGGGAACTGACAGATGGTTCTTGCTTGTCTTTGGCCCCTTGGCCTGCCCTAGTGCAAATCCCTGCAGGCCTAGCACCTGGCAGCCTTGGGAACTGGCCTGTCCTCGCGGAACTCATGTACCTGTGCAAGCGCTAGGTGCTGCCGACAGCAGAGCTCCACTCTTCCCTGGGACAAGGTCTCCCTCTGCAGTTCTCCATTTCCTTCTCTTCAAAACAGTATAGTGAATGTACACTATCTGACACTGAATGTATACTTTAAAAAGTTAAAAATGGTAAATTTTAGGTTATGTGTGTTTTATGACCGAAATTTTATAAAAATTCAACACCCATTCATGATAAAATTTTCAGAAAAAAGAACAACAAAGGGGAACTTCCTAAACTTGATAAAGAGCATCTACAAAAAACCTACAGTTAACCTTATACTTTTTTGGGTACTATCCTTTACTTACTAGGTATTTCTTCACATTTACTAGGACTATTCCTAGCTGAAAGAGAGCCTTCATCCAGATCCACAGTTAGCACAGGCTGCATTAAGTTCTCAAAGTAATTTGCTAATTAACAGTAGCAATAATCTTGTACATTGTTTCCATCGTTCTTATTGATTTCTTTTGTCTCTACCTCTCTGGGATTTTTGCATTAACACGTCAATTGAATAAACATTCTTCATTATATATATTGTTTATTAATAATTAAAATAGTGTGTACCATTAATTTCACTCACAAATACATTTTAAAATTGAAAATGTGCCCTAGATTTTCCTTTAATAGAAAGGAATTACCCTCACAGGGTGAGAGAAGACTGTAAACTGTTCACTTATAAAATTTCAAATGTATTTTGTTTCTGTAAGAACCAAAGTTTAAGTACAGTTAACATTATACTTAATGATGAAAGACTAGATGCTTTTCTCCCTAAGATCAGGAAAAAGGCAAGAATGCCCACTCTTGCCACACCATTGTACTGATGGTTCTAGACAGTGCAATAAGATAAGAAAAGGAAATAAAAGTCATTCAGTGTGGGAAGGAAGAAATAACATCGTCCCTGTTTGCTGGTGACATGACTGTCTACATAGAAAATTCTAAAAATATGCAAAACCCCACCAAACTCTCTTAGAACTAATGAGTAAGTTCGACGAGGTCACAGGATGAAAGATAAACAAAATCAGTATATTTCTATATACTAGCATGAACACAGGAATACTGAAATTAAATTTAAAACGGATCTACTGTATGATTCATCAGTCCCACTTCTAGGTATATGTGTGAAGGGAATGAAATCAATATCTTAAAGAGATATCTCCATTCCCATGTTCATGGCAGCATTACTCACAATAGCCAAGATAAAGAAACTACCTAAGTGTTGAAAATAGATAAAGAAAATGTTATATATAATTATCGATAAAAAAGAAGGAAATCCTCCATTTGCAACAACATGGATGAATCTGGAGGACATTATGCTAAGTGAAATAAGCCAGACAGAGAAAGACAAATACTGTATGATCTCACCAATATGTGGAATGAAAAAAAAAAAGTCAAACTCAGCGAAGAAAAGAGTAGAATAGTGGTTTCCAAGGGCTTGGGTGGGGGTGGGAAGAGGAAGTAGATAGATGTTGGTCAAAGCATAGAAATTTTCAGTTATAAGATGAATAAGTTCTGGGGATCTAATGTACAGCATAGTGACTATAGTTAATAATACTGTATTGTATACTTTAAATTTGCTGAGAGTAGATTTTTAAGCTTTCTTACCACATACACACAAAAAAGGTAACTGTTTGAGGTGATGGGTGTATTAATTAATTGTGGTAATTATTTCACTATATATATATATATCAAATAATCATACTGTATACTTTAAATACAGACAATTTTGTCAATTATGCCTTAATAAAACTGGAAAAAGTACAAGACTATTTATAATCACTAAAATAAATTTGTGTAAATCAAACAAAGCATGTGCAGTATTTGAATGCTGAAAAGTACCAAACACTGATGATAGAAACCAAAGAAGGTTTAAATAAAGGGAGATACGGGAATTCCCTGGCGGTCCAGTGGTTAAGACTCTGCGCTTCCACTGCCGGGGGCCCGAGTTTGATCCCTGGTTGGGCAACTAAGATCCCACAAGCCGTGCGGTGTGGCCAAAAAAAAAAAAATGTTTGGATAAATAAAGGGAGATACATACTGTGTTCGTGGATTGGAAGACTCAACATGGTAAAGATACCTATCAATTCTTCCCAAATTGAGATCATTCTAAAACTTATATGGAAATTCAATGGAACTAGAATAACCAAAACAGTTTTGAAAAAGAAGTATAGAGTAGGAGGAATTAGTCCACTTGATTTTAAGACTTATTATACAGCTACAGGAATCAAGACTGTGGTACTGGTAGAGGTTGGTTACATAGAGGAATGGAACAGAATATAGAACCCAGAAATAAACCCTCACAAAAAAGCCCAACTAATTTTTGACAAAGGTGCAAAAGTAATTCAGTGGAGGAAATATAGCTTGTTCAACAAATAGTGTTAGAGAAATCAGACATTCATTGGCCCAAAAAACTGAACCTCAACCTAAACCTCACATCTGATTAAAAAAATTAACTTAAAAAAGATGATAGACTTAAATGTAAAACTTAACACTATAAAGCTTTTGAAAAAAATAGGAGAAAAATTTCAGGATCTAGGATTAGGCAAAGTGTTCTTAGACTTGACACCAAAAGCACAATCCATTAAAAAAAATCAATAAACTGGACTTCTTTAAAATTGAAAACTTTTGCTCTGCAGAAGATTCTATTAAGAGGATGAAAAGAAAAACAAAACAACAACAACAAAAACTTTATGTAACGGGAAAAAAAAAGAGGATGAAAAGACAAGCTATAGACTGGAAAATATATTTGTAAACCACATATCTGACAAAGGAAAAGTCTAAAATATACTAAGAACTCTCAAAATGCAACAATGAAAAAAATATTCGAATTACAAAATGGACAAAGGACATGAAGAGACATCTCACCAAAGAGATGGCAAATAAGCATGTGAAAAGATATTCAACATCACTGACCATCAGAGAGATGTAAATTAAAACCACTACACATCTATCAGAATATCTCAAATAAAAACAGTGAGAACACCAAATGCTGGTAAGGATGCAGAGAAACTGGATCACTCATACATTGCTCGTGACAATGTAAAATGGTAAAGCCACTCTGGTAAGCAGTTTGGCAGTTCTTTAAAAACAAAACAAAACAAAAAACAAACAAAAAAGCCCCCCTAAATATGCAAGTACACTGTGACCCAGCAACTGCATTCCTGGGCATCTATATCTGAGAAGTGAAAACTTATGTTTGCACAAAAATCTGTACAAGAAGACACATAACAGCTTTTTTGGTAGTAGCTGAAAATTGGGAGCCCCCCAGATGTCTTTCAATGAGTGAATGGTTAAACAAACTATGGCAGATCCATACCATGGAATATTACTCAGCATTAACAAGGAAAAAACTATTGGTCCATGCATCAGCCTGAAGGAATTTCCAGAGAATTATGCCAAGTGAAAAAAACCAAAGCCAAAGTTACCTACTTTATGATTCCATTTGCACAACATTCTTGAAATGATAAAATTATAGAAATGGAGAATAGATTAGTGTTTCCCAGGGGTTAAGGATGGAGTGGGGTTAAGGGCCAGGGAACTCGTCTCCTCAGGGGAGCTGGGAGGGAAGTATGTGGCAATAAAATGGCAACATGAAGGATCCTTGTGGTGATGGAAATGTTCCAACTCTCCACTGTATCTGTCAATATCCTGGTTGTGACATTGTCGTATAGTTTTACAAGATGCTATCATTGGAGGAAACCAGGTAAAAAGTACATAATAAATGTACTGATAAATTTCTCTGTAGTATTCATTAGAATTGCATGTGAATCTATATTTCAAAATAAAAAGTTTGATTTAATAAAAAAGAAAGTACTAAAAAGAGTTGCCTAGATTTAACAAAACCAAACCAATCTGTGAATTTAATGACATCTTATAAAGCATCAAAACAAGGGTATCTTTGATTACTTAATTTTTAAACTTTATCCAAGCAATCTGTATACATTGTCCAAAACATTTAAACCTATTACAAGGTTTATAAAGAGAAATGGCAGTCCCCTGCCCTAACACTCTCCATCCCCAGAAGCATCTCATTTAGGCTTTTTGGCTCTTCCATCTGTCGTTTACTTTCAGATACTAAGAAAAATGTTCACATTGCTGTTTCTTTATTTTTCCATTTAGATGTTAACTAAATGATGAATCTCCTTCCAAGGAAACTGAGAGTTTGGTTCTGCTTACATCCCCTCCCCCAGCCCCACACTTCCAATGGAGTTATCTCACAATATCTTCGTAAAGTAATGTTTTCTTTTTAATATCTTTTACAGCTGAGTCAGATCCTTTTCTATTCATTCATCCAGTCATGAATGTTTATTGGCACTTACTATGTGCCAGGCACTGTTCCAGGTACTGAGGACACAGCACCGAACAAAGCAAATGAAATGCCTTGCATTGAGGATCAAGGAGCTGAATAAGAAACAAATATGTGCATATTTTTCTAGTCTTAAGCATTACATAGGATCAGGGGATGGGGCACAAAATGCTCTTGAACAATAAGCTAACCACAAAATACTGTATAACAGATGAACTGCCAAGAATTTACTACATTAATTATAAAAGGAACACGTCAATACAACGAATACTTATTGAGTATCTACTGTTATTCCTAGTGCTGTGTTAGACTCTGAGTGTTCAGAATGAGTACTAGTCCTTGCCTACAGAAGCCCACAATATAGAAGTAATTCTCTGTGTCATGTATTTCCTTGAGTGTTGAATGCTGTCAATCATGTTGTAACTTCCATGTTTAGGTCAAGAAGTACCAGCAGCAACACCTCCTTTTGGTGATAATTTGACACTCATGATTTTTTTTCTATTAACTTTCACTTTAAAATTTTTCTATAGTCATGCAATGCCTCTTTTTTATTGAAGTATAGTTGATTTACAATGCTGTGTTAATTTCTGCTTTACGGCAAAGTGATTCAGTTATACATGTGTATACATTCTTTTTCATATTCTTTTCCATTATGGTTTATCATGGGATATTGAATATAGTTCCCTGTGCTGTACAGTAGGACCTTGTTGTTTATCCATCCTATATATACTAGTTTGCATCTGCTAACCCCAAACTCCTAATCCATTCCTCCCCCACCCCCCCGCCTTGGCAACCACAGTCTGTTCTCTATGTCTGTGCGTCTGTTTCTGTTTCATAGATAGGTTCATTTGCGTCATGTTTTAGATTCCACATATAAGTGATATCATATGATATTTGTCTTTCTCTTTCTGACTTACTTCACTTAGTATGATCATCTCTAGTCGCATTCATGTTGCTGCAAATGGCATTATTACGTTCTTTTTGATGGCTGAGTAGTATTCCATTGTATATATGTGCCACATCTCCTTTATCCATTCCTCTGTCGATGGACATTTAGTTTCTTTCCGTGTCTTGGCTATTGTGAATAGTGCTGCTGTGAACACAGGGGAACGTGTATCTTTTCGAATTACAATTTTGTCCAGATATATGCCCAGGAGTGGGATTTCTGGACCATATGGCAACTCTGTTTTTAGTTTTTTGAGGAACCTCCATACTGTTTTCCATAGTTGGCTGCACTGTCTCTTCTTGTTAGGATTTTTAGTGGAGCTTTGATTAAAATGCTTCTTTGATATTATAGCAGAGATAAATATTTTCTAATTTATGTTGTAGTTTTCCTAAAATATCAAGAATAATGAATTAAAAAACCCTGAATTTAAAATTTAAAAAGAGAACAGTATTTTTTTAAAGGTGACAAGGTGTAGGAACAAGGAAGGAAAGAGAATAACAATTCTAACATAAAGGTACATAGGAAGCATCTCAAGTTTTTTTAAAAAGGCAATGAAGGAAGCTAAGTTTAATACGTATATAAACTGCTGACCTCGATTGATACCTTGGGGATACTTCTTTAAGCCAGCTGACCTATTTATGTATTTCATGTAACTGTGTCTCCACTTCCCCAGAAGTGTTTATCTCTTGTTTCAGAGAAACAGAGGCATTGGAAATCAAGGGGAAGTTTGTGACAGACAGAACTATAGGATCTCTAGCATCATAGCAAATCCAACAGTTGGTTGGATTACCTTTCTTTGTAGTCGCCTGAGATATGTGAACGATAACATTATCTTTCCAGGCCAGGGCAAATCAAAAGGTGTACAAAAGAATGATAAAGCCCTTTACGGTGTTAGAATTAGGAAAAGGGTGCTCAGAGAGGGAAGGAGGAATGAAAAGAAACATTCTTGATCTGACATCTTGTGAGGAAGCAGCCTACCTTGATGTCCACTACTTCTCTTCCTAGTCAGTTTGATTTGGAGATCTTCAGCATTTGCACAGTTTTTAATGCCATGGGCTTGTGTATTAGAGATGTGATAGTGTCTATGTGTTGAAATACAGCATGGTTTGATCTAAAGGTTTAGCTAACTTCTACCATTTAAACAAACAAACAAACAAACCTAGACCCAATGCTCAAGTATTTGGGCTTTTTTTTACTGTTGCTTTGATCAAGCATTGAAGACACAAAGTTCACCTTGTAACAGCCCTTCTCAAAGAATTTAAGAAACAGGACTGCTGAGAATTGCCAACCCTCAGATCCTTGCGGCATTTGTGTGTGTGTGTGTGTGTGTGTGTGTGTGTCAAACAGATGGTGAAATATAAAATGGTACAGGTGCTAAAAAGGGAAGAGTGTTTGCACTTAGCTTTTAAACAAACATAAGGATGCAGAACACAGTACTTAAAAATTGAAGTAGAATTTAATATCTGCACGGTTATTTCGTTTAGGTAGTATTAAAAGCTGAGATGCAGAAGTAAATCGGTGCCAGGGATGAAGTAACAGTTTAGATAAAATGCTGCTGACTCTGGGTCTTATTCATCCCAGCAATTTTTAAACCCTCCCTGGGTCTCTCTGCAGAGCCTTACTGACCACTAGCAGCGGCCAGCTACAGGGAGGGCTGGCGGAGGAGGAGATACTAGGGAACTGACGAGGGTGGGCGAGGCGTGCGGGTTTCTAGAGGGAGAGCTTATCGAGGCAGAAGGAACAGAAAGTGCCAAGGCCCTGGGTGGGAGTAAGCTTGGTGTGTCCCCAGGCCAGTGTGATGGAGCGCTGCAAGCGAGGAGATGACAGCAGACGGGGGTTGGGGGTGGGGAGGCCAGCTCTCGGTCCGCCCTTGCCACCCAGGCCCCCAGCTCCTGGGAAGCCAGGCTCGCTTCTCACTGACGCCCCGCCCTGCCCCTTGGCTATAGCTAAGGTACAGCTTTTTCCACTCTGTGAAGTCAGGTACTACTGCTTACCCTCCAAATTCCCATCTCCCCGAATTCCATGACCCCTCTCATTTGCTGTCCTGTCTTCTCCCCACAGAGCTCCGTCAGCCTCCTCCTGCTTCTCATCTCCCAAGGGTACAAGCTCCCTGCCTGAGGGAGGGGCAGGGACGGCAAATGCTAGCGAGGCCACCTGGAGGCCTGAGGCCGTCTTCGGTGAGACGTCTCCAGGGACGTGGAGCTCGCGCTGAACGGGAGCAAGCGCGGAGGAGGTGAGGATGCCGCGTTCCCAACAGCTGGGCCATGTTGTCCTTGTCACGCTCTGCTTCCCCAGCTGGGGCTATTTTGGGTCCGGCTGCAGGGACCTGCTGCGGTAGCGTCATGGGTGGTGAGTGGCAGGCTCGCCTACCTCCTCCAGCTGGCTGGGGACGTGGCCAGGCCGGTCCCAGCTCAGGCTGGGCGAGGGGTCAGCACCCCTGTAGGAGAGCCGAGGGGAGCCCTTGGAGCCGGGGAAATCAGATCCCTGTCAACACATGCCTCCGAGGCACTCAGTCTAGGGAGGGGACAGGTGTCCAAGCAGACACCTGCCAGGCCGGGTGCCGGGTGCACAGCAGGCCGCAGGCCATAGGCAGTGTCCCCGGGGTGGGCAGGGGTCTGAGGACAGGCTTCAGTACAAGCCAGCAGTTGACTGGGACAAAAGCTGAGGAGTTTGTCAGGCTGAGCGGTGCCGGGCAAAGAGCAAAAGGCAAGGAAGGAGACTCTGGGACTCTGCGGAGGCAGGGGCCTCTCCTGGGGAAGTGCAGCCATGTGGTAGGGCGAGGGGTCAGGGGGCTTCCATCAGGGCCATCGCAGTGGAAACAGCAGCTTTCCTCGGCACCAGGCAACCCTTACTGCCACCTGGGATGTGGCCTTCCCTCCATCTGAGGAGGTGGGATATGTCTCCTGGCCAGTTTCACCCTCTCTGTCCCAGAAACCACTACCCTGATGACTGGGTGAAGTGCTATCAATATCAACCTTTTGAAAAGTCAAAATGCCCCCTTCTTGGGTGTAGGGAGCCAAAGGGAAAAATAGAAAAGACACGATTACCCACTGTGGTCTCCAGTCCCGTGGCAGAAACTCGGGGTCTGAGTGCAGAGGCCACGTGGTGCCCACGGCAGAGGGACAGCCGCAGCCAGTCAGAGGGCTCTCCCTCGCCGTGGTCGCTGGGACAGAACCTGCTGCCATTCCTGCCAGGGGCTGGGCTTCTCCTGGAATCCAGCAGAGGAAAGGCACCGCCACCTGCAACTCATGCCGCACATTCACTAAGCAGGGCTGGCCGAGAACGACTCTGAACTGCCCTGACTCTTAGGGAGGCTTTGTGTGAATTCAGAAGAGGAAGCAGCCTGGAGTCAGGGTGGGCTGTGGGCCGGGTGGGCTCTTGGCCCCGATCTCCCAGCAGGTAGGCTGGCTCAGGGCGTGGCCCCCATAGCTGCGTGCTGTGCCCCTGTATGGCAGGCCCTGTGGGGTTCCTGAGCAAGCCGGCTCCCGGACTTGTGACTTCTGCAGGGCCCAGTCTTGGCTGGCATCGTAGCTCCCAGGAGCAGGGCAGCCCTCTCCACCCCAGGGGACCTTTCTCCTTCTCTCGGGGGAGCTGCAGCTGTGGGGAGGGAGCTCCATCCCCTGGCTAGGGTGCTCAGTTCCCCTGCAGGAGTCAGGGCCGGGCTGGTCTGCGGGAGGGAGGTGGCAGGTGTCTCGGACTTGGTGTGGTCTCTGCTCTCAGTGGCCGTGGCCTTACTGCATGTGTCCCAGCTGGTGGAGTGCCATTGCATGCTCCTCACTCTCTCGCCCAATATGCAGCTTCTAGCTAATTAATTGCATAATTAGCTAGAAGCTACATGTTGCCACCCAGGATGAATTTGGTCAAAAAATATTTTCTTATGAAAAACGCAACAGAACCTAAAAATGTCCCCTCTGCAGTTGCCCAGGGACACCTCCTGCTTGGGCCACCCCAAGCTGTGACTCAGTTTTTTGGAGAGCGTGGAATCCAGAGGCAGCAGGCTGGCCAGGCACAGTTTCCCTCCAGGGCAGGTGAGCTAGGAGTATCCAACCTGTCCTGGCACTGCCAGGGCCCACAGACCGCCCCCCTGCTGCTTCCCACAGCGGGCCAGAAGCCTGCCAGGGCTGCCTGGGAGGCTCCCGTTTGCAGACAGAACTTGCAGATGGCCTGACTTCAGGGAAGCCATGATGGTCCCACAGGGAGGCACAGGCCATGTGATATGGGATCCCGTGAAAGGCCCTCCTGACCCTGTCTGAGACATCAGAGAAAACCCACAAAGGACCAAAGCTGAGCTGGGTGTGACTTTGCAGGCCGGAGACACAGGTGTGGGCAGCAGGACAGGTGAAAGGAACAGCTGCGGCAGAGCTCCTGGGCAGAAGTCCCTGCAGACCTGTGCAGGGGATCAAGCAGGGCTGGAGAGAGGACGGGGCTGGCACAGGAGGACTGGCCTCAGCCCTAGATCCTCTAGACTGAGGCTCCCAGGTGCCTGGCCCTGTGCCAGCATGGGACTCAGACAGTTGGCTGCATGGCCAGCGGTGTGTGGGAACAGGCAAGAGCAGGGACACTTTGACCACGTGTGTTTTCCAGGCTTCAGTGCACAAAACCACACCCCTACTCTGGCACACAGGTCTCCCTGGGTGGGTTAATCAAGAGGGGTGGTCAGAAACTCAGTCTTCCTCCCTTATAGTTTCTTTAAATGTGGGCCACCGCCTCCTGCTGCTGGGGCCTGTCCGGACTCTGCATGCCCTCCATCTGATCCCTGGGTAGGTAGCCAGCCCTCCGTGCCTTCACTCCCTCCTCTGGCTGAGTGGAACATCTGAGCGCACTTCCGGGCCCTTCTCTCTGGTTCCAGGCTTCTCTGGATGACACAGAGAGGTGAGGGCACAGCCATGGTGGGCACTGCCTTCTCCTAAGCCAGTCGGTGGGTGCTCTGGGGGTTCCTGCATGAACAGAGCAAGTGGGAGCTCCCTGCACCCCACCAGCCCTGAGTCTCTCTCAAGGGTGGTGGGGCAAGACGGGAGTCACATCCACCTGGGCTTGACTATGGACGCTGCCCTTGGACAGCATGGGACCTTGGGCAGGTCACTTATAGCCACTGAGCCTCGGCTTCTTCATCTATGAAAAGGGGTGACAGCCCCCACTGCTCAGGGTGTGTGTAGGTAAAACAGCAGTGTATGTAAAACACCTGGGATCTGGTAGGTTTTTATAAACGGTGGCTTTCTAGTCATTACCTGAGTCAGTCAGCTCTCCAATGATGCAGCTGGAGACTCGGCCTTCTCTAGGGCAGGGTATCACAAACCGTAACGTCCCTGGAGGATTTGTTAAATACAGATGGCTGGGCCAATATCACTTGAAGGGGTAGACTGTGATCAGATAAAGATATATACCCTAAACCTTAAAACAAACAATAAAATAACAAAACAGAGTTATAGCTAATGAGCTTAAAAAGGAAATAAAAAGGAATCGTAACAAATACTTGATTTATGCAAAAGAAAAACAGGAAAAGAGGAAAAGGGGAACAAAAACAGATAGGGTTCCACTTCTGCATTACCACCATGAGGACTTTCATGAAAAGTAAATTTCTATTGTTTTAAGCCACCGTGTTTGTGGTATTTTGTTAAAGCAGCCACGACAAGCTAATACATATTTTGGCACTGGGAAGTGGGGCGCTGCTATAACAAATACCTAAAAATAGGCAAGTGGCTTTGGAATTGGATAGTAGGTAGGGCCGGAAGAATTGTGAGAAGCATGATAGAAAAATCCAAGATTGCTTTGAACAGGCAGTTGGTAAAAATACGTTTGTTAAAGATTCTGCCTGTGAGGGCTCAGGTGCGGAAAGCCTGCACTGCCTTAGAGAATCCGCATATCATCATAAACAGAACGTTGGTAGAAATATGAGCATTAAAGGAACTTCTGGTGAAGGCTCAGAAGGAAATGAGGAACATTTGGAAACTGAAGGAAAGGCAATCCTTGCTATTTAGTGTCAGGAAGCTTAGCTGAATTGTGTGTTTCAGAGTGTATGGAAAGCAGAATTTGTAAGCAATGATCCTGGATATTTAGCTGAGATTTCCAAGCAAAGTGTGAAAGGTGCAGCTGTTTTTTTTTCTTGCTGCTTATAGTAAAATGTGAAAGGAGAGAAATAAACTGAGGAAAGAACTGATAGGCAAAAAAGAACCAGCACTTGATGAGTTGGAAAATTCTCAGCCTATCCAGTTTGTAAAAGATGCTAAAATCAGCGGATTTGCTGTTAGGAAGCGTGCTGTGGAGGGAAGGCCAAGGGTGTGGTTGAACAACACTCTTTTTTTGAATGCAGGGACTAGCTATAAGAATTAACAGAACTCCATTCCCAGAACCAGGGTAGAAGTATTGGAGGTGGTGCTCAAGTTTCCACCTGTAAGTGGTTGAGGGTGGAGCCAGAGGAAAAATAACCTTTGACCCGAGCCGTTCTGTGTGAACTTGAGTTACCTTTACATGCTGAGTGCTACCTCAGAGGCCTCTACATTCTAGATCAGAGTCTAGTTCCTCTCTGGAGGGCTTGTCATCTATTTTGCCACCCTCTCTATTTGTCTCTTATTTATGTCATTCTTGGAATATGATTTACCATGTATCATGTATTTCAATTTATTATTAGAGTTTTGCTCAACCTTTGTAATGTATAGAACATAGAATTTAGCTTTCACACATTTTTTTTCTCAGTATCTTTTTCTCTCCCATTCCCTTGACTTTCTCCCTGAATTTCTCTATCAAATATTCCTTTTTAAATGAGGTAAAATTTACATGACGTGAAAGTTACCTTTTGTTTTTTGTTTTTTTTGGCTGTGCCACGTGGCATGTGGGATCTTAGGTCCCTGACCAGGGATCAAATCTGTGCCCCCTGCAGTGGAAGTGCGGAGTCCTAACCACTGCACAGCCAGGGAAGTCCCGAAAATTACCATTTCAAAGAGTACAATTCAGTAGCTTACACTACATTCACAGTGTTGTGAAGCCATCGCCACTATCTAGTTTCAGAACATTTTTATCTCCAAAAGAAACTCTGTACCTGTTAAACGGTTGCTTCCCATTCCCACCCTTCCCCCAAGCCCCTGGCAGCCACTAATCTGTTACTGTCTCAATGGATCTGCCTATTCTGGATATTTCATATAAATGGAATCATACAAGATGTGGCTTTGTGTATCTGGCTTATTTTGCTTAGCATGTTTTCAAAGTTCATTCATTCTGAAGCATGCATCAATATTTTGTTCCTTTTTGTGGCTGAATATTATTCCATTATGTGGATATAGCACATTTGTTTATCCACTCATCACTTGATGGACATTTGAGTTGTTTCCACTTTTTGGTTATTATGAATAATGCTGCTGTGAGCATTTGTGTAAAAATTTTTGTATGGACATAAGTTTTCAGTTTGCTTGGGTACATACCTGGGGTGGAATTGCTGGGTCATGTGATAATTCTATGTTTAACTTATTGAGGAAGACAGTGTATAGTTGGATCATGTTTTCTTAAATCTAATCTGAAAACCTCTGCCTTTAAATTTGATTATTTAGTTCATTCACATTTATAAAGAAAGTTTTGCATTTTATTTTTTATTGAAGTATAGTCAATTTATAATGTGTTAATTTCTGCTGTACAGCAAAGTGATTCAGTTATACACATATATGCATTCTTTTTCATATTCTTTTCCATTATGGTTTGTCACAGCATATTGAATATAGTTCCCTGTGCTATACAGTAGGACCTTGTGGTTTATCCGTCCTATATATAAATTTGCATCTGCTAATCCCGAAATCCTAGTCCTTCCCTCCTCCTTGGGAACCACCAGTCTGTTCTCTCTGTCTGTGAGTCTTTCTGTTTCGTAGGTAGGTCCATTTGTGCCATATTTTAGATTCTACATATAAGTGATATCATATGATATTTGTCTTTCTCTTTCTGACTTACTTCACTTAGTATGATCATCTCTAGTTACATTCATGTTGCTGCAAATGGCATTGTTTCGTTCTTTTTGATGGCTGAGAAGTATTCCATTGTATATATGTACCATATCTTCTTTATCCATTCCTCTGTCGATGGACATTTAGGTTGTTTCCTTGTTTTGGCTATTATGAATAGTGCTGCTATGAACATAGGGATGCATGTATCTTTTTGAATTATACTTTTGTCTGGATATATTACCAGGAGTGGAATTGCTGATCATATTGTAATTCTATTTTTATCTTTCTTAGGAACCTCCACACTGTTTTCCATAGTGGCTGCACCAACTTACATTCCTACCAACTGTGTAGAAGGGTTCCTTTTTCTCCACACCCTCTCCAGCATTTGTTATTTGTACTCTTTTAAATAATGCCCATTCTGACCAGTGTGAGTGGTACCCCATTGTAGTTTTGATTTGCACTTCTCTAATAATTAGCGATGTTGAGCATCTTTTTGTGTGCCTAATGGACATCTGTATTTCTTCTTTGGAGAAATGTCTATTTAGGTCTTCTGCCCATTTTTCGATTGGGTTGTTTGTTTTTTTTGTTGAGTTGTATGAGCTGTTTGTATATTTTGGAAATTAAGCCCCTGTCAGTTGTATCATTTACAAATATTTTCTCCCATTTCGTATGTTGTCCTTTTGTTTTGTTGATGGTTTCCTTTGCTGTGCAAATGTTTGTATGTTTGATTAGGTACCATTTGTTTATTTTTTAAATTTCTATTGCCTGGGAGACTGACCTAAGAAAACACTGGTACAATTTATGTCAGAGAATGTTTTGCCTATGACCTTTACGAGGAGTTTTATGGTGTCTTGTCTTATATTTAAGTCTTTAAGCCATTCTGAATTTATTTTTGCGCATGGTATGAGGGTGTGTTCTAACTTCATTGATTTACATGCAACTGTTCAACTTTCCCAGCACCACTTGCTGAGGAGTAGTTCATTCACATTTAATGTTATTATAGATATAGTTGGATTTATGTCTGCCATTTTACTTTTTGTTTTCTATACATCATATATCTTCCCCCCCCATTTCCTTCATTACTGCCTTCTTTTGTGATAGGTAGATATTTTCTGGTGTACGATTTTGATTCCCTTCTCATTTCTTTCCCTATATATTTTTAGTTATTTTCTTAACAGTTGCCTTGCAGATTATAATTAACACCTTAATTTATAAAAATCTAGTTCGGATTCATACCAAGTTAGTTTCGTTAGTATATAAAACTCTTACGTAGTGCCACCGCCTTTGTGTTATTATCACAAATTAAATGTTTGTAAATTGGGTACTCATTGACATAGATTTATAATTATTGTTTTACGTAGTTGTCTTTAAAATCATATAGAATAAAAGGGGGAATTGCTAAATAAGATACGTTAATGTTGACTTTTATATTTATATGTGTAGCTTCCCTCACCAGTGTACTTTATTTCTTCATATTGATTTGAGTTATGGTCTAGTGTCCTTTCATTTCAGCCTGAAGGACTCCCTTTTAGCATATTTTGTAGAGCAGGTGTGCTAGTGATGAACCCTCTCGGTTTTGTTTATTATATCTGGGAATGTTGTAATTCCTCTTTAATTTTTGGAGGATAGTTTTTCTAGATATGGAATTTGGGGGTTTTATTCTTATTCAATTTTATTCTCTCAGCACTTTGGATATTTCATCCCACTGCCTTCTGGCCTTCATGGTTTCTGTTTAATGTTATTGATAATCCCTTGTATATTACAAGGGATTATCTCTATGCTTGCTTTCGGGATTCTCTCCTTGTCTTTGTCTTTCAACAGTTTGATTAGAAAGTGTCTCAGGATGGATATCTTTGAGTTTATCTTACTTGGGATTTGTTGAGCTTTTAAAAATATGTATTCATTTCTTTCTTCAAACACAGGAGGTTTTGGTCATTAATTTAAAAAATATTCTTTCTGCCCTTATCTCTCTCATGTCTCCTTCTGACACTCCCATAATCCATATGTTGGTATGTTTGATGGTGCCCCACAGGTCTCTTAGGATTTGTTCATTCTTCTTTATTGTCTTTTCTTTATGATCCTCAAATTGGGAATCATGATGGGCCTACCTTCAAGTTCACTGATCCAATCATCTGCCTGCTCAAACTTGCCATTGGACCTTCTAGTGAGCTCTGAGTTACAGAAGCTAAATTACAGTCAAGTGCTGATGAGAAGTTGAGGAATCCATTCTTACATTTCCTGACTCAGGCACAGCAGGCCAAGAATATTGAGTCCCTGATTACTCTCACTCCAGCTCACTTATTAGGCAGTGGTTCCACACCAGGAAAAGCAAACTGAGAAGATCAGAGGCTACCACTCCCACCCAGTGACCTAGAGGAGTGTTCAAGAGATTTTTCCCTGGGGGAGAGGTCACCCATGAGAACACAGAGCTCCAAAGCTCTCTCCAGAGGAAGACTTTGTTGGAAACAGAGTGTGGGCAAATTCAAGCCTAAGAATTATCTAAAAAAGAATGGAGATTTTGGGAGAAGGCAAATAAGAGATTGATAACTCGATGAGCAACAAGCTAAATTGTAGGTCAGCTGGTTTACCAGGAAGAACCAAAGAAAGAGATAGCTAAGAAAAACCCTCCTAGGGTCAGAAAAAATCCAAAAATTACCCCTGCACAAATTAATTGGATTGGACTGCAGAGCAGTTTATACTGAAGGACATTATTGAAAACAATAGACTATCTACCATCAAGTAGTGGAGACTGACAGCTGGATGTGATGCCAAATGAGGTAGAGAGATGATCATAGAGATCAGGGAAAGAGACAGTCAGAGAGAGCTCTGCTAAAACCACTGTTATCCCAGGGTGGCTGTGCACACATCTAATGCTGCACCCTCCGAGAAACAGAATGCTTCACTAGAAGAATTTTGCCAGGTCACTGAAAAATAAAGAAGATCACAATAACAAAAGCAAGCCCTGGAGAGGGGGAAAAAGGGAATCAGTATCCAGAGTTTCTGCAATCTATTGCCTAAAATCTTCAGTCTTCAACAGAAGATCATGAGACATGCAGAGAAACATGAAAGTGTGACTCGTACACAAGGAAAAAAGCAGGCAACAGAAAGTTCCTGTGAGAGGGCTCAGATGTTGGATTTAGCAGGCAAAGACTTCAAAACAGCTTATCTTCAAAGAAGATATGCTTAAGAGGAAAGAAGCTATGATGACAATGTCTCATCAAAAATAAAATATCAAAAAAAAATAGAAGTTATAAAAATAAACCCAATGGAATTTCTGGAGTTAACCTTATAAAAATAATTGTAAAGAATATTATAAACAGTTGAATGCAACAAATTAGATAATTTAGATGAAATTCCTAGAAAGACACAAGCTACTGAAACTGACTCAAGAAGAAATAGAGGGGCCTCTCTGGTGGCACAGTGGTTAAGAATCTGCCTGCCAATGCAGGGAACACGGGTTCGAGCCCTGGTCCGGGAAGATCCCACATGCCGAGGAGCAACTAAGTCCGTGCACCGCAACTACTGAGCCTGTGCTCTAGAGCCCACGAGCCACAACTACTGAAGCCCGCGGGGCTAGAGCCCATGCTCCGCAACAAGAGAAGCCTGCGCACCAGGACGAAGAGCTGCCCCTGCTTGACGCAACTAGAGAAAGCCCGTGCACAGCAACGAAGACACAACACAGCCAAAAATAAATAAATAAAATAAATAAATTTATATATAAAAAAAGAAGAAATAGAACAGCTGAACAGACCTATGACAAGTGAAGAAATTAAATAGTAATCAAAATATTACCCTCAAAGAAAAGTCTAGGTTCAGATATCTTTACTGGTAAGTTAAACCAAATATTTAAAGATGAATTACTACCAATCCTTCACATACTCTTCAAAAAAATAGAATACTAGGAAACACTTTCCAACTCATTTTATGAGGCTAATATTACTGTGATTCCAAAGCCAGACAAAAACATCACAAGAAAATAAAACTATAGACCAATAACTCTTACGAATATAGACACAAATTACTCAACAGAATACTAGGAAGCTGAATTTAGCAATATATAAAAAGGACTATATACAATAACTAAATGGGGTTTATCCAAGGAATGCAGGGTTAGTTTAACATCCCAAAACAATTAATGTAATATAGCACATTAATAAAGGACAAAACTCATGGTCATCTCAATCGATGCAGAAAAATCACTTGACAAAATTCAATCCTTTAATAACAACAGTCATCAAATTGGGAATAAAAGGGCACTTCCTCATCCTTCTAAATAGCATCCACGAAAAGCCTATAGCCAACATCATACTTAATGGTGAAAGACTGAGGGTGTTCCCCCTAAAATCAAAACCAAGACAAGCATGTCTGCTCTTGCCACTTCTATTTAACATTGTGCTGGAAGTTATACCCTGGCAATTTGGCAAGAAAAGGAAATAGAAGACATCCAGATTGGAAAGGAAGAAGTAAAATTCTCTATTTGCACATGGCGTGATCTTTCACATGAAAAATCCTAATGAATCCACTAAAAAATTATTAGAACTAATAAACAAGTTCAGCAAGGTTGAAAGGTACAAAATCAATAGACAGAAATCAGTTGTAGCTGTGAACACTTGAAATGAACATCCCAATGTGAAATTTTTAAAAACTCCATTTACAATAGCATCAAAAGAATAAAATACTTAGGAATAATTTAACAAAAGTGCAAGAATTAGATACTGAAAACTATAAAATATTGTTGAAAGAAAACCTAACTAAATGGAAGCACATCCATATTCATGGAGTGGAAGGTAGTATCATTAAGTTGGCAATACTCCCCAAATTAATCTACAGTTGTAAAAATCCCTATCAAAATCCCAGCTTGTTTCTCTGAAGAAGTTGACAAGCTGATCCTAAAATTCATATGGAAATACAAGGGACCCAGAATAGTGAAAATAATCTTGAAAAAGAACAAAATTGGAAGGCTCATCCTTTTCTATTTCAAAAATTTCTACAAAGCTACAATAATCAAGACAGTGTGGTACTGACATAAGGCCAGACTTTACAGACCAGTGGAATAGAACTGAGAATCCAGAAATAAACTCTCACGTTTATGATGAATTGATTTTATTTATTTATTTTTAAGCATTTTTAAAAATTAATTAATTTATTTATTTTTGGCTGCGTTGGGTCTTCGTTGCTGCTTGAAATGTAAAAGCTAAAACTATTAAAATCTTAGGAAACATGGGTGTGATTTTTCATGTTTTTGGATTAGGCGATGATATCTTACACACAGTATGAGGCAGATGTTGGAAGGAGAGGTTACAAAGGGAACTTACTTAACTGGACGGAAGACAGTGGATGACTTCATTATCTTGATTGTGGTAATAGTTTCATGAGTGTATACAGATGTGTCAAAACATCAAATTGTACACTTTAAATATATGCAGTTTATCGTATGTCAATTTTACCTCAAGAAAGCTTTTTCCTAAAAAAAAAAAAAAAAAAAAAAAAAGATATCTCAGCATCCAGATGGTTGTATTAAGCCAGTCAGTGACTCTATTTGGAGGACAGTTCTTCATCGATGAGCCAGTTTGCTTTTACGTTCACACATTCCTGACTTGAGAGTATAGCCGATTAGGATCTCATCTTTATGATGATCTCCTGTAGAAATCTGAGCTAGTCGTGGGCTTTGACTTACATCCACTGCTCACCAGGAAGTCATAAAACTCAAAGTTCAAGTTCACCTTGTTTGGCAAATTCCCTCAGGCCAAATACTGGCAGTGGATCTTGGCTTGTCTTTCTGGATTTCCATATTGTCTAAATGTTTTGACTTGAGAAGTTCTTGCTTTTCTGGCTCTTTCATGCATTTTAGAAGATTATTTTTATATTTTGTCCAGCTTTTTCGTGGAAGACCTGATCTAGGTATCCAGCCAACCGTATGATCAAAAAGTATCCAGAATGTCCCAAGTTTTAAGTTTCCAAATTATATAATTTCAAATTATGCAATGCATTTTGTCTCTAAGATTTTGCAAGATTTGAGAGATGTGTCTTATCCACAGAGGAAACTGACATCTTTTCCTCCCTACCCCGACTCCCCCTACTCGACTCCGCCCATAACATGTGCTTGCAGCCTGTGCAGGCCCAGGGAGTCCTGGAGCCCTCTGTGTCCTAGAGTCCAGTTCTGACCTTCTTTGGGCCATGGGCTTCTTTAAGAATTGATGAAAGCTAGACGAGAACACGCAGGCCAAAACATAGCGGACAGTTTCTGTTGGACACAACTTCAGGAGGCCTGTGGATCCTGTGCAGTGAGATCCCCTGATTCCGGGACGAGAATTGCCCCCACCCCTCTGAGGCACATCTGTGGGTTTGCTGCTGGAAGGACAGGGGGCAACAGGGGCTCAGCTGTGGGTGTTCTGCTGTGAACCAGCTGCGCCTGTGTCACATGCCTAGGCCGTGATTAAGGGCTGCTAATGCAGAGTCAGAGGTGGCCCACCTCCTCCTGGGCTCCTCTGAGCCTCAGCAGAGACTCTGGCCAAGGAGTGAGGTCTCTGGCAGACATCTGGGCTTGTGAGCCATCCAGAGCGTTGTCCTTGGCAGGGGCAAGATGGTCAGGGCAGCGACTGGGTGCTTCCGAGCTCACATAGGCTTTTTGTTGGGACGGGAGCTTCTCAGGTCAGGACCTCACTCACACGTGCAGGCAGCTGTTCCTGGCACCAAGCACCCTGCTAGAGGCGTCTGTCCAGCTGTCAGAGTGGGAGCCTTCTCCCTGCCCTGGGCAGCCCTCTCAGCCTTGATGAGATCATACTAGGGGCGTGGTGCCACCATCTATGGGGCTCTGGGACAGAGAACTGGGAGCAAAAGCAGACATACGTGCTTCGGGTGGCATGAGCGCCCGCAGTCCCCAGAGGAGCAGATGGGCTCAGGTGACGGGGAGGGCCTTGCAGAGCCAGCCCAGGAATGGCCAGTGCAGCTTCCATAGCCCCTTCACCCCAGCCCCCTCTGCGCCTCACTTACTGGGAAAACAGCCACCCCTGACCACCTGCCCGCTGGCCCCTCCTGCAGAAGATACTCCAAGAAGCAACTGTTAGAATTTTCTCAGGGCTAATAGTTGTTGGCTGTCTCCAAAGTACACTCAGCTGTCCTTGGGGCGCAGCCAGCCCTACACGCAGGAGGGACAAGGCCCACAGAGACAGGGACTCAGCCACACAACTCAAGGCTTCCATCTCTGGGGCCTGCCAAGCCTCTTTTTAGAATGTCTTTGTTTATGCAGTATTCGCTTTGTGACTGTTTACAAAGATTGTCCCGACGATATATTAAAACCACATATTGGACTTCCCTGGTGGTGCAGTGGTTAAGAATCTGCCTGCTGATGCAGGGGACACAGGTTTGAGCCCTGGTCCGGGAAGATCCCACATGCCACGGAGCAACTAAGCCTGTGCGCCACAACTACTGAGCCCACATGCCACAACTACTGAAGCCCGTGCGCCTAGAGCCCGCGCACCGCAACGAGGAGTAGCCCCTGCTCACTACAACTAGAGGAAGCCCCCACGCAGCAACGAAGACCCAACGCAGCCAAAAATAAAATATAGATAAATAAATTTATTTTAAAAAAACCCCACATATTGTTTTCCAAATTTAGACTCTCTCAGAGGTGGTCTGTGGTCCAAGGGTGACATTTCCAGAGCTGCTGCCTGGGTGCCGCAGAGCAGACCCTGACTCAGCCCCTTGCCCCTGACAGAGCCATCCCCCTCTCAGAGGAAGACAGGTCAGCTCAGAGCCCTGAATCTGGAGTCTCAGAGGGCTCTACCCAAGTCCTGCCCAGTGCTTGCTGCCTGTGTGACCTTGGGTGAGACACTGACCCTCTCTGGGCCTCCGTTTTCTCATCTGTCATGGGAGGAAACCACCCTTGCCTAGCTCACCATGCTATGATGGCTTAGTGGAGCGCCTGACGTAGTGCAAGCACTCACAACAATAATGATCCTGTTATGCCGTCTCATCACTGTTTCTAAGATGTCCCTGAACGGCCAGGTCTGAGGCCTCCCGCAGACTGGCTCCTCCTGACTCCCAGCAAGCCTGTCCCACATTCACACCCACGTGCTGCCTGGTTTCCACAGGCCCCTCTGCTGGGCATTGCTCCTCCAGGGGGCCAGAGCTGCCACTCCTGGGGAACGGAAGGCTGGGGAGAGTGTTCTCCAGCGCCCTCGGCCCCTCAGGCACCTGTGAACGTCACCACCTGTGTCCCCCGCCTAGTCCCACCCTGGCTCGGCCTCCAGTGTCAGCCTGGACACGGGTCCCAGGCCAGCCAGCAGGAGCTGGGCAAGAAGGAGGCCAGTTCAGGCCATTTCTCTGT
This sequence comes from Eschrichtius robustus, assembly GCF_028021215.1. Taxonomy (NCBI): domain Eukaryota; kingdom Metazoa; phylum Chordata; class Mammalia; order Artiodactyla; family Eschrichtiidae; genus Eschrichtius; species Eschrichtius robustus. Next base: position 5,883,172 of record NC_090830.1, on the reverse strand, counting down.
GCCTGAACCCAGTGTCTGTTGACCTGATTTTTTTTTTTTAATTTATTTTTGGCTGCCTTGAGTCTTCGTTGCTGCATGCAGGCTTTCTCTAGTTGCAGCGAGCAGGGGCTACTCTTCGTTGCGGTGCATGGGCTTCTCATTGTGGTGGCTTCTCTTTGTTGCAGAGCACAGGCTCTAGGCGTGTGGGCTTCAGTACTTGTGGCACATGGACTCAGTAGTTGTGGCTTGCAGGCTCTAGAGCACAGGCTCAGTAGTTGTGGCGCATGGGCTTAGTTGCTCCTCAGCATGTGGGATCTTCCCGGGCCAGAGCTCGAACCCGTGTCCCCTGCATTGGCAGGTGGATTCTTAACCACTGCGCCACCAGGGAAGTCCCTGACCTGATTTATTGATCAGCACTGAACCAGCCCAGGAGCCTGAAACCAGAGCCTACTCTGCGCTGGGATGGAGAGCCGGCTGCCACCCCACCAGCCCGAGCGGGTGTGCCCAGGGCCCGAGCAAGGGCCTCCCACAGCCCCGGCCTCCTGTGCTCCCAGCCCGGCGTGGTGCTCATTCGTGGTCAGTGGCCCGATGTGGGCTTGGTGTCTCCCCGTGAGCCCCCAGTCTAATGCTCGGGATCCCTCCTCCCAGCTGGGTCCCCTGCCTTGTCTGCCATCCCCTCCCCGCTCCTCAAGGGGAGCTCATGTGTCAGGGCCTCTGTGTCTTTTGTCCTGGAACAGGCTGGGCCTGGGAGGGCAGGAGGGACATGGGCTGAGGGGGCGGCAACTCCAGCTGCTGCATCAGGATGGGGACCAGAAGTCCCCAAGGGGGAGGTCCGAGAGGCGGGGAGGAGTGCCGAGGGGGCACTGGGCAGATGCGTCGTCCTCGAGCAGGGGTTTCCTGGGGACAGCAGGTGGCCGGGTGTGCTGGCCGCACTGGCTCACAGGCTTGGAGACTGAGAGCGATGACATTCTGGGCTCCGGCCTCCTGCCCAGAGGTCCTCCTGGGGAGGTGCCTGCTCTGGGCTCCATCCACGGCCAGACCCTCTCTTAGCCCAGAGGCACTGGGAGGAAAGGGCTCTTCTCCCTCTGGGCACCCTTCCCGGCTGCCCCTGGGCCCGAGGCCACCAGGACTTGCCTCAGCCTTCTCACACGAAGCGTCAGTGATCGCCACGGCAAACATTTCTGAGCGCTCTGCCTGCCAAAGGTCGTGGGCATCCTCAGTTCTCATAACTCTTCTCAGTACACAGCCCGAGTGTCCTGCAGGATGAAAGCCAGTTCAGAGCCCTCCTCTGTCCAGAGTACAAGTTAGATTCCCACGGGGCCTGTGAGGCTCGCGAGGCGGCCTGCTGCCCCGGCCTGGAGGAGGCCTCCGCCCTCCGCCTGCGGAGGATAGCAGGACATCTGTGTTTTCCACTTTCCTTAGCTGCAAAAGGGACCACAGGCCTCTTCAGTGGGGTTGTCAGGAAGATTCAACAAGATGTTGTACTAAAAATAAGAGCACTAATATACTGAGTGCTTTCCATGGGCCCATGTGTCTTTTAGCTCCTTTGACCCCCCGCAACCAAAGCATGGCAATTAGACCCTGGCTGTGGTCCTCATCTTAGGGGTGAGGAAATAGAGATGCTGAGTTGCTCATTAGGGCAAGTGGTGGTGCCCAGCTCGAAGGCCAGGTTCCTGGCTTTCACTGCTGCGGGTCAGCGTCTGGGGCTCCGAGGGAGCCTGCTCCCACCGTGTCCTCAAGGAGGGGCCTCTCCAGCCCACCCCTCCACGGCACTCCAGCCACAGAAACCCACGGTGACGTGGCCACTCCCTGCTGCCCTTCTGCTCAAGCTTTGGAATTCAGAAGTCCCTTGAACTTTAATGGGAAAAACATTATATCTTTAGGTGTACTACTATCTAATGGAAATTTAGCATTTAGGCAACAAACTGCAACAGTATAAGCAGTAATGATGGCTTGACACCAAAGGACATCATGTTTTTACACAGCGTTACAGATGTTTAAAATGTTTATGCCCAAAAATACTTCGAAAAGACAGCAATTACTATTAGACCTGCCCACAGATCTCATTATTTAACGTGTTGATAAAGAAGCCCGTGGATTACTATGTCTCAAATCTGCTTTTAACTATTTTGACGATTGTCTATTTATTTGGTTTCCTCTGTAATCATATGTATTTTTATTTTATGCATTTAAAAATATTATTAGAAGAAAGGGCCCAAAGGCTCCACAAGATGCCTGAAGAAGGTCAAGAGGCCTGTTCTGAAGGCTCGTGGTCTCCTCTTGTTGAGGGTCTCCACGTGGCCCTGAGCACAGGCCTGCATGCCCGTCTCCTGGTGTGTAATGGGCCTTCAGCAAATAACTGAACTTCATGCAGGACAGACCCCTGCCCAGCCCACTAGCTTTAAACCTCAGCAAGTTGTATCACCTGTCTGGGCCCCTTTTTTTTTTTTTAACTTTCTATTTTGAGATAACTGTAGATTCCCAGGTAGCTGTAAGAAATAATACAGAGAGATCCCCTGTCCCCTGTGCTGTTCCCCATAATGGTGGCATCTTGCAAAACTGTAGCACGCTATCAAAACCAGGATACTGACATTGAGACAGAACATTTCCATCCCCACCAGGATCCCTCCTGCTGCCTTTTATAACCATCCCACTTCCCTCCCATCCCTATCCTTCCTTAACCCCTGGAAACCACTAATCTGTTCTCCATTTTTATAAGTTTGTCATTTCACAAATATTATATGAATGGAATCATTACATTATGAACCTTCTAGCCTTCGTTTTTTCACTCGTCGCCTGGAGAGCCATCCAAGTTATTGTGTGTATCAACAGTTGATTCCTTTTTAATAGAAATGGAAAGTACTGATAGTACTCTGTGGTACTGCAGTTTGTTTAACCTTTCACCTACTGAAAGGCAACTGGGTTGTTCCCAGTTTTTGGTTATTATGAAAAAGCTGCTACGAACTTTTATGTACCAGTTTTTACGTGAATATAAGTCTTAATTTCTCTGAGATAAATGCCCAGAAGTGCAATTGCTGGATTATATGGTAATTGCATGTTTATATATAAAAAACTGACAAACTGTTTTCCAGAGTGACTGTACCGTTTTCTATTCCCACCAGCAACACAAACATGATCCAGTTTCTCCACATCCTCACCAGCATTTGATGTCACTATTTTTTATTTTAGCCATTTCGATAGGTATATAGCGATATCTCACAGTGGTTTTAATTTGCATTTCCCTAATGGCTAATAATGATGAACATGTTTTCATGGGTTTATTTGCCATCTGTATATAGACTTTTTTATGATATGTCTGCTCATGTCTTTTGCCCATTGTCTAATTGGATTATTTGAGTTTTTTAAAAATTTATTGAGTCTTGAGGGTTCTTTATTTATTCTAGGTACTAAAAGTCTGTGTCAGATATGTATTTTACAAAAATCTCCTGGTCTGTTGTTTTTTTTCACCACTTAGCAGGGTCTTTCACAGAGCAAAAGTTTTTACTTATTTTTTTTTTTTTATAAATTTATTTTATTTATTTATTTTTGGCTGCGTTGGGTCTTCATTGCTGCATGCGGGCTTTCTCTAGTTGTGGCAAGCAGGGGCTACTCTTCATTGCAGTGTGCGTGCTTCTCATTGCGGTGGCTTCTATTGTTGCGGAGCATGGGCTCTAGGCACGCGGGCTTCAGTAGTTGTGGCTCATGGGCTTAGTTGCTCCATGGCATGTGGGATCTTCCCGGACCAGGGATCGAACCTGTGTCCCCTGCACTGGCAGGCAGATTCTTTTTTTTTTTTTTTTTAACATCTTTATTGGAGTATAATTGCTTTACAATGGTGTGTTAGTTTCAAGGCAGATTCTTAAGCACTGCGCCACCAAGGAAGTCCGCAAAAGTTTTTAATTTTAAGGAAATTCAATTGTTTGGGTGTCAAATCTAAGAAATCTGGTTAGTCCTAGATTCTAAAAGTTTTATCCTATATTTTTCTAAAAGTTTTATAGTTTTACATTTACATCCATGATCCATTTTGAGTTAATTTTTGTATGAGGTGTAAGAGCTAGCTCAAGATTCCTTATTTTTGCCTTTATGTCAACTGCTCTAGCACCATTTGTGAAAAGGCCATCTTTCCTCCACTGAATTGCTTTTGTACCTTCGCCAGAGATCAATTGGGCATATTTGTGTGGGTCTATTTCGGGATGCTATTAATCTATGATGTGTCTCTCCCTCTGCTGATACCATACTATCTTGATTAATAAGCTTTAATATCAGGCAGGGTGATTCCTTCCACTTTATTCTTCCTTTTTAAGATGGTTTTTGCTGTTCTAGGGCCTGTGCCTTTTTTAGAATAAGCTTTTCTATGTCTACAAAGAAATCTTGCTAGCATTTTGATCAACCTGTAGATCAGTTTGGGAAGAATTGACCTGGTTACTGTGTTGAGTCCTGTACATGTTTTGTTAAGTTTATACCGAAATATTTCATTACTTTTGGGGTGATTGTAAATGATCTTGTTTTTAGTTGGTTCATCATTAGTGCACAGAAATGAGATTGATTTTTTGAGTGCTGATCATGTATACCGCAACTTTGCTGAACACACTTATTAATTCTAGGAGTTTTATGTAGATTCCTTGGAATTTTCTATGTAGACTATCAGACATATGCAAATAAGGACAGTTAATTTCTTCTTTTCCAATCTGTATGCCTTTTCTTTTCTTTTCTTTTCTTTCCTTTCTCTTTCCCTTTTTCTTTTCTTTCCTTTCCTTTATTGTAGTGGGTAGAACTTCTAGTACTATATTGAATAAGTGAGGTGAGAACAGACATCCTTGCCTTGTTCTCAATCTGAGAAGAAAAGCAACCATTTTTTATCCTTAAGTATGTTGTTAGCTATAGAGTTTTTTGTAGATGATCTTTATGAGGTTGAGGAAATTCCCCTCTATTCCTTGTTTGCTGAGAGTTGTTATCATGAATAAATATTGGATTTTCTTGAATGCTTTTTCTGCATCAGTTGATATGATGATGTGATTTTTCTTCTTTAGCCTCTTGGTAGGGTGTATCACACTGATTTTGTAAATGTGGAACCAGCCTTGCATACCTGGAATAAGTCCCAACTGGTCATGGTGTATAATTCCTTTGATAGGTTGCTGAATTTGATTTGCTAATATTTTGTTGAGGATTTTTGTGTTGAAATTCATGAGAGATATTGGTCTTTGGTTTTCCTTTTGCGTGCTATCTTTGTCTGGTTTTGGTATCAGGCTAATACTAGCCTCATAAAATGAGTTGAGAAGTATACACTCTGCTTCTATTTTCTGGAAAAGATTGTATAAAATTGGCATTAATTCTTCATAAATGTATGGAAGACTTTTCCAATAATCCATCTAGGCCTGGAGGGTTCTTTTAAATTTCAAATTCATTTTTTAAAATTGTTATAGGACTATTCAGGATGTGTATTTCATACTGGTTGAGTTTTGGTAGTTTGTGGGTTTTGAGGAATTGGTCCATTTGTTCTATGTTGTCAAGTTTATGAGTGTAAATTGTAGTATTCCCTTTAAATGGCTGCAGGGTCTGTAATGATATCTCTGTTTCATTCTGGATGTTAGTGATTTGTGTCTTCTCTATTTTACCTTCAACAATCTTGCCAGAGGTTTATTTTTTTCAAGGAAACAGAGTTTTGTTTCATTGTTTTTCTGTATTGTTTTCCTGTTGTCAGTTTTGTTGACTTTTGCCCTTATCTTTGTTTCCTTCACTCTGCTGGCTCTGGGTTATTTTGCTCCTCTTTTTTTATGTTTCTTGGCACAGTTATTTAGATTGTCAGTTTGAGACTTTGCCTCTTTTGTTTCCTTTCTTCCTTTCTTTCTCTTTCTTTCTTTTGGCTTTCTTTCCTTCTTTCTTTTGACTTTCTTTTCTAATGTAAGCATTTAGTGCTGTACATTTGTGAGCTTCAGGTGTTCTCATTTGCAAATGAAAGATTAACTGAGGCACGTGTATAGAAAACACAGAGGAAACTGGTCAAGGAAGGACCAGCTCTGTCTCTTCTCAGCCTGGTTCTTGGCTTGGTTATTTCAGCTCCGAGATTCCTCATCGGAAAGTAGAGATCATATACCCATTGTAATGGACTTCTGGGAAGACGGAGGCTTCTTGTCTCAGAGCATGGTTCCCGCACCGAGCAGATCTTCAGCAAACTTTTCTAACAGTTTGATTCTGTGATTAACTTAAAAATAACGTTTATTTTCCATTATGAAATAATTACATTCTCATTGGAGAAAGTTTGGAAAATATCAAAGACTGCAAAAAAACAATGTATTTAAAAACTTTGCCCCTTCCACCACTCCTTGACCACTGCTCACCTCAGGGACACCTTCCAGGCATTTCTGATATGACCTTTTTTAAAAATAAAATGCATGTGTATTTTGAACACTTTCTCTTTCACTTAGCGATATCTCAAGCCTATCTTTGTGTTATTAAATATTTTTCTGAAATACAGTTTTAACACATGTAGATATATACCATAAGTCCCCAGTTAGTGTATATTTAAGTGTTTCTAATTTTTGCCATTGTAAGTTGAATTTTGTGAACAAATTCATGCATGAATCTTTGGGCCTGTCTCTGATTGTTTCTTTAAGATAAATTCCTAGAAAGGGAACTTTGGTGTCAAAGGCTATGGTTGTTTCTAAGATCGCCCTCTAGAAAATTTATTCCCAAATCCACTCCCACACAGTATACCCTACCTTCTCCTATGTGGAAGGTTTGATTATTTTAAAAAGACTACATTTGCCTTTAGTTTGGGTGAAATCTTATACCTTGTTGTTTTAATTTGCATTCCTCGTAGTAAATCATGGGTAACTCTCAATGCTTAATTCACAGGTGTAAAGAAAGATCTCATCTTTGTCTTTCTTAAAATCAACTTGCTTTTACTCCAAGCTTGGAACTTGCCTGTGGGGCAATAGCCTCAGTGACCCTTCTGCGCTGCTTACCACTGAGACCCCCAAGGTCCTAGTATGCACGAACCCTTCAGTTTTGCAGCCTTTGCTGCTCCTTCCCCACCTTGGCCATAGGACCCCCCCTTACCTTCAGGCAGGAGCAGGGCTCTGGATCCTTCTGCTGATGCAGCACCCACCCCTTCCTGGCTCTGCAAAGCCCCTGGCCCCTTTCTGCTTCTCAAATGCTCTCTCTGCCTACTCCTCCCAGGACACCCAGCATCATTAGGCTCTTAAGGTAGTGGCTACCCACTGGGGTCTTCCCAGTTCCTGAGAAGGCAGAACAGAAAACAGCATACAATTTAGCAGCTCCCAAAAAAATCACCTTGCTATGCGAGCCAGCCTCCGCGGATTGCCAGCCTGCCTGCCTCCTCAATAATGTGACCACTTTTGTTCCCAGGTCCTGTTCACCACCTCCTTATTGAATTATAAGAGATCTTTATACAATAAGACAACAATCCTTTGGTCATCGTTCAAGTGACGACATTTCCCCCGAGGGCGGTGTTATTTGCCTTTGAACTCTGCCGGGAGCTTTGTGTGTTCATTTTGTTTTCCTTTTAAATTCTGATGTGAGTTGAAGCCTTCATTTTTTTTTAACGGTTTTCGCTGTGTTTTTAATGATTGGAAAGGCCTTCCCCATGCTCACCATTCGCTTTTTATGATTTCTTTGTTAATTTTGGAACTTAAGTTGTTCTGGGATGCATTTCAGGGTATTGTAGGGTGGGGTGCTCCCATTTTCTCGCTGGGTATTGGGTGCACCAGTGCCTGCTGTGAAACACCTTCCGTCCACGCTTGGCATTTGCCGGGCTGAGTGCAAGGCCCTGGGTCTCCTGAGGGCAAGGAGGGCAGTGGTGCAGAAGCCGAGAACCCCACAGGCCCCCGTGGTGGCATCGCCTTGCAGTGGCTGGGGCCCAGCGCTCACAGACACCCTGAGCTGTGAGGAGCCCCTCACTCCTTCCTTCTTGTGAATCAGAGGTATGAGGGGCTCCTCCACTTCCTCCTGATGTCTGGAGACACGTGGCTGACTCCCTCCTCTGCTGGGTGCATAAGGCCCTCTGAAATGGTTTCCCTTTCTCCCAGGCCTGGCCAGTGTTCCCAGTGCTCAACAGAATTTATTCCAAACAAAGAGAACTTGTGACCTAGGGTGTAACAGAAGCTGTTGGGTGATGGCCCTATAGCGACCGGGGCCGGCACTCCTGGGATCAGGCCCCTCAGCTCCTGGTCGTGTCAGGGGCTGGGGTCTCCTAAGATAGGGAGCCTGTCACCCCTCTTGTTCTCTGTTCTCTGTTTCCCACTTGCGTCTTCACCAAAATTGTGTTGGGCGGGGCGGGTTGAGAGAATGAGCGGGGAGCAGATGCAGAACAGAGACCCGGAGCAGAAGCTGCAGTCTTTGAATGGCTGCAGAGGCCAGCGCTGTCTTCCCAGGGCCCGTGCTGGGGAGCGGATGTGATCCTTCTTAAGATGTCATCTGAGGGTCCTAAAGTAAATTAGGAGGCACTTTCAGTCACTGTAATTAAAGGGGAGACAATTACCCAGACAAGGAGCCCTTAACCCCGCGGAGTTAGAGTCAATGGCACGCCCGCGGGTCCGCCTTTGTTGTCACCTCCCCCGCCTCGGTCACTGCTGGGACTGAGCTTCCCTCCTGCCCCTGGCAGCCCCTGCCCAGGGCGCTCCTTACGGGGGGCCCAGCCCCTCAGCTGAAGCTGGGGGAGGTGGTGTGTGGAGCGGCCACTTGCTGACCCCAAAGCACCAGCTTGGGGCTCAGATGCAAAGAGGGGGCATCTATCTTGCATCTGGCATCTGAACAAGACGAAGAGATCCATCAAGTGCAATTAGGTGAACAGCTCCTTCCTGCTCTGCTTAGCTGACTAATTCAATAGGAGCCAAACCAGAGGCCTGGGCCGGGAGAGGCACTCCCAAATCGAATGAAGGCCTCACTTCTGCAGCCCGGCCCGCCAGCATTAACATGTCAGCTTCCGCTCAGGAGTCAGGCCGGGGCCATCCCCGCCTCAAGAGGTACCAGGGTCCCTGCTGCCACTACCCTGGCCTCCTCCCCACAGGCAGGGGCTCAGGAAGGAAGGGGACTTGTAATGCCATCCGCAGGGCACAGGAAGCACCGCAGTCCCCACGCAGGCCTGTTCACAGCTGACGTCCTTCTGTGATAGCGTTCCTTTCTCCGCAGGGTGCCGCGCTCTGAGTGTCGCTCAGGCCGGTTAGGCCCTGTGGCTTCCCTTATGGGGCTCGAGCCCAAGGCTGTGTGCTCGAGCCCAAATGCCCTCTGTGTCCCTCAACACCCAGCCTGGATGGGTTCCTTCACTGAGCTCAAATCTTAGACCCAGAGACCTGGCATCTCGGGACTCGAGGAGATTAGAGAGACCATCAAGTTCAACTCCTACCTACCTCACCTGGGATGCCGTTAAGAGCAAGGTCTCACCAAGGGGTGACCAGGAGTGTTAAGTCCAGCTGAGGTTCAGGAGACATGGAGACGTGAGACATGTATGACTTGTTAAGGATGAGGCATTGTGATGTTTGTTAACTTCTTAATGTGTGTTTTATCAATCATTAGAATTAGGCTGTTTTCCTGTGACTCATTCAATCCCACTGAACTTCTGAGGCGCTTCCTGCAGAGAAAGGTGTGGCATAACCCCTCCTAGGGGGCAGCCTGTTGCAAGGATGAGCCATCCTTCCCACTCACAGTGGGGTCGAGGTCCAGCACCCTCAGGGTACCACTAGCACCTCTGGGGCCGGTGCTCGCTGCTTGAGCTCACTCACTCCGTCTCTGGACCAGCCTGACTGCCTGGAAGCTCTTGAAATGATTTATTATTCATAGACTTTTTAGGATAAATAGGTCCGTACCTTTGGCACCCTCAGTTGAGATAATGGATTTTTTATTGTTTTCTTTTGCTTTGTCTGTGTGCCTTTGTTGTTGTTTCGATTTGGTTTGTATTAAAAGTAATACCTGCACATGATCGATTTCAAACAATACTGAATTGGTGAAATATGTAAAATTACAAGTCCACCTCCCAACAGTCTCTCTCTTCCACAGTAACTGCTATTAACCACTTGTTGTGTATACTTTCAGAAAAAAACGTTTATGCATACTCAGCGTCCATACAATGAACATCATACTATACACTCCTGTGAATCATGATGCAAAAGCAACTCCTTTTTTAAAGTTTTCTGGTAGACTGATCATGGTACCATGGCTAAGCAGTTTCCCACTGGTGGACTTTGAAGCTGTTTCCAGCCGTTGGCCCCTGCAGACAACACTCCAGGACATTTTACAGGAAATTTTACTTGGTGAATTTTGCAAGTATATGTTCTTAGGATCATTTCCTGGTAGTACAACACCCCCCTCCCCCGCTGCCAAAACCCATCTGGGCCAAAGCATACGTGGAAATAAGTTGTTGGGTTTTTTAAAAATATTTATTTTATTTATTTATTTTGGCTGTGCTGGGTCTTAGTTGTGGCACGTGGGACCTTGAGCTGCAGCATGTGGACTTTATAGTTGCCGCCTGCGGGCTTCTCAGTTGCAGCATATGGGATCTAGTTCCCCAACCAGGGATCAAACCCGGGCCCCCTGCATTGGGAGTGCAGAGTCTTACCCACTGAACCACCAGGGAAGTCAGGAATCTTGCCAGATTTCTTTTGAAAAAGACCACATCAATTTACCCATCTTTCAACGATGCAGATGATCAGGGCTTTTGAATGAAAAGAGAATCTCATTCTACTTTGCATTTATTTAGTTATGCATGATGTTGAGTGCTTTTTAATATTTTTGCCCATGGTTCTATAGGTTGTCTTTTTCCAGTTGGTGTGTGTGTGCTCTTGGTCGACTTAGGAGATTGGACTGTCCCACGTGTTGCAAATATTTTCCCCCATTTGTTTGTTAACTTTATCGTACCAAAGTTTAAAATTATTTTAATTTAAACGAATGTATCAATCATTTTAAAATCAACTTTGTTTGGCATTGCTTAGAAAGGCCTTTATTATTTTTTTAAAAATCACGTTTACTTCTAGTAATTTTATGGTTTTATGTTTTATATTTAAATTTCTTTTATATCTGGTATCGAGTTGGAGTAAAATAACTTTATTCTATCAAAAATATAGCTTTATTTTTCCCAAATAGCTAATCTGTTGTCACAGCATTATTTATTGAATGGTCCATTGTTGCCCCCATTGCTACAATGCCACCCTATCTCCTACTAAATTTCCATACATTTTGACTTAATTTTGGACCCTGTTCTGTAAATTTCTTATACAAGATCAATCTATCCTAATTGCTGCAGCTGTAGAAAGGACTTTTCTGTTCTAGTACAAGCCTTTTTGTGTCTTTCAATAGCAGGTCAAAGTTTTCGTTATGTAGGTCCTATACATCTATGGTTCAGATTATTTCTAAATATTTTTCTTTAATGAATTGCTTTTGTGTATGGAATATTTTATTCCATTATATCTTTTTTTGCCATTTATGTATTGGATAGCCCCTGATATGTGTATATTATTTTTGTTAGTTGCAACTGTACAGAATTCTACTTTTAGCTGATTCTTCTGGGTTTATTGGGCAACCAGTCATATCTGCATTAATGATCATTCTGCCCCCTCCCTTCTCCTATGTCCCATTTCTCCCTCTTGATTGGCTGTGTCCTGGCCTCACCCCATTCAGTGGTCGTAAATCTATGATTCTGTTGCCTTTTGGGTTGGTGCATGTTTGCTGTATCCCCATCTATTCCCATCTTCTCAGAGTGATGGCTGTTGAATTGTATTCAATGCCTTTGTAGCATTTATTAAAGCTTATGTTTTCTAGTCTTCAGGGGTTAATTTCTATCATTTATATATTTTTAGAAAATCGTTCTTTTTATCTAGGTGTTCAAATTTATTTGCATAGCAATTTGCGAAGCAGGCTCTTTTAAACTTCTCTCGTCGTGCCTTGTTTCATTTTATTTTATTAACTCTTTATCACGGAGAATCCCAAACATACATAAAAGTAGACAGAATTTTATAATGCACCCCTATGTACCATCATCTAGTACGTCGAACTACAGTCCTTCCTGCCCTCTCCACACCCCAACTAATTCCCGTTTTTGTTATTTTGAAGTGAGTCCAAGATATCATATCATTTCATCCGTAAACATTGCGGTACATATCTTACCTCAGAAAAATAGACACTTTTAAAATATAACCACAATACTGTTACCACATCTGAAAAATTAACCATAATTTCTTATTTTCATCAGATATCCAATCAGTGTTCAAATTTCCAGTTGTTCCCCAAAAGTTCTTTTTACAGTTTATTTGAACCAGATCCAAGAAAGGTCCACTCTTTTAATCTATCACTGCTGTCCCACCCCATCCTTTATTCTCTGTAATATTCGTTGAAGAAATGTTTGCCTGTAGAGCCCATCCCCCTGCCCGCATCTGCATTTGGCTGGTTGCACGCCCATGGTGGTGCATGACATCTTACCCTGACCTGGGTATTTTCTGCAGATTGGCTGTTGGATCCACGGGCCACAGGACTTTTACGCCTATCACAGTGTGTGCTTCTAATTCATGGGGCTGGTGAACTTTTCCTTGAAGGGACAGGCAGTAAATATTTTCAGCTTTGTGGGCCATGGGGTCTCTGTTACAACTACTCAAGCAAAAGCAGCCACAGACAATGTACAAACAAATGAGACTTTAGTTATACAGACTGGTAACCCCCCGGACAAGGCCCATGGGTTGCAGTTTGCTAGCCCTTGACCATGGAGCACAACAGCAGGAAAAGCCCCCTTGACTCTGCCCGAAGTGGGCCCATGCCTACTGGGAATGACGTCCAGTAGGAGGACACGAGGGCAGCATAGAGGGCAAGTGGAATCCTTACCGTGCTTCCCATTTCTTACATGAATCTGATGTCTGCCTGCTAGAAGGATCCCCAGGAAAAAAAGACTTCTTTCTCTGAATACATTCCAAGGGCAAAGCTAATGGCCTGGGCAAGGGGCTCTCTCTTGAGCAAGCTGGCGATGGTGACGGGAACAAGAGACGGATTCCCTGGCCTTGTCACCTGCCTCCAGCTGCCACACAATCACTACTACAGCCCTGGCCTTCCCAGGGCCATCCTGCCAGCCCCAGGTGCCCAGGCCAAGGCAGCGTACCCCAGGGATGCTTGGGGTGCTGCCTCTTTGGGGCAGTGGTAAGCAGCTCCTCTGCTGGCTTAGTGGGACCTCTCCAGGTATCCTTCTCAGTATGGGGTCCTGCTTTCCTACCACCTGTCTTTTAGGCTCCGCCCCCTCCACCAGCTGACAGGCCGCCCAGAGAGCCCACCTCTCCTTCCTCTGCAACCTGGACCCCTACAGTCAGCATGGATGGTGGGGAGGTCTAGCTGCTCCGAGAGGCCCAAGGAGAGTCCCAGAGAGGCCACGGTGACGCTTCCAGTGAGTTGACCTCGGCAGGCCCCAGGGTGTTCCTGGGGTGGACCTGTCCAGGTGCAGAGGTTGACGAGGACCAGCAAGGTCCAGGTGGACACATGGTGGGCAGGCATCCACAGGGAAGCCAGGTCCAGAGGTGCTGGATGGGAAAGGCCAACCCATGTACTCGTCCACGCCCTGTACCCCTGCATCCTCTGGGGTCCCAAGGTGAGCGAGGCAGAGCTGGCTTCTAGGGAGCCCTGGCCCCTCTTTGCTGGCACACAGGGCTGTGGAGTGGACAAAGGGGAGCAACTCGGAGGCCAGGGGGACCCCAGGAGCCCCACTCACCTGGGGCTGGCAAATGTCCTCCAGACGTCCCATCTCAGACAGCTCGGTGCGCAGGTAGAGGCTTTGAGCTTCACTTGTGAAGGCCTGGGAATCCTGAACCCTGTTCTCGGAGGACATGGACCGTATCGCAGTCAGGTGCCATATACACATCCACACATACACACACACTACATCCACACACCACACACACTGCATACACATATGTATATACACACCATATGCATACACATAACACACATCACACATACACACATATACACCCGCTAAATACTTATGGCACATACACACATTTATACATACTACATACACCGTACACTTATACATATATCACATGTGCCATACACACCACACATGCCACATACAGACATGTACACACCACACACATATACACATGCCACACGCATATACATGTACCACACATGCCGCACACACACACATACACCACATACACCACACCTACCACATATACACAGAAATTACACACACACACCACACACATGTATACACACACCCCATACATACATATACACACACTACATGCACACAGCACACACAGCACATACACACATCTATGTACATACCACATACATACACATACCACACACACACATACACACCACACACACACCCAAAAAAATACACACACACACACACACACACACAGACACACACACACCCCATGCATATACCTACCACATACCACACATACATGCACACCCCGAGAGGGAAGTGAGGACATCCCAGCACCACGGTCCCTCATGAGAATAGGCCAGGCTGAGCAACGGGAGTCCTGGGGTTAGAGTTCCTGAGGTGATGCCTCACATCTCAGACCTGAGTCTTTTTTTAAAAATTTTATTGAAGTATAGTTGATTTACAATTGTTGTGTTAATTTCTGCTGTACAGCAAAGTGACTCAGTTTTATATATACATATATATATATATATATATATATATATATATATTCTTTTTCGTTCTCTTTTCCATTATGGTTTATCACAGGATATTGAATATAGTTCCCTGTGCTATATAGTAGGACCTTGTGGTTTATCCATCCCACATATAATAGTTTACATCTGCTAACCCCAAACTCCCAATCCTTCCCTTCCCCACCCACCCTCCCCCTTGGCAACCACCAGTCTGTTCTCTATATCCATGATTCTGTTTCTGTTTCAGAGATAGGTTCACTCGTGTCATATTTTAGATTCCACATATAAGTGGTATCATAGATATTTGTCTTTCTCTTTCTGACTTAACTTTGCTTAGTATGATAATCTCTAGGTTCATCCATGTTGCTGCAAATGGCATTATTTCATTCTTTTTTATGGCTGAGTAATATTCCATTTTCTATATATAGCACATCTTCTTTATTCATTCCTCTGTTGATGGACATTTAGGTTGCTTCCACGTCCTGGCTATTGTAAATAGTACTGCTATGAACATAGGGGTGTGTGTATCTTTTCGAATTATAGTTTTGTCTGGATGCATGCCCAGGAGTGGGATTGCTGGACCGTATGGTAACTGCATTTTTAGTTTATTAAGGAACATCCATGCTGTTCTCCATAGTGGCTGCACCAATTTACATTCCCACCAACAGTGTAGGAGGATTCCCTTTTCTCCACACTCTCTCCAGTCTATTTGTAGACTTTTTAATGATGACCATTCTGACCAGTGTGAGGTGGTACCTCACTGTAGTTTTGATTTGCATTTCTCTAATAATTAGTGATGATGAGCATCTTTTCATGTGACTATTGGCCATCCGTATATCTTCTTTGGAGAAATGTCTATATAGGTCTCCTGCCCATTTTTTGATTCGGTTGTTTGTTTTTGATTATTGAGTCATATGAGCTGTTTGTATATTTTGGAAATTAAGCCCTGTCGGTTGGTTGCATCATTTGCAAATATTTTCTCCCAGTCCATAGGTTGCCTTTTCATTTTGTTTATGATTTCCTTTGCTGTGCAAAAGCTTATAAGTTAGATTGATCCCATTTGTTATTTTTGCTTTTATTTCTAAGAAATAAAACTGACCTAAGAAAACATTCCTATGATTTATGTCAGAGAATGTTTTGCCTATGTTCTCCTCTAGGAGTTTTATGGTGTCATGTCTTATATTTAAGTCTTTAAGCCACTTTGAGTTTATTTCTGTATATGGTGTGAGGGAGTCTTCTAAATTCACTGATTTATATGCAGCTGTCCAACTTTCCCAACACCACTTGCTGAAGGGACTGTCTTTTCCCCATTGTATATTCTTGCCTCCTTTGCCGAAGATTAATTGACCATAGGTGTGTGGGTTTATTTCTGGGCTCTCCATTCTGTTCCATTGATCCATGTGTCAGACCTGAGTCTTTTACCTCTCCAAATCTCAGTTCCTTCACCTGTGAACTGGAGAGTGTCTGTCTTTGCCCCAAAGCCGTCATAGGGTGAGTAGAGTGGAAGTGTGCATGGTGACACTTCCTACCACGCATAACCACCCCCCTTCCAGGATGGACCAGGGAACGAGAGGCCCCCATCCTGGGTGAGCCTGTGCCACTCAGCCTTCAACATAGGAGGGAAGAGCTTCTCCAGAGAGGGGGACTGGCCCCAAGGCAAGGCCCAGCATGGTGTGAGCCTCTTCCCTTTTGTCAGAGGCCTGGATTCAAGTGGCCTTGACCCCACTGTCACTGCTGGGCCCAACGGCAACCTGTGTAGGGAGAGTTCCAGACTCGGGGGTCAGAGCCCATCATACGGCAATTTTGCCGTGTTTCTGCAGGTCCAGGGTTGGGGCTCAGCTCCAAGTGTGCCCAAAGGGAGGAGGTGGCCCTGTGCGGCTCAGGCCTGGGGTCCCCTCCAGGGACAGCTGGGTGGGCAGTCAGGGGACCCAGACCACAGGCTGCCACACCGGGGTCTGCTCTGCTGAGATCTGGATGGCGAGGTGGGTGCCCAGTGCCCCCAGCAGCTCACGCCCTTCTCTCTGGCAGGGCCCGCAGTTCTGGGTGGGCCTTTCGGGGGCTCCTGTGTCCCACGTGAGCCCTGGTGGGTCACTCTCTCACCTGGGGTGCGCTGTGCCAGGTGCTGGGTGCAGCCCTCTTCAGCCAACCCTCCTGAAAACCTACCGAAGCAATAAACGGGAGACAGAGGCTCAGGGAGGTCTCTTGGGGTGATCGTAAACTGGGGTTTCCTCACCCTCACCTTGAGGAAGGGAGGGGTCAGGGGCATCTTTCTGGCTTACCAGGAAACCAGGAAGCCTGCGCTTGGTGGTCTGTATCCCTGCCAGGAAACGCAGCACCTCTGACTTTCTGTGCTGCCTGGAGGCCAGACTTTCCTCCTGGCCAAGGGGAAGCCCAGGGAGGCCGACGAGCTGCAAATGTGCCTGTGAATCAGGGTGAATGCTGACCCTGGAGAGGTGTGAGGGCCCGGGGCTCGGCATCCTCGGGTCTCAGGCTGGATGCGACTGGGGAGGGCTGGGCCAGGTTGCATGGGCCCTGCAGCAGACCACACACAGGCTGAGGAGCTGGTCGGGCGGTTCAGCGCCCGGATCTGGAACTCTCATTCCTTTATCAGAAGATTGCCACGTTCCCTATTAGGAAGGACTGGACATTATCAAATTTAGTTCTATTGACTTCTTTTCAGAACATATTTAATTTGTGCCAAATGAAAAATATCCTTGAACAGGGTGCTGTGTCATGTGGAGCTGCTCTTGGGCCCTCCCAGGTGCTTTGCAGGGAAAGGAGCCGCAGCCCCAGGGAGCCCACCTTTCACCTCCTTGGCCACAAGGAGCCCCACCCTGGCAAGGGAGGAGGGGACAGCCTAGGTGGGCGTGTCCAGAGCCTAGAGGAACTGGGCTTTGCTGGCTCCAGGACACACCAAGGAAGCTTCATCGAGGTGTGACCCAAGCAGGCTGGGGCTTGGTCTTTAGAGCAGCATGGGAAGCATATGACCCAGGGTGGGAAATGAGTGATGCCCACGGTGTGCTGGGGTTGCCCGGACCAAGCCTGACCCAGGTCAGTGCAGTCACATCGGTTTGGCGAAAGGACCGAAGCTAGTGAGAGGGAATGGCCCCGTGGCTGGTGTTGGCTGCCCCCCGCACAGTGTCCCCAGTCTCCCTCGGACCTCATCGCCACTGTCAGTGGTCCCCAGTCATCAGATCCTGGCCTGGCAGAGAGCATCCCAGTCACTCTGGCTTGATAAAGGCGACATCAAATGAGAAAGGACAGGACCATGTCACAGGGCTGTGCCCACAGTGCCTAGCAGCCGGGAAAGGCCCCCTGGTGAAGGGATGCTTACAGGCATGAAGGGTGGAGTGGGGGTGAGGGAGGAGGGCTCCAGGCAGGGAAGAGCAGGGATGGGACTCCAAGGCCAAAGGCCCCTGCTGCCTAGGGCAGGACTGACAGGCCCGGCACGGCGGGAGGGGACGTGAGAAGAGAGCAGACAAGCAGGGCCACCTGGCTTCGGCTGGAAGAAGAATGCCACCCAGGAACGGTGGCCAGAGGCACGTGCCCTTGGAGGGAGAGCTTTATGTCTGGTGGGGCTGGCCCACATGGCACTTTTGTACCCCACGTTTTATTCTGAAAAGTATCAAACACAGATGTTGGAAGAGTTGAAAGAGTAGCACAAGCCCACCTGGACTGAGCAGCTGTGAATACTGTTAATGTTTACCATGTTGGCTTTTTCTCTCCTATCTCTCTCCCTCCCTCTCTCTCCTTGCACACACACACATACACACCTGTACACACAGATGCACAGATAATTTTACTAAATGATTTGAAATTAAGTTGCAAATATCATGACACGTCATGCCTAGATATTGATATTTCAGCCTGCATCACACAAAAGTGAGGATATTTTCTTATATTCCATTATGATACCTTAGAAAATTAAGAATGACTCCAAAATATCATGCAATCTCCACTCGATGCTCAGATTTCCCAAACTGATCTAAGAATCTGTTTTATGTCCTTTTTAAGAAGTCCAAATCAATCTGGGACCATGCTGCCATTTGGTTTTGCCCCTGTGGTCTTTCTAGTTGAGAAGAGCCCTTTTTATGATGTTGTCTTTCCAAAGAATCCAGGGCCCATTGTCTCATGGAAGACCCACGTCCAGGATCTGCCTGTTTCCTCATGGTGTTATTAAACTTGTTCCTCTGTCCCCTATATTGCCTGTAAACTAGAAGTTAGGCCTGGTAGCTTGATTAGATACTTCTTAGCCCATTTGAGGGAGACTGTCCTGCAGGCAGGGCTTCCTTGGTGTGGATGAGGGGTCCCCAGTGAGGTCACCCACCGCCGGTCCCATTGCACGGTGAGGTGCTGACTGCCAGGCCTCCTCATTGTAAGGGCTCAGTTTCCTTGAAGGGACATTTTCTGTCCCATCTCTTGGATCGACAGAGCTGGGGCCCCGTAGGAGCTTCCAGCTTGGGACGCCAGCCTGCCTGCCTGGACCAGAGAGTCAGGGCCTCCACTTACAACTGCCCAAGATACCCCGCCAAGGGACAAGTAGAGGCTGAAATCCAGCCAGGTGCCGCTCTCCAAGTGGGCACCTGGCTGAAGACTGGCTTGATCTAGGTAGGGTCGAGTCAGGAGGGAATGTCCTGTCTACTGTGGGCCATACCACTGGCTCTGACACCCTGGGGTCAGGAGAGTGGTGTCCCGAGTCCCCACCCCCACTTGCCAGGTCTCTTACACCATCCAGTGGACCCACTACCACCCTGAGTCCATGCTCAAAAGGTAGATGCCTTCCTCTGGGGTAGAGTGGAGGGGCAGGCAGCAGGGAGTCAGCATTTATTACTGCTCCAAATCACCCCCTAATTTCCTGGAGGCTCCTGCACGGATGCACGCAGAGCTGGGCCGGGTGAACAGAGGGTGGGCTGGGTGGGAGCAGCAGGGGAAATCGAGGAAACAGGCCCTAGGCTGGGACACCCAGAGAAAAGGAGAGGTGGGTGGAGTCGGCAGTTTGCGTGGGGTCTTCCCTTTCTTGTTTCTACGCCCTCCCCAACCCGTGTAAGAGCGGGAGTTGGCCACCAAGACCATGACTCTCTGTCTCTCTGTCTCTGTCCTTGACACACACAAACTCACACAAACAATACACCCATGTTCGTGGGGACTTTCATCACTGGGAAGGCGGGTGTTTCTTGGCAGGGGTCGGGGGCACAGAGCAGGTGGCGAGAGGGGAGAGGGTCTCCCTGAGGCCCTGGAGAGAGGGGGCTACAGGCAGCAGCTGGTGAACTGGGAGCAAATGAGGCCCTGCAGCTTCGGGTCGGGGCTGCTGGGGCCCCAGAAATGACTGCGGAGCCCTGTGGAGAGGCTAAGAGCACGTCATCGAAGGCGTTGGTGCCTCAAGACAGCCCATTCTGAGGGTCTTTGCTGTTCAGAATTGCCCCTCCAGGACGGCTCTAGTCCCGCTTTACAGAAGAGCCCGAGCTTCAGGGGAAGGAGCCTCCTCGTGGCTCTGTCTCCATGCTCTGCCGTCTCTGAGTTCCAAAGCCCATGGCCTTCCCCTCGGCCTCCCTCAGGCCTTTCCAGAAGCCTTGCCCAAGGCCAGGACGCTGGGGCTCAGCCCGCACTCCTGAACAAGCGAAAGAGAAAGCTGAACACTGAGGGCCCAGTCCCCCATCCTCTCTGGGCTCTGAGTGCCTGGGGGTGAGGCGGACACCCCGGGAGGAGGGGGCTAGGCCCTGGCACACCTGCGACGGTGGACAGCCTGCAATGGCCGCTGGACACCCCCCCCACCACCATGGTGACACCAGGCCTGAGAGGCTGTGTGGGACGGCGGGGGGAGGCTGCTTCTCCAGCAGCGGTGCCGGCCTTCCTCCAAGCTGCCCTGGGCCGACCCTGAGCGATTTGAAAGGACCCCTGAGATTTCCCGCCAGCATGTGCCCTGGAGCTGAGCACAGCCCAGAGTAATCAAACAGGCCGTCAGTCTCAGGAGCCTGGAACCTCCCCTGCAGGCAACCCGACCCTGCAGAGCCCCAGACAACCCCATGTCTCCTCCCTGAGGCTCTGCACCTCCCAGAACCTCCAACACCAGCTCAGAGCCACTCTGGAGGGGACAGGCGTGGGGCAAACAGGGAGAGGGACGGTCCTGGGGGCAGAGGGCAGAGGGAGGCAAAGGTAGGGAAGTGCCCTGACCTGCAGTGGGAGTCAAAGGTGTTTCCCACCCACCCTGGGCCCAGTGAGCCACCCGCACGATCTACTTCCCCACGCCAGTAACCCCCGGAGGGAACTGGAAGCATCAGGGCCAGCGAGAGACAGACCGGCAGCCCTCATCCCTCTGAAGTTCAGAGAAGAGACCACAGAGTCAGGAGCAGGATTTAAAGCCAGGACGCCCCTGCCCCCGACCCAGTGCCAGTGGGCATGGGCTGATCCATCCCTGGGGACACGCACAGGGCCACCATTGACACATCAGTGCCCGCAGTCCCAGCGTGAGCAGAGCAGAGGTGCTGACCAGATGTGAGCTGGTAACTGCCCAAGAGGGAGCTCAGGCGTGCGGGACACAGGGTTCCTGGGCAGAGGTACACTCCGCGGCCCAAATATCCCGTCTTCCAGAAGGACAAGGAACACGACACCTCCAATGAGTATAAGAAGACCGTTTTACCAGGCTGTGCGTTATGGATGGGGTCGCAGATTGGACCTACTGATAAACACTCGCCTTGGGGACACATCATGGGCAGATGAGAAATTCCCGATGGCTTGATGGTCAGGGTCCCTGTGCCCCCGTATATCAAGGGGAGGGAGATGGATTCCCCCACCAACCACTCGCCCACCCAAGGCCTGTGTGTCAACAGCCGACAGTGTATCAGCCCCTGCTGAGGGCGATTGATGGGGTCTGTGACTCTGACTGCAGCCGCTTCCTGAGAACAGGGAGCATTTCAGGCGGGCTCTGGGGTTAATGCAGCCCTCCTTATCTGCAACTCCACTGGGAGAGGACGCTTTTCTGTGATTCAGCTGCCAGCTCTCCCTCCTGCTGGCAGATAAGACTGATAGAGGGAGGCTGTGCCCCTGAGAAGCAGAGCTTGTGGGGGTAGCTCTGAAGGGGACAGAGGCTGGGCCCCGGGCAAGGGCTGCCTCGCTGTCTGGAGGGAGGGCCAGGGGCAGGCTGGGGCCAGCGTGTGAGGGTGGAGGCTGGGAGGCAGGGTGCCCCGTTCAAACCTGCACTCCATCTTCCTGCACTGGGCTCCTGGACAGGTTATTTATCTTCTCTGAGCCTTAGTTCTCTCATCCATGAAGTGAGGGTGGTGATGCTGATAGTATCTCATGGGGATGGGTAAGGAGGAAAGTATTGGGTAAGGCGGAAAGTATTTGGCAAGGAGCTAGCAGCAGGGTGACGTTTTGTGGAAGCGCTTGTTATTAGGAGGCCTGAGGAAAGACCAGGGCATTTGGCTCTGTTCCTGAGAAGACCCCAAGAGGGCAGACAGTGGAGCTTGGGGGTAGCGCCTCCCTGATTCAGATCCTTTGGTGGGAACTTCTGCTTCCTGCAGACCCCTGGAATCAGAGCGCCTAGATGGAC
The DNA here is from genome assembly GCF_028021215.1 of Eschrichtius robustus. NCBI lineage: Eukaryota > Metazoa > Chordata > Mammalia > Artiodactyla > Eschrichtiidae > Eschrichtius > Eschrichtius robustus. Next base: position 5,861,022 of record NC_090830.1, on the reverse strand, counting down.
ACTAGACGGGGCTGAAGGCCACAGCAGGACATCACCCTGTCCTCTGAGCCCTCTATCTTGTGGGGAAGCACGCTCCCCACTGGGGCTCTTCTTCACATTTGGGGAGGTGGGAGTGCAAACTCCAGGTTCCACTTCCCTCTGTTTTTAATTTTAAAACTTTAGAACAAGTTGAGTGAATAAAGAGCTGGGCAAGTGCTCACTTACATTAAACTTCTTACATGCTACTTCATGTTGATTCTCATACGTTACCTAGAGTTTTATGGTTGACCAAGAGCTTGATCATCCTCAACTCCCCTTTGCTTGCTTACCCTGGGAAGAAGACAAGGCAGAGACAGGCAAAATTACTTGCCACTGTTTTACAGAACACAGGCTGTCCAAACCACAAGGCCTTAGAGAGTACCTAGGTGCCCTGAGAACTAGAGGAGAAAACTCCACCAGGGCCAGAGATCAGACCTGGAGGGACAGGGGAGGTGGGGGGCACCCAGGTGCCTGGGTTCTTAAAACAGGGTTTCTTCCTTCCTCATCAATTTCATTAGTATTTTAAAAAACAGAAATAGCGTTCAGCCTTATTTGTGCTTGTTTCTTCTTAATTTTTTTAAATTAATCTCTGCCTTGTAGCACTGCTTTACTTGCTTTTTCTGTTTTTTTAATTTAAAAACTTTAAAATCTTTCTTGCTGTTCAATTAATGTATTCAAGGCTATACATTTTCCTCTAAATACCAATTTAACCACATTCCACAAGTTTTAATATATAGTAGTTTATATATTATATCCTGCCCTACTATGCTAAATCGTTTGAAATTTCATCTTGAATTCAGTCATTTAGGAGTACATTTCTAAATTTCCAAGAACACTTTTATGTAAGTACTTCTTAGTTTTTGATTTCCAACTTATTGCACTGTGGTCAGAGTGTGGGCTGTATGATATCATTCTTTGAACGTTCATGAGACTTTCTTTCCTTTTACTTGCTAATTTTTTGTCTCCTTGAGCTATCCATTTCTGATTTTAAAGTATTTTAAAGCTTCCACTAAGGGGTGAATTTGTTAGTTTTATGCAAACCTTGCAAATTTGCAAGATTGTATTGCTAAGTGCACACAAGTTCATGGTCAGTGAGTCATATTGGTGGACATAATTGTAGTGTCTTTCTTTATCCTCATTAATGCTTTCTGCCTTGTGTTCTGTTGTGTCTGAAATTACTATTGACATGTGAACTTTCTTTGACATTTTGGTCTAGGACTTTCAGGGTATATATTTTATCCCTTTACCTTTTTCTATGATCTGATTTTAGGTGCATTCATGGGAACCAAGTTCTGCTCTGATGTAGGGACCTTAACGGGTCCTGAACCCTCAGGAATAAGGAGCCTAGAAGTGTCTGTGCTTCAGTTTGTGCTACATGCACACTCCTGCACATACACGCCTCACACACATCTACACTCTTATACAACACACACACACACACTCGAAGCAGTTTTAATTAACAGAAAATTTCCATTTAAAAATAGCTACTGGTTCCTACCTGGGCATTATAGACCCTGGAGGAGATGAAGGAGATAACTGTAATTAGCACAATTCATTATACAGAGAAGGAGCTTTGGTGTGACCCTTCTCTCTGGGGCCTTTGTTTTCCCTTCACTAAATGAGGCCCATCGGAGGGCATTTCCTGCTGAGCCGCTCCTAGCCACCCTGCTGGGGCCTGCTGGGAGGGGAAGTGCTCCCTGGGGGCTTTGGTTAGAAGGATGTTAACTGCGGGAGGAGGGGTGGGAGGGACTTTGGAGCAAGTGGCCAGTGAGGTCTGTGGCCCCCTTATCAGTCAGCCACTGGCCAGTGGGGTCTGTGGCCCCCTTATCAGTCAGTCAGACACACACTGTGGATGCATGGACACAGGGTTCTGCCTCCAGGTGTCAGACCAGGCAATTTAATTAAACAGAAATTGAGCAGCCAGCAATGTGACATCATGGTTCCTGGAAACTGAATTGTAGCCATAACCCTAGCAACTTTTTATGTCCTTTAAGTGTTCTAAAAAATTTTTTTTTAATGTGTCTCTTTTCGGTGCTCTGGGCTTTGTTTGGTTACCTTCACAGGGGCTGGCCTTCATGGGTGAGGCCCACCTGCTTGTTCGCAGCCTCTCTCTGGCCTCACTGTGGTCCCACCAGTAATTAAGCCTTTTAAGAGATGTGGGAGCTTCAATATCAGTAATTCAATCTTCCCTGTTTACTGATCTCTGCCATTAGTAGAGTTGAAAGCAAAATGTTTTAATTAAAAAGATTGGCAATAAGTTGGTGTAATGCCATAATTTGCACAGGGCCCTCTAGAAAATGACTTCGTCCTGTCTGGGTTGCTATGACAACTAATGGATGTGATCGTTCCAGTGTGAGAAGCAGCGGGGTGCAGTGGGGACAGGGAATGGGAAGAGGGCCTTCTGAGGGGGACAGAGCCACAAGGTGAAAAGGCCAGGCCTCTCCATGAGCTCCAAGGGAGGTCTTTTTACTCAGAAATTCCTTCTGGCATCTTTGCTGCCATCCCGTTTGGCTTGGAGAGCCATGCCCCTGGCTGGGTGACTCACCAGAGTCTCTAGGTACCTTGGCTAATGCTGTCACTGGCCAGTGCCATCCGGGCTGGACAGCCTAGCCCAGAGTGGAGGGTGAGACCCGAAGCAGCTCATCTTGGAACAAGCTGGGGGAGCCTCCCTGCCTCCAAGCTGGGGAAATCCACAGAAGGGCAATGGCAGTTTCGGGTAAAGGCACTGTGTGCTGACCCCTCCCACACCCCTCTCCCACACAGGGGAAGGCCACGGCCACGTAAAGGGACACTGGTACTGGTACCTGGCCTCAGTTGCTGAATGGCAGCCGGGACAGCCGGGACAGCCGGGGCGCAGACACGGGAAGACAACATACTGCAGGTCTCCCTCAGATGCTTGGAGGGCTGGACAGGAGACGCTCAGTGTCTAACTATGAGGGCAAAGCCCCTTGTGGGAGCAAAGGAGGAGAGGCCTCCTGGAAAGGGACCAGGAGGGTCTGGATCTTAATTCCTCATCTGTGAAATGGGAATAACTGTATCTCTCAGCGTCACTCTAAGGATTGACCAAGACCCCACGTTGAGTTCTACAGCTCTGCTGGTGCATGCATGGGGGTCGGGGGAGGGACCAGGGCCTCTGCCAGTCACACTCTAAGGTCCCTGTCCTCCACTCAGCTCCGGTCTGCATCGAGGGCCACAGGGAAAAGTGGGGGGCTCTGAGACAGCAGATGCAAACCGTTGGAAGTCTTGGCTTGAGCACCAGGAGAGGGGCTCACAACCTGTCCATCAGGAGCAAAGAGGGTGGGGGAAGTGAAGGGTACACAGGTGAGATAGAGAACAGAAAGGGCTGGTCCTTGATGCCTTGAGCCACAGCTGAGAGGGGAGCAGGCACTGCTCTTTTCCAGGCACCCTGAGTTCGCGCTGTGCCACATCTCCCCCTACCCTGCCGGGGCGGGGTGGGAGTGGGACGCTATTCTGACGGGTCCAGGCCAGGCAACACTCGCCAAGGGGCGGCCCTGAGCATGGTGAGGTCATGATCTTGCACAATGGGGGGATGACCCGTGGGCAGAGGCTGGGCCGTTTCTGCGTGGTAAGCTTAGGTGTGGGCCCCAACGGTGGTGGGCTTCATGTGAGGGCAAGTGGCTCTCACTCAGGTGGCCTACGGTTGTCAGGCACCCCAGCGTCCTCCACCCCGACCAGGGCCACTTCATTCGCAGACCAGCCCCAAATCAGATGCCAGGGACTGCTGTGTCCCCACCCTGTGTTGCCCACCATAGGTGCTCATGCACATTCACCTCCACTCCCTTCTGAGTCATCCCAGACTGGAGGGCAGGCCGGCAGAGGGCAGGGCTTTCTGGAGCTGGGGAGGTGGGGAGGCAAGGAGGCCGGGGTCCTCAGCTCCGGCGCCTGAAGCCTCGTCTGACCGAGCGGAGAGCCCTCCTTATCAGCAGCCAGGAGGGCGATCGATCACGCTCCGCCGCGCTGGTGTGGAAGGACAATAAAACAGATATTGACCGCGATCCTAATCTGGCACGCGTGCGCCCCACAGAATAGAGCGCGCTGAATGATGGGCCCAGATGCAAGTGGAGGCAAGCCCACTTCTGAGCAGGAACGAGATAAGAAAATGCCCTGGTTTATTCAATTTAATGGAATAGCATTCAGAGGGTCTACTCTTTGCTAAGTGCTATGGGGGTACAGAGACAAATGAGATAAAGTCCAGCTTTTTCTGTCCTGACAGGCAGGCACAGGGCCCCATCCTGGTGGGAGTCAGAGGAGGCAGGGTGACATATGCTCTGGGGCCCCCCTGGGGTCCAGACGCAAGGCAGGGGTAGGAAGGGCAGCGTGTGTGCGGGGCGGGGGAGAGCTGTGTACAGCTGTGTGAACTGGCGGATCCCAGGTGGAGCTAGGCGGGTGAGCCAGAGCTGGCTGCAGACTCCGCCTTTCTCTCCATCGCTCACATCACGTAAGTCGGGCACTTCGATTCCATCCCTGTCCCCTTGCCCTGCTATGGTCTCATTCAGCACCTCCACTCCATTGCCACCTTGTGCTGGCTACTCGGACTCGTGCCCTGGGCCCTCCTCTCCCTGGGCCCTGCCTCTCTTCAGCTGGAGACTCACCTGCCAGCTGCACGCTTTGCATCCCCTACAGCATCTGGTACCCAGGGCCCAGAACCAGACTAAGGTCCACCCCAGATCTCCCTGCCTGAATTGACCCATCCCTGCTACTCAGGTCAAAACCCCTTTGAGTTCCCTCACCACTGTTCCCTCACCCCTACATCCAATCCAAGGAAGCTCTGTTGCCAACCTCCAGAATACCTGATCACAGCCACCCTCACCTGGACGCACCTCCCTTGAACCCTTCTCTCACGTGGACTCGTCTACCCTGTCACCTCAGTGGCTACCCTGAGTCCAGTCCAGCCAGATTCTGCATACCCCCCTCCCACCCCCAACACCTGCAACACCAGGATCTTCCCAAGTGCATGTTGGTCCCGTTGCTTCTGGGCTTAACCCCATCAGCAGCTGCCAATGCAGCCAAGACAAACCCACCCACCTCGCTCCTACACAACCCTCCACCAGCTCTCGCTCACCTTCCAATTCCATCTCCTCTCCCACCTCTGCACCTGCATCAGATCCTCCAGCCACTGCTGCCCTTGTCAACCTCACCACGTCCGTCCAGCCTCCTGGGTTTTGCTTGGCTGGACCTTCTGTTTGGAACTCTTTATCTCGTATCTCTGCAGGCCAGCTCCTTCCCTCCACTCAGATGTCCCCTCGGGGGCTTTCTCTCCAGTCCAGCCAGAACCCCTCCCTGGGGCCCCCTCTACACACTCTTACCACCGCCTGAGCCGAGCTGGCTCGTGTTTTCGTTTACACACCGATGGCGGGTCTCCCCTTTCACCCTGACGTGTCAGCTGTTTGACTCTTTATCTCATTCGCCGTGATGCCCAGAGCAGGACCGTGAAGGTGCTCAGTGCCCCAGATATGCTGACTGAATGGCCTCCTGTGCTTCTGTTTCCTCATCTGTAAAACGGGGGCAATTATAGTCATGGGGATTAAATGAGGGATGCATCTAGGGCTGTAGGCCAGTGTTTGGTCTGATTACTATTAATGCCATTAATGTTGAGTCGCTTAATCTGTTTGGGGCAGTGCAGTCAGGGAGCACAGGGAGAGCAGACAGCACAGGGCCATGAGGCCACCGTAGACTTGGCTTCACTCAGAGCAGAATACACCTTAAACAGAGTCCCTCTTTTTCGTGTTTCTTGTGTCTGCCTGCCATTTCCTCCCTCACTCAGCAGTGTTCTTGGTCAGCCTGCCCCACCCCACCTCTACTGGCTGGGGCTCCGATCTCTTTGGTTTGGGGCTGGGGGAATAACACGGGTGGCACAGTTGAGGGTCCCGACGGTCCCCACGTACATATGTGCCACGCGGACCCCAGTGCCAGACTCATCTCCAAAGAACCAGGTCCCTGATTTGATTTGGCTCTGGCCTCCCAGCACCTCTCGCCCGTAGCCCGGGGCCTGTCTTTTTAGAGGATAATTGTAGGAAGTAATTCTATTTGAGGAACAATCACTCCAGCAATATGATGGTGTACTCAAAGCTAATGGATCCAGTGTCCTTGCATACTAAGGACATGTTTCCACTGAGCACAGGGTGCTCTTCGAGAGAAAGGTCTCATTATCCATCAAGGCTCTGCCCTCTGAGCTATCAGCAGGCAGGCTGAGGACAGGAGCGTCAATGGGAGGCTGGGGCTCAGAGGGGCTGTGTGCACTCAGCCCCTTCCAGGGTCCGGGGCAGCCTGGGGCAGAAGCTCAGCCTGCAGGGGCCTGGGCTGTGGGCAGGTGCTCTGCACACCTACCTCATCTAACTTCAGTCTGCCCTTGAGAGATTCCCACTGTTAGCCCGTTTTACAGGTGAGGACATTGAAGATGGGAAAATAAAGGAACATACCCAAGTCCATGCAGCTGGTGAACGGGGAAGCTGCGAACCCTCTAGAAAATTGCTCACACACCTCCCCCACCCCCCGCCGCCCCGCTCCATCTCCTTTGGCCGACTCAGTTTCCCCCTTCCTGCCTGGCTCATGATACTGGCCCCTCACTGTGCTCCCTGCATTTTCTCTCCCCTCCAATCTGTCCTGCCCACCACCAGCTTAAACCTCTAAATGCAAAATGTTCTCACTCCCTCCTTTTTTGGTGTCTTTTTAAAATTTATTTATTTTTATTGACGTATAGTTGATTTACGTGTTAAGTACTGCTGTACAGCAAAGTGATTCAGTTAAACATACATACACATTCTTTTTTCTTAATATATATTCTTTTCCATTATGGTTTATCATAGGATATTGAATATAGCTCTCTGTGCTGTACACTAGGACCTTGTTGTTTATCCATTCTACAATATTTATAAAAGCTTATATCCGCTAATCCCAACCTCCCCCTCCATCCCTCCCCCAACCCCCTCCCCCTTGGCAACCACAAGTCTGTTTTCCATGTCCGTGATTCTGTTTCTGTTTCAGAGATAGGTTCATTTGTGTCATAGTTTAGATTCCACATATAAGCGATATCATATGGTATTTGTCTTTGTCTGTCTGACTTACTTCGCTTAGTATGATCATCTCTAGTTTCATCCATGTTGCTGCAAATGGCATTATTTCGTTCTTTTTTGTGGCTGAGTAGTATTCCATTGTATATATGTACCACATCTTCTTTATCCATTCCTCTGTCGATGGCCATTTAGGTTGCTTCCATGTCTTGGCTATTGTGAATAGCGCTGCTATGAACATACGTAGGCATGTATCTTTTTGAATTATAGTTTTGTCCGGATATATGCCCACTCACTCCCCCTGTTAAAATTCTTCCCTGCAATTCAAGAGGTGTTGGAGCTCCACGATGCTGTGCTTGCACCCCTGGGACTAGTCCCTGCCTGTCTTGAGCTCACATTCGCCAGCCCTCTCCTGGCCACACTGCACCCCAGGCAGCGTCCTATTCAGGCCTGGACACTTTCATTCAACAGTCGTTGATTGAGGGACCACTGTGTGTCAAGCCCGGCTCTGGGCACTCGGACACCGCAGTGACAAAACAAACAAGAATCCTGCCCAAAGGGCTGCAGTGTTCACCGAGGACAGCCCTCATTGAGGCACCAAGCAGGAGAAGCACCGGAGCCAGGGCCCTGGCCAGGCGTGGCCTGGAGGATTAGAGATGAGCACGGGGCCAGCGGAGCACAGGACCTGGAGGATGAGCAGGGCAAGGTCTAAGAAGTTGCTGTGGGGAGGAGGGCGGCCACTGCTGGGTTCTGACTTAAGCCTAGAAGGACTACTGTGGCTTCTGGGAGAGGACAGACTGTAGGGCAGGGAGGCACAGAAGAACAGGCATTGGCTAGTGCAGGAACTGAGTAAGAGATGTTAGGGCTTTGGTGGGGTGGGCAGGGAGGTGAGCAGAAGTGAGATTCTGGTGGATTTGGAAGGTACAGGCCGCAGGATCTGCTGGAAGATGCACCGTGGGGGATGAGAGGAAAAGGCGCTGGGAGACACCAGGACTTGTAACTTAAGAAACTGGAAGGTCGGAGCTGCCATCAGCTGGGGTGGCGGGGAGGGGGATGCTTGCTGGGGAGGGAGACCAGGCAGGTGCCTTTTGAAAACCTACTGGACACCCCAGTGGAAGTGTGTGTGACTGGACATTGGATCTGTGAGCCCGCCGTGACATCCCCACTCTGGGCCCTTGTCCCTGGCCTCCCACAGGGTCAGCACAGCATCAGTGCAGCAAATCCCCTAGGGACCCTGGCGGATGTGATGGGACCTGGGTACCACACATGGGCCTGACACGCAGGGGTGCCTAGTGCCTGTATTGTCCCCGAGGGCTGTCCCTGCCTTAGTGGACATTCTCTGGGAGCCAGTGCCCTGACGGTGGTGAGGTGAGGGACAGATCTGTGCCTTGGACTGGAGCAGGGGGAGGGCAGCCTGGAAGCCATGGCCCTCAGACACCTGCTGACCCCTGTGCATCCAAGCCCTCCACTCCCAGGATTGCTGCTGCATGCCTTCCCTGGGACCAGGTCCCTGGAGGTTGAACTGTCACTATTGAGGGATGACTTTTCTTCTCTTCACAAGTGGGCAAATTAATTCATACCATCTATTTTCCCGACTCAGATCAAAGGTTGTCAAATTCCTTTACCCACTTAATGATCTGTAATATACCTTTCTATTTCCTGACCAGGCTATTAGATGAATTAGAATTCATAATAGCCTCCCGACAGCATCTGTGCACCTGTGTACATGTGCAGGGTCAGGCAGGACCCTAGGAGGCCCCTCAGCCAGGATACAGCCTTTTTCAAGAGAGTCTTCAAACCAGGTCTCAAGCCATGTGGTATTCTTGGTACCAAACAGATTCTGTGGTTCATTGAAGCTAAAAATATATGACATATATTTTTATGTTCCACCACTGCCTACTCCATGCCCATGGCAGACATTATTAATCAGTTATAGGCACTCTTCACCCCAGAGTTCAGACATGGCTCCCCTACACAGCCATCAACAGATGATATTAGTGAGCCTGGACAAGGAAACCTCTTGACCATCTAGACAAGAGAAGTTAATTAATGGCTCTTACCACCCTTCCTTCCTCCCTCCCCCCTTACTTCCTTCCTTCCCTTCCTTCCCTCCCTCCCTCCCTCCCTTCCTCCTTCCTTCTTCCTTCCTTCCTTCCTTCCTTCCTTCCTTCCTTCCTTCCTTCCTTCCTTCCTTCCTTCCTTCCTTCCTTCTTTCCTTCCTTCCTTCCTTCCTTCCTTCATTATGACTTCTGAGCATGGATAACATTAGGTGACTGGGGTCCTCCAGCTGAACTTCCTCCAGGCTGTTAAAGTGGGCCCAGCCCAGGACTGTATTCCAGGGTCAGGAAAGAGCAGCCCCAAGCCTGCCTACCTCCCATCCTACAGGGCTGTTGTGTAGACCACCCCAGATCCTTGCTAAACAAGGCCGGGATTATTGGCAGTCACCAGCAAACAAGCCGTGCTCCGTTGGTTTTATGATATTGAAGAGTGAACATCAAGGCTGACAGTCAAAGCTGAGGGAAGCCTATGGCCACCTGTGCTGCCTTCTTCCCTGCGGGGAGGGCTTGCTCTCAGCCTGAGTGTGACAGCAGGTTAGGGCACAGATTCCCCACCAGCTCCCTGGTTGTTTGAGAACCGTGTCAGCACTGGCCCCTCTGCTGGCCTTGGCCCACTTGGGCCTGCCCGCTCCCTCCCTTCTGTCCGGCTCACAGGGCACGCCTCCTCTCCCAGCTCTTCTCAGCTGGGCCCGAGGGACGGGCTGTTGGGAAGAGTAGAGGAGGCCAGGACGGGCGCCTGCGAGTGGGTGAAGCGTTGCCTCCAGAGGAAGCCAGGACCTCACTGTCAGCCCGGCTCCTAGAGAAGGGCTTCAAGAAGAAGAGGGGAGGACGGAGTTAGAGGGAAGTTTGGGGAATGGAGGCGACCCTGAACTGGCTGCCAGCTTGCTACATGTCCCTTTGTCACCAGCCCCTTCTGGACTCTGGTGGTTTCCGTCGACCACAGCGTGGTCTTCCTGGACCTGCAGCCATGCTCTCTGGAGCCGTGAGGCCCGCTTCCCTCACCCCTGCCTCGACCTGAGCCTTTTAAGCAAATCAGCAATGTAATTATTGATCCGTAAGAGAAAAGGAATTAATACGGCCGCCCACATCCTTTGTACAGAAGAGTATTTAACAATGAACTCTGCTTAAACTTCATAAAAGCCTCTTCAGCAAATCAGCACACAAGTATTGATCTGGAAGCCCGCCTGTGAATCCTAGCTATCTGCCTCTCCCACCGAAGGGCCATTAGTTTGTCCTGCTGGACTCCTTTTTATGTTTATGGCCTGGTGCTTACCTCCCGGGACGTTTCTGCTGCCTCTCAGCGAGGGCTGCGCTGCCCTGTTTTGCTGACCCTTCCTTTTCCTAGAGTCCGGGCTATCGACTCAGGAGCGCCGGGCGGGTGCTCTCAGGCCGGGAGTCCTGCAGGCTCGTGCTGGGTCCACACCCAGAGGCTCACCCCCGCCCCTCCCGCCCCACAGCTGGGGCACCTGAGCCCCTCTTCTCACTCAGCGTCCCATCAACCCCAGGCATTCCGGTCTCCACCTTGCAGAGCAGAAAACCAAGGCTCGAGGTGTCCCCACCCTCCCAGGATTAAACAGATGGTGAGGGCCGGGCGCCGGAATTCAAGCCAATAGCCTGAGCAACTTTCTTCTCGGAAATGGGAGTCCAGGGTTGGCATTGCCTACAGTAGAGCAAATTGGGCCAACTGTCCATGATACCACGGGCTGTAGAGCAGACATGTCCCTCCCCATGGAGGCCAAGGAGTCCAGCAGGGCTCAGCCTGGGCACCTGCTGAACCTGCCTCCAACAAGATGGCTTTTTTTTTTTTTGGTTCAGGAAAGAATCTTTAATTGATGCTAAATCTAGAAGAAATTTTGATAAGGATCAGGATGTTTTTATCATCTTAAATTGTTCTCTCATTGTTTTTCAATATTTTCTTTGTTTTAATTGAAATATAGTTGTTTTGCAATGTTATATTAATTACTGCTGTACAGCAAAGTGATTCAGTTATACATATATATACCTTCTTTTTTTTTAAACTGTATTCTTTTCCATCATGGTTTATCATAGGATATTGAATATAGCTCTCTGTGCTATACGGTAGGACCTTGTTGTTTATCCATTCTATATGTAAAAGCTTACATCTGCTAACACCAACCTCCCACTCCATCCCTCCTCCAACCCCTTCCCCCTTGGCAACCACCAGTCTGTTTTGTATGTCTATGAGTCTGTTTCTGTTTCACAGATAGGTTCATTTGTGTCATATGTTAGATTCCATGTATAAGCGACATCATATGGTATTTGTCTTTCTCTTTCTGACTTACTTCACTAAGTATGATAATCTCTAGTTGCATGCATGTTGCTGCAGATGGCATTATTTTGTTCTTTTTTACAGCTGAGTAGTATTCCACTGTATGTATATGTACCACATTTTCTTTATCCATTCCTCTGTTGATGGCCATTTAGGTAGCTTCCATGTCTTGTCTATTGTGAATAGTGCTGCTATGAACATAGGGGTGCATGTATCTTTCTGAATTATAGTTTTGTCCAGGTGTATGCCCAGGGGTGAGATTCCAGCAGGATGACTTTGACCCTTGACACTTTCCTGACCACCCTGGACACTTTCCTGTCCACCCTGGACCCAGCCTATCAGCCCACCCATGTGCCTATCACTGCATATTCATGGCCAGGGGGCCCCGTCCTGTCTAACTGGGGAGTGGCAAGGGCCACCTGTGGGGAGGGTCAGTCCTTCCCTCCATGGCAGTGCTCTGAGCCCCTCGTCTGCCCAGCCCCGGGAGCCAGGCCACCTGTGCCTCTTGGCCTTTTCATGTCCACCCTCTTAGCTTAGGCTTTGATTTGAGTGGGGTGCCAGCAGGAGCCTGGGTGAGGAGTCAGGGTCTCTGGGTCTGGCCCAGCTCAGGGCTGACTTCGGGGGGGGGTCCAAAACCCATGCTTCTCTGGCCGCAGTGGCTGCCTCAGTGAAAGGGGCTCAGGCTGTGGTCTCTAAGACCCCTCCAGCCCTGGCACTCTGCACGGCAGGAGAGCAGGGGCCCAGAGAGCCCCACACTAGGACCCCAAGTCACTGGCCCAGTCCCTCAGAAATGCTCAGTGCCTAAGTGTGCAGCCCTGGGAACTGGCTGCAGGATCGTCCACCCCCTCCTCTCCATGAGACACCCGCTCCCTCCTGCCCTTGTCCTGGCTTCAGCCTCAGTGCCTCTCTTCCTTCTCTGGTCTCCCTCACACCGTCCTCTCTGTCTCTCTTTCTTCTGTCTCTGCCTCCCTGTCTGTCATTCTTTTTCCTTTCTCTTAGTCTCTTTCTTATTTTTCTCTGCTTCTCCTTCTGACGTCCTGTCTGTCTGTCCAACCCATCCCCACGATGGCCCATGTCCAGTTTTCCCTGGACCAGGATTGGTGATGTTCACGGCCAGGTCTCGGGAAGGCCCTCGGTGCCGGGATGCCGGAGCCTGGACCGGGTGGTGGGCTGCCCTGCACGGGGGCCTCTGCCCCAGCGGCTCGGAGAAAGCTCCTCCTGCCGGGAGGCTCCTGCCCTGCCGCGGCCTCAAGGGGAACCGCGCTGGGTAGGCGCCCCTGAGGTGAACTCACATGGTGCCCTCCCTGCCCCTGCTGGCCTCACTGTTCCCACCCACGTTTGCTGTGCCTTACAGGCCTGAACAGCCTGGAGGCATGGGTCTGGATTCTGGAGACTCTCCCCAGCATTCAGTGGATACCATGTTTCACAGCATCCCTTCCTCACCCCCCTCCACTCCTGGCTGCTGCTGGCAGGGAGAGGCAAGGTCAGATTTGAGGGGTGACCAGGACTCTGCCCCTGTGTGGACCATCAGGGGCTGAGGGTCACTGCCAACCGCGGGCCAGGCTGGGTGAGGTGCCGTCCTCAGGCTCAGACAGCTTCTGTAGAACGCCGGTTCCCAAAGGCATAAGCTTTGGTGAGAGAACATTTAGAGGCCCTTGACATGTGGATACTGCACCCCACTGGGAAGGGGGCCCTACTGGGCCATGGGCTGGGTGCTCAGGCCTTAGTGGCGTGCACCCCTCTGGGAAAACTGGGGTGAGCCAGGCAGGGGCGGCCTGGGTGCCAGGCTCCATACGTGTCTGCAGTTGCGGGAGAAGGGGTGCCATGCCTCAGAGCACCCTGCCAGCTCAGAGGCTGGGACTCCAAGCTTCATCAGGCCGCCTTTAGGGCCTTCCTTAAATTCAGGCTGCATTAGGAGGGTGTTCAGACCTCGGCACAGGGGATCGGGGTAGCATCAGGTCCTCAGATTTCTCAAGAAAGAAGCTGAGGTGTGGGCAGCTGAGGGGTCTCTGCTGGCGGGGACAGGTGGCCCAGAGGGGCCGTGCAGGAAGCATTTTGATGAGCCGCAGTGCAGCTTGTTCCCTTCAGCCTGTCTCCTGAAGGTTGTAACTGTTGCAAGGGCAGGGAGAGTTCCAAGAGGGGCTCTGGAAAATGATCGGCCCCCCCTCCCGGAGCTGCCAGCCCTCGTGGTTGGCCAAGGAATACTGGGGCCCGCTGAGCTCGCTCTGGACACCCTCCCCGGACCTCCCTAGGCTGGGCCCTTCCTCTGTGGACAGTTCCATCCAGGTCAGGGGCCTGCCCCCCAGAGCCCCGCCCTCCCGTCCCCTCTCCTGCCACCCCCAGGTCCAGGAAACTCAGAGAGCCGGTCAACAATAGGGTGTGTCAGGAAGGGCAGCCCCCCTTCTTGACTCCTCTGTATCCTGCCGCCCTGAGATCAAAGGGTGTCTCCTGGGTGGCAGTTCCTGTCATCAGCCTTAATGGAAGCTCTCCCTATTAGCACACGGGCCGGAACGAGAGGCAGCCAGGAGGCAAGTGCAAGCCTCAGAGCTGGGCCCTGGCCTGGGAAGGAGAGAAGGGAAAGGCTCAACCCCCGCCGCCCCAGGTCCCGCACAGGATTTAAGAGCGCTTACGCCCTGGGCCTTTCCAGAACACGGTCTGCAGGCGGGACTGCCCTGGGCCCCTGGTGTCTCAGAGCCGCCTACGTGGAGGGGACGTGGGGTGACGGGGTAGGGGACAGGTATATCCTGCCTCTGCTTTTCAAAATTTCAAAAGGGTGGCCATTCCCCACAGCGACCCTCATGAGTGTGCAAGAGCATGGTGGGGCAACAGCCTGGGCCCGGGCCTGGGTCCTCTCTGCGGCCCGAGGCCTGAGGTCCCACCTTCCTTAACCCATCTCCCCATGGGTGTAGCAAGGATGGGTCTCATGGCTGTCTTTGCCCTTGTCCTTCTGTGAGCCCCGTGCTCAGGCAGGGACAGCGTGTCACAGACAGCGGTCGAGGCCCTGCCCGGAAAAGCTTGTTGGGGGCCCACACCCGCATCCCTGGCAGAGTTCGATCTGGGCCGTGTCCTAGGCAGGGCACTTGGGGACAGCTCCCAGGAGGGCTGTGAAGACCTGACAGGTAGCCACGGGGAGAAGTGAGGACCCCTGACATTTCTGCTGCACTCCAAAGGCCCCAGGGCCAGTGGTGCATAAGATAAAGGACAGGAGGGACGAAGGCTGGTAAGGAGGGTCTCTGGCCAGGCCCGGAAGGGCCCTGCATGCCCACTCTGAGACGAAATGTCCTCAGTGGTCTTGGAGGTGAGGGACGGCCACACAGCACTGCCCCTCAGCCCTCACTTGACTCTCCTAAGTGGGCCTCCAGCAGGATGCTGTCATCATTCCCACAGAAGCACCTGCTAACAGCAGCATCCAGCAGAGAAACTGGTCCCCTTGTGGCCAGTGCAGGGCTTGGGCGATAAGCCCGCCCTCATGGCACCACCACAACCAGCTCCCCGCTGGCTCCAGGCTGTGAAGCTGGAGGGCCGCCAGGCTGGCCCAAGGGCGCTAGAAGGCCCGCGAGACACACAAGCACCTGGACGTTGAGTCCGACCAGGGAGTGGAGCCCAGGGCAGGCAGCAGGCGGACAGCTGGCTCACGACTCAGGGATCCGCAGCCTGGCCAGGCCCAGCTGGCTGTGTGGCCTTGAGCAGGCCCCTCCCTAGCAGTCAGGGCCTGAGGGTCGCGGCACAACCCCATCCTTTGGACACACTGTGGGCTCACTGGGGCCAGGGGCCCTTTGTCCCTCGTCCCTCCTGGGCTGGGTCTGCTGTCTGGGCCTTGGAGCCTCGCCAGTCCGGGAGGATCGTGTCTGTCAGCTCCTAGCATTTAGCTGCCTCTAGCCAGGACCCCTCTGTAATTCAGTGCAGTGATATGTGGAGACACGTTTACTGACAACAGGCCTATCGGGAGAGAGACGGGGGAGGGTGCTGACCAGCTGCACCTTCCTCCATGTTGCCTGGCCAGGGGCTGGCATCCCGTTTTCACAGATGGGATGTGGTAACTCCAAAGACAGGGGGTTGATAGAAACCCATGTGATTATTGCGTGTGACCTCCTTTCATTCCTTGGGAGTGGGGGGGTGGCACAGGGGCAGTGGCTGGCCTCTGGGACTCCTGATTCCAGAATGTCTGGGTCCCTGCACTGGCCAGGCTGGAGGCTCAGGCCAAGGGGCCGTGGGTAGGCTGCACCCTGGCACCCAGGGCCAGGCCAGGCCAAGGAGCCAGAGGGCTTGTGCAAGGTGGTGAGGCAGCCGCTGTCAGGGCTTCGCTGTAGCGGGGAGGGGGCGCCGGGGGGTCCGGTCAGCCCCTTGGAGGAGGAGCCCACATCTCAGCCACACAAGCGGGTACCTTAGCTGTGGACCTCCTTCCCGCATCCCCAGCTCGCACCACTACCTGCTCTGGGCCGCAGGGCGAACCCCGCGTGATTCAGAGGCCAACGTCACTTCCCCTGAAACACCAGCTTGAGAGCTTAACCCCCAAGCTTTCAGCTCAGGGGGACGTGAACACTCCGGGGTGGACCCGAGAACGTCGTGAGGACCCCTTGTCACCTCTAGGCAGGGGCAGGCACAGAGGGGCTCACCGTGGGGGGCAGATGCAGATCCACAAGGAGGAAGGAACTCCTGCTCGACAGCAGGCCCATCACACCCAGTGGTCAGCCCGCCCAGACCAGCTCGCGGTGAGGTGTCCCCTCGGGGCCTGCTCTGCAGCCCTGCAGATTGCTCTCCGGCCTGTGTGGGACATGCACCCAGGGCCACCCATGTCCACCGCCTACGCTGGGGGCTGCTCCACAGAGATGACCGGAGGGCAGGCCTGAGGGGCAGCAGGTGGCCAGGGACCCCCAGAACTGCCCGCGTCACCACCAGGAACCAAGCCCCACCTTGTCTCTTCATCCACACAGGTCCAGGTAAAGGCGGTTTCCGTCATGGGAAATGTGGCTGGTCAGGAGGCAGGAGAGAGCCTGCACCGTCCTGCAGGCCACAGAGACCAACTGTGGCCAGCTCTGGACAGGGCGAAGCCTGCAGGCCAGCACTCCCGTGAGAGCTCCCCTTCCACAGGTGGGATCTGCCTGGCGTGTCAGCCACCCATGAGGACAGCCTGTGACACGTGTCACCTGAGTTTGCTCAGGGTGAAGGTGAGCTTCAGTGACTAAAAGATCAGCCGATTGCAACAGCCAAGCCTGAGGCTGGGGGGTGGCACAGATGGGGGGTGCAGTCCCAGGCAGGGGAGGGTGAGGTGAGGCAGGTCAGAGAAGGTCATGGCGGCCTGTGGCCGCCAGTCGGGGGGGCGGGGACTCAGAGCCAGCCCCCCACGTTCACCTGGCTCTGGGCTGCCAGCTGGGCACAGCTGTGCCCAGGGGTGGGAGGGAAACCTGCTCCTCCAATGCAAAGCGGTCAGGGAGGAACTCAGGCCCGGCCCAGCCTTTCCAAGGTGCGATCGACCCGACGACCAAGCTACTGGGACCCTCTGGGCATTGAGCTCAGGGGCGGGTTGCCTGTAAGCAAGAATCCCGCGTGCTTCATCAGCAGGCTGCCTCATGCAATATGTAATAGCTCATTAACCCGCACTTCCCGGACGGAGCCCGAAGAGGCACAAGAACAGGCCTGGGTGGGTCCACGGTGCGCCAGGCTGGGGAGAGGTCTGCGCCCCACGGCAGAGCCTGCGGGCCCTCCCCTTCTTGCTGCCCTTCCATCGCTGCCAGGCCTGGAGTCGAGGTGGGCAGCAAAGCTGGCACCAGCACCAGCACTGGGGGTCACTTACAGCCCCCCCTTCCTTCTGAGCCCAGATGAGTCCTCAGGATCTTTCTCAACTGGGGGCCCTGGGGGCCTTAGGGGGGCTCGCAGCCCCTCCTCCTCAAAGCCACTTTGTGAACCTTGACAAGGACTTGAATATTCAACGGAAGATCCTTCACCCTCCGTTGAAGAGGCAGCAGGAGGCAGAGCCAGGATCAAATCTCAACTCCACTCCTGTCTCTATGCGACTGTTTTAGGGCGGGTCTCCTGCCGCGGGCCTCAGCTTCCCTGTCCACAAAAAGGGCACAGCAGGCTCCATTCCAGCAATCCTGGAGACCTTGGAAATCCTCTCCCCTTACCCCACCCCCTCCACACAAGGCTTAGAAAACCGGGGCAACATATAACAAACAACATTTAAACGCACGACTGAGCTTTCGAGGCAGCGAGGGGCATTTCCAAGGACAGAGATGAAGAGCGAGAAAGCACAGCATGTGAACCCAGGCACTGATCTGATGCTGTGCCAATGAGAGCAGGGCGGGGGGACGGCTGCCTCGCCCAGGACTGGGGCTTGAAGATACACACAAAAGACCGACTGCACCCCACGACCTCAGCATCCAGCTAGCTGGACCTGCCTTAGAGGGCTGCCAGCAGGCTAAACAACCGCCAGCTAAACCTTCACAGAAAGCTTTAGAAACTGTTAACAACTCTATCACCCAATAGCTGCACACTTCATTTTCATCAAGGAAACAAATGTTTTTTAAATTGGTAAGTTTGCCATATTGGTCAGCTGGCAAAGTCTGTCTTCAGCAAATTGATTTTTTGAAAAATCGACTTTCAGCAGATTGATTTTCCATGAATTAGCCCTTTGGTGAATGTAGCGTCTTGGCCTGCTTCCAGTTTTAAAGGTCCTCACAGGAGAGGAGTCAAGAGGTTGGGCCCCTGAGAGAAAGTGGGAATGGATATACTGAGGAGCAAAGTCCAGCACTCTCGCGAGGAGCAGGGCAGAGATGCTGACTGTGTCTAAGAAGAGTCTGCATGTTCTAGCAGACAGGGAAAGAATTCCAGGGCAACTTATTAAAGTAGTAGAAGTAGAAAATATGACCTCTGTGTTAGTTTCCTGTGACTGCTATGACAAGTTACCACAAAAATTGGTGGTTGACAGCAACAGAAACTTCTTCGTCTACAGTTCTGGAGGCCAGAAGACAGAAACCAAGTGTCAAGAAGGCAGCGTAGCGCTCCCTCCTGGGGATTTATGGGAGAATCTTTCCTTGCCTCTTCCAGCTTCTGGTGGCTGCCCTAGCTTTCCTGGGCTTGTGGCCGCATCACTGCCGTCTCTGCCAGTCCTTACAAAGCCTTCTCGTCTGTGTAGGTCTGTGTAAAATCTCCCGCTGCTTCTCTCTTATAAGGATATATGTGATTGCATTTAGGGCCCACCCGAAGAACCCAGGATAAACTCCTACTCTCGAGAGCATTAATTTAAGGACATCTTTTGCATATAAGGTAATAGTCACAGGTTCTGGGTATTAGTGCGTGGTTGTGTCTTTGGGAACTATTATCAGCCAACCACGACTTCCAAACCATTAGGAAGAGGAAAAGGGAAGACAGAAAATTTAGTCACTCTGATAGGAGTTAGGAAGGAGAGGGAAAATAGAAGTCTAGAAAAATCCAGGACAAAAATTAAGAGCTGGAATGAAGTTCTCATAGATCAGTAAAAACAATAACCACAAATGTACTCCACAGAGACTGTCAGATTGGACACAAAAGCAAAATCTAGGCTTCTGTTGCTGACAAGTGTCACACTGAAGCATAAAAAGGTAGAAGGCAAGAGGTTAGGGGAATCCTGTCACATGAATACTAAATGTGAGTGTGTTCATCCCCAAACAATATGGACTTTCAGACACCAAGTGTCATGGGGGTAAATATGGCCACTCGGAGAAGACACAGGAGAAAGTGAAGCTCGCTCTCCTCTACTGAACCCTCACACCTACGAGGTCAAGTCAGTCATGGCATGTGGCCTGGCTTTGCAAAGAAAAAGGCATTTCCTTGAAGGTTGTGGTGTCATGGTCAAGATCAGCTCAGGACAGCCTGGCTCCCAGAGAACAGCCCGACCAACCCCGTCCTTCTGGGGACGGGGCCGCCCAATGAGAGGCTGCAGAGCAAAGCTTGACTCCTTAAGTCAGGAGCTGCCTG
Source organism: Eschrichtius robustus (assembly GCF_028021215.1). Lineage (NCBI taxonomy): Eukaryota > Metazoa > Chordata > Mammalia > Artiodactyla > Eschrichtiidae > Eschrichtius > Eschrichtius robustus. Next base: position 5,841,670 of record NC_090830.1, on the reverse strand, counting down.
AACCATCTTCATCTCTACGAGTCATCTTCATCGAGACAGTGTATGGAGGGAAAAGAAACCCAAGTACGTTGAAAGACTGTTTGAAGGCTGACGTCGCTTAGGATGAGACTAGGTTAAAAAGTGAGTTGATTTACAGGAAGTATAACAAAGCTAAAGTGATATGTGGACAAGACACGAAGGGAGAAGGAGGGGCTGACCACTGGGGTCCAGTGTGGGGCAGTGACCAAGCACCTGGCTGGTCTTGGCATGCGGGGCCTGGCAGGAACCTGCTCCTTTCCCTCAGGGGCCTCACCTGCAAGACAGAGGATGGGTGTGCGGGTCTCTGAGGCCTGGAGGGCGTGAACTGTGTGGACCTGGGTCTCGCCGTGAGCAGCCGTAGGCCAGAGTTTTCCCTGCCAGGGATGCTCGTTGTTTTTCTCAACAGCCTCCATCTCTGGGTCCTGAGCCCTCAAGGACCCTGTCAAAAGTGTGCCAGCCTTAAGTGGAACCCTGGATCCACCTTCCAGGACCTCAAAGGCCATCCTCTGTGGTTGGAAGCCTGCTTCGGGCCACACTCACCCCCGCCACACACACACACACACACACACACACACACACACACACACACACACACACACACACACACACACACACACACACGCACGCACCAGGACTTTGGACTCAGTTCTACAAATCTCAGCATGTACCAGAATTACTTCAGTATGTAATGGCCCGTACTGATTTTTAGAAGGAGCCGTTCTTAAACTGCGTGTGAAGATCATTCTGTCTGGAATCTTATGGCAAGTCTAGGGGTTGCCATGTGAGGGTCATCTCACCACGGCATTGGGAGACTTGCCCCCTTCGAGGACATCCAGCCTCCCTCTGACTGCGTCTCCTGGACAATCCCCTGCGAGGCCAGCCCCTGGTGGGTACAAGGGAGAGACATGGTCCTCTCTCGGCAGGAGAGAGTCGTCCTCTTCACCCTCAGGGACCCCACTCTGCATCAGCTTCCTCTTCACATCCCAGACTGTTCCAGGGACCCTAGGCTGGCAGGCCGCCCAACTTCAGAAACAGCCGTGAACCCGGTGAGAGTGGGGAAAGCACACCACCCCCTAGCGGGAGGCAGGCAGCAGAATATTCTGGGGCTGGGAGCCAGAGCACCTGGGTTCAGATCCCGGCAGCACCTCTGACTGACTGTGGGACCTCTCCGAATCCCAGTGCCCTTGTCTACACTGCATGGGTCACTGGTCATGGACAGTACACCCACGTATGGAGGAGGAAGGAGGCCCAGAGTGTGGAGGGCATGCCCAGGGGACGTGCTGTTAAGTGATCTCATCCACGTCCAGGCCGTACAGCCAAAGCCTGTCCCAGAGCAAGGTGTACGACTGGGAGCTGGCGCACACTCGGGGCTCCTGGGCCTGGAGTCTCAGAACCTGCGATAGTGAGTTCTATGTGTCAGCCTGACTAGGTCAGTGGGGTGCCGGGATATTTGCTCAAGCAGTATTCTGAGTGTTTCTGTGAGGGTGTTTCTGGATGACTTTAGCATCTTTTAAATTGAAGTATAGTTGATTTACAATGTTGTGTTAGTGACATTAGCATTGAATCAGAAGACGATATAAAGCAGATTTCCCTCCCTGTTGCAGGTGGGCCTCATCCAGTCAGCTGAAGACCTGAATAGCACAAAAGGCTGACCCTCTCCAGAACAAAAGAGAACTCCTCCTGCCTGACAGTTGAACTGGGACATTGATCTTTTCTGACCTTCAGACTTGAACTGAAATACTGGGTCTCAAGCCTATCAGACTAGAATCCCATCAGCATTCCTGGGTCTCCAGCTGCAAACTGCAAATCTTGGGACTTCTCAGCCTCCACAATCAGGTGAGCCAATTCTTTATAATAAATCTCCCTAGATAGATGCATAGATAGATAGATGATAGATAGATAAATAGATAGATAGATAGATGATAGATAGATGATAGATAGATGATAGATAGATAGATAGATAGATAGATAGATAGATAGATAGATAGATAGATAGATAGATAGAAAGGGTATCTTACTGGTTCTGTTTCTCTGGAAAACCCTAATACAGAGCCCAAGAGTGGGGGATGACCCTGGGCCCACTGTACCCAGAAAGGATCTGCTCTTCTGTGCGTCCTCAAGTAGGGCAGGACCACACTGCCTAGGCCAGCACTTCCGGGGTCTGTGAGGTCAGAAGCCACGGGCTGAGGGAACCACCCCCAAGGTCAATGCTGCTGTGAAGAGAGGCAGCCTGGGCTGTGAAGTTCAGCGGGTTGAGGTGTAAACCTGACTCAGACCCTCAACCAGCTGTGGCCTGGGGCAAGCTACCTACCCTCAGTTACCTCTCTGTGAAATAGGGATGTGAGAGCTCTTGCCTCACAGGGTTATAAATAGCCAGTGTAGTGCTTGGCACACAGCTGACACTGGATAAGTATTAGCTGGTGGCAGAAAACCTGGAACGCAAACAACTGGCCCCCATAAAAGGGCCAGACTTGTCCCATATCTAGCCATGGACAGAGGGTTAAGCCCCATTGCTGAAGAGCCCAGGACTGTATGCCAAGAGGCACCTGGCCCAGGACACCTGCAACTGTCCATCAGATGCATCTACTGGGAGTGGGAGCCCCAGGGGAGACAGAAGGTGCAGCCTCCGAGACCCCAACCTTGAAATCCTTGTTCCTCTGTGGTTTGTGTGCCCAGCACCTCTGGGAGTGCCCAGGAGGGTAAGTGCCTCCCCACTGGGAGGCATCCAGGGCCTGCATCTGTGCCATGGGTCATACCCTGGAGGTTGGACCTCATGGAAACCTCAGGTCCCCAGCCAAGAGTAACACCCGCAATATGCCTGTCCCATGACAGCTGGCCCAAGAGCTAACTTCCAGGGATGTGTTGGTCACCTTGCACTTTCAACCCTCAATGCCAATCTTGTCATCAGCTTGTCATCAGTGGTCTCAGACACCTTTGAGGACTGCTCAGCACCACGACCCAGCTCCACAATGGGCCCAGTATGTCCCTGGCTTCAGAGGGGTTCTCCAGGGGAGGGGTCCTGCAAGCCCCAGTCCATATATGCCCCACTTCCAGGCACCTGTGCTATCTGTGCCTCTCGCTGATCATACCCCTGCTGCCCCAGACTCACAGCCCAGAGCATCTGTCTATGTACAACATTCCTACTGGGACCATTGTATCAGTCAGCTAAGGCTGCTAAACAACAGAAATTTATTTCTCACAGTTCTGAAGGCAGGGTTGGTTTCTGGTGAGGCCTCTCTTCCCAGATTGTCGGCAGCCACCTCCTCCTGTGTCCTCACATGGCCTGTCCTCCATGCATGTGGAAAGAGGGAGAGAGAGAGGTGGAGAGCTCTCTGAGGTCTCTTCCTCTTCTTATAAGGACACCAGTCCTGGGACTTCCCTGGCGGTCCAGTGGTTAAGACTTTGCCTTCCAATGCAGGGGGTGCGGGTTCGATCCCAGGTCGGTGAGCTAAGATCCCACATGCCTTGCGGCCAAAACACCAAAACATAAAACTGAAGCAATATCGTAACAAACTCAATAAAGACTTTAAAAATGGTCCACATCAAAAAAAATCTTAAAAAAAAAAAAAAATAAGGACACCAGTCCTATCAGATTAGGGCCCCACCCTCATGACCCCATTTAGCCTTAATTACCTCCCTTTAGGCCCGGTCTCCCAGTACAGTCACAATAGGGGCTAGGGCTTCAACATATGCATTTGAGGAGGACACAGTTTAATTCATAACTGCTATCACGGCATGTCCCCTGCCCAACTGTGTGCTGGTGACCCCCAGGGGATCCAAGGCCCTCAGACAGAGCCGGGACAAGTCCAGGGCACCCCCAGGGGTCCTGCCTGCCCTCCCTGGAATCCAGAAACCCTGAGCCAGCCTCCCTTTAGAGGGATGGAGGTCATCAGGCACCGAGGGCCGTTAGTCCCCAGTTCTCCTCTCCCTGCTGATCCCACCACCAATGCTGTGCTGACCCCATGCCTGTGAGCCCACCTGGTGACCCCGACAGGAGCTGGTGTTTCCATGAGACATGTGGGACTTGCCATGTCCTGGAGAAGGCAAGGCCCCGAAAGAAAGAGGGCCTGGGAATCTGCATCCCAACTCTGATGCTCCAGAGCAGGTCCAGGAGCCCCATGCAGTCCATCCCCAGACCTCTGGCCTTAGGCCCTCTCCTGAGAGCTCCTTTCTGCGCTCTGCAGCTTTGGGGCCTCACCCAGGAGCTCCTCAGAGCTCCCCCAAGCGGCGGTGCTCAGCTCTCACCCCTCCCTAGACTAGACTCCAGGCTTTCTGGCCCAGTACGGACGTTCCTCAGGGGCTCCTGCTTGCAGCTGCATGCTGAGGTGGGGGTGTGGAGTTGAGGGTGGCAGGGCCTGAGACCCAGAGCAGCCCGTACCTCCCAGGCCCCTGAGCCCTCATCCTGCTGGTGCTCTGCACCCTAGAGTCCCTTTGGGGGAGGACACCCATACCGTGCTCTCCTCAGCTGGGCATCCCTGATTGATCCACTTATGGGGGTGCAGATGAGAGAGCCCCATGGAAGGCCAGGTTGCAGAGCCATGGCCCTCTGTGTCCCACAAGGCTCCTGCCTGGGCAGAGACCATTACTTCCTTTTAGAGAGAGCTCTTTGAAGAGGGAGGGCTTTAGAAGGAGCGTTTCCCAGCAGAGATCTCAAATCAGGCCCTGGTGTGGGATTCGTATCATTGATTTTATTGATACACAGAAAACACAGCTTGACAAAAAACAAGAAAGGGCTATTATAAATACATGAAGATGGAGCAGAGCCTATTTTCTGGAGGGAGTGGGGCTGTCAGACTGGCCCTGAGATGCACTTGACTGCTGCCTGCCTGCCTGGATCTGGCCCCTGCCTGGAGAGAGGTAGTGAGAGGCACTGGGGCCCCTGACATTTGGTGGTGACCTCCTCGGGTGGCCTCACCTGCCTCCCTGTGAGGCCCCCCAGGTCTGCTGCTCTGAGCTCTGCCGTCAGGGATCTCCTTCCCTGTGCGGGCAGCACCTGGCAGGGGTGATGGGTCTAGAGATGATGTCAGGGCTGGAATGCAGTGAGGAGGGCTGCGTTTAGGGAGTGGTGCCGGGGCCCCGGCAGGAGGGGGCATGCAGCAGAGGGGACGCTGAGGTCGGTCCCAGGAGGGCAGGGTGAGGGGTGGATGCTCGGGGGACCTCCCCACCACCACAGGAGCCAAGCCTTGGTGGAGACACGGCTACTCACCCCTAGGAGGGGGCTGGGCCCCCCACCCATCCCCAGGTAAATGGGCCCGACCAGGTTGGCTGCAGGAGGCTTCGCTGGACTCTAGGGAGTGAGTTAGACTGTGAGCAGGAGGGAACGTCCTGGGTACGCCAAGACCTGCCTCAGCCTCCCAGCAGGGCTCCCAGGGCCGCAGAGCCAGGGGAGAGCAGTGCAGATGATGCCCACTTCCGGGTGGGCTGGAGGAGAAATGATGCCGTCCAGCTGCCAGGAGGTGAGAGCACCACCTGGTCATGGCATTTTCCATGCTGTGAGATTGCTGGGAGGGGAAGGCCTTTCAGAGGGACATTCAGCCCAGCAGGGAAGGGACACTGCCTCAGACAGGCTCCCTGTATGGCAGGGGCAGGTCTCAGGCCAGCATCTCCTGGCCTGGTTGTCACCCCGAGTAAAACGAGGTGACACCAAGGCTGGTGGGCAGCTGGGAGCAGAATCCCACACAGGATCTTCCTGGCTCCAGGGAAAGACAGAGCCCTGAGTAGCAGACTTCTAGAGGCAGCCTCTTAAGTTCTTTCCTGAAGCTTCACCTCTCATGTTGAGGCTACTTTGGCCTGAGTGACGGTATTTAGCTTTCTTTTTGTGAGGAAAAAACCATGGAATTGACTTCCTTTTTATATTTCCACTGGGGCTGCAGCCTACACCTTAAATGTGAGTATGTCAGGATAACAGGGGGTCAGGGGACTTGCTGAGTGACCCCTTCTCTGAGTTGTCCTGAGTTGTCCATCAGGGCAATGGGAGCATGCCCGAGCTCTGCTGGCCTACTTGGGGATGGAACAGGGTGCTGGCTGACTTCGTGATGGTGACTCAGGCTCTTTTGAGAGGCTCCTGTGGGCCCCGGTAAGATCAGAGCTGCCACGGAATTCCCGAGCCACAAGGCAGAAGCTGCCACCTACCCAGACAAGCTGACACTCGGAGAAGCTCACCTGTATGGCCATATTTCCTTCGAGGTAATGGGGTTGTGGGTTTCCAAGGGAATCTGGGGCTTTAGGGAGATGGGGATTCTGACTTTGATCTTTCAGCTCAGATATTTTATCTGCCCATTTTCTGATTAGTTTTTGTCTGACAGGAGCCTCAGGGCCAGCACTCAGTCCCAGGATCTTAGGGTAGGAAATGTCATGCCCCAATTTTCCTACAGAATATTTGATCATGGTGGAGGAACCATAAGACTTTCAGTTAAACTTGGCTGATTGAGCATCTCATTTATTTTTGCTCTCTCCCCGAATCCTACCAAAGTGACCATAAATAAAAAGAGAAGTTTGAAACCTACAAAGACAAATAAACAACAAGTCGATCAAAACACAGGGGAAGAGACAACCAAACAACTGATAGCAACACACTGTGGGAACATGGAAAGCAGGTGATTTGGTGGAAACAGCCCTGAGTCCCATGGAGGGAAATGGGTGAGAAGCAGTGACGGAGCCCCAGTGTCAGGCCTCAAGACCCCCCCACATGCCTGCAGGAGGTAGGAGGTGTGTTCCCAGGGAAAGTGAGCCAGAGAGGTCCTGTATTGGGAACATCAAGAACCTACTGAGAAGGGGAGGCATCATGTTGGAAGTGAGGGACAGGTGAGTGAACATCTGCCTCCTGAGCAATGACATAGGCTCCCCACCCCCTTCCACCATGAAGCAGCAACCCAAGTACCAGCAGCCAGTCCTGTAGTCCCCAGGCCGGAAATTAGAGGATTTTTCTCCAGGGAAATGAAATCATCCCAGAGAAAAGGCATTTAGGGGAAGATCCTTTACTTAAAATGCTGGCACATCGATCACATCTCTCTATACAAAACTTCCAATCCATTTTTTAAAATAAAAATTTTATTTTAGAAGAGCTTTAGATTTACAGAATGATTGTGAAGGTAGGACAGAGAGTTCTCATATACCCCACTCCCAGTTTCCCCTATTATTAGCATCTTATGTCAATATGGTACACTTGTCACAACTAAGGTACCGATATTAATACATTATCATTAATTAAGCAGTACATCTTATTTGGATTTTCATGGTTTTACCTGATGTCCTTTTGCTGTTCCAGGACCCCATCCAGGATACCACATTACGGGTAATCATCATGTCTCCTTCAGCTCCACTTGGCCGTGACTGTTTCTCAGACTTTCCTTGTTTTTGATGACCTGGATAGTTTCAAGGAGTACTGGTCAGGTATTTTGTAGAGTATCCATCAGTTGGGATATGCCTCATGGTACATCATGATTAGACTGGGGTAATATGTTTTGGAGAGGAAGACCACAGAGACAAAATGCCCTTCTCATCATATCACATTAAGGGTCTTTGCTGTTAATATGGCTTAGGATTGTCAATATTGACCTTGGTCACTTGGCTGAGATAGTATTTGTGAGGTTTCTCTACTATATAAAGTTACTCTTTTTTTTCTTTCTTTCTTTCTTTCTTTTTTTTTTTTTTTAACAAAGTAGAATGTATTCTATAAAAGAAAGTAACTGAGAACAGCCCACATTTAAGGAATGGGAGTTATACTCTACCTCTAAGTGTGGAGTATCTACAACAATTGTTTGGAATTCTTCTGCACAGGATATTTGTCTATTCTGCCCATTTGTTTATTTATTTAGTAATTTTATTTATATCAATAAAGAATCATCAATATTTATTTTATACTTTGGGTTATAATCCAATACTAGTTTATTTTGTCACTCAAATTGTTCCAACTTTGGCCATTGAGAGCTCTTTCAGTTGACTCCTGTGTCCCTTTTAGCCCCATCATTATGTTTTTGTTTTTTTTTTACCACTTTCTTACTTTCTGGTACTACAAGATGCTCCAGGCTCATCTTGTATATTTCCAACCCCAGCCTAGATTCAGCCGTTCTCCAAGGTGCTCTGGTTCCTTTTACTGGAGAATGGTTTTAGAAATCAAGATCTGGGGGCTGAGTGTGCTCATTGCTACTGTGGTGTTGTTGCTTCTAGGGTCTCTTAGCTGACAAAGCAAAGAAATTAGAGCCCATACTACATGTGATGGTTAATTTTCTGTGTCACCTTGGCTTGGCTATGGATCATTCTACCTTTCCCCCCTTGTTCATCTGTAACCTCCCACTCCGACAGTGAGAAACCTGGCTCCCACCATCAACCATCCTTATATTTAATTGTTCAGTTTCAGTATACATGTAGAATGGCTTCAGAATTGTTAACCCATACTTCTGCGAGGAACAACTATATCAACTAGAATACAGTGCTTATGTACACTTCCTTTTGTCTTTAGTCTTACGAACTCCACTCATTTCTGAAGTTACTTAGGTCAGCACCTTTTCTCCCCATCCTCTTCAGTGAAATAATGTCTGACGTTTTTAGTGCCGTTAGATTCTTTTGTCACGTTCTGCATTCCATTCTAGGATCCTCCATAAATGATTTTTTAAAAAATCAGGGCTCACTGCATATGAATAGCTCTATGCCTAAGGTGTTTGTTGACAGAAATGACCAGCAGGTGTTCTACACTGCAGCTGTTTGAGGTAGCAATAGTAGTTGGGGCCAACAAGAGGCAGAACAAAAAAACTGCAAAAGAAAACCTAGGGAATGTGATGTCTATAGGGGGCTTTAAAAAGCTCTGACATATTCCTGGGAATCTAAAAGGTCATATGCAAGTGCAGGGCTATGCACATGCTTAGGAAAAACCTGTTAAGGACCTAATCTCTCACTTCTGGTGTAACTTGAGGCTCTCTGCAAGCAGAAAGTGAAAGTTAAGGCAGACTTGTAAACTGCATGCCTGAGCATTGAAGGTGAGCTCTGACACACACACACACACACACACACACACACACACACACAGTCCCTCAGCAAAGGCTAGAGGATTTATTTGTTAAAAGCATTGAAGGAAATCTCTTCCCAATCATTAGCTGATCATTAATGTGTTCATTGTAATCTGCAGGAACCCATTAAGAAAATAACTTTAAAAATACAGTAAAAGAAACAACAAGGACACTAAAACAGTATGCTAGAAAATATAACACAAAAGAAGGAAGTAATGGAGAAATAGAGGAACAAACCTTAGGTAGACTGACTAGAGAAAGAAAGGACTCAAATTACTAAAATCAGAAATGGAATAAATAGGGAACTTTACTACCAACCTTACAGAAACAAAAAGGATTATAAAGGAATACTATGGATAATTGTGTGCCAACAAATTAGAGTATCTGTTTCACAGACTACCTAAATGGACTCAAGAATAAATAGAACTTCTGAATAGACTTATAATAAGTACAGAAGTTGAATTAATAATCAAATTATTACTCACAAAGAAAAATCAAGGCCCTGATAGCTTCACTGGTGAATTATACCAAACATTTAAAGATGAGTTGCTATCAATTCTTCACACACTCTTCTAAAAAATAGAAGGGATCACTTCCCAACTCATTCCATGAGGCCAATAATACCTTGAATCCAAAACTCGATAAAGACACCACAATAAAAGAATACTACAGACCAATATCCCTTATAAATATAGACACAAAAATACTAGCAAATCAAATCCAGCAACATGTTTTTTAAAAAGGATTACATACTGTAATCAAGTGAGATTTATCCAGGAATGCAAAGTTGGTATAACATACAAAAAAGAATCAATGTAAAATACCATATTAAATAGAATGAAGGGAAGAGTCATATGATTATATCAGTAGATGTAGAATAAGTATTAGACAAAATACAACATATTTTCATGTGAAAAACAATCCACAAACTAGGAACAGAAGGGAACATCATTAATCTTCAGAAGGGCATCCATGAAAAGCCCACAAAATCATACTTAATGGCAAAAGACTGAGTACTTTCCCAGTAAGATAAGAAACAAGGCAAAGATGCCTGCTTTCGCCACTTCTATTCAACATTGTACTGGAGGTTCAAACCAGGGCAATTAGACAAGAAAAAAAGGAAGGAAGGAAGGAAGGAAGGAAGGAAGGAAGGAAGGAAGGGAGGGAGGGAGGGAGGGAGGGAGGGAGGGAGGGAGGGAGGAAGAAAGAAAAGGCATATAGCTTGGAAAGGCAGAAGTAAAACCATCACTATTTGTAATCTTGTGCATAAAAAATTCTAAGGAATCCTTAAGAAAACTATTAAAACATACATGAGTTCAGCAATCAAAAATCCATGTACTTCTATATACTTGCAAACAACAATTTGCAAATGAGATGAAGAAAAATTCCATTTAATAGAATCAAAAAGAATTAAATACTAAGAAAACATTTTGATAAAAGATGTGCAAGATTTGTTCACTGAAAACGACAAAAATTCCTGAATGACCTGAAAGAGGATCTAAATAAATGGAAAGGCATCCCTACTGCCCCTTGGTCAGTTAAACTCACATGAAGATCTGAGATGAAACGTTGAAAATCCCTGACACAGAGTCGGTGCTCTGGAAACAGCAGTTGCTCTGATAATAGTTATGAGAACCCATGTGAGGATTAAATAAATGAGGTAATGCATTTCGAGAGCCCGGTCCAGCATGGCTGTGCAGGAAGCCTGAGTTCTCTTTACTTCTACTTCCTTAACCAGCCGGCCCAGGCCCACCTTGCTGACCTCACAGAGTGGCTGTTAGTATCGCACAAGGTCCTGGGGCGGCGTGTGTGTGAGTGTGAGAGACCCCTGAGGAGGGCCCAGAGCAAGAGCACAAGGGAAAACCATGTGCCACTTTGCCCGGCGCTCATGGAGCCCTTTCCATCACCCCTGACCTCGGCTTTAATCATCCACACTTTCTAGTGGAAGGCAGTACTTCCCAGACACCAGACAGGCCATCATCTTCCAACTCGGCGTGCAGAACAGGGCTGATGAGTGAAAGGAGAGATGCTGGACCTTCCTCGCAGGCAGAGCCCACTCGGGGCCAAGATTGCCTCCAGGCTGGGGGTGGGGCGAGCTGTTCAAATCAAATTGCTTCCCATAACCCCAGCTCCCAGGGGCCCTGGTGGGGAAGGGGTGTCCCGTGCCCCCAGATAGCTCTGGGTGCCAGGCTGGCAAGGGTCAAGTCCAGTCCTGAATGAGGCCCAGGGGTTGCCTTCTCCACAGGTCTCCACACACTTCTTAGCCTCAGACCATGTTCAGGTGAAATGTTACATGGAGGCCCAATGCGTAAAAGCTGCTCTGGTTGACACCGGGCAGGGGGCTGCTCCCTTTCTGCCCTGCACCCCGACTCCCAGGCTGTCCCTAAGAGGGCACTAAGTGGCACACTTGAGGGGTCCCCTTCTACCCCGCTCCGCCTCCCTGCAGTGACCACACCTGGGGGCCAGCCACCATCCCCCGAGGCCACACTGGGCCCCTTCTCACAGCCTCCTCTCTGACCACCCCCTTCCCGCCCACATCCTCCCACCTGCCCTTTGCTGGCACCGTGGCTCTGATACGACGCTCACCCAGGCTTAGTGCAGAGTGAGGTGTGGGCCCCGCATTCAAAAGGCAAGGAACACGTGTGCTTAAAGGTACTGAAATGTGAAGCTTCTTCCTTTCTTTCTCCATCTTCCTTTCTTTTGCAGTGTTTTAATTTGCTATTTAATGTCATTCTAAGAAAAGAAAAATTTTTAATTTTAATTAGTAGCATGAATTTGACCATTCACCTTTCTATTGTTCAATGCCAGTTTTAAATGCAAATATAAGAGCATTTAACTGATGCGTGGAATCACCAAAATTTCTATAGCTCCTACAGGCATGTGTATTTTTTTTCTCAGCAGAACGGTGCAAACGCTTCACACAACTAACTCAACTGTTTTAATTTCACTTCTTGACACCAGGGCACATTCTACCAACACCCTCAACCTCAGCTTACCGGCGAGGAAGGAAGTCCCTCTCCTTCTGTCATCATTTTCATCCACGTGGCTGGCTGATATAGGAAGTGACGCCAGAGAGAAAGGACATGATGGGCCCCTTGTTTGGGTTTTAAGAAACCCTGCCAGTGCCGAGAGCATCTGGATTCTACCAGAACGCGCGGCCCCTCGGGTCTCATTGCCACCCTTACTCAGTCATCGACGTGACAAGCTTTCCTTGTCCTCGCTGAGTCACACACCGTCCACCAGCACCCTGTGCTCATGAGGCTTCGTGAAGATAATGAGGATGGAGCTGCACACGTATTCACATGTCTCCCCAGATCACGCGTGCTCCATTGTTCCAGAACCTCACTCAGAGAACACAAGTTCAAAGGTAAAATTTTAAGAATTTCAAGATGGCCATAGCCGAGATTGGCCATGCCTCCTGTCCCCTGCTCTCTGCCTTGGCTGATTCCGTGTCCACGTAATTGGGACTTCACAGGGCAGGGGTCCTTCCGTGCCCCGGGGCCTCTTCTCTCAGGGATCCCTCCTGCTGCCCAGGCTGCTCCGTTTATGGGTCTGGCTTGCCCACTAGAACACGAGCTTCCAGGAGCAGGGCTGTGTCTGTCCTATCAGCCACTGGCCCCAGTCCCACGCCTGGCACCTGTGCTAAATAACTGTTGGCTGAATAAACGCATCAACCACCCACTGAGTATCTGTCGAGCACCTAGGATGGGACGGGCACCTCCAGGGCCCAGAGGTAGAGACGACGCAACAGCTTCCGCCCCCAGGACCTCCCACCCTTATTCCCACCTGATGGCTTCTAACTTGCGGCTCTGTGAGGTGAGTGGGGTCCGCAGGGTTGACCCATCTTGCTGATGTATAATACAAGCCTGGTTGCCAGGAGCAGAGCCAGGCCATGTGACGGCTGCCCTTTCGGCCCCAGGACCTCAGGATGCAGACCCACAGGAGTCTGAGAATGAGAAGGGCTGGGCAGGCCCCTGGCCCAGCACCCAGCTCACCCAGGCCTCCCCCACTGCCCTGGGCTACTGGGTCGGGGAGGAGCAGCCTGTGTCCGGAAGGAGACCTCCCCGACTTAGAGCCGACCTCCTCCACCTTCCACTTTCCACTGCAGAGCTTCCAAGCCTGTGCAAGACCAAACATGGTCTTCACCCGAATTTTGCAAAACGATTTGCGTTTACTGATAGAACACCTGCTGGTGCTCAGCTGCCCTGTTTTTCCTGTCTGTATACTTTTACTTTTTAGCTCAACCTTGCTTTCCCAAAGATGATGATGACTATTTCTAATGAACTTGGGCAGACTAACGTGAATTTGTCAGATTTACTTCTCACAACTTTCCTCTGAGACACTGGGCATGTAAATGAGATGCCGTCTGAGATAGGAGAGTTGGCTTCTTGCAGGCGCAGTCAGACAAGCAGATGTCTGGGGGGATGTGGCCTCTGAGCAGGGCCTCTGGCTCAGAAGACAGCCATCCTGGGAAGCGGGACCTGCACGAGCACAGTGTGAAGGTGGGAATGAGCACAGGTGGTCCAAGAAATGTTTGTAGGAGGCGCGGCAGGAGCTAATGCTGGACAGATGGAGGGTGCCAGCCCCAGAAGGGCCTTGGCCACCACCAGGGCTCCCCGTCCAGCCGTGTGCTGGGGTCACGAGGCACAAACATGATACTGCGACGAAAGCTCTCTGCACAGGGTCTCAGGGTGGTGATTGCATTACTGTCCTTTCAGACTCTCCCAGCTCTGAGCCTCCCTCCCTGGGGTCCACTGTGAGCCGACACCATGGCCAGCTTCTCAGGGGGGAGATAGGGGGTGCAGTGCCCAGAAAGGCAACCCCAGCTCCATCACCACTGCACTCTGATGTGCAAACATGGATGGGCTCCAGCAGGAAAAAACAGACGTGACCACAGAATTCTTTGAATCTAGAGAGTGTCGTGGGCTGTGGAGAGCACGGCATGATGCTGGGTCCCTGGAACGTATTTCTGTTCATGCCGAGTGCTGGTTAGAAGTCAAGAAACCAGCTCCTCCCCACTCTAGGGGTGGCGCAACCCTAGCCCCCGCCCCTGAGACTTGAGAAGACCAGCCGGGGGCAAGGGTCAGGTGAAGCCTCTGGGTGCCCACGCCGTGGGGCTGTGAGGAGGGACCAGAGCTGGAGGGCAAGGGGCCCAACAGGTGACACCCCAGGACACAGTGCAGTGCCTACCTCACTCAACAGTGCTGGCCTGGACCCTACCTCTCCTGACCGTAGGGCAACTCTTTCCCTCCCCCAGCCCTTCCTCCCAAGGCAGGAGGGAGCTCCCAAGTGCTGGAAGGGCAGCCAGCACTGGGGGACCACTCATTCTTATCACCACTCAGATATGAGCTCACCCTGACTTCCGTGTGTCAGGAACAAAACCAAAAAATGTCAAAATAATCGTTTTCCCAGCCTTTTCCCCTCTCCCTGTCTGTTTTGGGTCCTTTCCTTGTTCCTGGGTCTTGATTGGGCTAAAAGGAGCATGGATTTCCCTTGTGAGGGGTCCTGGTCTCCTGGTGGTTGTGAGGGGTAGACCAGTGATAACAGTGGATTCTAAGCACAAGATAAATGTGGGCTGTTCTCTTTATAGCTCTGCTGTAAACCCGGCTTCTCCTCCAGCCCGGACCGGGAGTGGGGGCGTGTGGAGGGCTGCCTGGAGCTCTGAGCTGGTCTGAGCTCTGGAGTCTGGGGTGGCTGGGAGTGGACAGGGCTGACCTCGGGCTGGGGCCACAGCCACCAGATCCCCAAGCAGCTTCCTGGATGAGGGTGAGCTAGAGACCAGAGGAGCTGCCCAGAGGCCAGAGCTGGACCCAAACTGAGGGCCTGCGTGGCCTGAGTGAGCAGTGACTAGTTCTATAATCCAGGGCACCCGTGGGTGCCGTCCTCATAGGTCGGCCAGGAGCCTCTGCAAACGCAGACCCAGTCATGGGCTGGGCGAGTTCATGAGTGTGAAGCCCTGAGATCCAGCCTGGCCAGGGGCCTGCACTGTTCTGGAGTAGCAGCAGCTGCCACTTTCTCCAAATCCACCCACCTTTTTTTAATAGTTGTGGGTTTTTTTTCTAGTTAATTCCCTTGGTTTTCCTTTCTGGTTATTTATTTATTTATTTGTTTACTTATTTATTTATGGCTGCGTTGGGTCTTCGCTGCTGCACGCGGGCTTTCTCTAGTTGTAAGCGGGGGCTACTCTTCGTTGCGGTGCGTGGGCTTCTCATTGCGGTCGCTTCTTTTAGTTGCGGAGCACGGGCTCTAGGCGTGCGGGCTCAGTAGTTGTGGCACATGGGCTCAGTAGTTGTGGCTCACAGGCTCTAGAGCACAGGCTCAGTAGCTGTGGCGCACGGGCTTAGTTGCTCCGCGGCATGCGGGATCTTCCCGGACCAGGGCTGAAACCTGTGTCCCCTGCATTGGCAGGCAGATTCTTAACCACTGTGCCACCAGGGAAGTCCCTGGGTTTTTGGGGTTTTTTTTTCTGTTTAGAAAGTTTTAAAACTATAGAAAAGTACAGACTATAGCAGACACCAGTGTTGGAATTTATAAATGTTGAGACCTGGTCATGTTTACTTCAGAAGTTTTAAATTCATGTAAAAGCAACAAAATATTGCAGAATACCTTCCCTCCTGACTCAAGGTGCTTTCCATAATTTTGAGACATATAGACACACACATGCACACAGGGCTGATAAGCACATGTGGATGGTGAAGCTATAAGTGCTTCAAAAAGAGTGTCAAGCTATGAATATTCTTCTAGACATGTTTAACGGCATCCTATAAAGTTTGATACGTTGTATTTTCCATGCCATTTAATTAAAAATGGTTCTAATTTCAAAAAAAAACACTACAATCTAAATTCGAGTTCATCCACATAGATATATACAGATCTAATTCACTCATTTTAACTTCTCCACGAGGATTCTATCTCATAAATATCTCACAATTTGTTTGTCTACTTCCTTAATGATTTAAGTTATTTCCAGTTTTTTTTCTATAACAAACTATATCATGATGAACATTCTTATTCAGCCTCCCAGTGGTACCCAAGGACATGTACCCAGAGTGGAATTTCCACATCTTGAGGCATGCACTTTTTCGAATTCACATATTTCTGTCCAATCCTCCAAGTGGTTGGATTAATTTGCACCCCTGTCCGTGGGTGTGAAATTTCTTACTGTTCATCATTTCATCCCCTCTTGGGATTATCAGACACCATTTTTACCCAAACTGATGGATACGAAATGATATTCCATTTTTATTAATCTGTATTTTCTCAATAGTTAGTGATGTTGAACATCTGATTTCATATTTTTTATTGGCCATTCATGTTTCCTCTTAAGCAAATTGCTCTTTTTTTATCCTTTGCCCTCTTTTCCTATAGGTTATATGTATTTTTTCTTATTGATTTTTAAGTTGCTAATCTTCAGTTTGCTGTATGTACAGCAAACATCTTCTCCCTGTTGGTTTCTTTTCTTATTGAATTGTTTTTGAAGTGTAGCACTACACAGAGACTGCATAACTCCAAATATGTAGCTCCACAAATTCTCCAAACTGCATATGTCTGTGTCACCCATCCAGGTCAGAGCACTGCCGGGTCCTGAAGCCCCTCCGCACCGTTCCAATCGCTGTCTGCCGTCTGATCCATTAACGAGTAGACTCTGTTAATAGCCTTCCTTACAGTGTACAGCCTTACTCAACAGAGGGATGGCCTCCTGGTTGTGGCATATTATTCCATTTGCTAATAGTTTATTTAAGGTTTTTGCATCTGTCTTCATAGAGGACAGTGGTCAGTGGTCTGGTGATGTCCATTTTTTGCTGTTTATCGAGTTATGGTGTTCATGATGGGCTGGTTCTGTAATAACTATTTTTCAAATATGACTTCGTAATTAATCCTGGAAGCTGTGTTAGCGATAACAAAAAGCAGCAAAGAAATGCCCGTCTAGCACTGGGCACAGAGTGAAGGATTCACCCCATCAGCAGAAGCCTGCAGCCCGGGGCAGGTCAGGCTGGGAGCTCAGGGACCTGGGACTGTCTGAGACGAAAGAGTGACACATGCCTCCTGCCCATGGCTCGTGAACCGACCCATCCCCAGGCAGGGACCAGGAGCTTGGCCTGTTGGATGGAGTCTGTGATTCTGACTTCCTCACCAGGTCTGTGACCCACTGGCCCAGCCCAGCAGGGCTTTGGAGAAGATGGAGGCCTGGCCACTGGGCACTCATTCATTCAACCTGCCAGCATGGGCCTGGGGGTGGGGCAGGCGACCTGCTGCCCTTCCCTGGAGCAGAACAGCCTGGAGACACAGAGAGGCAGGGAGCTGGCCCTCTCCCCAGCCCTGCAGTCACAGGAGAGGCACATGTGGGGACACAGAAGGGACAGTGCACACAATGCCTAAAGCCAGGACACACGCGAGGCTGAGAGAATGGGGTGCCCCAGGATTGCAGTGGGAGGGACCAGGGACATGGCTGGCCACCAGGTGGAGGCTGTGTGTGGCATGATGGGGTGCTGATCCCCACCTCAGAGGGAGCTGGGGTGACCTCTCCAGTGTCTGCACCCTGCCTGTGTGACGACAGTCCCTCTGTGCAGAACCTCTGGGCCTCAGAGCTATGGTGGGAAGCACAAGGCTTCTGCCCAGTGCCCTGCGGTGCTGGGGAAGGAGGGGCTCAGAGGCTGGTGCCTGGTCTATGGTCCAGGCCTGCCTTCAAGGAGTCCCACCAAGCAGAAGGCATAGCCAGGTAGCCTCAGTTTGGCAGCTGGGCTGTCTCATGCTCTGGGAGATGTGCCCAGGCCATGGGAAACATGGGGTTCAGGGGTTCAGTGTTCTCCAGCTCCCATCCCCTGAGATGGCATGTACACCTGCAGAGCTAGAACAGTCCATGCCATGCCTCAGGGAAAGCCAACTTGGAAAGACCCCAGGGAACACAGGAAAAACACAGCCCAATTCAGAAAGGAAGAAAGCTCTGAGGCAACCCCATTCCAGTGCCCCAAATCACTGCGGTGCGTGGGCTTCTCATTGCGGTTGCTTCTTTTTGTTGCAGAGCACGGGCTTTAGGCGTGCGGGCTCAGTAGTTGTGGCTCGCAGGCTCTAGAGCACAGGCTCTAGAGAAACCGAGGAGGAAAAACCGAGGTAGAGAGGGTGAGGCTCATCCACAGACCCACACGCAGAGGCTCGGGGACTGCCCTCCAGGCACAGACTGTGGCACCCTAAGCTGGGTTTCTGGTCGGCTGCGCACAAAGGAATAAACTGTCCATCGTCTCATTACACAGGAGGCATTCAGCTCAGCCCAGAGCCAGCGGAGTCAGCGGAACAAGGACATGGAGGGCAAAATCATAACCTGTGCTGGCTTGTTTTTATCGTTTTTATTACCTCCATCCTTTCACACAACACTGTCACTTGGACCTCTGGTGGCCCTGGGAGCAGGCAGGGCAGGCCATACTCCCATGAAACAGCAGAGATCTGGGAGGTGCAGGGACCTCCCGCCACCCTGGGTGGCTAGAGAGCCTTTCCTGCTACTGCTCCTTTTTGTGTTTTTTTTTTTTTATTGGAGTAGAGTTGATTTACAATGTTTTGTTAGTTTCAGGTGTACAGCAAAGTGAATCAGTTATACATATACATATATCCACTCTTTTTTTAGATTCTTTTCCCGTATAGGCCATTACAGAGTATTGAGTAGAATTCCCTGTGCTATACAGCAGGTCCCTATTATCTATTTTATATATAGTAGATTGGGATTGACTGCTCTTGTTTTTCATCCTTCCCACATGCCAAGTCCGGCTGCTGAAGGAGAAGAAGAGCACCTTGGAGAGCGACATGGACCCTGAGCCTCCAGGGGACGCGCCCTGCAGACCTGCCTACAGCCTCCCGAGGCCTGCCCTTTGGAGACCAAGGGCTCGGGGTGTGATCTCAGCTACCCCCCTGCCCCTGCCCCGGCAGCCCCAGAAAACCCCTTGGCCTGGATGTAGGGGGTGGTGCACACTCCCCCTGCGGCGGAGGGCAGGTTCTGAAGCTTCCTGCTCCTCTCCAGCTCCCAGGGATCCCCTCAGCATCCCTGAGGGCTGGTGCTCTCCATCTTCCCAGGCTGGAAAATCTCAGGAGGTTCCAGGGAAAAAGGCAGTTCCCCCAGATATGCCCACACCCAGCAGCTGAGGCCTGAACAGAGCTCAGATTTCAGCCATGAGAGTAACTGTCTCTGTAACTCCTGGCACCAGGCTGGGCTTCTTGGGCCCGCCTCCTCATGGACCTTCACAGCTGCTTCCTGAGTAGTTGGGGAAGAGGTCACCTCTGAGGTTACCGGCTTCCCTGAGGTCCCTCCACTAAGTGGGCTGAACCCTGAGGTCTCCATCCTGCCCCACCCCAGTCCGCTCAGTGACATTTCCCAGCACCTTCTCCGGGCGGGTGTGGCCCTCAGCACTTGTCATGCATTTTCATCCTCACAGCGAGCCTGAGAACGAGGTAGAGTTGTTACCCTGTTTTATGGAGGAATATTCTGAGAACCTTGAGAGGCTGAGCCACTTGTCAGGGTCGGGCACCAGGAAGCAGGGCCTCTGAGTTTCCAAAATGCTTAGACGGCCTGTGACACATTCTCTTTAACAAGAAGTCCAAACTGTGCTGCCTCTCCGCTCCAGACCCCTCAGTCCCCGAGGAGCAGCTCCACACACGCACGTGCACACGCGCGTGCACACGCACACCTGCAGGGGAGCCTACCCTCCGCCCACCCGCAGGCGGCCATTCCCCAGGCTCCGGGGAGCAAATTACATCACAGGAAATCGCAGTGTGAGGGACGTCCCCAGTGGAGGGTTTGAGACAGAACACATGTGGCAGAGCGGCGGGTTAGGCCCAGCTGCTGCAGATGTCCGTCACAGCTGGAGGGCCGCCAGGCACCAGGCCCTGTGCGTCTCGTCGGGGGCAGGGCCTCGGCCGAGGGTCCGCAGAGCCATAGCCGCACAGGCCTTCCAGCCAGCATGGGCCCTGTTGCTTCTCCACTCGGGAGTGCCCCTCCAGGGCACGGGGGCTTCAAGACAGAGTTTCCTCATCTGTACAATGGGGAGAAGATCAGCACCATGACCTTCAGTGAATGGAGCCCACGCAGGTAAGGGCCTCACGGTGCCCGGCTTGGAGGCGCAAGGAACGATGTCTATGACAACGGGAAACTCGGCCTCTGCCCTCAATGAGCTGACAGCCTGTGGAGGGGGGCGAAACTGACATGCCTGAAGCTGCGGCCACTCAGTGCCCGGGGCCAGACAGGTGAGCCCCTACCTCTCTCAGCAGAGAGAAGGCGAACAAGTCAGTAAGGAAGATACCGGCCGACTCTGAGGAGCAGGTGTAGAGGAGGGAGCAGACAGGCGAAGGGGACAGAGACTGCTGGGATGCGTGATTCACACAGAATGGCCGGGCGTGCTCAGGGAGGGCCCCTCTGGAGAAGCCACAGCTGAGCTCAAGCTGAAGAGAGCGATAAAGCCAGACAGGTGAGGAGAAAGGGGACCCGACAGAAAGAAAAGTACAGGGGCCGGAGGCCAGAAGGACGGGCGGCAGTGTAGTCCCAGGGAAGGAAGTGGCTGAAGAAGGAGAGGGGCCAGGAGGCCACGAAGGGCCCTGGGGGCCATTGGAAGGAATGCGGAATTTATTCTACCGGCGACAGGAAGCTACTAAGAGACGTGCGTGAAGGTGGGTCAGGCTCCGTCGTTTTGGAAAGCTCGCTCTGGCTAATGTGTGTGTGAGCGGGGGAGGTGCTGGGGGCGCCCAGAGCGGGGCAGGGAGGCCAGGGAGAGGCTTCTGCTCTGCTCTCAGACAGAAGTGGTGGTGGTGGTGCTGTCCCCTCCCTTTCTTCGCCTGCCCCCCTCCTGTGAGGATGCCAAAGTTGCCCAGGCCTGACCCCTCAGGCAGGCTCTCAGCACCTGGGACTCCGCCCCCCCACCCCCGTATGCTGACAAGACTAAAACTTTGTCCACAGGGGAGCTTCCTGGCAGGTGGGCTCATCCCCACATCGGGCAGGTGGGCTCTGGGCTGCAGCAGGGAGGCATTCCCACCCCATCCCACCTACTCAGGCTGCATGGCGCCCTGGGCCACCCCAGGCCCAGCTCAGTCTCCTAATCCGCAAATGTGTAGCCCTTTCCTGGTGACTGAGACAGAGGATCCCTAATTGTCAGCAGCTGATCTCAATTAAAATAGAAACACCTGGGGCTTCCCTGGTGGTGCAGTGGTTGAGAATCTGCCTGCCAATGCGGGGGACACGGGTTCGAGCCCTGGTCTGGGAAGATCCCACATGCCGCGAAGCAACTAGGCCCATGAGCCACAGCTACTGAGCCTGCGCGTCTGGAGCCCGTGCTCCGCAACAAGAGAGGCCGCGATGGTGAGAGGCCCGCGCACCGCGATGAAGAGTGGTCCCCACTTGCCGCAACTAGAGAAAGCCCTCCCACAGAAACGAAGACTCAACACAGTCATAAATAAATAAATAAATAAATAAATAAAAGAACGTGAATTTCTAAAAAAAAAAAAAAATAGAAACGCCTCCCGTGATTTGCAGGTGGGAGCTGGAGTGGAGGGCGTGGGGATGTTTACACAGACGTGGAAGGATACTTCCAGAAATGGGTCCACAGGAGTGAAAGCAATTTATCTCGATGAGTTGGGCCAGTGGGTGATTTAATTAAGGCCAAAGCAGCCCTGGGCTTTGACCCTCCCTGCCGGGCGTTGCTGGATGACGGTGCTGAGCCGGCCCTTCTTTCCTCCTCTCCAGGACACGAAGGTAGGAACACAGCCTCGGAAAGTGCCGATGTTCCCACTGCTTACCAGCTCGGGTTCCAGGACCTCGTACCTAGACTGCATTCCAGGCATAGCGGGGAAGACGGGGACCCCTAGGATGCTGCCCTGGGGAGGGTCAAGCATGTATGTACGGTAAGCACCCTAGGGCTTTCCACACGGCAACTGCGCAAGAGGGCACAGCCAGTCAGGGGCAGGTCTGGGACCCACACCCCAGTCAGTGTGACTGACACCGTGGCCTAGTGCTGGGGAGGACGCAAGACCCGAGTGCAGTCACGTGCGAAGCGCCTGGGTGAGGGCTGAGGGAGAAGACTATTCCTCAGGCCACAGGTGCGCCAGGCTGGGGATGCCTCGGGAAGGAGATAGTCCTTGAGATGGATCCTGGAGAATAATTAGGACTGTTAGCTCAAAATGGAGTTCACCAGCAGCCAACCCACCCCTTTGGCTACTAGGGCCCCTGGCAGACGCTGACAACAAAGACGCAAAGGAGAGGAAAGGGTACAGCACACCGAAGCCCAAGACAGGCTATGGCAGGGCACAGCTGACGGAGCTGGATGGCAGTCACGGAACCACTGCCCCACGGAGGAGGAAGCCATGCTCTTACATGGCCTGTCTGTCCTGCCCCTCAGAGCACAGCACAGGGCCAGGCAGAGACCTGGAGGGTCCTGTGCCCGGGGGGCGCGGGGGCTGCCTACCACCCCTCCTTCTCAGGAAAGAAGGGCGGGGGAGAGGCCGCCCACTCAAGGAGTGCAGTCCCAGCCACTCCGGGGCGCTGGGGACCACAGGCGGAGGGTGTAAGCTCTGTGCAAACATCCTGCCTTCTCCCCAGGATCTTTTCTGTAATAAAAGACCATGGAAATGTCAGCTAGTCTAAACAAATAGCCAGGTTTTACAGAGGATGAGCGGCCCGCTTTTTGAGGTGGCTTTGAAAAATTGTGTGCCAGGAAGGAAGCTCGGAATCCTTCCTGGTGGGGCAAGCATTTAGGGCCCAGAGAGGTAAGGCTTACAGGGTTCCTGGGGAGGAAGGGGCGGGTGGACCCTGGGCCTGGTGTGGGGCGACTGTCTCAGGTGGCCCTGAGGAACTGATGGGTCTCCCTCCTGAGGACCCTCAGGCAGGGCTGGCCTGTGCCCTGCGGGCAAGGGGATGGGGGAGGGGCTGACAGCAGACGACTCAGGCTCAGGGTCTCTCCCTTCCTCCCCTCCCCCTACAGGGGTCCACTTCCTGTAGCCCCATCTTCCCTCCGTCCATCTCTGTGTTAGGGAAGGCACCCGGGGGTCTGATCCTGAGGGACCTCCCAAGGTGAGCTGGGCCTCACTGCATCCACTGGACAGGGGCACAGGGAGGCCCAGAATGGGGGAGGAAACTTAACACCAGAGCCTGAACATACTGGGGCCTTCGCCTGGTTGGGGTGCTGGGGGAGCCGCTAGAGCCTCAGCGCGCACAGCGTCCAGGGAGCTGGATCCGTTAGGGGCTGGGGGATCCCTGAGACCCTGCCGCACACAGCGGGCCCTAGGTGCCCACACTCCTTGAGGGGAAGGTCCAGCTGCAGCCACTCACAGGGCGGGGACGGACTGGGCCCAGGCTGTCACCACAGTCAAGGAAGGTTGTCAGGGTGCTGGGCCCATGTGGGTTCACATGACCCCTGTGCATTGTGTCCAGGCAAGAGCCACGTGCAGGGAGAGCCAGCAAGTCGGCAGTGGCTCAGGAGTGTGAGGCCGGCCGCTGGTGGGCAGGCTGGAGCTGCTCAGAGGGCCAGGAGGTCGTTTTCAGGGCAGTGAAGGTGGGCCACCTGGCCCTGTGGCCTCATTGCAGACACTCACACCTCCTGTCACTGATCCGGGAGGTTGACCCCACCACAGGCAAGGCTGCCAAGGCTGAGCAGGTGGGCAAGGAGCCAGGACCAAAGCCAATGGTCAGCCCCCCGGCCAAGGCAAGGCCTCTGGGCCGGAGGCACGGGGAGAGGGGTGCAGACTCTAGAGCCCTGTGGGCCGGGCTAGAACCCCAGCTCTACTCCTGTGTGCCGGCAGGGGGACCTTGGACCAGTAAGTCACAGAGCCTCCCAGATCCCCATTCCTCATCTGTGGAGTGGGGAAGTAATTTCCACCACACGTGCTATGAAGAGGAGACAGTAGGATAATTTGCTTGGTGCCAGGCACGGGGCAGGGCACTCAGTCAGTGGAGGTTCATTCCCCTCTCATGATGTCTCTGAAGTGGGTGCCAAGGCGGGTGCTTCTCATGACGGAGGACACCTTCCTTGGGCCTCTGGAAGAGACGGTCCTGTGCAGCAGGTGAAATTTTCCAAAAACGGCCACAAAAGTATTTCTAGTTCCACGCACTCTCTCAGAACCTTGCCACTTTCCGCCAAGAGGGAGTCTGTTTCCTCTCCCCTTGAACTCGAGGTGGGTGCTGAGCACGGGAGGCTGAGTGCCCACATCACCCGGTCCACCTCTGGTCAGATGAACCTAGGAGAGCCCTTGCCTGGTGCAGCCTGACTCAGGAGACAGGGCCCCAGTGACTGTTCTGTCCCTCTTAGCCCACGGCCCCAGGACCAGGCTAGACTTGGAGCCCAGAATTCCTTGATCCTCAGGAATACAACCCCACCTGTCATGAGCCAGAGGCCGGGCCACTCACCATTCAAACTCTGTCTCATTTAATCCACAAGAGAATCCCATGCGGTCAGCCCTGTTATTTTTCATGTGAGAAAATGGAGGCTCCAAGATCAGCTGAGTCCCTTGTCTAATGTGTCCCGAGTTGACCTTGGAAGAGGCGCACTAGAAAATGATGTAAAAGCCCCCACTCTAGATCACTTCCCGGTGCCCCTGTGCCAGCCGCTGCCCCATATTGCTGGGGTGAAGCAGCAGCTCTCAGCCACAGGCGCTCCCATCAATCAATATTTTTAATTACTTACATGATTGACTAATAAAATTCTCCACCGACTAATTGATTTTGTGATCAAGCGAGAGCCTCTGTTTTTTATTAAAAGGTTACTTAGATGAATTTTTTTCCCCACTGAAATGGGAGGTTGTATTTCTTTTGGTCATTTTGGAAGGAGAAAAATGGGAGGGGCCAGGAACAGGAGGAGACCCAGAGGCCAAGAAGATTACAAGCTCAAACCAAGAGACCCTGTGTTAAATTAATCGGCAGCCACTCACCTATTTGTCCTGCCAAATACCCAGAGGCTCCAGCAGCGGGTCAGGCGCTGGCCAGAAGGACCCTCGGGCACACACTTTACCCAACCCAGGCTTAGCCAGAGCTGCTTCTGTTGTTTTTAAAAGTAAACTGTAAACTTTCCTTTACATTTTAATGAAAGTATTGGCTTTTCAGTTCTAAAAGTAACTCACTCTGTGTGCACAGTTTGGAAAAGACAGGCAAAACTAACAAAACAGCAAAGCGATAAGAGGGTTCTCAGCCTGGAGACTTGGCCTGAAAAGACAGTTGATGGAGATGCTGTGAGAAGAACTGCAGGGCTGACTTCCACTTTTCCAGGGGTGCAAGGCCCCAAAGAAGCATCACCATAGAAATCACCCAGGTCCCAGTGTCCAGAGAAAGCTACTCACGGTTACCACGTCAGCGGGCTTTTGGTTTTGGTTTTCTGCTTTACCACATTGGTGTTTGACGGGTTTGGTGATGTCCTATGACTTGCACTGACCTTTAAAACTGTGTTTGTAAATGACTCGGTGTGGCCTGTCCTGTGGAGGAGCTATTGCCTGTGACCTGTCCCTGTGGTACACACCAAGGTCACCTTTCCTGGGAGGTGCCAGGCTTGGAATAGGCAGTTAGGGTGAGGGAGAGTGGAGAGTTTGGTGAAGGAGGGGCAGGGAACAGAGAGTGGGCCTAGGCCCTGGGAGAAGGTCACCACTCACGGGCCTGGGCAGCCCTTCCCACTCCAGTCCTCAGACTCCTCACCCGGTGTGGCGATGCTTCTGCAAGGGGGCTCTCGGGCCTGGCCACTCCCAGTTCTCAACAGATCGGACTGCCGCACCAGCTCAGCTCTGGGCCCCAGGCCTGCTTCTGCCTGTCATGTCCACGGTCACGGCCATCGCACTGTCCCTGATCTCACTCTGACCGCATCTCCTGTTAACTCCTACATACCCAGCAACCAGAACAGTGGACGGCACACGGTGGGCGCTCAGCGACTGTGTGACAGGTGAATGCTGAATAAATCCATGTTAACCATCAATACTCGTGATGGCTGCCAAATGGTCCTTCTGAGCCGGCCTTGGAGCTGGGAGATGATGACCTCCACGCCTGCCCTCTTAGGAAGGTCACGGCAGGTGAACAGAATGACAAGCGACGACACACCTCTGCCTCGTGCCAGCCCGGTGTGCAGAGGCCACTCTTCCGCCCTCGTGGACAGAGGCAGGAACAGCCAGAGAGGGGCCTAGGGACTCCCCAAGGCCACACAGTCGGTCTGAAACGGGGGTCTGGTTCTCTGCAGGGGACGCTTCTCAGGATCACCCAGAAGTCCAGCCCCACTGAACCAAAGCCGAGGTGACCTGCCCTCACCTGGGTGTGAAGTCCCCAGACCCATGCAGGAGCCGTGAGGCTCTCACCAGCCCACCACCATGCCTATGGGATCCAGAACATCTCTGGAACCTAACTTACATTTAAATAAAGTAAAATTCTTTTTTTTTTCCTTACAAAAAAATAACATCTATTCAAAGTGGAGAATTGAGAAATTTAAAAAACGTAAAGAAAAAAAGGTCAGTTGTCCTCCTGCCCTGAGTGCTAATGACATGTCAGAGATGCAACGGCCCATGAGGGAGCTGGCCACCCCTCTCTGGATCTCAGGACGTCTGAGGGATGTGCTCATATCCAGGCCCATTGCGACCTCCACGTTGCTGGCTGCCCTTGATGCGGTGAGTCACTCCCTCCTGGAAGTGCCTTCCTCCCTGGCCGGGACCCACGGAGCAGCAGCGGGTGGTCATAGCAGAATCCCGGCCCACACAGATGGCCCTGGAGTCTCACCTCACCTGCCACCCACCCCCGCTGGTCCCCTGGCCGGCTCCACCCTCTCATCCTGACGTGTGGACTCTGGAATGTCCCGGGAGCCTCCATTCTTGGTCATCTTCTCTCTCCCTACTCCCTCCTCGGTGAGCTCATCCAGGCCGTGGCTTCATGCATCTGTGCACTGATGCCACCCACGAAGATCGCTCTGACCCTCTGAAAGGCACCTCCAGGGTGACTTGTAGCAACTCCTGCTCCGTCCCTGGCACTCACACCGCTCGGCCCAGGCCTCTCCTCCAGGGCAGCAGGTGGCAACCTCGTCCTTCCCAGTGCTCCATTCAAAAGGCTGAGGGCAAAGCCACCGTGACTCTGCTGTTGTCCCCCACCCTCCATCAGCAAACCCTCCCACCCCACCCAGGGGTCCCACCCATTACTGGCCCTCAACTAGACCACAGCAATCGCTCCTGACTGACTGGTCTCCCAAGACGCATGGCCTCCCTGGGGCCCCTGGAGCCCACCAAGCATGTTGCCTCAGTCCCCCAAAGCCGGGCCTGAGACAAGGACGTGGGGTGGGTAGTTGGTTTGGAAGGCGAGGCAGGAGGCAGGAGTGAGAGAGAGGAGAGGGGTGGCCATCAGTGGGGGCTGCTGGGCTCCCCCTGGGAAGCTTTCAGGATCATCCATGGAGAGGATGTGCGGCTGGAGCACTGACCGTCCCCACCCCCACAGCCACACCCCACTGCGCAAGGGCTGCCATGACTTTATCTCCCCAGACCCCGGTCTGCCTTGGGAAGGCCCCAAGTTACTACTTTTCCTTTTGTAATAAACAAGTACAGTGATTCCACTCTTGCTGCTCAAATGTTCACCCACAAATTTAGCATCTGCTGATGACCCCTGTCTGAATCAATTATTATTACAATTGTTGCCAAATGATAATTTTTCTAAATTCCATCTACATTTATTAGCTGACGTTCTACTACAAAGACTAGCTTTTGCTTTTCTATTTACTTATTTAATCCCGCTATAGATGCATGGAGTTTTAATTCTAGTGGTTATAATTCATTACTGTAATTATTGATACTTATTTTAATGCTCAAAATGTCCTGATTGGGTCAATGGGAGCCCCTTCAAGTTGTCTCCTGTGTCCCTTTGACACGTCCCCATCATAGTTTGACTACTTCCTTACTTTCTGTCACAGCAAGCTATCCTAAGCCCATTTTTAAGTTCCCTGTCCCAGCCATGGAATCAGTCATCTCTCCGAGGAGGCTTGGTCCCTGGCTCCTTTTAGGGGAGACTGTATTTAGAAACCAAGGTTTGGGTACTGGATGTTGTGACTGGGGTGTTTGCAACATTTTTAAAGACTGAAAGTTTCCAGGATTAGTGAGGCATGGGTGAGGAGCACGCTGGGAGAGTGACTAGAGAAGCAGTGAGGAAAGGCATTTGGCCCTACCTGTCATACCTGTCAGATGGTGATAGGCGTGCACATGGACACAGCCGTGCCACTTGTAGGAGTCTCTTCAACCCAAACTAGAACACAAGCACACAAAAGCAACACGTCGGAAACAACCAGTGTCCATGGACACAAAGTTAACTAAGGAAATTGCAGTACTCCTTCCTAAAGAACACCCAGCATACATTGAAATCAATGAACCAAATTTAAGTCCATGAATTATTTTCAGAGAAGAAGCAACTTACAGAATGCCATGTATAGACTGATTTTTTAAAAAATTTAAGATCAGATGTGTGCATCTTACATAGGTGAGTCTGTTTGTGTAGGGAAAACTGAAAGGACACCCTCTAATCTCCTAGGCAATGCTATCCCTCTGAGTTGTGGGTGAAGGTTGTGGAAGTTGAAAACATGGGAGCAGAAAATTATACTTTTCATTTCACACACTTGTGAACTATCTGAAGGTTTTATAGCAGCCACATATTACTTTCACAATAAAAAAAAAAGCTTTAGGTGATAACAGGTGAAGAAGAGACAGCCAGCTCCCCAGCTATAAGACTCTACAGTATTACTGAATACTCAAGTAGCTTTAAAAATAAAGAAGGGGCTTCCCTGGTGGCGCAGTGGTTAAGAATCCGCCTGCCAGTGCAGGGGACATGGGTTCGAGCCCTGGTCCGGGAAGATCCCACATACCGCGGAGCAACTAAGTTCGTGCGCCACAACTACTGAGCCTGCGCTCTAGAGACACGAGCCACAACTACCGAAGCCCCGGCGCCTAGAGCCCGTGCTCCGCAACAAGAGAAGCCACCGCAATGAGAAGCCTGCACACCACAACGAAGAGGAGCCCCCGCTCGCAGCAGCTAGAGAAAGCCCGCGTGCAGCAACAAAGACCCAACACGGCCAAAAATAGATAAATAAATTTATTTTAAAAAATTTTTTTAAATAAGGAAAATGATGTTCATCAGAAGTGAGGTCAATCAGCTTTGGAAACAGAAGAAGAAGGAAGAGAAAATCTTGGCAGTGTTCGCTCATACATGCCCTGGAGCAGAGGAGAGGCCTTAGCCCAAGGTCTCGGTTCTCTGTGAAGTATCCCCACAGGCTCCCCCAGCCTGAGGCTCTCAAACATTTTATTTTTTTTATTTTTTTAAAACTTTTTTTAAAAAATAAATTATTTATTTATTTATTTTTGGCTGCGTTGGGTCTCGGTTGCTGCGTGCGGGCTTTCTCTAGTTGTGACGAGCGGGGACCACTCTTCATTGCGGTGCGCGGGCTTCGCATTGCAGTGGCTTCTCTTGTTGCGGAGCACGGGCTCTAGGCACGCGGGCTTCAGTAGTTGTGGCATGCGGGCTCAGTAGTTGTGGCTCGCGGGCTCTAGAGCGCAGGCTCAGTAGTTGTGGCGCACGGGCTTAGTTGCTCCGTGGCATGTGGGATCTTCCCGGACCAGGGCTCGAACCCACATCCCCTGCATTGGCAGATGGATTCTTAACCACTGCGCCACCAGGGAAGTCCCTCTCAAACATTTTAGATGGCACCTCCCCAGCTCTGATCCTGGCTCTCCACCCTCCTTTGGCAGGTAGCTGGCTTCCCCAGAGCAGTGCGTGGAGGGAGGGAATGAGGTGGCCGTGAAGCTCAGGACAAGACGCCTCGTCAGGGCTGTGCTGTTCTTCCCTGCCTCCTGATCGTAGAGATACATGGTGAGTACCATCTGTGATTGTGAGGATGGATTCTAGAGCCAGACTTTCTGCATTCACATCTTGGCTCACTGCTTACCAACTTGGGCAAGTTCCCTCAACCTCTCTGTGCCTTAGTTTTGACACCTGTAAAATGTTCCCCCTTGGGTTATTGGAACATCAGATGAGCCAATATGCCAACTGTTTAGGATAGTTGCTGGCATGTAATGAACACTCAAAAATGTTATTTGTATTATTATCATTCCTAGTGGTTACAGTGGACACACCCTTGTCTCAAAATGCGATGGGAATGCAGCTAGGGTTTCACTGTCACATGTGATACTGGCTGATAGTTACAGTGGTGTGCATTAGCCAGCAATGCTTGGAGCTGCAGAAATTCCAAACATAACAGCTTAAACTAATAAGGTTTCATTTTACCTCAGTTTACAAGAGTCCTGCAAGTTGACAGCTGCTGCCCTGGGTTCAGCAGCTCAGCCATATCAGGGCCTGTCTCCGCAAGTGCTTTGCCTCTTTTTCAGGCATTCTGCCTCAGTGTTACAGTATGGCTGCCTCAACTCCTGACATCACATCCACCTGCAAGGCAGGAAGTAGGGAAATGGAGAGAAAACTGGAAATACCAGCCACATATGGCTCTTTTATCAAGAAAACAAGCCTTCCCAGAATCCCCCAGCTGACTGCCAATCATATCTCATTTACCAGAACTGTGATATTTGACCACACTTAGTTCAAGACAGGCTGGGAATATAGTTAGCTTTTCAGCCTCAATAGCGCAGATCACAAGGGAGAGGAGGTTGGGAATGACCTTGCAGAGCCTGCCATTATTTTCTTTATCCCATGAAAGAAAAATCTGTGACCATGTTTAGTGAATCGGAAGTGGGTGGTGAGGTTCACCAAACATTTTCTCCTGCTCTTGGGGTCCATCTAAATAGAGGCCCACCCGCTGTGAAACAAGAGGCAAATGTCCAGCTATGGAGACCAGCTGAGAGCTCACATTTTCTTGGGGACTTAGAATTTTCTTGGGGGCTGAGAGCCTTGCAGAGCAGGAGCCAGGGCTTCCAAAGTCCCCAGTTCCAACTTCCAAACCCAGGCACCTCTCTGCCAGAAATGGCCATTGCTGCCAGCTCCAGGCCAGTGAGGGAGCCAGAAGCAGTCAGGTTTCTAGACCCAGCCCTTGGCAGCAAGGGCATCTCTACTCCTTTCCTCCTGGACTGGTAACCTGCTTTCCATCTTCTGGGCTATTGGGAGCGCTGGGCAGGCCAGCCAGGGAGGAGGCGGCTCCCATGTGTGACCGCCACAGCTTCCCTTCATGTCCGCTGGGCAGGCCAGGCTGATGGTATCTAGTTCCTGAGACCCTGCAGTGAACTCAGACCCCAGATACTGTTTCTTGATAACAGCTTCACCTTTTCCAACTCTTTTAACAAATATCAGCTCCTGGCTGAAACCCAAACTCCTGGCTGAAGACCAACTCCTGGCCGAGACCTCCTTGCTGCTTCCCAGAAAACTCCTGGTCTGAGATGGCCGGGGGAGGAGAAGCAGGCTGGGCGCCCAGGACTCCCTGCATGCCCCGGGCAACTCAGTGCCTTCTCTGGGCCCCAGTTCTGCAAAGCAAAGGGGGTGCATCAGGTGCTTCCTGGGGTTGCTCTCCTCTGCGCACCTTCTGCAGGTTCCCCTGGCTCACACATCATGGCACCTGGGCTCTGCCCCAGTGCCAGGTGCTGGCTCTGTGGCCAGGCACGGGCCACCTTCAGCAGGAGGGCCAAGGCCACAGTCCCAGGCCTCAGCAGAAAGGCAGTTCGATATTTCTGAGTTTGTGGGAAGTGCACTTTGAACACATTTGCATCAATGGAGGAAGTAATATCTCTCCCAAGAGGCCAGAAAAGAAGGAAAATTCCACTTGTCAAGACATCCAGCCCTCGGGTCCTGCTCTTACTACCTGCTTTCTTGGCCATGATGAGGCACCAAATCCTCCTAGGCCCAGATGAAGAGGAAGGGAAACAGATGCTGTAGCAAACAAGCGGTTTTTCCTCAATTCAGTGGCAAGTTTATACTCTCATAGTGATTTTGGCCCCCAGGCAGAGCAATACTTTGACTCTCCAGGGCACTCTCCCCACCTGCTGGTGCCACCTTGGTCACTCTCCCAGAACTACACAGAGTCACTGCCCCCCAGGGGCTCCTGCTCACACAGCCTGTGAGGTGGTGTTCTCAGTCACTCCATTTGCCAGATGAAGAAACCGAGGCTTAGGAAGGCCAGCCCCCCACAGCGGGCACCTGGACCTGGGCCTAGTCTTGCAGCCCAGCATGCTCGGACCCCAGACTGCACCCTCAGCTCAGGCCCCCAGAGTCTCTGTCCTGTCCCCAGCACCTTAGAGCTCACTCAAATGTGTCTTAGGTTGGCTGTAAAGCTTAGGAGCACTTTTTTTCCCCCAGTTTCTCACAAACCACATGAGACAAGGCTGTAGATGCAATATGAGATTAAAGGCTGAACCTCATCCAGGTCAGGAAATTCCGAGGGCAGTCGCCCAGCTCGGCTCCAGCTCGCTCTGTCACCCCCAGGGTCACTTGTCCGCCGCGGGAAGTCAGGGGCCGGGCGCGTGCTGCAGGGGCACCTGCGTCCTCCGGAACTTCCTGAGGACCAGACGCTCTGATTTCCCGACTGGCTCCCAGGGATGTTTCTCTCTCCCTCTCTCGGGCCTGGTTCCAGCCGCCTCCCTCCCTGCTGGGTCCTGGGTGTTTCCCTCTCCAGCTCGATCATTCCCATCAGGTCCGAATATACTGTTATTTGCCCATCTTTCAGACATCCCTCTGTTGGACTCAGACCGTCAGGTTGCTAGGTCAGCACTCAGCCTCACCTTGTGGTCACTCAGCGCTCCGGTCCCGCTGCCCAACCCTGTGCTCGGCTGCGTTGCAGGCTCCCTGCCCTGGCCTCCCCACCCCTCGGTCCTCTCCTCCCCTCTCCCCACCCTCAATCCTGTCCCGTGGCTACAAACACTCTACACGCTGCCTGGCCTAACCGCCTCCTCAGCCCTCCGCCTCAAGGTTGGACAGGCGTCTAGGGCCTGTGAACCCCGACCTCCAGGTCTCCCCAAACCTGCCAGCTACCACCTGCCTTTAGATGCAGGAACTCCTCCCTCATACCCCACATCTAATCCTGCGGTCACCTTTCAAGTAAACCCAGGATCTGACACCTCTGGCCATCTCCCTGCTGCTGCCCCCCACCTTCCCTAACACTTATCACCTGCCTGTTAAAATGTGCATCTGCTCAAAGTCTTAAAGGCTCCCTTTCCCCAAGTTCAGAGTTGAAGGTCAAATGCTAGCGTGACATCCCTCCACCCTCCCTGCCTTGCCCCTGCCTCTCACCCCTCTCACTCTATTCCAGCCACATTTGTCTCCTGAGTTCCCACCAACTCCTGTCCCGGAATCTAACTCTGCCCCTGGGATCCTGGGGCTCAGTCTCTCCCTTCTTCAAGTCTTCTCAAATAACTCCTCCCCTCCCACTCTATTTTAAACTACACCCCCTACCCTGGCACTCTCTACTCCTCTTTGTATGAGTTAGCTACTGCTGAGTGACAAATTAGCCCAAAATGTAGAGGCTTAAGACAACATTTGTACATTTATCTCGCAGGTTCTATGGGTCAGGAATCTGGGTGTGGCTTAGCTGTTCCCCTGGGTCTCTCATAACTTCGGTCAAAGTGTTGGCTAGGCTGTGGTCCTCTCAGGGCTGGATCTGCGTCAGGCTGTCTCACGAGGCTGTGGGCAGAAATAAGCTCCTCTTGGGCTGCCCTCAGTCCCTTGCACATGGGCCCACCTGGTGCTGCTCAAAACATCAAAGTGAGCAAGGAGGAATGGGAGGGCATGCCAATAAGACAGACTCACGGTCATTTGTAACCTAGTCTTGGAAGTGGCCAGCCCATCACTCTGCCTTTCCTATTCATTAAAAGCAAGTTCCATGTCCAGCCCACACTCAGAGGGAGGGGATTGCACAAGAGTGTGAGCACCTGGAGGTGTGACCGCCTGAAGCCACTTCTGAAACTGGCGACCACACCGTTCCTGCTGGTTTTCTCATAGTATTTCTTCCCATCCGACTTACCATTCCGTTCACTGTCTGTTTCCTCAAGTGAAAATGCAAGCTCTTTGAGGCCAGGGCTTTTCTATGTTGTTGCAGGCTGTATCCTCACCACCTACACCATCACAGCACATAGCCGGCACTAAATAGATGCTTGTTGGGTTGGTGCTGGTGAACTTCAAGAAGTTCTTTACAATGCAGGAAAACAGCCA
Organism: Eschrichtius robustus; assembly: GCF_028021215.1. NCBI lineage: Eukaryota > Metazoa > Chordata > Mammalia > Artiodactyla > Eschrichtiidae > Eschrichtius > Eschrichtius robustus. Next base: position 5,807,548 of record NC_090830.1, on the reverse strand, counting down.
CCCTCAGTGACTGTCCTTTTATTTTCCTGTGTTACAACGTGATCCAGTGACAGGCACTGAAGGTTGATTCCTGTAAGAGTAAAAGAGGCTGGGGTGTGAGACCCCAGTGCTGGAGCCATCCTGGTTACCATGCCCACGGTCAAGAAATCATAGACCTCACGCCCTCTCTGAGACTCAGCCTCACCCTTGTGAAACGACACTCGGTCCCTGAGCCTGATCTCAGAGTCTCAAGGGCTCTAATAAGGGAGTGGTGCTAATTTCATTCTTTTAAATATGTGTTTTCAAATATTTTAAAAATCATAATTTGTTAAAAATACTCTTGGGGGACAGTTTAGCACTATCTCCCAAAGCTTTAAACGCACATACTCCTTGACCCAGCAAGTCCAGAGCGTGGAATTATGGATTTTTCACTATATTCACACATGAATGTAAAGATAGGTATACAAAGATGTGCAATGCAACTTTGTTTATTATAGCAAAAGAATAAAAACGCTCAATGTCCTCAAGTAGGGGGCCAGTTAATTAAACTTGGCCGCATCCACATGATGGAATAGCACACAGCTATTGGGAAGACCCAGGGAAGCCACATGTCCTGATGTGGGTGAATCATCATCTCAGTTATTTAATCAACAGCTATTTCTTTAGCCTCTACTATGTTCCAAGCATTGTTCTAGGCACCAGGGACACAGAAGAGCCAACTCCCTGTTCTTGGAAGCTTACATTATAGTGTAAAACCACACACACACACACACACACGTGCAAATGAGCATGCAAACAAATACAACAATGCAAATATAACAGGGTTCTAAGGAAAGCGAAGTGGAGCAGGGAGAGCATGGGAGTACTGCTCATAGAGCGTAGCCACTGAGGAACATCTGAGCAGACATCTGGGCAAAGTAGGGAGAGGTCAAGGGCATGTGGGACTAGCACCTCCCAGATAGAGGAGACAGCCAGTTCAGAGGCCCGAGTACCAGCAGGCATGCTGTATTTAAGGGACAAGCACAGCAGGCTGGAGGAGGCCAAGTGGAGTGAGGAGGAGGGGGAGCGGGAGGGGGAGGAGGCTGAGGCCAGGCAGATGGGGTGAGCTGAGGTGGGGAAGCACCCACCCATCTGAGCAGGCTCTGGACCACTCATCTTGTAGGCTGCAGACTCAGGGGCAGGCAAACTGGTGCAGCTGCTGAGATATCGCCCCAGCTGGGGTGGGGCCTCAGCTGCCTCCTCCATGTGATGGGCCTTGTTTTTTTCCCAGCATCACTCTGGGGCTGTGAGGAGGACAGAAGGCGTTGAGGACAAAGGTGGGAGCCCCACAGGAGGCCACTGCAACGGCCTGGGGAGGACAGCAGCTTGGACCAAGGTGGCCATGACCAACACAGGTGGGTGAGATTCTGAATATGCTCTGGAGAACCAACAGAACATGCTACTGGATCAGATTCAAGGTATAAAAGACAGAAGGGAATCACTCGTTAACTGTTTGGTCTCTGTCCTGAGAAACTGAGTGAATATGGCACCTTTTACTAAGACGGGAAAAACTGAAAGAGAAGCAAGATTTGGGGGTGGGAAAAGCGGAAATTAAGAGTTTGTTTTGGGGAATTCCCTGGCGGTCCAGTGGTTAGGACTCCGCGTTTTCACTGACGAGGACCCGGGTTCAATCCCTGGTCGGGGAACTAAGATCCCGCAAGCTGTGCGGTGTGGCCAAAAAAAAAAAAAAGTTTGTTTTTGATGCATTAAACCTGAGTTGCCCACTGGAGGGCATGGAGGGCAGGCAGCTCAGTAAGTGGACTTCAAGGGGGAGGAGGGGCTGAGGGAGCAGAGGCGGGTTGGAGGGGAGCGTTGGGGGCGGGGTGGGCTGGGTTCAAAGCCGGGCCTGGATGAGGTCGGTCATCCAGGAGCGAGTGTAGGGTAAGCTGACGGCCCAGGATGGGCATCCTCTGTGAACACATCCATGTTTAGCAGTGGAGCCGAGGAAGGCACACGGATGAGGAAGAGGAGGGGCTGTGTCCGGGAAGCCAAGTGAGGAGAGGTCCGAGGTGGGTGCAGGGCAGCTGGCAGGCAGATGGGCACGTCCAGGGCTGCCGGGAGCTGAGTGCATGTGGACAGTGGAGGGTCACCGCGGGCCCAGTGCGGTGGAGGCCTTCAGCCTTCAGGCTTAGACAAGGCTGGAGTCAGTGCTTCTGGCTGAGCCCTTTGACATATATTGCTGCAAGGTGGGTGTCACCTGTGCGCCAGGTGAGGAAGGAGGCCTCAGGTGGGCCGGTGAACACTGGCCCACACCAGGCAGTGGAAGAGCAGGGCATGGGCCTGGGTCCTTGTGTGCAACAGCTGTCCCTGCACCCTGGCCAGCTCCCCCCTCGTGTTGGGGTCCAGGGTGGCCTGGCTCAGGGTGTTCTGTCACTCACAAAAGTGTCACAGGTATAGAGTGCAACCTTGGTGAGGCTGCAGCCCTACCCCACCCAAATACCCTGGCTGGGAGGAGCCGACCACCCAGGGTCCCCCTGAGGCAGGTGGGAAGAGGCAGCCCGGGCGGGGGTCACACGTCCCCCCCGTGTGCCCTTGATCAGAGTGTCTGCCCTGGCAGCATCACCTCATGCTGGCTGTGTCGTTACTGATGGAATCACAGCTTGCCAGACGAAGCAACAAGATTCATAAAACGCCCCAGGCATGACAAATCCTCCCTTTGAGTGGGTCATTTGCTGAAGGAGATTCCACCGATGACTCTTTCCTTAGATTGGAGAGTCCTGGCATCACAGACGGCCAAAGCTGAGGAGACTTGAGAGAAGATTACGGCTGGTCTTTGTGCTGATGGGCCCACGGGGCCAAAGGGGAACACAGGTGTGACCTGTGGAGTATTGACTCAGACTCACTTCAGCGGCAGTAGGGAGGCATTTTTTGCACTGTGTCCCTAACTCCTGATGGTGAATCATATTGGGAACCTGCCCCCTTGACCCAGACTCCCTGGTGTGACCTCTGGGCCATGATGTGGCAGCCTACATTTTCCCCAAATGACCACAGCAATATTTCTGCCCTACACGCTGTTCCAGAATCTTGCCATCCACCCCACCGCCCCCATTCAGATTCTGTTTCCCCTCTCCTTGAAACTGCACAGGGCTTCATGGTTGCCGTGATGAAGAGAACATGGCAGAGGGATGCAGGGTGACTTCTGAGGCTAGGACGCAGAAGGTGATGTGACTTTGACCACCATGTTGTAAGGAAGCCCAGCTCCTACAGGGCTGTATGTCTGTGTCCTGGTGGACGGCTCCAGTGAAGGCAGAGGGTCTGGGCTGGCAGCCAGCACCAACCACAGTCACGTGAGGGAGAACCTTGGGTGGTTCCAGCCCCGCCTGCAAGCCACCCTAAGCTAAGCGGAGTGGAGCAGAGACAAGCTACCCCAGCTGAGCACTACCCATGTTACAGACTCATAAGCAAAAGAAATAATGGTGTTGTTTTAAGACAGTTTGGGGATGGTTTGTTATTCAGCAATAGACTGAGCAATAGACGTGAGAACAGTGCCCTAGGTGATCCCTAGGTGATCCCTCGCCTTCCCTGAATTTCTCTGTCCCAGGGATGCAGCACTCGCTCTGTGGATGACCTACTGAGGACGTGTGCGGACCCAGGGCTCCTCGTCCTGGGAAGCTCTAATTGGTTTGGGTCTGTGAGAGCCACTCAAGGGGGTCTGCCGTGCATGGGAGGAATAAGTTTCACCAAGTGGGGGTCTGTGATTTTGTTTAAAATACATATTGTGTGATTACGCCTACACCAGTAATGCCCGTGAAGTCCTTTTCATTAGAACAACACTGACCTGTTACTACGTGAAAGGACAAGCAAGCACTCAGTAGCCCATTCCTTCCATCTCTTTGGCTGGCTGGAGGTGCCCTAGATGGGTCACCGTGGGGTTTTGTATCAGAGGTCTCTGCCATCAGTGGGTACAGAAAACATCACCAAGACAGCAGGAGATGTGGGCTATGGCTCTCTTGTCCACTCCATGCCTCCAAAAGCCCACATCTCCAGCAATTCTCTGACCTCTATCCCAGCAACATCAGAGCCAACATCCCAAAAGGGCCTCGGCCCCTAGAATGCACCAGGCACTATCAGTTTCCCGTGACTGCGCGGCTTGAACAATAGAAGTTTATTATCTCACAGTTCTGGAGGCCAGAAGTCTGAAATGAGGGTTGGTTCCTCTGAGGACCGTGATAGAAGGATCTGTCCGAGGCCTCTCTCCTCAGCTTGTGTCTCTTCACCTCAACTTCCCTCTGTGCATGTTTCTGTCCAAATTTCCCCTGTTTGTAAGGACACCAGTTATATTTGATTGAGGCCCACCGCAATGACCTCATTTTAACTTGATTACATCTGTAGAGACCCTATCTCCAAATCAGTGTGACCTCAGGTCACATTCTGAGGTACAGAGAGTTAAGGACTCCAACATATGGATTTGGGGGGATGCAATTTAACTCCTAATACAATGAAAAGAATAATATTAGGGTTTATGTTTGTCTCAGTAGGATTCAGGATGACTGCACGGTAGCCCAGACCAGCATCCTGGGCGATTCAGCGGGCAGAGGGCACTGCCCTGGGGCCAGGAGGCCTGCTTTACTCTGTGGCCTTGGCCCATCTCTCTGGGGCCTCAGTTTCCCCATCTGTATGATGAGGCTTAGATTGAGTGGTACCTTTGGGCCTTTCCATCCCCGAGATTGCTCGAGGTCACTAGTCCCTGGCTTTGCACCACATAAGGCAATGGAGGCCTGCCCCAGGTCCACCCACTGTGAGGGTGAGCAGAAGTGTGGCGATCACCCAGGGCACCCTGCCAGGCTGCTCAAGGTGGGGCACGCAAAGGAGACACCAGTAGGCCTCCCTGGGAAGGGCCAGGCTCTTGTGTCATCAAGAACAAGGGACCAAAATGTCCCTTCCCCCCGGAGTTTCCTCACTACTAGCGCTACAGGGGTTTTCCTTGGGGGCTGTACGGTCAGAGTCCAGCAGCAGACGACAACACATCTGAAGAGCAATGACTAGGGTTTCACGTAAGAGCAGAGGGCAGGGCAGGACGTGATGAGAGGCTGGCACAGTGGGGAGCTGGTGCCCCACCCCGGACGGCTGCCGGAACTCCAGAGTAGACAGTGTGGCTGCGGGACAGTTGGGGCTTGGCAGGGAGGGGCTGTGGGATCCACACTTTGTCCTCCTTGCATCAGCCTCCTCTGGGGTCTCCACATCGAGGGCCATGACAGGGTATTCCTCTGCCCCGCCCCCCAGGAGCAGGTCCAAGCAGGATGGAGAGCAGGGAGCCAGCTGGGGGCAACCTGGCTGGCCCTGACACTGGCTTGCCCACCCCCAACCCGGGTGTGGCTGGTGCATCGTGGCGCAAAGCTGAGCAAGCACGGCCCTCACCATGGAGGAGCGAGGATAAGTCGCCGCTCACCTGGCACAGCAGGAAGGCCAGCCCTGCAGCTGCGGTGAGGCCCATCTGCTTCTGGGCATGAGCCCCAGCTTGAAGCTCCCTGCAGAGGAGCACCCCGGGGCCTGACCGGCAAGGGCTTAGACTTAAAGCTCCTCGATTGAAACAGCAGATCCTAAGTTTGGGATGGTGAGAATAAACAGTCGCTTAGGCAAGTTCCACCCTAAACCAAGAGTTTGGAGCGGTAATTCTTGCAGAGCAAAGATGGGTGAGTGATTGATTACCGTCAGGAGGTTCACCTAAGCCCAGCTCCCAGTGGGGGTCCCACTGCTCTGGTCTCCGGCAGCACCTGGCCCAGCCTGCCCTGCCCTCTTCTCCCCCGGCCGCCTCCTGTACCCCCAGAGGAGTCAGGCGCTGGGGTGAGGCCTCGTGAGATGGTGCCATGACCCAGACTTCCAGAAACCCATCAGCCGCAGGCCTGGGGCTCACCAGGGAGGTAGAGGAAGGGGAAGAAAGAGTGGATGGCTCAGATGGGCCCTGCTCCCAGCAGCCTCCAGGGCAGCCCTAGGCGCCCCCCCCCTCGGCTCCCTTCCCCAGCCCCATGGGTAGGCACGGCTGGGTGGCCCCATTTTTCATCCCTATCGATTATGCCGGCAGAGGCCTGTAGCACAGAATGTAAATCATCGTCCCTGGGGTATTTAACCCAGGGAGGGTTAGTTGGAGGTGGCATCCCTTATAAGTCCCGCATCTGATGTTTTTATATTAATTCCTATAGTGGCCAGATTAATTTTTATTCCACTGACTGTTATCTCTTCTTCATTGACTAGGAGACATTTCTGAGCAGCGCATATCTCATGGAGTATCAGTCATTTAGTGGGGTGCTTCCTCTGGCTGCAAGGTTTTCATTAATGAAAAAGGAATGAAAATTCCTTTGCTCCAAAGACTCAGTCTTTGGAAATAGCAATGCACAGGCCAGCCAGAGTCACTGCCACCACCACCACCGCCACCTATGTGTACTGTCTGGAGGGGTCTATGAGACCCTAAGGGTGCAGGGTCCCCTGGCCTCCCCTCTTCCCTCAGTTTCCCCAGTCCCCCCCTTGGCCATACGCAGGTGCTGAGTCAGGCTTTACCAAGTGACCACGCCTTGGCAGAGACCAAGTCCCCTAGAGCTGTGCACATGGTCGTCAGGAAGATGGCAATAGCCGTCTTGCTCTGAGGGACCCAGTTGAAGAAATAGGTCCCCTGCAGGGGAGCAAAGCAGGCGTGTTCTGGGTGATGGCGATGGCGATAGCCCTCTTGCTCTGCAGACGGGGGAAATGCGTTTGCTGTAGCCTCCCTGAAGCTCAGTACCGTGCAAGGGTTGGGTCACATGTCGCAGTAGGATCCAGCCCAGTCACAGAAATGACGCCCCCCTTTACCTGCACAGTGAGGGTGTTGGGTCCCCCAGTGGACTCCAACGGGCCTGAGTCTCACATGAGGGACCCAGCTAAAGAAATGAGTGTTAGGGGGAGACAGCTGTATGCAAACTCAGGTGAGTCCCTGCAGGGGAGTGAAGAAAGGGTGTTCTGGGTGGGCTCCCAGCGACGCCAGGACCACGGGTATAAGCCAGGGGCGGAAGGAGGCTGGGAATAGGGAGGAGAGACGCAGAGGAGGAGAGGCTCACTGGGGACAGGGCGTGCCGGCGGGAGGGTGAAGCGGGTACCTTCCACCTTGAGACCCTTACCTGCATCTCTCCCATCCCATCATGCTCTGGGGCAGCGGATCCCACAGTGTGGGCCCGGGACCAGCAGCATCAGGAACCCCTGGGAACTGGTCCCGAGGGCAGCCTTGGAACCTGAGGGGCGGGCTCCCGTTGTGTTTGACCAGCCCTGCACTAGCGTTTGAGAACCGGGAGCAGTGTGGAGTGCGGGAAGGAAGCCCAGAGAAAGAACCCCTGGGCTGGCACCTCACCTGTAAAATGGGACGCTGCTACCACCCGGGCAGGTGCTGTGACCCTGAACGAGTTAGAAGCTCCAGTCCAGGGCTGCCCCCAGGTGGGATGTCCATAGCCATGAGCTGTTCTCACTTGCGCCCACTCAGGACCTGCCTCCTTTTCTAGGAGAGATGACTCGGGCCCCACAGCTTTGCCATCCAGGGCGACCTCACTCAGCCTTTCTTCTAGGGGTCAGACATGAATAATTAAGCCCCAAACCTTTAGGATTTTGAGAATGCTGATAAATTACAGATGCAAATGGGTAACCAATCAACCTCCCCACCCCCTGCCCCAGCCAGGGTATCCACCTGGGAAATAAAACAGAGGTCATTCCCTCCGGCCCCCCCACACAGGCAAGGTCATGAGAGACCCCAACAATGATATGTAGTTTATAGGCTGCTTTCAGTTTGTGGGCAGTTGCTTCCAAGACAACCGTGAAAAAAACAAAAAGAGGTTGTTGTGAATGGGGTTAAGAAATTGGCCGTATCCAAGCGTCTGGATCCTGTAAGGAAATAATTATGAGGCAGGAGCGAAGCTTTAGAAGATTACAGGTGCTTCATCCAAACTCTTCTCATCCATCCCTTAGGCGGACTCCTGATGAGGGTCTTGGCAAGTCCCAGGGGCAGAGGAGGTGACTTAGTGGCCTGGGGTGGGGGGCTGGGTGGGGATAGGGAGGGCCGGCACCCAGGTCCCTGCTCAGTCCCAGCCTCTCTGCATCCATCTCCTTGTTCGTTCATTCCTGACACAGCCTGGGATAAAATGACCAGGACCAGGAGAGGGGTCTGGGGTGAGGAGAGTGTCTGAGACAGGCCCCTGAGGGCCAGGGCTAGGGGGCGGGAGATGGAGGAGCAGGGTGGGAGGGCAGAATTATCCACAGAAATGGAAAAACTGAGGTCAGGTTTCTCAGTTACAGCAGCTGGAGCTGTTGAAAATGTGGTTCCAGGTGTCCTCAGAAGGTCTCCCTTAGGTGTCACCTGAGGGGAACGAGGGGACCTCCTTGCAATCAATGTGGAGTCTCGGTGTACTGGTTGATGAGAACATTTCTCCTGCCCCCGGGAGATGTCCTGTCTGGAGAACAGCACAGACACAACTCTCCCTTCTCTCCCATCCCCCACTACCCCAGTGCGCATCTCACAGCTGTGCTAGGAAGTGGCCTGCCTGTGCCCCTGAAGCCCGCGCCACCACTAAGTTCACTTGGGCTTCCTCTCAGTTCCATCTGTGTGTTTTCTGCGAGCCAGGTTCTGGGTCTCAGTGGGCCCCTCCTCTTCCCACCTGGGTGCCGTGTGCCCCCGACCTACCCACACCCACTGTGCTGGGAAGACAAGCCCAAGGTCAGTCCAGCTCGGCCAGGGGTCCTCCCCATGTGGCCCAGAGCCACAGCACAGACGACCTGGGGTGAGTTCTTCCACGCTGGCCTCATTCAAGGATGGGAGAGATGGCATCCACCCCCTCACAACGCAGCCCCTGTCTTGGGGGGCAGGCAGAGGGCTGAGCAGCACGCACGGGGTACTAGAAGCAGCCCCACATGTGGCCACTTGGTGCTCAGGCAAGAGCTGGGCAGAGGGCGGCTGCAGGACCCGGGGCTCCCTGGAGGTCCTGGGACAGAGCCCAGGATGGGCAGGTGGGGGCCTGTCTCTAAGTCGGAAGGGAGAAGCTTCCAGACATGATTGCATCTGACCTTCTCCTGTGTCTCCTCTCTGGCATAGGGCCTGTGGTGAGCTCAGCTCCTTCGTACTCCTGGGCTTCAGCGTGAGGGATCTTTGTAAAGTTTCCAATCCACAGAAAATTGCCAACCTCCGGAGGCCTCAGGGGGACCCCCGTCCTCCACACAGAGCCCTTCTCATCCCTGAGGACCAGCCATCAGCCTCCTCTGGGTGGGGGGATTGGGGAGGAGAGGAGGAGTTGCTCTGAGGCAGGAGGATGCTTCTAAGCTTCTAAATCAGCTTCCCGGGAGACCCCCCATCCTCCACCCACCCTGGCCTGGAGCACTGAGGTCTTCAGAACCTCCCAGAACATTCCTCAGGTGAGCTATCCCAGCCCAGAGCCAACCCCCAGGGAACCGGGAGTAAGAGAATCTTCCCTTGCTGAAGATCTCTGTATCCTTATGTTTAAAGGGCCAGAGGGAAAAGAAGGATTCTGAGCTTTTAAGAGAAAGTCCCTCAACAAAACACTTCCCGATGCTCGTCTGACACTAAAAACCTATTAAAGTCATAAACTTCTCCTGCAGAACACGTCTCAAAAATGTATTTATCTAAAGGGCATCTGTGTTTGGTCTCAAACTCAAACACTCCAAATGTCAGGCCCCAAATGATTTATTTGGGGTGCCTTGTTCCCTCCTTGTGAGTTGTCTTCCGGCTCCAGCCCCTGCTCCTGTCGCCCCTGCTGCTGATGTTTATAGACTAGACGGGCTCCCACTCACACTGAGAGGGCAGCCCAGAGGAAGAAGGGGCGCAAAGGGGTGTGAGTGTGCACACGGGTGGCAAGCACTGATGCTGTCACCACAGACGGCCATGCCCTTCCCTCCTGCCTCCTGAGCATACCTTGGGCCTTTGCCCAGGTTGTCCCCTTGGCCACGAGGGTCATTTCTCACGGCAGGTCACCCGACTGGCACTCTGAGTCCTCAGCAGGTCCCCACGCAGAGGGCTAGAGATAAATACAGCACAGTTAAACCAGGAAGCGGGACCTCCCTGACGGTCCAGTGGTTAATAAGACTCTGCGCTTCCAATGCAGGGGGCATGGGTTCCATCCCTGGTTGGGGAACTAAGATCCCGCATGCCTTGCGGCCAAAAAAACAAAAACAAAAACCAGGACACACACTGGGCCCGTTTCAGATTGTCTAGATGGAGCATCTGAGCACGGACTGGGGAGAGGGGTACTTTGGAGCCGAGACTTCTGAGTGTTGAATAGGAGTTGAACAGCAGAAGGGGCCAGGAGGAGGCAGGAAGAGCTTCCCAGGCAGAAGGAACAGCCGGTGGAGGTCAGTGGCCAGAGAACACGTGGGGAGTCTGGGACCACGGGGGGGCGCTTGGGAGCAGAGGGACAAGGGCCCTGGAGAGGGGCCGGATGCTGAGCTCCCAGCACTAGTGAGCAGGCCCTTGGGTCTCAGGCTGCTGCGCAGAGTCCCCTGACAGCCCTTCATCACCGCATCTTAATATGCACGAGCTCATCAGCCCCTTTCCAAAGAGGCCCCTGAGAGCAGGGCCCTGCAGCGCTCACTCTGCCTACAGGAAGCAGGGATTTCAGGAGGCATGGCCACAGAAGATTCCCCAGGGCGAGTGAGAGAGCGTGCCCAGGGTGAACCCCAGCAATGCCACTGTCGTTCTGGGCAGGGGGGTGACTACGGCATCTTCACACCACCAGGAAACAGAGTGGCAGCTGCTGGATCAGAGAGCCCACTGGGGCTGGCGAATCGGCAGGCTCTGATTTCTCCGCTCTCCCTCCAGTGGGGGAGGTTTGGGCTAGGAGCCTGCCCAGCCCCCAGAAGCCTCCGAGAGAGGCTGGGAAGGTGTTTCTTAGAGCATCAACGCCCAGCAAGTACACTAGCCACATGTGACTATTTAATTTTACATTATTATAAATTCAGTTCCTCAGTCACACCAGCCACATTTCAAGTGCTCCACAGCCACACTTGGCCAGTGGCCATCGCGTTGGAGAGCACAGAGCAGGAAGTTACCACCACTGCAGAACGTTCCACTGGACAGCGCTAGGGGATGAAGGCCTGGCTGGCCAGCTTCTCAGCAAGCAGGGAGGGGCCCCATCCAGGCTGGGTAGGGGTCTTCAGCAGGGCTGGGAGCCCCCAGTGCGCCTAAGCTCAGGTAGCAACCCTAGGGAGGTGCTGGAGAGGAAGCAAGGAGGGCACTCTAGATCTACCTGAGAACAGCGCTCCCTCCCACCTGGGGCTGCTGCAACAGCTGAGTGAGGTCTTCGGGACACTTCTGGGGTGGGGGTGGGGAGAAGGGGGCAAGTAAGTGCTCTGCTTCTCCTGGGCCTGGCTGCAAGCACAGGGGGCTGGGGGAGCCACCCAGGCTGTGCCCTCACACGCTGGGCCGCCCCCAAGGGCAGGTGGCTGGCCCCCCTCTCCCCCTCCCCTCCAGCTCACAGCAAACCACCTCATCGCCCACAGGCCTGAGATGGATGTGGAAGTTGCACACTGTGCCTGGAGCTGCAGCCATACCATCCTGGGCAAGGAGGCTTTGGAAGACATCATAGGGCATTAAGTCAACGGACTTCCTATTTGTCAGCACACCAAGAGCACAGCAGGTTTTTTCGGCTCCAAAAGACTGCCCAGGCCAGAGTATTCACTCTGCAGATCCTGCAGGCTGTAACCCTCTCAGAGACCAGAGCTGCATCTTCCAGAGGGGTGAGGTGAGGCTGCTGAGAAGATGCTATCGTGGGGAGATAAAGGATGGCCCCTCGTCCCTGCTGGGGCAACGCAGGGAACTCCAGAGCACGTCCTGTCACCTCCCTGCGGGCAGCACTGTCCCCACAGCTCTGTCTTTGCCCAAAGTCAGCTCTCCAGGACATCCAGCCCTGATAAACACCCCGCCCCGTGTCTCACCCCATCTGGGGTCACTTCCGACTGTGCTGCATGTGTGCCTTACGTGTTGGTGATTGTCCTTAAGAAGCACGCAGAAGGGAGGGTCTTTGTTTAGTTCACTGTACTTTGGAAAGGGTGCCTGGAATACAGTAAGTGCCCAGAAAATGTTTGTTAAATAAATGAACTTTTCAAGAAGAAGGGCAAATGGGAAATGTGCAGATCGGGTGAAATACAGACCCAAATATGGATTTTTAAGCAAAAACAAGTCTCAGCTTTATGCTAGTTGATCATTTTAGGTTCCATGACTGGGGAGGGGCGTCCAGAGCTCCTCCCTGTGGACCCTGGTTGAATACCCCTCCCACAAAGCAGGCTTCCCTGCAGGGCTTCTGGCTCAGACCTCCCCAGCTTTGTGATTCTGCCCTCCCACAGCACATGCTATCTGTCACCAGTTTTGTTTTGTTTTTTTTCACTGTGGCCCATAGACCAAATCGAGAAGCATCATCCATCTTACCTGAAGGTTTTGCCATTTCAGTCTTGAAACTGGAGAAGTCGTAAATAGGTTTTGCGATGGTAAAGGGAAGCTTAATTTTTCATTCACCTCTAGCTAGTAACTGACGGGGAGGTCCTCCTTCGCTCCCAGAAGCAAAAGGGAAAAGAAAGGGCTTCCCAGGGACAGGATAATTTGTCAGAAAGTTATGAGAGAGCACAAGCAGGGCTGTGTAGGAAGTGTGCATTGAATGATATGACACGCCGGCTTCTAATTGCTGCTGCCTTTCTGATCAATAATACATGTTTTCAAAAAGCCTTCTGTTTGCATTTACACAATGTACTGTAACTACTGCAAAGGATCCATTAAGACCTATTTGAAAAAGTGCATTCGTAAAAACTTGTCTAAATCTGCATTACAAGGCAGATTATGAAACTGCCTTGGGAGATGTTTTTTCTAAAAAGCATTCAGGCCATATCTGCCGGACTCGCCAGTTCAAGCTCCCTGTTATTACCACGCTCACTCGTGAGCCAGGATGGGCCTTCTCCTTGGTGTCCTTGAGGCAAGAGGCGGGCACTGCCAGACCTGAGGCCCCATCAGGTTCCAGCGGCCTTGGGCCAGTGGTACCCTCGGGCTGGGGACTCGGTGTGAGCCAAGCCCCCAGAGTCTCAGTGAGGCGTCAGCATGAATCAACCCACTGGTCCCGCATGTGTAAGTATACGCCCAGATAAGTGCTGCTGTGGCAGAGAGGACTCTGGGGCTCCAGCGTTCTCCCTCCTTTCACTGAGAAAGCTGCAGGTCCTATGGGGAGGGCCAGAGACAGGTGTTGGCTCCTGCAGGCCGGTCTCACTGGTTGCCATCCCCATACAGGTGTGATTTGTTACCTATACAAGTGGGGAGCCAGAGCTGAGGGCAACAGACAGCTTGATTTAGGGACCAGCTGCTTTCCGTGTTACCTTAGCAATGTCCACTGACCGCTTTGGCCTCGGCCTCAGCGTCTGCAGCTGATGGGAATCAATGATGACAGTGACAGCTCATGCTGATTGCCGGGGACTTACCTGTCTTCAGGCACCTGGGGGGATGGAGCTCTGCCTTCCTGAGGCCCAGAGACGTTGCAAACATGCCGAGGTCACACAGACCAGGGACCCAGCCAGGATACAACTCAGAGCACACCTTCAACCTTCACACAATGCAACTGCCCCCAACCTACCACCCAGACAGCTCCTTGGACTTCAGAGGACCCTGGAAGAAGAGAAGAAAAAAAAAAGCTCATTTTCTGGGGAGCCAGAAACTGTGCTGATTCTGTCAATGCTTCATTTGGGTTCAGCCATAACACTGCAAGGCAGTTACTATATCGTGATTTCCGTGTTACAGATGAAGACGCTGAGGCCCCAGTGAGGCAGCTAGCCTGGTTCTTGTGCTGGGGCAAAGGAATGGAGAAGAGATTCTTGCAGAGAATGGGAGGGAAGGAGGGGAATGAGGAGAAGGGGAGAGCAGAGGAAGGAAGGGAGGAAAGGAAGGTGGGGCAGGAAATTCAGAGGAGAAAAACAACTCCATTAGGGGGCCCATGGAAGGGTGAGTAAGGCAAAGAGTTGATGTCAGGCCTTGTCTGAGTCTCACAGCGGGGTCTCTTATGGATATGCAGGACCCGAGGTCAGCAAGCCCAGCGCTTCACCTCTGCGCTCTCCTGGATCCCCCTCTGGTCAGATCTCTGGGCATGCACGTGGGTGAGGGTATGCGCGCATATCCCTGTACGTGAACACAGGTGTAGGCACATGTGGGTACAGGGGTACACATATGAGGCTCCCCAGACCTTTTTCTAAGAAGAGGGCAATGTCCCCACCATAGTGTCAGATGTCCTCTCAAGACCCCCAAGGGTGGTGCAGGAGAGTGGAAGGGTCTGAGGACCGAGGAAGGAACACAGCCTCAAATGGGCCCTTGAGGTGGCCACACGGAGCACAACCAGACATCCAGCCTGACCGGTGTCAGCCAAGGCTTGGCCAGGGTGGTCCCTGGGGGGCACAGGGGTGGGGCTGGTTGGAAGAATGGGCCAGGCCACCCCTCTTCCTTCTGCATTCTTCTGCCACGGGAGCCTGTTGGTAACAGAGAAGTTCCCCTCAGGCCCTCGCTTCCCACTCAGGTCCCTTCCCTGTGCACAGACCTGAATGTGCAGCCTTGGTAGTTATTACTAGCACCAGAGGTAGGGCCTTTCTACACCCAGGGGAGTCCCCCATGGCCAACTCCAGCCCCATAAATCCAAGGGCCTGGGGCTCGGGGAGCGTGAGGCAGGCAACACAAGGTCTGGTGGCCGCAGGGTGGCTCTCCCGAGCTGGCAGCACTGTGCCCTGGCTTCCAGCCAGCAGGCCGGCTTGGACATCTCGCCTGGCAGAGTCCCCAGCCAGCCTGTCTTGGCAGCTCCTCCTCCTGCCTGCGAGGGTGACTTCACTTTGACTTCATATCTGCAGAGTGATGTGCAGAGCTCTTATTCAGCCCCGAGCTCAGCCAGGCAAGAGGGCGGGGCTCTGTGCACAGCAGGAAGAAGAGACACTGAAATAGGGGCACCCCAGGCCTAGGTACCCTGGACCCTCCCACCCCAAGGCCCCTTGGACATGCATTCTTCTGTGCCTAGGTGAGGGCCAGACCACAAAGGCAGCTAGCGGGTGGGAGTAGAACAGTGGACTTTTCCCACAGAGGCCTAGAGCTCACCTCCAACCTCCAGGACCCCCCATGTTGGGGACCCAGAGTCTTCCCTTTTTAGTACTGGATGTGTTTATGGGCATCATTTCTTTGGGCAAAAATTTAAATTCTTTGGGGCTCCAGTTCCTTCTCGCTACTTGCTCTGCTACCCAGTCAGCCCCCCATCCTAAGAATTCTTCTGTTTGGTTGGGGAGAGAGAGTACCTACCCTCCAAGCACCCCATTAGAGCCAGCTCCAGTCAGTTTCCTGGTTTCATTGGTTGGACCAGTCCTAAAGAGGCGGGTTCACAAACTAAGCCTAGGACAACCCTAGAGCGACCGCGGACATTGGAAGCCACAGGCCAGGCTCACCCCTGGCGTGCGCAGAAAGCGCCCAGGTTCCCCTTCCCCCACCCGGGCTCTTCCCCTCCTCCCGCCTCCGGCCCCAAGAGAGGCCGCGCTCCCACCGCGCCTGCCCCTCTGAGAAGTGGCTGAGGATGCGCACCGCGCCCGGAGCCTGGAGGCGGGGCGCCTGCCTAGTCTCCACGTCCACTCGGGAGCACCCCCAGCCAGTCCGCCCAGACCCCGCATCCCCGTGGTTTCCCTGCCCTCTCTGGGTGGCGGGGAAGGTCGAAGCGCACAGACCGAGAGCGGGCGCATAGAGTGAGGAAGAGTGGCTGTGCGTGCGGAGGTGCGCGGATTGGGGCTGCGGCTGGCGGGCCGGTACCCCGGGTCCCGCACCTCGCCCCTACTCGTGCCCCGCCCGGCCCGCACCCCGCGTCCGGCACTGGTCTCCTAACCCGCGCCCCGCGGGGACCACACCAGGCATCGCCCGGTCGGGTACCCAGTGCCCCGCCCTTACTCCCGCGCCCCGCCCGCACCCGGGCCCCGCCCGCCCCGCCCCCTCACCGCCCCGCCCCGCCCCGCCCCGCCTCGCCCCGCCCCGCCTCAGTCCCGCGACCGGAGCCCGGCGCGCAGCTGCGGAGAGTATCCTGGAGCCCGCGCTTCGACGCTTTGCGCCTGCAGTGTTCGTCGCGTCCGCCGCGTCCCGGCCGGGCATGGGGCAGCCCGGCTGAGCGCCGCACCCCGCCGCCGAGACCCCCAGCCCAAGCCACCGTCCCTCTCGCCGCGGCCCCAGCGTGCACCGGCGATGGCGAAGGCGACGGCCGGCACCGTGGGGCTGCGGTTTCTGCTGCTGCTGCCGCTGCTCGGAGAAGGTGAGTCCTGCCGGGGACCGGTGCCCGCAGCGGCCGAGGCGAAGTTGGCACCGCGCGCCGAGCGGCTGAGTGGACGCGTTCGGAAACGCCTTTCTGTTTGCGGCGGGCAGCGGGCTGCGCAGTTGCCGGCCGCCCGGGCTCGGCCGCGAGCGGGGTGGTGTGGTGGGCAGGGCGCCTCGGGCCCCGCGTGCTGGGCGGGTCTCGGGCTGGAGCCGGACTCGGGTCGGAGCGGCACGCGGGCCGGGCGGCCGGGGTCGGTGCCCAGGGCCATTGTCGCAGCCGCGCTCCCCAGCCTGGTGGCGCCTCACGCCACAGCAGCGTCTTCGAGCGAACCGAACGGAGCTTGTAGCCGTTTCGGTGCAGGTGGGGGAGGACGGGTGAGGTAGCCCTAGAAAGCCTGCGACTTGGGCGGGGAGGAGTTGTGTTTCTGTAAAAGATTGCTCCGTCCTGGTTTCCTTGTCGCTCTACACGTCGGTGCATTCTTCCTGCAGCTCTGATACCCTGGCTAGCCGCGGGATGCGGAGGGCATCTGCTATTTTGAAAAATGGTTGCTTTTCCCTTGTGCGTTTTTGCCGCTCTAGTCCTTAAGAAAACCCAAAAGGCTGTGGTTTCTAGGGAGGCTGCCCTCGAGGGCCCGCTCGGACTGGCCCAGCGCAGCCGGCTGAGGGCCCGCCGTGGCTCCAGTCCCACGCGCGGCTTCCGAGTACCGCGCTGATGCCAGGCGGGGACACCTGAAGGTGCGGCCTTTGGGACCATTTGACGGCTCTGGGCCGACCTGTACCAAGCGCTTTTGACCGTCCTGGAGTGGAGTAGGGCTGTGTGCCGCCAACATCGGTGCTGGGAGGATTAGACGTGGCCTTGCAAAGGCTGGCCACTGCCTCCACCCCCAAAACCCTGACGGGATGAGTGAACCCCAAGGCTGTCGAATCTTTGCCCGCCCCCCTGCCCACACACCACGAATTTTAGTTTCCCTCAAACTGTCCTTGACTTCCTCTTCTTCAGTACTCACTATGCACCAAGTTTCCCTGAGAGAGGAGCTCCAGCCACCCTCCCTCACTGCTTACAAAGAGCTTTCTCTCCCTGTGGCCTTTGGGAACAGAAGAGGTGGTGGTCCCCTGCGTCTGGCCCTGGGTCCTGCACAGACTCTGGGTTCACAGGCCTGCCCAAGGCTTCATTTGTGTGACTGGATCTTGAGCTCAAGAGGCAGATACTGAAGCTAGAATGGGCCCCCAGCCCATCATAGGGAAGCCAGGGGAGAAACCCTTTCTTTGACCTGGGGAAGAATGGGGGAAAGCATTGGGAGTCTGGGGGTCCCGGTGCTGTGAGGGGAAAACAGGCAGGAGGAGGCCGAAGGCAGGGCAGAAGTAAACACAAACAAGGTGTTCAGGAGACCTCTTGTAACTCTGGGTTGCAACTTTGTAGTTGTGGGCGGGTGATCAGGTGTGAGCCGGAAGCCAGGGCACACTGGGCAGCCTCAGAAGCTTGTGGAGGATTTCCCGTGCCTGTCCCACGCTTAGCCAGGGGGCCCAACTGAGGCCTTGTGGGGGCTGGAGTTGGGGGTAGGGGTGCGAGGGCAGCCTGTGACACTTGGTGGGAATGCAGGTGGCTTCTCCACAGCCTGGACGCACGGAGTTGGGTGGTCAGAGAAAGGCCCTCCAATCCGGGGAAAGCAAGTCCCCTGCCTCACCCACCCTCCCCATGGGATGAGCAAGAAACCACGATTGGTGGCACTGGGAGTTGAGAGGTGGCCCCGCGATACCCAAGAGGAGACAGCGGGGCCTGTGGAGAGGCCTGCGGGCACCCTCTACCCGGAGTAGCAGTGCCGGAGCTGTTGAGCCTGGCTCTCAGCGAGCTGCTCCAGACCGCCACCAGTGAGCTGGGCTGCTGCTCCCACCCAGACTCCACCAGGCTGGGAGCAGCTCGGCCCCGGGGCGCCCTCTCGTGGACGCAGCCCTCCTGTGGCCAGGCCTGTTGCCTGGGGGATGGGCCGGGTCTCTAGAGGAGGAAAGCCTTCCTGTGCTGGCCCAGACACCTCCCCGAGATAGGAAGCTCTTTTCTGTGCTGGGGAACTGACGAGAGGGGGGTAGGGAGGCAACCAGAGGAAGAGGCAGTGGCCGGGGAAGGAACAGCACCGCCCCAGGGCTGGCAGGGGTGGGCTCGAGGGCCTAGGGATGCTCAGAGCAAGGTCCTGGGGCATAAACAGACCCTCGCGGTGTGCCCCCCTCCACATGTACACACTCTCATTGTGTGTGAATGCACACACCTTCAGAAAAAGGAGCCAACACAGACACAGACTCCCAGAGCAAGGCAGGACTCCTCACCCACACTCTGGTATCCGTGTGAGTGCACGAACGGGCACACACACACGCACACACCCTTGAATCCATGCTCACACACTCACAGTCACTCTTGGTCATCACTAAGACACACTCCTGCCCTTTCTCAAGGATATGTGATCATGAGGCCTGTGGACACACACTCACGCAGCGTGGCTTGGCCCTTCACACTCCACCCTCCCCCAGGGAACCCAGCCCCTCTCTCTGCCACTCACACACTCTGGGACCCCCACATGTGTACACAGGGACACCTGCCCCTCCCACCTCATACTCAGGAGCACAGCCCATCAACCCTGGGTATCCTGGAACCAGAGCTAAAGAACTTCCATCTAAAAGTTGTTCTTAGAAGAGTTTCTAGCCTTTTGCTGCTCCAGCGCAGGTACAGGCATCCCTGTGGCATGGATGAAGAAACTGAGCCCCAGCTTCTGGGGATCCCCCTGAACGTCTCAGGCTGACCCCTCACCCATCACCATCTCCCTGACCTCCTGCTGCTCCTCACCAGGCCTCACATCTCTCATCTTTCTGGCCTGGCTTCTTGGGTCCCATTTTGCTCAGCACCTCTAGCCACAAGGAAAGACCTGCCCTCTCTGTGTGCACACCCTCTGGGCCTTTCACTCCCGGGTACTGAAGAAAGGAAAGCTGGCCATGACCTAGCAGCCCCCTCTCCAGGCTGCTGGCCCACCCCTCTGCTGTTGGACCTGGGTTTGCCACTTTTGCCTGGACCAGCAGGTGCCAGAGCAGCCCCTCAGCCAGGAAGGCTGCTCTGCTGACTTTCTCTCTCTTTCAGCCCCTTCCCTCTTTGGCCAGAGATGAATGGTGTCCTGCTTCACCAGGCTTGCCTAGGCCCAGCCTTCTTTCTCCTCCGCCCCAGCCCACTAAGCCCCTCTGGCCTCTGGGAGCTGCCTGTGTCCCACACTGGCTGTCCTGGGCCCTAGCAGAGTCCAACCTACTCAGGGACCAAGGGGCTGGGTCAGCTGGTGGGCTCCTAAGGGTGGGGTCTGTGAGCAGAAAGCAAATGGGGAAGTTTATTGAGACCACTGCAAAATTGCCTTTATTCTGCAGAATTGCTTTAGGGACGGCTAAGTAAATCACTGTTTCCTTGGTGGTGTGAAGAAAATGGGATGCATTCACCTAATGGGGAGCTAATGGCCTTTCAGCCAGGAGAGGAGAAAACTAATTTAAAATTATGGTATCTCTTAAACTGGAGCATGGGGTGCCAAGGGGAAGGGAGGGCCAGGAAGCTGCTGCCTCCCCTGAGGCCGTCCCGCCTCTGTGACCTGAGAGAGGACTCCTCCATCCCCTGATCTTCACTGGATAAGGCTGATGCCAGCAGTAGCCACCCCCAGGGGGCTCATGGCCTGCCGGTCCTGTGCTGAGCACTGCCTGTCTGCTAGCTCACTGTATCCTCCCGAAACCCTGAGGGATGTAGCCTTGTTTTCCCATTTCACAGGTCAGGAAACTGAGGCTCCCACAGCCTGTGAACTTGAATCCATGGAGAGGACTTTGTGTCTCCCCACTCCGGTCCTCTGGCTTTCAGCAAGCCCCTTCTCTGGGCCAGTGGTGGTAGGGACCAGGAGTGGGGCTGAGGAGGGGTCACGGGAGAGGAAGGTGGCCCTGAGCCCACTCACCCACTGGTGACCCTCCTGCTCAGGGCTCCAGGGGCCCTAGGGACAGCCTGGCCCGGGTCTGGGAGGAAAGTGTGCCACTGTGCTTCAACACCTGAATCAGGAGCCCCTCGGGTTCTGGCTGATGCTCAGGTGGGACCGCTGCTTTAGCTGATGTCTGGGAGTCCTGCAGGTCCGGGAGCTGCCACCAGCTGGGGTCTGGTCATAGCCAGCCCCAGGGGAGGGGCGTGTGTCCTCTGGCGTGGCAGGAAGAGAGGCCTCTGTGCTGGTGGTGTAGGCTGGGTGTGTGGCCCCTGCACCCACCCTCTGCCTGGGGACCCAGAACCTGACAGGAGCTACTGTGCTGAGGAGGGGCTGGACTTCAAGGCACATGGGTACCACCTGTGTCTCCTTGTCCAAGAAAGGGCCCTCCTACCCGGGGCTCCACGACAGACTGGGAGAAGAAAGTGCCCAACTGGGAAAAAGGCAGAGCTGGAGAAGTGCCCCCGCAAACAGTAGTGATGCCTTCCGTCCTACAGAAGTGGCTGCATTTCGGCTGTGGAACCCCTCCCCCTTCCCGTGGGTGTGGGAGAGGACGCTTCCTTGTGTGGGCGCAGTGTTCAGGCTCAAACCCCCGCGTCCTCTCCTCCTCCTTGGTTCTTCTTCTTCCTTCTCCTCATTTCTTCTTCTTCCTTCTCATTTCTGCAATTGTTTTTCTGAGTGACTCAACAGTAACAATAACAGTAATAGTGATGGGCCCACAAGCACTCCCCGAGGGACCACCTGCTGCCTGGGGAGCTTCTCTGGGGCTAGGGATGCACTCCGGGAGACGACGGAAGGTCCCTTTGACCTCAGAGCTGTCTGCCTGTAGGGAGAGATGAGCAGTAAAGGAAGCCCTAAGCAGCCACTTACCTCAAATGTGTGTGTGTGATTTCAGACAGAGGTACATGGCAGGAGGCCTGCTGAGGGGTAGGGTGGGAGCCAGGTGGGCAGCCAGGCAGGGAAGTGGCCCTCCTGGCCCTGGGCCACAGGGGTGTGATGGCAGCAGGGGTCATTTTTCACCCTCCCCCCCCCCATTTGCCTCCCGTGGGTCTTCAAGGGCCCATCTTCCGTGCTTTCTGGGTGAGGGTCCTTAGCCCCTGGAAGGCTGGGGCATTGGTATGGCTCAGAGAGACCAGGCCCAGGATGTCCCTCTGAGGGCCGTGACCTGGGTGGCCTGGGGAGGGCGCTCCTGGGGGGCTTGAAGGGGTGAGAAGGCTCAGGCCTCCAGAACCCACACGGCTCTCCTCTCCCTGCCTCAGAGCAGCAGAGAGTGGCGGCGTGTTTAGGGGTTCAGGGGAGGCTGTAACTCCTGAGACAGGGCTCCATCACACCTCAGAGGACCTTAGAGGATGAGGCCCTCTTCGGGCTGCAGCTCCAGGACACCTGGGAGCCCCTGTGCACGGGACCCTCATCCTGCCCTCCTCCCCCCGCCTGGTCCTCCCACAGTCCACCTTCCCTGAGCTCTGGGGCCAGGTGACGCCTGGGCTTCCATCAAGCTCTGGCCTTACAGCTATGTAATTGTGGGAGCCCCTGGGACCCGCTTCTGTCCCTGAGGCTGGAGGATGTAAAGCCAGTGGCCCACTGAGCTGTCCACTGGGCGAGGTGGGGGGCGGTGAGAGCAGCAGCGAGGTGCCACTGTTCCCTTAGCTCCTCCCCCACTGGAGCTGACACCCCCAAGAAAGCATGGTTGTGGGCGCATTGACGCCAATGGGACCTTGGGGAAGGCAGTTCAGGCGCCGCCTGGGCCCTCAAGGAGAGCAGGTGGCCGGCCCCGAGCAAACACCTCTGTTTGCTTTCACCTTGTGAGTGGCTCCACAGAGTGTAGCAGCCAGGGCACCTCTGCAGAAAGGTCACCTGTGCACCTGCACAGGTGTGTGCCCACCTGGTGGTCCAGCTGGTGCAGGCTCTCCATGACATCAGCAATGCCTGGTGGGCTCTGGCAGGCAGGGACCAGTTCTGGGACCTGCTCAGGGGAGATGCCCGTGCCCCTGCAGACCCAGGTCCTGGGGGCCCCAGCCCCCCTCCCAGATTCGGGTACCGGCGGTCACACCTTATCGCAGTCTTAAGCCTTCGCTCTTCTGACATGGGCTGCTGCTGTCGGGGTTCCGCAGGGCCCTGGGCTCCAGAGAAGTGCCTGAGGGGCAGGGTGGCCGGGAGAGGGAGGCAAAGGTCCGAGCTCTGCCCTGAGCGCTGGCCCTGACCTGCGCTCTGATTGGAGGAAGGGTTCTGCTGTGAAAACAATCAGAAGGCCCCTGGCAAGACAATGGACGTCAAAACTGGTTGCAGCCCCCCCCTCCCATGTGGCTATGGGGTTGCCAGAAAATTCTGAGGGTTCTCACTCTTACAAAAAGGGGAAAAGGAACAATGTAAGTTCCTAAACTTTAACTAACAGCCTGGAAAATGCTTGGGAAGATGTGCACTCTGTGTGCCAGGACCTGAGAGCGGGGTGAATGGGGGGGTGGCCTGGGGGCACACAGAGTGATGGTGGGAGTCCGAGTGGAGGGAAGGAGTTTACTCAGTTTCTTACTCAAACTTCTCTGCCTCTGAAACAGCCAAAGACACAGACACAGTGAGGTGGTGGAAGACCCAGAAGCTGGAGGCGGCTCCTGGGTGGGCTTTCTCCTTGCCTGCTCCCCCATCCTGCCCTTCCAGCATTGCCTGTGGGCCGTCCACTGCTGTCTGTTCTCTTCTTTCTGGGAAGGAGAAAGGGTGGAGTTGGGAAGCAGGGCTCCGTTCCAGCCGCCACTTAGCCATGAAGTGGGTGCAGGACCCGCTGTCTCCTCGCCTGTGGAAGCAGGGTTAACACGCACTTAGCTCTCTGGGCACTTGCTTTGCCACTGGGAGGGGTTGAGCCTTGTCAGACGGGCACCTGCAGGTGGTCTCTGTAGGAGACTCATCCAGCAGGACCACACACGTGACTCCACAGAGCCTTGTAAAGTCTCCACTGTGGACCCTCTTGAATCTTTGCTTCTGCAGCCTCCCACCCGCCTGTATCCGTGAGCAGGAGAGACTGTGTACTTGGGGGTGACAGTAACCTCCAGTCTCAGTGTCTCAACACAGTCCGTTTGTCTCCTGTTCGTGGTGTCCCACCACCCTGCCCCTGTCAGCCACTCCACACCGGGCCGTGTGCGCGGGGAGGGGTACAGAGCTCTGAGGAGCCAGGCCTGGAGGGGCCTGGGGCACTTTGCCCATGTCCACGGGCTGGTCTGTCACAGGGTCCTTCTCTCTGCAAGGGAGGCTGGCGCCCAGAGGAGAGAGAGCATGGTGGGTGAGTGGGGTGCACGCTGGGGCACCTGCACACGCTCCTGTGGTCCCCTGTGGACTCGTGCCCCTGTGTACCGCTCTTCCAGGTCGGCCTCTCCTGGTCAGCACAGCAGGAGCCTGTATGGGGCCTAGCAGCTGGGAGTGGGGTGGGGAGGGGGGAAGGATGCGGTGTCGAACAATTACAATTCACGTAACATAAAATTAACTGTCCTAAAGTGAATAATTCGGTGGCATTTAGTACATTCACAGTGCTGCATAGGCATCACCCCTGTGTAGTTCCAGAACATTTTCATCGCCCCCAAAAGGAAACCCCATACCCGTTAGGCAGTGATGCCTAGTCCCCCCACCCCAGCCCCTGGCGACTGCCACTCTGTGACTGTCTCTGTGGACTTGTCCATTTTGGATATTTAGTGTAAATTGACCTTTGTGTTAGACTCCTTTTACTTAGTTTGACGTTTTCAAGGTGCATCCACATTGTAGTATGTGTCAGTACTTCATGCCCTTTAAGGCTGAGCGATATCCCATTGCGTGCATATATCACATTTATTTATTCATTCATCTCTTGGTGGACGTTTGGGTTGTTTACACCTTTTGGCTCTTGTGAATAATGCTGCTGTGAGCATTTATGTGCAAATATCTGTTTGAGTCCCTGTTTTCAGTTCTCTTAGGTGTATACTTTGGAGTAGAATTGCTGAGTCATATGGTAATTCCAAGTCCCATTTTTTGAGGAACTGGCAAACTGTCTTCCACAACAACTGAAACATTTTAGGATCCCACCAGCAGTATGTGAGGGTTCCAATTTCACTACATCCCCACCAATCCTTGTTATTTTCTATTTATATTTTTAAATTGTATCCATCCTACTGGGTACAAAGTGGTATCTCATGTGGTTTTGATTTGCATTTCCTTAATTATTGGTGATGTTGAGCATCTTTTGTGTGCTTCTTGGCCGTTTGTATCTTCTTTGGAGAAGTATCTATTCAGGTCCTTTGCCCATGTTTTAATTGGGTGGGTGTGTCTTTTTGTTGTTGAGTTTGCTCTATCAAATTTCCACCAAGTGTTGCAGAGCAGTTTTTGTCCAGAGACATTTCAGTGTCTGAGCCCGAGGTCCCTTTCGAAGAGGACATGGGTTCCTCCAGTGTCCTTCTGTGGGGGCTGAGCCACCATGACCCCACTGGGACCCTGAGGACATTCTCAGAAGACCCAGACCCTGAAGCCACATTGAGCTCAAATGTCCCAGAAGCAATGGTGTCACATCTTGTATGTGAGGTGCCAATGCCCAAAGACCATCCTGTGAAGGACCCAGGGGATGGGAGGAAGGGAGGGGTTCTGGGAACCAGTGACCCACCCAGCCCACCTGACAAGGTGGGACTCAGCAGCAGGGGAACCCAGGGCTGCCCTGTCTCGCTAAACTCTCAGTCCAGACTCTAAAAATAACCAGGCGGATCTGGTGTAAGTTGATTACCCTAATTGCAACTGTGTGATGTCATGCTGCCAGTCCCTTGAGGCCATTTTCCCGGGATAGCAGAACGTACCAAGGCAGTGCAGTCCGCCCGCCACCCAGAAGCTTGCACCCAGAAGCTGCATGAGTGCTGGGGCCCAGCACAGGGTGGGAAGGCCTTGACTGGGCTTAGCAGGAAGCCTTTGTGGGCCCAGGCAGGTCTGATTCGAGGGTCAGGGAGGGAGAAAGGAGAACTGGCTCTGGCTTCCACCAGCAGGTGCTCTGTCCCAGCAGTGCTTCCAGGGAGGGGTTCCTGTCCCAGTTCACAGCTGGGAACAGACCCAGAGAGGCTGAATGCCGAGCTGGCCATACAGCAAGGCAGTGAAGGAGCACGGCTCTGGCCTGCCTCTGCCCTTGTCTCTCTGCTTCCGCAAGTCATACTGAAATCTCTCCTTTGTATCTAGACTCACTTCTCAGGGTGGTACTAGGACCTGACAGGGGCAGAGTGAAGGACCCTCAAGGCTCTCTTCTGTGTCCAGCGGGCAAGGGCACGTCAGGCCCCCAGCATCCATGGGCGCCCGCGCACACAGCAGCCGTGACTGTGTCTGTGCCTGTCAGGCGGGCGCTGGCTGAGCAAACTCCCACCTGGTCATGCCTTCCTGGGCCTTCGCCCTATTTCACTGAGACGTGAAAGAGCAAATTTACATGAGGGGCTTTTAGGGACTCCTGCCTTTTCGAGGAGGCTGAAGGAGGCTGTGGATGGTTATTTATGGTTGCATTTTCCGCCTGGTTAGCAAGCAGGTGGGTGGGTGGCCCGGAGTCCCAGGTCATGGTGCCCTGGCTTTTCCGCACACGTGTGCACGGCCGTCACTGAGCAGAGGAGCCTGGTGGCCACGTACACTGGCCTGGGTGGGACCCTCGGCTTAAGTCCTGACGTACTCTCTGTGTGGCCTTGGGCAAGGTAGCCTTTCTCTGCCTTGGTTTCCCCTTCTGTAAGACAGGAAACAAAGTTGTCATTGTTACCTCTGGCTGTCGTCATTACCTCTGGCAGATGTCGTGTTGATTAAGTGGGACAACGTGCGTGAAGCACTTAGAACAGGGCCTCTCGGGAAGAATGTAGAAATCTCGCCGGTTAATGTTGAATAAGGGCAAGAAGGGTGCTGGGGGAGGGGCAGAGATGGACAGGACCACCTCTGTTTGAGGAGCTCTAGATAGGTGGGGTGACAGGTTTAAGTCTGAGTCGCAGTGCCTTGCTGGGTGTGAGGGGGGACAGTTGCCCAAGCAGTGGCACCAGGGTCCAAGCCAGGGATGTCCTGACCCGTCACCCCTAAGCCAGGGCTGGCACACCCGCCCTTGACTGGGGCTGCAGGGCACAAGAGCCCTGGAGCCGAGAGAGCCTGGTGACCCGCACACAATCATCAGCAGGCCACTTGGGTGGCCAGTCTTTTTCCAGCCAGGCCTTGCCCTGGGTAAGAAATTAATTGTAACCTAATTGGCAGTTTCCTTTGCACAGAAGCCGGAAGGAACTGCCAGTGAGGCTGGTGATTAACTCAGCATCAGCTGGGAAATCACATTTGGGCAGGAGTGTCCGTCATCTGAGCGAGGCCTCTGCATCTGGCCTGGGCGGGTGGGGAAGCGTGGGTGGTGGCCCCGGGTGCGTGCTGGGTGCAGCCTGGGCCCCAGGCCTCTGGGAGCGGAAGGCTGTGGCTTGTGTGCCGGGGATGAGTCTGGGCTGTGCCGGGGATGAGTCTGGGCTGCTGCCTCCCGGGCTGCCGGGCTGCAGACCTCGGCTGCACGGCTCACTCCCCCGAACTTCAGCCTCGCCCTGACTCCTTCCCCACTCAGCAGAGGGCTGCGCGCATGGCGTGGTGGGGTGTCAGGAGACCCGGGCCTGCTTGCGGTTCCACTCTGAGGGCAAGAGGTGAATTGCGTTTCCCAGCGTTGGATGGGGAGAGCGAGGTCTACAGCGAGAGCTCAGGCAAGGTGTGCAAGGCAGAGCTTTTCGCACGTGTGGAGGAGGGTGCCTGTGCGTGCAGGGCTGGTGGTGCGTCTGAGGCACGGGCTGGCCCTCAGGTCTCTCCTCCTCCATCCAGCTGCTCTTACAGGCCACCGGCCACCCTGTCCAGCCAGGGCCCAGGAAGACGGGCGTCTGGGGAGACACTGCACCCCCGCATGGGGTCCCCTGCCCTCCCCACCACGGACCATACAGAGAGGGCTCAGGCTGGAGGGATGATGGTGGGAAGGGCCCGGAGAGCTGTGCTGTGTGCGAAGCCGCAAACCAGCCAGGCAGGCAGGAGCGGGGGCTCTGTACGAGGCAGAGCTCGCAGGAGCATGGAGAGCCCCGGGCACCCAGTGTGTGCCAGGATGGCTGCTTGCTCCTCCTTGTGTGTGGGCCCAAGCAGCTGGCCCTTGCTGGGTGCCCAGGCCAGACCAGGAAGGCCACTCAGACTTGTGGCCACCCTGGCACACGCTGCCCACTGAGGGCTGCTGGCAGCATTTTGGGGGAGAAGAAATTTACGACTGGAATCAAGGCTGCACTAATGGTGACTGGTGTCATCGTTGGGCATCAGGGCAGAAGATAGCCCTGGCATTTATTGAGTGCCCAGTGTATGCACTAAGCTGGCCATCTGTTGGGTACGCCTGCAGAGGCCAGAGTTTTCTCGATGATTTTGTAGACAAAGGCTTCAATTCGCAGCATCAGGACTGGGACAAGCTGTCAGATTCCCTCTGCAGGAGGCATTGGCTTGTGACCGAGTACAGCTGAGCTGAGCCAGGGACCCATGGACAGAGGCAGCTGGCTCTCAAAGTGAGCTGCCTGGACTTCCCTGGTGGCAAGTCCAGTGGTTGAGCATCCGCCTGCCATTGCAGGGGACACGGGTTCGAGCCCTGGTCCGGGAAGATCCCACATGCTGCAGAGCAACTAAGCCCATGTGCCACAGCTACTGAGCCTGCGCTCTAGAGCCCACGAGCCATAACTACTGAAGCCCGCGTGCCTGGAGCCCGCGCTCCGCAACAAGAGAGGCCACCGCAATGAGGAGCCCGCGCACCGCAACAAAGAGTAGCCCCCACTCGCCGCAACTAGAGAAAGCCCGCCGCAGCAACAAAGACCCAACGCAGCCATAAATAAATAAATAAATGAATGAATGAATGAATGAATGAATGTATGTATGTATGTATGTGAGCTGCCTGTGGACTGTCAAATTACTAGAGCCCACCCAGACCTTCCCTTCACACCTCCTCTGTGCCAGGCATCAGGCAAGGTTCTGGGGATGCAGCGGTGAGCAAGACAGGCCCAGTGCTGGCCCTGTGGGTCTTTACAGTCTCTGCTTCTTTTAGCATCAGGTCGGTGCTCTGGGAGTTAAGGGGGGAAAGGCCAGCATGGCTGGGGGTGTGGGGGGAGAGGGCTGAGCTGGGCAGGGGCTCGCCCAGGAGAGAAGACGGGGTGGGGGACCACATACGCAGGGGTCGTGGGCGAGGCTGGGAAGAGTTAGCACGAGGCCCGGAGCCAGGGTTCCACAGTGGGACCTGCAGGTCAAGGCTGTGGGCATCGGGCCGGGCACAGGACGCCCAGCGAAGGGCTCAGAAAGACACCTGGGAACAGGCGTGTGTGTTGGCTGCCCGGGGCAGGCGGGAGGCCGGGAGCCCTCTGAACCCCGGGTGCAGAGAAGGCAGGAGGGAACTGAGTTGTTGGGCAGGGCGCACTGAGTGGTCACACAGTACTCCTGGGGTTGGCACCTTGGCACGTGTGGGGAGGAGGTGTGGCCACACAGGCAGAGGGAAGGGCTCTGAGCCAAACTCAGCTGGCCTGGGACTCCACTGTCTCTGTGAGGGGACTCTGGAGCCTGGGCCAGGGCCACGTCATGACTACTGACTGTGGGTTCAGGCCCTGTGACCTCTGTGGGCCCCTTTCCCCATGAAAAAGTAGGATTATATTTCATGACTATTAATATAAAGACAAATATAATCCAGGCTGCTTTATTATTACACAGTCCTTATTATTACATTTTTTTCTTCCTTCTGACTTTAACATAAACTAAAACATTTGTGTGGGCCCCTGGGCACTGTGCCCACTGTGTGTGCTGAGGCAGTTACAGTGGGGGGGGCGCATGCCCCAGCATCTGCAGTGTCGGTGCCTATTGGAAATGGAGGACCCCTGGGAGTCTGGCACTAAGGGTGGGCCCACATGGCCAGGCTTGTGTGTGCCCTCTCCCAGTGGATGGTGAGCCCCTCAGCCATTCAGGTCTCTCCTGTACCTGGGTACTGTGGTCCTGTGAGCCAAGGCAGGAGCCACAGCAGAAACCTGCAGTGCACAGGCATTTACCTGGCCGGTGGCAGGCGGCCGGTGGCAGGCAGCCAGGGCAGCGTGGGTGGGCTGCCAGATGGAGCCAAGAACTTACTGGTTCTGTTCTTACTCGGTTCTAAAGGAAGAGTTGTGGGCACATCTTTAAAACATACATGACACCAAAGCACAGGCAACAAAAGAAAAAATAGATAAATTGTATTGCATCAAAATTTAAAACATCAAAGGACACAGTCAACAAAGTGAAAAGGCACAACCTGTGAAATGGGAGAAAATATTTGCAAATCATATGTCTGATAAAAGGTTACTATCCAGAACATATAAAGAACTACAACTCAACAACATCAACAAAACCCAATTCAAAAATGGGCAAAATGGGACTTCCCTGGCAGTCCAGTGGTTAAGACTTCACCTTCCAATGCAGGGGGTGCAGGTTCCACCCCTGATTGGGGAGCTAAGATCCCACATGCCTCGCGGCCAAAAAACCAAAACACAAAACAGAAGCAATATTGTAACAAATTCAATAAAGACTTTAAAAAAAAAAATGGGTAAAGCACTTGAACAGACATTTCTCCAGAGAAGAAGTGGCCAGTAAGCACATGAAAAGATGCTCAACATTACTGATCATTAGGGAAATGCAAATCAAAACCACAGTGTGATATAACCACACACCCATTAGGTTGGCTACTGTCAAAAAAAATGGCAATGAAATTGAGTTATTTGTAGTGAGGTGGATGGACCTAGAGTCTGTCATACAGAGTGAAGTAAGTCAGAAAGAGAAAAACAAATACCGTATGCTAACATATACATATGTAATCTAAAGAAAAAAAAAAGGTTATGAAGAACTTAGGGAAGGGCAGGAATAAAGACACAGATGTAGAGACTGGACTAGAGGACACGGGGAGGGGGAAGGGTAAGCTGGGACGAAGTGAGAGAGTGGCATGGACTTATATATACTACCAGAAGTAAAATAGATAGCTAGTGGGAAGCAGCCACATAGCACAGGGAGATCAGCTCGGTGCTTTGTGACCACCTAGAGGGGTGGGATAGGGAGGGTGGGAGGGAGACACAAGAGGGAAGAGATATGGGGATATATGTATGTGTATAGCTGATTCACTTTGTTATAAAGCAGAAACTAACACACCATTGTAAAGCAATTATACTCCAATAAAGATGTTTAAAAAAATGGCAAATCACAAGTGTTGGCAAGGATGTGGAGAAATTAGAACCCTTATTCACTGTTGGTGGGAATGTATAATGGTGCAGCCACTGTGAAAAACAGTGTGAAAGTTCCTCAAAAAATTAAAAATAAGATTACCATATGATCCAGCGATTCCACTTCTGAGTGTACACTGAAAATCAAGGTCTCAAAGTGATATTTGTATACCCATGTACATAGCAGAATTATTCGCAATAGCTAAAAGGTGGAAGCAACCCAACTGTCTATCAGTGGATGAATGGATAAACCAAATGTGGTATATCCATACAACAGAATACTGTTCAACTTTAAGAAAGGAAATAAATTCTGATACATGCTACAACATAGATAAACCTTGAGGACATTATGGTAAATGAAATTAAGCCAGTGACAAAAAGCCAAATGCTGTATGATTCCACTCATATGAGGTACCTGGAGTAGTCAGAGTGAGAGACAAAATGTCACATGGTGGTTGCCAGGGGCTGGAGGAAGGTGGGGAATGGGAGTTAGTGTTTAATGGGTGTAGAGTTTCAGTTTTGCAAGACGAAAGAGTTCTGGAGATGGATGGTGGTGATGGTTGAAAAACAATGTGAATTTGTTTCAATGACACTGAACTGTACATCTAATGGTTAAGATGGTAAGTTATGTTATGTGTATTTTACCACAATTAATTTTAAAAACTAGGATCCCCTTTACCCCCAAATTCATTATTTTCAGTAGAGCCTTCCCTGATCTGTGCTTTTTTCCTAAGAGCAAAATTACATTACAGTCCCTTGCAAAGCCAGCCTCCAGCTGGGACAAAGCATTGAGATTACAGGGTGTGTGAAGCATATTGCAGGGTGACCCTGCCTGAGAGTGCACACGTGTGTGTGTGTGTGTGTGTGTGTGTGTGCGCGCGCACACGTGCACATGTGTGAATGAGCACACATGTTCTGCCTGACGTCTCCCAGTGGCAGTGTTCCTCAGTTACCAGTATGTCATTTCCTGAGCCAGGGTCCGTGATTTTGTTCGCAGCTGTTCTCATGGCTGTTTGCTCAACGCCAACTGCTGGCCTCACTAAGGCGGCTAGTGCGCTAAAGGGCGCTGCGTGCCCCACGAGAGCCTTGTGAGCACAGGAGGGGCATCCACGAGGCTCCATCCAGCTCATCCTGCTGCTGACCATCCACCTGTGGCTCCCAGACCAAGCCAGAGTGTCATAGCCAAGTCTGATCTGATCTGAACCACCTCCCTGGCCCCACCCCCCTCCTATCCCCAATTCTGACCATTTCCCAAATGTGCCCAACCATTACCCACATGTGTTCATGAAACCATTTATGTATTAGTTTGTTCCTTCCTTGATTCATTCATTGGTTCATTTATTAGTTTGTTCTATCAGTTCTTTCAAGCAGGAGGTGATGTGATTTGACTAACCCTGGCTGCTCTGGGGCAAGTGGCCTATGGGGTCAAGAGTGGGCTCAGGGAGACTGGTTGGCATCATGGTGTTGTCCAGGTGAGCGAGGTGAGGGTGCACAGCAGCTTGGGCGGGGGGTGGCAGAGGGCAGTCTGTGGGCTGGTGTAAGGGATGGAAGAGGGAAGGGCTCAGAGCGAGTCTGAGGTGCATGGTGCCTGGACTGGGGTGGGGAGGCTGCATGGTTCTCTAAGCTGGACTGAGACAAGGGAGAGGATGGAGCAAGTTGGTAGAGGTGCGTCTAGCACTCGGGAGGAGGTCAGGGCTGGTGAACGTGGCAGTCCTCAGCCCAGAGGCAGTCATTTGAGCCATGGGACTGGCTGCCATTTGCTAGAGGAGAATCTGGAAAGAGAGCACCCAGAGGATAAGTCAAGAAGGAGGAAAGCTGCATGGGGGTGAGCAGGCTGGCTAATCGGAGTGAAACTGGAGAGCATCAAACACAGGAGGTCCTAGAAGCAAACAGAGAGAAGAGAGAACACCAAGGAGGGACAATTAGAACAAGCACAGAGCTTTCAGAAGCAGGGCAGCGGAAACATGTCTTTGAAGGACAGAATAACAGTCCTGCAGAATTCTCTACCCAGCAAAAGTGCCTGCCAAGAATGAGGTAAAAGGAGATAGGCAACATTCCAGAAAAAGAATTCAGAATAATGATAGTGAAGATGATTCAGGACCTCGGAAAAAGAATGGAGGCAAAGATAAAGAAGATACAAGAAATGTTTAGCAAAGACCTAGAAGAATTAAAGAACGAACACCTAGAAGAATTAAAGAACAAACAAACAGAGATAAACAACACAATAACTGAAATGAAAAATACACTAGAAGGAATCAATAGCAGAATAACTGAGGCAGAAGAACGGATAAGTGACCTGGAAGACAGAATGGTGGAAATCACTGCTGTGGAACAGAATAAAGAAGAAAGAATGAAAAGAAATGAAGACAGGCTAAGAGACCTCTGGGACAATGTTAAACGCAACAACATTTTTATTATATGGGTCCCAGAAGGAGAAGAGAGAGAGAAAGGACCTGAGAAAATATTTGAAGAGATTATAGTCGAAAACTTCCCCAACATGGGAAAGGAAATAGCCACCCAAGTTGAGGAAGCACAGAGAGTCCCAGGCAGGATAAACCTAAGGAGAAACACACCAAGACACATAGTAATCAAATTGACAAAAATTAAAGACAAAGAAAAATTATTGAAAGCAACAAGGGAAAAATGACAAATAACATACAAGGGAACTCCCATAAGGTTAACAGCTGATTTCTCAGCAGAAACTCCACAAGCCAGAAGGGAGTGGCAAGATATATTTAAAGTGATGAAAAGGAAGAACCTACAACCAAGATTACTCTACCCAGCAAGGATCTCATTCAGATTCAACGGAGACATCAAGAGTTTACAGACAAGCAAAAGCTAAGAGAATTCAGCACCACCAAACCAGCTCTACAACAAATGCTAAAGGAACTTCTCTAAGTGGGAAACACAAGAGAAGAAAAAGACCTACAAAAACAAACCCATAACAATTAAGAAAATGGTAGTAGTAACATACATATCGATAATTACCTTAAACGTGAATGGATTAAATGCTCCAACCAAAAGACACAGGCTTGCTGAATTAGTACAAAAACAAGACCCATATATATGCTGTCTACAAGAGACCCACTTGAGACCTAGGGACACATACAGACTGAAAGTGAGGGGATGGAAAAAGATATTCCATGCAAATGGAAATCAAAAAAAAAAAGCTGCAGTAGCAATACTCATACCAGATAAAATAGACTTTAAAATAAAGACTGTTACAAGAGACAAGGAAGGACACTACATAATGATCAAGGGATCAATCCAAGAAGAAGATATAACAGTTATAAATCTATATGCACCCAACATAGGAGCACCTCAATACATAAGGCAACTGCTAACAGCTCTAAAAGAGGAAATTGACAGTAACACAATAATAGTGGGGGACTTTAACACCTCACTTACACCAATGGACAGATCATCCAAACAGAAAATTAATAAGGAAACACAAGCTTTAAATGACACAATAGACCAGATGGATTTAATTGATATTTATAGGACATTCCATCCAAAAACAGCAGATTACACTTTCTTCTCAAGTGCGCACAGAACATTCTCCAGGATAGATCACATCATGGGTCACAAGTCAAGCCTCAGTAAATTTAAGAAAATTGAAATCATATCAAGCATCTTTTCTGACCACAACACTATGAGATTAGAAATCAGTTACAGGGAAAAAAACGTAAAAAACACAAACACATGGAGGCTAAACAATACGTTACTAAATAACCAAGCGATCACGGAAGAAATCAAAGAGGAAATCAAAAAATACCTAGAGACAAATGACAATGAAAACACGATGACCCAAAACCTATGGGATGCAGCAAGAGCAGTTCTAAGAGGCAATTTTATAGCAATACAAGCCTACCTCAAGAAACAAGAAAAATCTCAGTCTAACCTTACACCTAAAGGAACTAGAGAAAGAAGAACAAACAAAACCCAAATTTAGTAGAAGGAAAGAAATCATAAAGATCAGAGCAGATATAAATGAAACAGAAACAAACAAAACAATAGCAAAGATCAATAAAACTAAAAGCTGGTTCTTCGAGAAGATAAACAAAATTGATAAACCATTAGCCAGACTCATCAAGAAAAAGAGGGAGAGGACTCAAATCAATAAAATCAGAAATGAAAAAGGATAAGTTACAACAAACACCGCAGAAATACAAAGCATCCTAAGAGACTACTGCAAGCAACTCTATGCCAATAAAATGGACAACCTGGAAGAAATGGACAAATTCTTAGAAAGGTATAACCTTCCAAGACTGAACCAGGAAGAAATAGAAAATATGAACAGACCAATCAAAAGCAATGAAATTGAAACTGTGATTAAAAAGCTTCCAACAAACAAAAGTCCAGGACCAGATGGCTTCACATGTGAATTCTATCAAACATTTAGAGAAGAACTAACACCCATCCTTCTCAAACTCTTCCAAAAGATTGCAGAGGAAGGAACACTCCCAAACTCATTCTATGAGGCCACCATCACCCTGATACCAAAACCAGACAAAGATACTACAAAAAAAGAAAATTACAGACCAATATCACTGATGAACATAGATGCAAAAATCCTAAACAAAATACTAGCAAACAGAATCCAACAACACTAAACGGATCATACACCACGATCAAGTGGGATTTATCCCAGGGATGCAAGGATTCTTCAATATATGCAAATCAATCAATGTGATACACCATATTAACAAATTGAAGAATAAAAACCATGTGATCATCTCAATAGATGTAGAAAAAGCTTTTGACAAAATTCAACACCCATTTATGATAAAAAAGTGGTCATAGAGGGAACCAACCTCAACATAATAAAGGCCATATACGACCAACCCACAGCAAACATCATTCTCAATGGTGAAAAACTGAAAGCATTTCCTCTAAGATCAGGAACAAGACAAGGATGTCCACTCTCGCCACTGTTATTCAACATAGTTTTGGAAGTCCTAGCCACGGCAATCAGAGAAGAAAAAGAAATAAAAGGAATACAAATTGGAAAAGAAGAAGTAAAACTGTCACTGTTTGCAGATGACGTGATACTATACATAGAGAATCCTAAAGATGCCACCAGAAAACTACTAGAGCTGATCAATGAATTTGGTAAAGTTGCAGGATACAAAATTAATGCACAGAAATCTCTTGCATTCTTATACACTAATGATGAAAAATCTGAAAGAGAAATTAAGGAAACACTCCCATTTACCATTTCAACAAAAAGAATAAAATACCTAGGAATAAACCTACCTAGGGAGACGAAAGACCTGTATGCAGAAAAGTATAAGACACTGATGAGAGAAATTAAAGATAATACAAACAGATGGAGAGATATATACCATGTTCTTGGATTGGAAGAATCAATATTATGAAAATGACTATACTACCCAGAGCAATCTACAGAGTCAATGCAATCCCTATCAAATTACGAATGGCTTTTTTTTTACAGAACTAGAACAAAAAAAATCTTAAAATTTTTATGGAAACACAAAAAACCCTGAATAGCCAAAGCAGTCTTGAGGGAAAAAAACAGAGCTGGAGGAATCAGACTCCCTGACTTCAGACTATACTACAAAGCTAATCAAGACAATATGGTACTGGCAGAAAAACAGAAATATAGATCAACAGAACAGGATAGAAAGCCCAGAGATAAACCCACACATCTATGGTCAACTAATCTATGACAAAGGAGGCAAGGATATACAATGGAGAAAAGACAGTCTATTCAATAAGTGGTGCTGGGAAAACTGGAAAGCTGCATGTAAAAGAATGATTTTAGGATATTCCCTAACACCATACACAAAAATAATCTCAAAATGGATTAGAGACCTAAATGTAAGACCGGACACTATAAAGCTCTTAGAGGAAAACATAGGAAGAACACTCTTTGACATAAATCACAGCAAGATCTTTTTTGATCCACCTCCTAGAGTAATGGAAATAAAAACAAAAATAAACAAATGGGACCTAATGAAACTTAAAAGCTTTTGCAAAGCAAAGGAAACTACAAACAAGATGAAAAGACAACCCTCAGAATGGGAGAAAATATTTGCAAATGAATCAATGGACAAAGGATTAATCTCCAAAATATATAAACAGCTCGTGAAGCTCAATATTAAAAAAAACAAACAAACAATCTAAAAATGGGCAGAAGACCCAAATAGACATTTCTCCAAAGAAGACATACAGATGGCCAGGAAGCGCATGAAAAGCTGCTCAACATCACTAATTATTAGAGAAATGCAAATCAAAACTACAATGAGGTATCACCTCACACCAGTTAGAATGGGCATCATCAGAAAATCTGTAAACAACAAATGCTGGAGAGGGTGTGGAGAGAAGGGAACCCTCTTGCACTGTTGGTGGGAATGTAAATTGACACAGCCACTATGGAGAACAGCATGGAGGTTCCTTAAAAAACTAGAAATAGAACTACCATATGACCCAGCAATCCCACTACTGGGCATATACCCAGAGAAAACCATAATTCAAAAAGACACACGTACCCCAATGTTCATTGCAGCACTATTTACAATAGCCAGGTCATGGAAGCAACCCAAATGCCCGTCGACAGGCGAATGCATAAAGAAGATGTGGCACATATATACAATGGAATATTACTCAGCCATAAAAAGGAACGAAATTGGGTCATCTGTAGAGACGTGTATGCATCTAGAGACTGTCATACAGAGTGAACTAAGTCAGAAGAGAAAAACAAATATCGTATATTAACGCATATATGTGGAACCTAGCAAAATGATACAGATGAACCAGTTTGCAGGGCAGAAATAGAGACACAGATGTAGAGAACAAACACGTGGACACCAAGGGGGGAAAGTGGCGGGGCAGGGGTGTGATGAATTGGGAGATTGAGATTGACATATATACGCTAATATATATAAAATGGATAACTAATAAGTACCTGCTATATAAAAAAATAAATAAAATAAAATTCAAAAATTCCAAAAAAAAAATAGAATGAGGTAAAAGTGTTTTAAAATGGAGGGGGATAAGAAAAACACAGACACAGATTCACGTTTGCTGTGAGTGGATGAGGTGGAAGGTGAGGGCATGGGAGGGGCAGCAGCAATGCCAAGTGTCCAGTTAGGTCAGCCATGGGCTCATGGATGTTTGTCACAGAATATACTTTCGGCATAAATGTTCTGCAAAATATACTTTGTACGTATCAAATATTCAACTGGAATAAAGAGAAAACGTGAACGGGATATGGGAGGAGGGGCGTGAGGTGGACGAGGAGAGGGTGATGGTGCCAAGCACCCTTGTCTGGGCCTTGGGGCTGGAGGGACCCCCCCCCCCCACGGGGACAGCAGGCCCGCAGGGGGAGGGCCCTCCCCCCCGGGGAGGAGTCCACGAGATCTGGTTCCCATTCCCAGTGAAGATGATGGCATTAGGAAACCGTCTGTTAAGGAGGTTCTGCTGGGCCATAATAAAACTGTCATCTGCATGATCTGGCGCTCATCAAGGGCAGGAGCGGGGCTGCCCGGTGAGTGGATTCTGCAGGAAGGGCCTGCCTTGCACACAGATTCAGGCACTGCTGTAACCCCACACGGTTCCCAGATCATACCATCTCACAATGTTTTTTCTTTCTTGAGAGCCCCAAATTCTGGCTTTCAAGGTGTAGTCCTAGGACATTTCTAGTTGTCTGGGGCCCTGGGTGTGTCCATGACCACGGTGAGTGTGACTCCCTCTGATTAGCCAAGGGCACCCGGTTAGGAAGTAACTGCCTGGATCTGGCCTGGCATGGTCAGATGGCAGCACATCCTCCACTGAGGGTGGCGAGGAGGTCGAGGGAACCTCAGGGGAGCTGTGTATGGCCCCTGATGTCCAGGGCTGATCAGGAGAGCTGGTGAGGTGAGCCTACAGTCAGGGCTGGGCAGGCTCAGTGTGTCTCACTAAATGAACGAGAGAATGGGGAAGGGGGGGTGAGTGTGCAACAATGTGAGAGTGTGTAACCACGTGCGTGTGAGATAAGAAGTGTATATGTAAGAGGGAGATGTGTGTGTATCATTCTGCGTCCAGTCAGGAGACAGTACCCATACAGCAAAGGAACCAGGAGAGGTTAACATAAGAGTTGGTCAGCAGTGGTGAGTGTAGGAGAGCTCTGTGGGCCAACCTCAGGCTAAGGGCGGACACCCAGGGAAGGGGCCCCCTCCCCAGGCTGGGGTCACAGCCCACTGCACGTGGAGAAGTTGGCTAGGTTGTGCAGGCTAGCAGGAGGCGACCCTCCAGGCACAGGGGAATTGAGGCTGTCAGCGGGCGTACAGAGGCGTCTGGTCTGGGAAGCTGTGGGAAGGTGATCGCGGGGTAAGGGTGTGGGCTGCGCCGGCACCAGGGGACGGTGTGCGTCTGGCATGTGACTGAGGTGGAGCCCAGAGGATGTCCCCACACCCTGTGCCGCAGAAGCAAGGGATGACAACCAGAAACCCTTGTCCACCTGCGATATCCTCCACCGCAAAGGAGGGTGCTCAGAGCATCCCGTGCACGTCTGAGAGCGTATGCCCCTGTGACCAGTGCGGGTAAGAGTGCCTGTGTGAGTGTGCACGCACGTCTGAGCTTGTGGAGAGTTAAATGAACGAGAGTGAGGTGGGGACTTGGGCCTCGTTCTGTCTGCATCCAAATACAAGTAAATGACACATCCCAGCCAGGTATGGAACGTTGAAAGCTGCCTTTCCAGGGTACAAGAAGGCTGGTGCCTGCATGCACCGAATGAGAGCGTCAGTGCCCGGGTCACTCTACTTGTAAAGATGTT
This sequence comes from Eschrichtius robustus, assembly GCF_028021215.1. Classification (NCBI taxonomy): domain Eukaryota; kingdom Metazoa; phylum Chordata; class Mammalia; order Artiodactyla; family Eschrichtiidae; genus Eschrichtius; species Eschrichtius robustus. The sequence continues at coordinate 5,768,299 of NC_090830.1, read as the reverse complement.
GAAGGAGGCCCTGCTCGGAACAGAGCAGCACCTCACCCCCACTGAACCTTAGTTCCACATCTTCTCCCTGCAGGGGTGGGGCAGGGTGGGAGCAGATGGGGTCTTGGACCCATGCGCCTCTGCCACCTCCTGCATGCCCGGGCATACACACCACACACACACACGCACACGCCGTGAAGGTTCTTGGGGTCTCTCCAAACGCGAGCAGCAACTTGGGCCTTTGGCAGTTGTGTCATGAGCAGTGCGGGACCCGCCCCTCCTGTGTGAGCAGAAACCAGCTCCTCAGCCCTTGCTGCGGTGCCGGGGCAACCTGAGGAACCAGAACCTCGAGGTGATGCGGACCATCACCTGTCCAGGCAGAAACATGAACCTGTGTGGTGGGAGAATTCTGTCACCCAGTGACGTTCAGGGATGGAAGGCATGGGTGGGACAGGCTTTGCAAGTCCTGCTGTGTTGACTTGCCTGAAGTTCCAGGGGAGGCTCTCACCAGAGGCAGGTCTGAGCTCACAGGCCAGGAAGCCCTTCCTGGCAAAACGATGCCGGCAGGGAGGAGTGGTCAGCTGGCAGGGCCCTGGGCTTCCCAGCGGGACCAGCGTCTGCCCTGATCCTGACTTCCACCACCACTTTGTTAGCCATTGTACCAAACCCCGAGATGCAGAATCTCCAGCTGTTTGACCTTGGGAAAGCTTCTCACCTCCCAGCCTCAGTGTTCTTACCTGTGAAATGGGGCAGTGCAGGGATTTGCACACGGTGATTGTGAATCCGAAGTGAGAGCTTTGTACAATATGTACCTGTGCAAAGGTACGCCCTGTCTGCACCTGCTCCGGCTGCTCCTCCTCTCCCCAGCCTGCCCTCCTCTTGTTCACAGTCGAAGAAAGCGAGGTCCGGAGGAGGCCACCACTCTGCAGAGGCTGCACAGCCCCACGAAACTGGACACCCGCGACGGCCCATCCCAGGCTCTTCTCATTCATCCACTGGGATTGGCCGCATCATTTGTGGGGCCCAGTGTGGAATGAAGATGTGGGCCTCTTGTTCTAGAATTTTGAAGGATTTCAGGACAGTGACAGCAGAGCATTAAACCAAGCATGGGGCCCTGTGGTCTCCCCAGGCTACACCCCTTGAGGCCAGCCCTGCACCCACGTCCTCATTCCCCACCTCGGAGTATGTGTTTTTCCATCTAAAAGTGTTTGTGACAAGGAGGAGCATTAAGGCAGCCATGCCCTGAGCAGGGACCACCTGGGAGGCATTTTAAGTGCATTTAAGTCTGTTTCTGCTCACAAGCATTGCCCAGCCCACAAATCCCTTTAGGCAGCAACCGACTGAGCCCCACACGGATCCCGTAGGGCCTGGCTCTGTGAGATGAGAGCGGGCAAGGCCCATTCTGTCCTGCACATGTGGTCTGTATGGTGGGGACTGGACCAGCTTGGAGGTAGGGGCTCCCGGGAGCTCGGGCCCCTCCTACCTCCCGGACCCCGGACCATTGAAAGTGCATGCACTCCAGGGGGCCCCGGAGGAGGAGCCCCGTTCTGGATCTGCTCCTGCCTACCTGGCAGGTGGGGCATGCATCTCCCCCCGCCACAGCAGACCCATCTGTAAGGTCCCCCCCCCGGTGACTCCAAGGGCAGCTGGTTCTTGCACAGCTGGCCGGGGCCGGGGTGTGTGCATGTTTGTCCCCAGAGGATGAGCCGGCAAAAGCTGTGCTCCTCTCCTGACGTAGGCTCAGTCATCACACAGCACACTCTCACTGGTACGCCGGGGGCCAGAACGCAGACCTCACCTCTCCACGGAGGGGTCTGGCAGACCACGGAGAGCTGGTGGCCTAGCGGGCTGGCAGACACAGGCTGCCCTTGGCGGTGTGCTGTCTGTGGACCAACATCCACCCTGGGCTCCCCACCGGCGGAGTTGCCTGCAGCTCTGTGAGACGGGACCCGCTGGCAGCATCCCAGATCACTAGCGGTCGGTGCGCGCCTTTCTGCCAGGGTGAGGAGGACGCTGGCGGCCCTGGCCCTGGCTGAGCCCCCTTCCCACCCAGCGTGGTGTCACGAGCCTGGGCTGCCACCAGGCCACCACCCTGTCACCCACTGGGAATTACAGTCTCTCACCTTCTTTGTGGCCGGGAATGCAAGCTTCCCAAGAGAAGGTGAGCCGTCGGGGACCGCCTTCCACTGCAGGCTGGTGTTGCTGACTTGCGGTCACCACGCAGGGCTCAGCGGGGCAGTGGGTACGGTGGCTGCAGGGCCTGGCCTGCTGTGAAGTGGGGTTGAGCAGGCCGGACAGGGGTGTGCTGCTGGAGAGACTGCCGTCCGAATCCCAGTTCTCTGGCTGGCTGTGTGTGTGTCCTTGAGCGTTCAGACAGCTTTTGTTCCCTCCTCAGTGTCTGTTTGCAAAGCAGTGGTCCCGTTGGCACCTCCGTCTGGGATTGCGAAGAAAATGGAGGGTCGGTGTGTTGGGGGGCGGGGGGGGGCTTGGCCTTGCACTTTGTCGGTCCAGCCGGCTGCGCTCACTGCACACCACACCGCTGCGAGGCGGTGGGGAGCTGCGGTGGGCCAGGTCCTCTGGAGAAGGCGGTGGTAGAGGGAAGGGAGACCCTCTCTTCTCCTGTCCACGGGGCAGTGAGCAGCAGCTTCCGGGCCCCTTCCCCCTGCCCGTCCACCCCCCACCCCAGAGCTCCCACTAGACCCTCTGACTCGCAGCCTCGTGGACTGTGGGTTGGAGGGAAGGGAAGCCTGGCTCTGTCGTGATTCAGGCCCTTGTCTTGGGGCAGCAGAGCTGTGCCTGGTTCTGTCCCCCTTCTGAACCTGGCTTCCCAGACTCGACCTTCCCGGGCAGGGTGCTGCCATAGGCTGGGGGCCCGTCTGATTTCTGTGAGGAGCACAGACCCAGGGTTACTCTGCCAGGCGGCGCGGTGGGGCTCCAGCACGCTCCTAGTGGGGGACGAGCCCCATCAGGGACCCGTCTGCGGCTGTCCCTCCCCTCCCGTTGGGTGACTCTCCTCTCCTGTTGGATGAGGAGACACCACAGGAAGTACTCCTGCCTTTGTCTCAAGAGCAGTGATGAAGACGTTAAAAAAAAAAAAATCAATATGTAAGTCATAAATTGGAAGAAGATATTTTCAAATGAAGAAAAAAGAAAAAAAAGAGCCGTGATGGGCAGTGTTGTAGGATCCTCTTCGGGACCCCAAACTATGAGCTTCTCCGGGGAAGCTCGAGCCTGTGGAGTGAATCCTAGCTGTGTGGGAGGACCTGTCAGCCGTGGCCCATCACTCGGCCCGGCTTGCAAAAGGCCTGCTCCAAGCCGGTGCCATTGGCTGCCCTTTAACAGGAGCAGGGAAGAGTCCAGTCTTGTGGCCGTTTGGGGCTGACACAGCCCTCTGAGCTGCCTGCCTCTCTGTGGGCATCAGCTACTAAATCCCAAAGAAGTCAGCCCTGAGTGCATCTGCGGGGCAGCCTGTGTCTTCTTGGGCCAGTAGAGAGGGTGTGGGGACAGGAGGGTGGCATTCAGCCACGTTTGGGCAGCTCCTGCCGGTGGTCTCTGCCAACGAGACCCCAGGGTGGGGGAAGCAGTGTCTCAGCTCTCCCTCCCCAGAGTTCCCCAGCGTGACTTCTTCCTGCGGCTCCTTGAGCTGCCTCCCCCTTGGATGGCAGGCAGTGTGATGCTCTGGGGTGGATCCTCCCCCAAGAGGCTGCAGGGCAGGAAGGCCACAGCACAGAGCCTATCTCAGGGCACAGGGCTGGCTCCTGGAGGTCCTAGCCTGCCCTTCCCTGTACCGCACCTGCAGAGGCCCAGTAACTCTGGGTCCCACTCCAGGGACAGCGCTCCTAGGGAGCAGATTTCTGAAGGTCTAGTAGGTCAGCACCAGGCGTGCAGCCCCCTTCCCTCCATCTCTGTCTTTAGTGCGGGGTGTGCAGGGCCAGGCCTTTGGCTCTAGCCAGAGCATCGCTCTCTTTCCCCCCCTTCCTCTCCCCCTTTCACCTGATCCCCTTTCTCTTTCCGCTCCTTCCCTCCCTCTCCCTCTGTTTCTCTCCTGGTCTCTCCCTCTCCCCCTTGCTCTGTGGTCCAGGCCTGTCTGGCAGGGCAGCTCCCACACTGGGCACTGGGCCGGCAGGACCGAATGCACACTTCCCTCCAAGTTGGCATTCCCAGCCTGGCTGCCTTTGAGGTCATCCTTGGGAAACCTTCCACAGTGCAAGCAGCCTTCTAGTTTTCTTACTGTTTTACCACTTTGGGATCCAAAAGGTCTCGCCTGTTCTCTTCACCTGACTTCACCTGGCACTTGATTGTTTCCCACACCCAAGGGAGTCCTCAAGGACCCAGGCAGACCCAGGGTTCCTCTGCTGGTGCGGAGTGGACCGGCCACTCACCCCCATGGCTGCAAGGGAAGCGGGATGTAGGTGGAAACAAACCAATTGAAAGGAGAAATCGGTTACACACAAGTACAGTGTTTCTCATGTTTGCTTTGTGCGTTGGTACATTTTTGTGCTTCGTAGAGTAGGTTTTAAGCATTTGCAGGTTTTTTAAGCATTGCTTGCCCATTTATCCACCTTTTAAAAAATTCTTAGGGGCTTCCCTGGTGGCGCAGTGGTTGAGAATCTGCCTGCCAGTGCAGGGGACACGGGTTCGAGCCCTGGTCTGGGAAGATCCCACATGCCGCGGAGCGACTCAGCCCGTGAGCCACAATTGCTGAGCTTGTGCGTCCGGAGCCTGTGCTCCGCAACAAGAGAGGCCGCGATAGTGAGAGGCCCGCGCACCGTGATGAAGAGTGGCCCCCACTTGCCGCAACTAGAGAAAGCCCTCGCACAGAAATGAAGACCCAACACAGCCATAAATTAATTAATTAATTAATTAATTATTTTTTTTAAAAAATTCTTACTGTTTTTTAAAACTTTTTGTGATGAAAAATGCTGAACATACACAAAGTCAGCAGAGTTAGTAGGATGAGGGCTCCCGTGGGCTCACCCAGCGCAGCCATGGTCAGCATCCGCCTTCCTTGTGGCATTTACAGCTCTACCCACAGTCCCTTGGCGATCAGTTTCGGCAAAATCTACATAGGTTGAAGTGCATAAATCTTGGCTGTACACTGTTAACCAATGGATGTGCCTGTGTGAGCCATGCCCGTATCGGGATACACAGCCTTTATGTTCCCCAGAACATGCCTCCTGCCCTTCCTGGTGTGTTGCCTCCCCCGCCACCAACAGGTAGCCAGTCTGATTTCTGTCACTTAAAATCAGTCTGGAACCGTGCCATGTGATTCTTTCATGCTGCTCCTTCTACTTGGCAGGATGTCTGTGAGATCCGTCCAGGCTGTCATGTGTGTCAGTGGCCCTCATGGACCACCGTTTGCTTATCTGTTCACCCGCTGGAGCACATCTGGACTCTTTCTAGTTCTTGGCTCTGTGAATAACCCCAGCATTTGTGAATAAGTCATTTGATGGACATATGTTTTCATTTCTCTTGGATAAATGGAGTGGAATTTCTGGGTCATATGGTAGGAGTGTGATTGACTTTAGCTAAAGATTTATTAGTGCTGTGTTCATCTTTGGTGACTCCTGCCTGCCCTGCTTGTCTGGCAGCGTCTTGTACACTTGAAAACTCTGGCTCCAGGTGATTTGCTCAGAAGCCTGGGTGAGCTCCCAGCTGAGTGGTTCACCTGCTTATCAAACTTGGGTAATCGAGAACGATTTTGCAACGGTTTTAAGCTGCCTCACTTCCTCCTTTTTCTGTTTTAAAGCGGTGTACTTTCAGCTAGTGTTTTTTATTTAATATTTATTTATTTAGTTAGTTAGTTATTTAGTTGCACTGGGTCTTAGTTGCAGCTTCCAGGCTCCTTATTTGTGGCTCGCAGTTCTCCTTAGTTGTGGCTCACCAGCTCCTTAGTTGCAGCAGGCGGGCTCCTTAGTTGTGGGATGTGAACTCTTAGTTGCAGCATGCATGTGGGATCTAGTTCCCTGACCAGGGAGCGAACCCGGGCCCCCTGCTTTGGGAGCACAGAATCTTAACCACTGCGCCACCAGGGAGGTCCCTCAGCTAGTGTTTAGCTATATAGATAATTGTGTGTTGATGTACTTAGGACTACAGATGAGAAAGACCTACTAAGATCAGAATTTTAAATTAGTGAAGTTTTCTTTTTTGGTCCACAAAGAATCTATTATTAAAATGTAAAATGGGGGGATGGGATGAATTGGGAGATTGGGATTGACATATATACACTTTGCATACTATGTATAAAATAGATAACTAATGAGAACCTATTCTATAGCTCAGGGAATTCTACTCAGTGCTCTGTGGTGACCTAAATGGGAAGGAAATTCAAAAAGGAGGGGATATATGTATACATGTAGCTGATTCACTTTGCTGTACAGCTGCAACTAACACAACATTGTAAAGCAACTATACTCCAATTTTTAAAAATGTGAAATAAAGCCTCTGGGGAATACTGGTCTGCCTAGGAGGCCTGCTCTGGGCTCTGTCATCACCGTCATCACCCCTCCCTCCCTCCCTCCCTCCCTCCCTCCCTCCCTCATGTGCTTCCCTGCTTCCTGCAGCCCCGCTGGGACTCTACTTCTCAAGGGATGCTTACTGGGAGAAGCTGTACGTGGACCAGCCAGCCGGCATGCCCCTGCTCTACGTCCACGCCCTGCAAGACGTCCCCGAGGAGGTGCCCAGCTTCCGCCTGGGCCAGCACCTCTACGGCGCCTACCGCACGCGGCTGCACGAGAACGACTGGGTCCGTATCCAGGAGGACACGGGGCTTCTCTACCTTAACCGGAGCCTGGACCACAGCTCCTGGGAGAAGCTCAGCATCCGCAGTAAGGGAGCAGCCCTGACCCCTACGCACCTCACTGCCCCCACCCCCCGCCCTCGCCTTAGCCTCACACAGCACACATCACACCGAGGGTGGCTCCCCTATGGCTCCTGCTGCGTGAGAGTGGAGAGAGTGAGTTGAGGCTGGCCTGCCTCTGTGCGCAGCCAGTGAGGGAGCCAGGGTGAGCTTGGGGACCACTGATGACCCTTAGGCCTTCTGAGGCTGTTTGGATTTTGGAGAAGCCATGTGAAGGATTTGGGTGCTCTCTCCAGATCCAGATGCCTTTTCCAGTTGGGTTAACAAGGATTTGGGGTTGTGAGAGAGGAGTTAAGAGGAGAAAACTCCCAAGATCTTGCTTTAGCAAATGGTCTGCAACTTGCTGGAGAAGCAGCAGTTCCCACGGAAAGTGTGGCTCCCAGTTCTCCTTAGTTGCAGCTCACTGGCTCCTTAGTTGCAGCAGGCGGGCTCCTTAGTTGTGGGATGCGAACTCTTAGTTGCAGCATGCATGTGGGATCTAGTTCCCTGACCAGGGAGCAAACCTGGGCTCCCCTGCTTTGGGAGCACAGAGTCTTAACCACTGCGCCACCAGGGAAGTCAGCAGCAAGCTGCCCTTGACACCTGGCAGGGACTTGGGCCTGGTGCCAGAGACGGAAGTGGAGCAGGAAGAAGGCCTGGCCAACTCCTCAGAGCAGAGGTCCGAGCTGGAGTGTAGGCCACGTGGGACCCTGGGACTTGCGGGGAGCAGGGGTCGTGGAGCAGAGTTGTGCCTTGTGGCACCACATGGTGACCACACACCCAGTAGCGCCCCCCTCTGAGCCCCTCCACCGTAGACATGGCCTCCCTGGACCCTCACACCGGCCCCGAGCCCCCGTGTGCGCTGAGAGACAGGCGGCATGCCTGGGAACACAGAGTGGGCGGCTCTGCCCGGCAGGGGCAGAATGACCGCACCCATCTGCCAAGTGAAGCCAGGGTCCCCAAGTAAAGATGCCCCCCGCTCAGGGTACCCCAGGCGGCTCCCTGGAGGAGGTAGCACCTGACATAGGTCTTGGTTCTGCACACACTTAGTTGCCACCGTCTGCATCTCGAGACCCCAGTGGGGAACTTGAAGAACCAGGGCCACTGGGGTGGAGGCCAGGGTGGAATTTGCTGAGGATCTGAGTTTCGTAGGAGGCCTGTTCTGTTCGTGATTGGAGAGTGACCTCGGGTACCTGTCGGGTCCAGTCAGGAGAGAAATCAGTAATTTGAACAGGGAAAGTTTGTCTAGAGAATTATTAACCACGGCAGGAGATTGGCACAACGGAGGACAGGCTAGTAAGAAGCACAGAGAATGAATGAATATGTGAGGGGCCGCCACTTCCCCAGGGCTGAGATAGAGGGCCCGGGAGGAGCCCCCGACCCCAGCTGAGATCCAGACCAGTTGGAGGGGGAGTTGCTGTGGTGCCTCCATGCTGAAACTTGCCAGAAATCCCCTCTCTAGGTGCTGAGGAAGTGTGTGTCTACGAAGACAATGAAACTGCCTGGGGGGCGGGGGTGGGGACATGGATTCCCTGGTGGTCCAGTGGTTAGGGCTCTGCACTTTCACTCCCAAGGGCCCGGGTTCAGTCCCTGGTCGGGGAACTAAGATCCCGCAAGCCGCGTAGCCAAAGATAGAAAAATAGAATAGAATAGAATAAATGAAAGTGTTTTTAAAAATTAAAAAAAAAAAAGAAACTGCCTTGGGGAAAGGGGCGGGGCAAGAGCCCTCCCTGGGGAAGCTCTCCACTTGGTGTTAGACCTGGGGCTTAGGGCACCTCCCTGAGGAAGGGTATTTGAGCTGAGACCTGAATAACAAGAGAGGTGGGCCGGTGAGGCACCCCCAGGAGGTGGCGGCCGGGCCAGAGAGCCCAGAGGAGCCCTGTGGACCCTGGTGAGGACTGGGCTTTGCACCAGCCCCGAGCTCCTGCCCCCTCCCTGCTCCGTTCCCCGCCGCCGGGCAGGTGTGGCTGACCCCCCGGCGGGCCTGACTTCTCTCTCTGCAGACGGTGGCTTCCCGCTGCTCACCGTCTACCTCCAGGTCTTCCTGTCGCCCGCGTCCCTTCGTGAGGGCGAGTGCCAGTGGCCGGGCTGTGCCCGAGTGTACTTCTCCATCATCAACACCTCCTTCCCGGCTTGCGGTGCCCTCAAACCCCGGGAGCTCTGCTTCCCCGAGACGGGCCTCTCCTTCCGCATTCGGGAGAACAGGCCTCCCGGCACCTTCCACCAGTTCCGCCTGCTGCCTGTGCAATTCCTCTGCCCCAACGTCAGCGTGGCCTACCGGCTTCTGGGAGGTGAGTGCCCGCCGCGTGGAGCCTTCCTCGGTGCCTGCTGAGTGCCAGGCACGGCGCTGCGGTCCCTCTACATACACAAGCCATCGAGTTTACTCTGCACCACCCCGTCATCCGTTCATTCAGAAGTCCACGAGTATCTCATGTACGCCTGCCATGGGCCAGGCACTGTTCTAGGGACCAAGGATGAGAGAGTGAACAAATCAGGCCAAAATCCCACCTGCCTGGAGCTTCCATCCCGTGGGAGATGGAGACCACAAACGTGCTAAGGAAATTGGGTGGCCTCTGAAGGGATTAGGTGGGATGAAAAGCTGAGAGGGTGTGGAGTGGTGGAGACCACTGTCTCACATCAGGTGGCTGGGAAAAGGGGACACTGGAGCAAAGGTGGGAGGGTGCCAGGCAAGCAGGGTGAGCCCCTTCAAGAGCCCCAAGGTGGGAGCCCCATGTAGCTGGAGTGCAGTGAACCGCAGGGCAGGGCGGAGGCTGCTGAGGGCAGAGCAGTTCCAAGGGAGGGGGCAGGGCTTCCTGGCGAGGGACTGGGGAGCCATGGAAGGTGTTTGGGACGGGGGATCATTGACAGGACATACCTTACCTTTAAGAGCTTAGTCTGGCTGCTGTGTTAGAAATGATTTGGGGTGGATGGTTTAGGGGGAAGCAGAGAAACAAATTAGGAGGCAGGAGAAATCCTTGAGTGAGAGGATGAGGTCTGGGGTGAGAGTGGAAACCTTTGGGCAACAAGAAGCAGGCAAGTTGTGGGCATGCTTGGAAGGAGGATCCTGCAGGATATCCTGGTGAGTTGGATGTGGGGTGTTGAATGAAAGAAGGGACCAAGCCTGGTTCCAGGATTCTGCTTGAGTAGCCGCAAGGACAGTGGACCTTGCCACAAGATGGTCCTGCCACAAGATGGCCCTGGGGAGGCCAAGAGCACGTATGTGGGGAGGGGAAGGGAATTGGATCCCAGTGGAGATGAGAGAAGGCAGCTGAGGTGCCATTAAACCATTTAAAGGCGAGGAACTGGGACTCAAAAGGGACACTTAAAAGCTGGACTTACTAGTAAGTAGAACCTGGATTCACACCACGTTGATGGCATACACCCGGTAATAACGTTGAAGAAAATCTCAGTAGCGTAAGGAAAGTAGTCACTCACACTCTCCCAGCATCTTTTCATTTATCCTGCAGCAGGGATAGATGTCTTTATGCAGAATTGCCGGCAAAGTGTATGATTTAGCTGCCTTTTTCGCTAAAAGAAAGGTTTTTTGTAACTGTAAACAATAGAGGGAAATGTTTGCGTGATAAGCATTTCCCACATGTATAATTCACATGTAATGTGTGGCTCTGATGTGATTTCCCACTGAGTGGAGTTGACAGCCCTCCCGTGGTTGGCTGTGGGGTGGTCAGTGTTGACCTTAAAGCCTTCAGCCTTTCCCCTTTTTTGGGTTATTTCTGGAGGATGAATTCCAGGACAGGCTTGGCTTGAAGAGTGTATTGTTGTTAGCGGTCCTCCCTCATCGGGTTGTGGGAAGACACGTGAGTCACTGAACGTACAGCAGTGTCTGGCAGGGAACAGACACTTTTGCCTTCATCATCTCCTCTTCTGTGAGGAAACTGAGGCACAGAGAGACAGAACCACCAGCCTTGGGCCACACAATCCCTGTCCTGTATATAGGACAGGGATTCAAACCAGGCAGTCGGAAATATTTTTGTGTTAATATAAAATCACACCAAATGTCCACCATGTTTGTTTCCAAGTGGTGGAATAGCTTTATTTCTCACATTCTCTAAAATAAGCACATACCGCTTCCATAATTTAAAAAAAAAAAAAAAAAATTCCTAAATTTTTTTTTTCAGAAACCAGCAAATGCTGGGAGCTGAATCTCTGGGCTGAGCTGGTGCCAGCCCTCCCCACAGCAGAGGCAAGGTGTGTGAAGGGGTGTGACCAGCCCTCCTAGGTGATGAGGATGAGGGCCTGATGCAGGCCTCCTGGTCCCTCTGTTCCCCATCAGCACCCGTGCAGGCTGCAGCCACAGTGCAGCTCAGGGCACAGTCTTCACTGCAAACTGTGCTTGGAGCGCCGTGCCCCATTGTGGAACCGAGGAGGGGCCAGGGCCCAGGGCCAGCAGGCACCCCAGCTCCATCCACAGGACCCCCTCCCGTGCCGCCACTCCCGGTGGGCCCCTGAGGAAGGCAGCTCACCCTTTCCCCGGCCCGGGGGTCAGCCCGGGGTTCCTGGTCTGCTTGGTGCGCAGGTGAGGGTCTGCCCTTCCGCTGCGCTGTGGACAGCCTGGAGGTGAGCACGCGCTGGGCCCTGGACCGCGAGCAGCGGGAGAAGTATGAGCTGGTGGCTACGTGCGCGGTGCGCATCGGCGCGCGTGAGGAGGAGGTGATGGTGCCCTTCCCCGTGACCGTGTACGACGAAGACGACTCTGCGCCCAGCTTCCTCGGGGGCGTCGACACCGCCAGCGCCGTCGTGGAGTTCAAGCGGAAGGAGGTGCCTGTCCGTTTGTCTGGTGCTTGTCTGGTGTCTCTCTGTTCGGTGTCTGGATTCCTCCATCCGCCATTTATTCCTCGGTCTGTTCAGCGGTTCCTCTAGCCATCCAGACGTGTGGCTGACCGTCCATCTAGCTATTCGTCTTTCATTTGTCCATCAGTCTGTCTGTCGGGGTTTTCTGTCGGTGTCCAGGAGAGCTGAGGAGGAGAGAGGAGGCCAGCCCCACCGGCACCCAGCTGACCCCTGCCTTGGGAGGCCGGGGGCCCTGAGTGCCCAGTCTGTGTCTGACGCCGCGGGCGGGGCCCCAGGGCTGACATCGGCAGGGATCTCCCTGCGCCCCATCCCGGCCCCACCCTTTTCTGATCCACGTAGGTGGAGCGTGACTGCCACCTGCTGGGCCCCGGCTGTCCTGCAGCCGGCAGGCCAGCAGGAGCAATGGAAGGGTGGGAGCGTAGTATGTTGTCACTGCCTGCTTCTCTGGGCACCCCAAGAGCAGGTTTGGCGGATGAGCCGCTGAGAGGAAGGCACATGACACAGGGGAATGTCTCATGAGCCTGGCAGGACCCCCTCGTGGTGACATTGGGGAGCCTGGTTAGCAGTGAGAGCAGAGATGCCCTGTGACTTTGCTCAGAACCTTCCTCGTGACCCTCTCCAGCCTGGTGTACAGAAGAGACTTGGAGGAGAGCATTAAGATGCTCGGAGGAGAGCATTCTGGTGGATACCTGGGCTTGGATCCCAGGTCTGCTGTCTGTCAGTCTATGACACTGAGCTAACGCCTCCACCTTGTGGAGCCTGGTTTCCTCAGAGAAGAGTAGGAGTGCTTGCTCTGCTCTATGGGGGCCTAGATGAGGTCCTCAGCAGAGCACCAGGGCATGTGTTCTAATCCATCCTTACGGAGAGTCTGTAGATGCCTGTCACACCTGTTGCACAGGTGAGCTGCAGTGGCCCAGGAAGGGTGACTGGGGCAGGCTGACTAGGGGCCCCAGGGAACTTGATCCCAGGTCAGTCTGTCCCTAGAGCCAGCTCTGACTGCACACACCTGGTCCACTCGTGGGGCATGTGCCTTCCCATGGTCTCTGGCTTTAAGGGCCCTAACTGGCACCCCCTGTTCTCTGCAGGGCACTGTTGTGGCCACACTACGTGTCTTCGATGCAGATGTGGTGCCAGCATCCGGGGAGCTCCTGAGACGGTACACAAGCACACTGCTCTCCGGGGATGCCTGGGCCCTCCAGACCTTCCGAGTAGAGCACTCGCCCAACGAGACCTTGGCCCAGGCCAACGGCAGCTTTGTGCGGGCAACCGTGCATGACTACAGTAAGCGAGGCCAGGTGTGGCCTGGCTGGGCCCCCTGGGGAACTGGTGGCCCACTCTCCTTGGATGGGGCAGCACCCTGCACACACACAGACACTTGTCCTGGCCCTCTGAGCACCAGGCAGCCGCCCCTTCCACTCCTCCTCCCAGCCTTTGTCTCTGCTGGGCTTGCCTGGGCCACCTTGGTGGGTGTTCACAGGCTGTCCTCTCCATGAACTGTCCTGAGGCCGACCCTGGCAGGACACCACAACACCTCCCCGTGCTGACCACGCCAGGACTCACTGCAACACGTGTGTCGTCACTGAGGCCTCCCTCTGGCCCCTGGCACCTGCTTTGCCACCTCCCAGGTGCCCGAGTGCCTGGGGGTTATTGCCCCCTCCCCCAACCAGCAACTCTCTACTCACAAGGAGTTGATGTATCCATACAATAGCAGTTCAGTGTCCTAGAGTCGGAGGGTTCCACGATGATTTTCCTGTCTGGCTCCTGGAATGCGCCCACCCGCAGGGCTGAGCTCCAGGTGCCCGCAGTGCTCACCTGCAGGACGGGGCGTACTCATCCTCAAGCCTCCCTGCCTCCCTCCCCTGCCCTCCTGCCTGTGTTTTCTAGGATCACCTTTCAAATACCCCACTTGCACTTGGGTCCTTGGTTGGGGGTCTGCTTCTGGGGAACCCAGGATCACTGGTGCCTTTACCCCTTTCTGGCTGGCCTGATCCTATGTGTTTCTCCTCCTCCCCTCCCCCACCAGGCCTCTGAAGCCCTCTGTCCTGTGTGAGGGAAAACGTCATCCTTGCCCCTGCATACTCACTCTGGTGCCATGTGCACCAGAGGCCCCCCTCCCCCTTTCTGTCTCCACTAAACTAAAACCTTAGCCTTGGCACACGACGAGTGCTCAGAAGGGTGGAAGCTCCCGGGTGCTGGAGGCCTGTGGAATCCAAGGGTCCACAGGAGGCTGCTGCTGTTGAGAGTTCTCAGGGGCCAGCACGGTCTTCCCAGGGCCTTGGTGGTGGCGGTCCTTTACCTTGTGTGGCCTGCCCCGCACTCACATCACACACACACACACACACACACACACACACACACACACCCCCACACACACACCCCCAAGGTTACCTCCCAGCTGAGAAGGGTCTTCTGGGCTCCCAGCTCAGCACAGCGACTCACTTTTAAATAGTAGTTCTACCTTAATGCCTCCCGCCAGGTCTGTTATCTGTGTCCATGTGGGTGGAGGTACCTGTTTCCACATGTGCGCGGGGAGCGCGTTGGGGAGGAGGCATGCAGCGGCGTGGGACAGTGGTCCCAACCCGCAGGGCCCCCGCCCAGCATCACCGTGTCCTGTCCACACAGACACATACCCCCACCCCCCACCTCCTGCAGGGCTGGTTCTCAACCGGAGCCTCCCCATCTCGGAGAGCCGGGCCGTGCAGCTGGCCGTGCTGGTCAACGACTCGGACTTCCAGGCCCCAGGGGAGGGCGTCCTCCTCCTCCACTTCAACGTGTCCGTGCTGCCCGTCAGCCTGCGCCTGCCCAGCACCTACTCCTTTGCCGCGAGCAGGCGGGCCCGCCGCTTCGCCCAGGTGAGCCCCAGCCTGCTGCCTGCCTGGGGAGGGGTGTGGAGGGGCAGGAGACCCCCAGGGAGGGGTGCTCCGTTGAGCAGATTTCAAGCAGGCCTGGGGGGTGGGTGACACCCCCTCCCTGAGCTAAGTAGTACACAGAGTGGCCCCAGGGAGCTGCAGGCACACGGCCAGGAACGCTGGGGCCGTGGAAGAGTGGGACAGTCATGAGCAGGGCTCGTGGGCTTTGTGGGCCCCTCTTCTTTGCCGTCTCCTTTCTTGGCGTCTTTAAAACATTTTGTACTCATGAAGGAGCAGCGCCAGGTAAATCTATGTATGCAGACTTGGAAAGACGTTCCTGGTGAATTAAGTGAAAAAGTGGTTTGCGTAAGTGTTGGTCTCAGGTGGCTCCCTATGTTCAAAACGAAGTCCTCATTGCTGGGAGTTTGCAAGTGTGCAAATGCAGGCAGCAATTAACGGTGGCGCCCTCTGCAGGGAAAGATAAGGAGCGCTTCTACTTTCCACTTTTCTGCAAGTATGTTTACTAGAGCTAATTTTGCATTAGTCGTTGGAAAATAACGATTAGAAATGGAAAAAATAAAAGTAATAAGTATTCGTCAAAAGAGATAAGGGATAGACAGGAGTGATCTCTTTTTCTCATATCAGCCAGTGTGTAACATTTTGGTGCAGTTCTTCCGAGAATGTTTCTCTTAAGCGCTTTTGAAAGTTCACTCGTGGTTACAGCAAGCATATGACTTAACGTACTGCGTTCTCCTAGTGGGGCAGCTGTGGCCACATCCTCTTTAGAATGTCCCGTTTAGGGCCGTCTCCTATTTTCCAGTGGTTTTGCCAGTTTCTGTGGTTGGTACCCTTACCTCCTGGCAGCCACCCGGGGCCAGCGGACGAAGAACCCCACCCTTGGACACATCCAGGCTCCCCACCCTGCCACCCAACCTCAGGCCTTTCCTGGAGGCAGGGGTCAAGGGTGGTGGGAGGTGACAAAGCAGAGGGGCCTGAGGGGTGTCTGGGGGGCTGAGCGGGAGCAGGCATTGCTGGAGGTGGGTCACCTGTGCTCCAGCAGACTCAGGAGGGCACAGGGACCTGAGTCCCAGTCCGGCCTCAGACTCACTGTGGTCTCTCACCGGCTCCCCAGTTTTTATGATTGTAAATTGAGGATGATGGCCTTGGGCAATTTTGAGAGTCACTGGAGAGAGTGGAAGTGAGCCCGGTTTGTACAGGGAAGTGCTGGAAGCCCAGGAGGTGGTTTTGTGTGGAGCCCAGGACGTGGTTTGGTGTGGCGTCAAGCATGGGCTTGGAGGAGCCTGGCTCTGCCCTGGGCCTGAGTCGGGCTGAGCAAGGGCATGGTGCGTGGCTGCAGGCAGGGCCCTATCCCTGCTCCCCCACCAGGCCCCCAGCCCTCAGCCTTGACTAGTCAGAGCTTCTGATCTCAAGCCACCACAACCCTTATGGTAACTCGAGTGGCTGAGGGGGTAAAAAGGAGAGTTCAGCTGACCAGCTCCGGGCCCCAGTGACCACAGCTGCCAGCCTAGCATCCCTGGGAGAAGCATCCCTTCTCTCCCAGGAGTTCCAGCCCAAGTCCCAGGAAGGCCCCCTGGGTCCTGTGTGGGACAAACAACCATGCTGCATGAATCGTGGCCGGGGTGACATGCTCTGACTAACCAGGCGAGTGACCTGGCTCGGGCGTGGACCACCCCAGCCATGTGCACTAAGGATGGGAACTGGTGATCCGCAGAGCAAAATTGGCCTGGCCGGAAGAGAGGGAGGTGTGTAGGAGGCATACAGGCTGCCTTTGTACCTGAATGAGTGAGCAAGTGAGGGATGAGCTGGGCAAGCCAGCAGCACCTCCCTGGAGGGCCAGCCCCAAAACCAAACCCCAGTGCCCTGTGCTCTTTCATCTCCGGCTCTGAGGAGCAGGTATGGATGGTGGTCCCATGGTCTGGGCAGGGCAGGACCAGGCAGGCGCATGGTCTGCAGGTTCCGGGGGCGTGGAGGATGGGGAGATGGGGAGCTACCATCCTGGGCTGAGTAGGAAACTGTCCTGGGACTCAGGCTGCCAGGGAGCCCCTCCAGCCACCATCACAGGTGGTCCAGCCACCCAGCTAAGGATTCCCTGTGTCCCATGCCTAGATTGGGAAAGTCTGTGTGGAAAACTGCCAGGAGTTCAGTGGCATCCACGTGCAGTACAAGCTGCAGCTCTCCAGCGCCAACTGCAGCGCCCTGGGGATGGTCACCTCGGCTGAGGACACCACGGGGACCCTGTTCGTGAACGACACGGAGGCCCTGCAGCGGCCCGAGTGTGCCCAACTCCAGTACACGGTAGTGGCCGTCGAACGGCCAACCCGCCGGCAAGCCCAGGCCCCACTGCTCGTCACACTGGAGGGGACATGTGAGTGCCAGGGCTGCGGGGAGGGTCGGGATGGACGGGGCGTAGTAGAGCCTCGGGCTTCTCCCACAGAAGGGGCCCGGTCCTGCTCCCCCTCACTAACTGGTGGCTTCCCTGAGCCTGAGCCGCCTTCCCTGTAAGATGGGAAAACGGTGCACGCTGCACAGCCAAGCTGGAAGGATGACGGGGAAAGTGCGAAACAGTTTAGCCCAGAGTGACAGCATTGTGGACGGTCACTGCTGCCCATCACCTCTGTCAACGCGTCCTACCTGGGCACTTGCTTTAGGGCTGCCAGATACAATAGAGGACCCTGGTTAAACGTGAATTTCAGGTAAACAACAAGCAATTTTTTTGGTGTAAGTACCTCTCGTGCAACTTTTGCAGTGTCTCTTAGAAGACAAACTTCCAAGCGTGTCACCGTGATATTAGGGACGTATTTACACAAAGCAGGTGTTGACCGTTATCTGAAGGTCAGGTTTAACTGGGTGTCCTGTGTGTCACTGGCCGAGTCTGGCCACCTCACACCCTCCCTCCATACTTAGCCCAGTAGCTGTCCCCGCTTTGTGACCGTGGTACCACCCCTTCCCCAGCAGCCCCCTCACTGCCCTGCGCCCCGGTGCTTAGTTACTACCTCCCCTCTGGGCTCAGCCCGTGGGGACAGCTCAGCCAGCGCTGCCCTCACCCGTGGGTGCTGGCGGCTGGACACAGGGCCCAGGCTGGCCCCCTGTGACTTGCTTTCTGCCACCCCCAGATGTGGCAGAGGAGCCAGGCTGCCCCCTGTCCTGCGCGGTCAGCAAGAGGCGGCCCGAGTGTGAGGAATGCGGCGGCCTGGGCTCTCTGACGGGCAGGTGCGAGTGGAGACAGGGAGACGGCAAAGGTAGGCCCCGTGCAGAGCCGGGTGATCGGGAGGGTGATGCCGGCTGAGTGGAAAGGGCGTCTGTGTGGGCCCTGCCAGCCTCTGCGATGCTCTCCACCCCCGCCCACTCAGAGTCTCTTCCCCAGCGCCTTGTCCCCTGCTGTGACTCCTGATGCCAGGAGAGGGTGGACATGAGTGCAGGGTGGCATGAGGACATTAGGGCTGTTTATCACCGTGGGATCACAGGTGCCTGAGGCTGGACTCGCTCTGGGCTTGGGAGGGTCTGGGCCAAAGTTGGGATGTGCTTGATTTCTTTTTATTTTATTTTAAATTTCTGTACATATATTTGTCCCTAAACTAGATGTGAATTGGCATCTGTGTCTCCATTTCTCTACCTGTATACACATAAATTACATGTACAGTTGTGAATATATTCACCCAATGCTTTTATTTTTTTTAAACTTTTTATTTTATATTGGAGCATAGTTCATTAACAATGTTGTGTTAGTTTCAGGTGCACAGCATAGTGAGTCAGTTATACACATACACGTATCTATTCTTTTCCAAATTCTTTTCCCGATTAGGTTGTATGTAATATTGAGCAGAGTTTCCTGTGCTATACAGTAGTAGGTCCTTGTTAGTTAGCCATTTAAAATATAGCAGAGTGTACATGTCAATCCCAAACTCCCTAACTATCTCTCCCCCTAACCTTCTCCCATTCACCCACTGCTTTTATTTTTTTTATTTCTTATACATTTATTTTATTTTATTTATTTATTTTTGGCTGCATTGGGTCTTCGTTGCTGCACACGGGCTTTTCTCTAGTTGTGGCGAGCAGGGGCTACTCTTCGTTGTGGTATGCGGGCTTCTCACTGCGGTGGCTTCTCTTGTTGCGGAGCACGGGCTCTAGGCGCGCGGGCTTCAGTAGTTGTGGCACATGGGCTCAGTAGTTGTGGCTCGTAGGCTCTAGAGCGCAGGCTCAGTACTTATGGCGCACGGGCTTAGTTGTTCTGCGACATGTGGGATCTTCCCGGACCAGGGCTCGAACCCGTGTCCCCTGCACTGGCAGGTGGATTCTTAACCACTGCACCACCAGGGAAGCCCTCACCCACTGCTTTTAGACACATAGTTCACAGACCCTTTTCAAAGATCCAAAAGGTGGATGAGTATAAGGTAGGTTACACTGTGCACATCATTCATAGTTGGCTTTAGTTCATAAAAACACAAACCTTAAAAAAAATTCAAAATATCCGAAACGATCTTCAGAGAAGCTCTACCTGGGAGATCCCAGCCCAGGGAGCGTGGCCCGAAGCAGGAGGGGCCTGCACAGCCTTGGGCTTAGCCTGCTGCTGGCTCCAAGCCACGGCCACCGATGTGAGGGTCCCACTCATGGTACCGCCTTGAGAGGGTCCCAGCCTTGTCTGGTCTCTTCTGGCCTCCTTGATGTGAGCCCGGGCAGAGCCCTGGGACTGCCCAGCTCCTCCAGCCCTCACTGCCCGGGCTGCCCTGTACACCCCGGACCCCCAGGCTCTCCTCAGGGATGGGCTCCACGTGTGGTTTTTCTCGGCTCAGGCCTCGGTTTGCTTCTCCTTGGGGGAGGCCCTGGGGTGTGGCCCTCGTGGCTCTGGCAGTCTGACCAGGCTGGTGCTCCCTCATGGTAGTAACTGCCTGCTGTGTGCCATAGGGATCACCAGGAACTTCTCCACCTGCTCCCCCAGCATCAAGACCTGCCCCGATGGCCACTGTGACGCCGTGGAAAGCAGAGACGCCAACATCTGCCCCCAGGACTGCCTCCGTAAGCACCGGGCCTGCGCGTGTACCTGAGCAAGGGCAGGGCCTGGGAAGGGGGTGTAGGTAGCAAGCTGAAGGGGCTTGGACTCCCACCTGCACTTCAGCCAGGCCAGCCGACTTCCTGGGTTGCGCGTGCTGAGCCTTTTTCTAACGTTTCATTTGAACAGAGGGCTCTCCTCCCCCAAGACTAGCGCCTGCTGGCCTGACCCACCCTCTCCGGTGTTGCCCTGGCCGACTCATGGGGGTGCGGCGCCCTGTCCCCCATTCCGCTGACTCCCGGCTGCCCCTGCTGCCCGTGCTCTGCTTCTGAAAAGTGACCGTGTGTGGACCTCAGCAAGGGCCCTGGGCAGCCTGTGGGTTCCTCCTCTCGCCCGCTGTGGCCAGGGGACTGGTTTGGGGGCCTGTCGTGCTGAGACTCCTGCCTGGGTGACACAGACTTCTGAGCTCACTGCGCTCCCTGGGCCTGAGAGTCCTGACATCAGGTGGGGAGGGGCCTCTCACGCTCCTGTCCGGGTGGCCTGGCTGGTCAGGTCCCCCCGAGGCGGAGTGGGCTGCTGAGTGGGTCGTGTCCATCATCAGGGGGCGGCAGCATCATTGGTGGGCACGAGCCTGGGGAGCGCCGGGGGATTAAAGCCGGCTTCGGTATCTGCAACTGCTTCCCGGAGGAGAAGAAGTGCTTCTGCGAGCCGGAAGACAGCCAGGGTGAGCTGGCTGGGGCCACGCGGGCAGGGATCCCCACACCTCCCTGAGCCCCAAGGAGCGAGGGAGGAAATTGCGGGAAGGCGCGGAAACCCAGGAGACCTTTTGCCTTCTCTTGGGGTCTTGGTTCCCCTATCTGTGCAGACAGGGAGCTGGGTCAGGGCCTCTAAGACTGCCTTCTGGCCTGAAGTTTGGTGGTGTCTTGGGGGTTTTTTTGGCCGCGCCATGCAGCTTGCAGGATCTTAGTTCCCCAGCCAGGGATTTTTTTTTTTTTTTTTTTAACATCTTTATTGGAGTATAATTGCTTTGCCATGGTGTGTTAATTTCTGCTTTATAACAAAGTGAATCAGCTATACATAAACCTATATCCCCATATCCCCTCCCTCTTGCGTCTCCCTCCCACCCTCCCTATCCCACCCCTCTAGGTGGTCACAGAGCACCGAGCTGATCTCTCTGTGCTATGCGGCTGCTTCCCACTAGCTATCTATTTTACATTTGGTAGTGTATATGTGTCCATGCCACTCTCTCACTTCTTCCCAGCTTACCCTTCCCCCTCCCCGTGTCCTCAAGTCCATTCTCTACGTCTGTGTCTTTATTCCTCTCCTGCCCCTAGGTTCTTCAGAACCTTTTTTTGTTTGTTTTTTTAGATTCCATATATATGTGTTAGCATACAGTATTTGTTTTTCTTTTTCTGACTTACTTCACTCTGTATGACAGACTCTAGGTCCGTCCACCTCACTACAAATAACTCAATGTCGTTTCTTTTTATGGCTGAGTAGTATTCCATGGTATATATGTCATATATATGGTATATATAGACGATGCCACTCGTCTTTATCCATTCATCTGTCGATGGACACTTAGGTTGCTTCCATTTCCAGCCAGGGATTATTGAACCCGTGCCCTTGGCAGTGAACGCACAGATCCCTAACCACTGAATCACCAGGGAACTCCCTGGCCCGAAGTTCTGTGGTAAAGGTTGGGCTGGAAAATTAGTTCTTTCACCAGATAACTCAGTGTCTGCTCGGACTGTCCCTGTGCAGGGCCTTTGCTGGGCCCATGGCATTGGCCAAATGGGTCCCCATCCTCCTAGCCAGAGCCTCTAGGTGCTTCTTCTGGGACAGCAGGTGCCCCACTGAGCACATGCGGAGCTTTCCTGCCTGAGCCCAGGGATGCTTTTCTGTTATTTGGGTTGTTATTGCACAGCCCTAGGTCCTGGGCCACTTTTCTTTCCTCCCTCCTTTATATTGACTATAAAGAAAATACAAAAGACATCGGGAACACAGGGGAAGAGCTGCACTTCCCCACCAGCGCCCCTGGGCCTCTGGCTTCAGCGCAGCATTCTAGGGTGGGTGGGTGCAGGTGTGCATGACCTCTGCTGTGTGACCTTAGGCAGGCTGCTTATAAACTCTCATTCCTTCTGGAAAAGGGTGGTAACAGTCTCCAATAGCAAAAACGTACAGAACCGTACCTGCTGTGGGCTGCTTCTATTGGAGGGTTGGCAATTACTCTCAGACCTTCACACCAGCAGTGCTCTCCAGGATGCTCAAAGCTGGTCACAGCAGACACTTCCCGGCTGTCCTGGGCGTGGCGGGCTGGAGAGCTGCTCTGTACCAGCTCCTGTGGGTATCCGGGGTCCCCCTCCCGGGGTGTCATCTCTCACGGCCCACCCCCGCTGCCTGCAGACCCGCTGTGTGACGAGCTTTGCCGCACGGTGATCGCGGCAGCCGTGCTCTTCTCCTTCATCGTGTCCGTGCTGCTGTCCACCTTCTGCATCCACCGCTACCACAAGAACGCCCACAAGCCGCCCATCGCCTCAGCTGAGATGACCTTCCGCCGGCCCGCCCAGGCCTTTCCCGTCAGCTACTCCTCATCCGGTGCCCGCCGGCCCTCGCTGGACTCCGTGGAGAACCAGGTCTCTGTGGACACCTTCAAGATCCCGGTGAGGTTCTCCGTGTGGCCTCGGGGCTGGGGAGGCAGCGCCCCCCCCGGGGGGAGGGGGCCTGCAGGTGGCGCCGGCCTCTGGTCTCGGGCAGCTGGGAGGGGAGGAGGGGACGGGTCACCTGGGGCTAATGTGTTCTCACCCACCGGGAGGACACCCTGAGCATTCTAGCAGCCCCCTGCCTTCACTGAGCGGCCTTCCAGGGAGGGGCGGAGAGCATGGAGCAGGGTGGAGAATGATGGGTGCTGATTTACATGGTCTGAGATCTGGGCCGTTAGGGTACGGGGCGGGTGGGCCGTGCTGAACCTGACCGGGAGCTATCCTGCCGATGCCCCAAGCGCTGGGAGGAGGAAGGCTTGGCGGAGGTGCTGAGGAGGACCGTGGATTTTGTTCTCAGAGGGTGGGACCCCTGGGGGTGGGGCCCGTGTTCTGCCTTCATTACCACGGGCCGCTCTGTTGGGAGTCTGTGGGGTGGGAGCCCCGTGGGGAGGCACTGTCCCCATCCCGGCGAGAGAGGCTGGCAGGTGGGGGCTTGGTCGGGGTGGCAGCAGCAGAGAGGGGAGTCTGTCTCTGGCCCCGAGGGAGGGGGCGCTGAGGGGCCTCTAGGGCACCTGCGGGGGAGCCAGGCCCGGGCCTGTGACCGGCCGGCCGATGAAGAGTGCCAGCCAGAGCCAGCATGCTTCCCAAGCCCCTCCTGCATGGCAGGGCCTGGGCCTGCGGTCAGCGTGGGCGCCTCAGACACCACCCCGACCTGGCCAGGCCACTCCTCTGCCTGCCGTGCCCTTCAGCGCGCTTGCTGGGAGCGCCCAAGTTGCTGGCAGCCGGGTGCTGGGCGGGGCTGAGGGAGGTGGCCAGAGCCGAGGGTGCATGGGGACAGAAGTTCTACCCACGAGGCTGGGTAGGGAGCATTGCACCGTGTGCAGGAAGCTCGGCACCTGGGGGCCACAGTCCGCAGCCCAGGGTAGGAGGTAGCCAGGGTTCATAGGAAGTGCCACCCAAGGGGGGCTGGCCCCTCTGTGAGGGTCTGGGCCATGAGGGCTGTTCCCCGATGTGGTGGCCACAGAGGCCTCCCTCCTGACTTCCCTAGTTCCCATCGCTCCGCAGGTGGGGTTCTCCAGCCCCAGCGGCATCTCAGCCTCCACAGCAGGCGCGTGGGCCGAGCCATTTGATTCCTTTAAATGCCCTGGCGGTTTGGGGCTGAGGCACACGGCGAGAGTGGTGCTGGTAGGTGCGTGCGCAGGGGGAACCCCTCCGCAAAAACCACCCTCGGCCCACGTTACCTCCAGCCCAGAGCCCAGAGCAACTCAGAGCCGGGCCCGAGGCCCGGGGGCCCCGCTGACCAGCTCCAAGGTCTCCGACGTGCTATGCAATCTTTTGGCCTTTGTTTTGTCTTATGTAAAGTGGGGGGAATGGTTTTTAACGTTTTTAAGAGGATCAAATCAGTGATATCTACCTTAGCGCAGTCTCTGTGAGCAGTAAACTGTTATCCAGTGCAGGGTGGACACCAGGGCGGTGGTGACCGTGTTGTCAACATTGACCCTGACTGTGGGTTCTTGGGGAACCTGAGATACCAGGAAGCCCAGGAATTGGCTGGAAGGCACCCCTCGCCGTGGTGCTGAGAGGAGGCTGCCTTGCTCCCAGATGTCAGAACACAAGGCTCTGTTCGCTGGGGGGCATTGCGTCCCCAGTGGTGTCATCTCTGTGTGTTAGGCGAGCCTGGCAGGGCACAGCGTAAACAGCACCTGAAGCCACACCCACTCGCCACCCAATTGCAGCGAGGCTTGGGGTAAAGGATGCCCAGTGCTGGCACAGGAAGGCAGGTTCCAGACTGGATTCAGCATCCCCAGAATTCAAGTGCATGAGCCAGGCTGGGGGTCTGGGAAGGTGCCCCGGTGTGGTCTTGAGTGGGCATGGTATGTGGATGGGACTGCGGTGGGGAGGCAGGGGGGTGCAGGTTCAGGGTAATGCCTGGGCCTATGGGAGGAGCAGTGTCTTCCACGCGTTGGGGTGGAGGTTCCCAAGGAGCATGGTGGTACCTTTCCAGGGGCTGCCACACAGGGAAGGTGTCCTTGACATGCCCACCAGTAGCCACAGGTCCTGGGCTGGTAGGCAACTTGGGCCACTGGTGCCAGTTCGGTTCTCTTGGGAGTCCTGGAGGGGTCTCTGGAAAGGGCACCTGAAGATCTGGGCTGCTGGCCAGTCAGTGCCTTGTGGCCTGGTGTCCAAAGCGGAGACGGTGCTGAGCAGCTTGGGCCTGACTCCCAGGGAAGAGGCCATGCTCCCCTGTGAGCCCCTGTGGGTGCTGAGTAAGCCCTGAATCCCTCATTGGACAGACAAGGACACGGGCCTGGGGTGGCACAGGGCATCTTCGGTAGACAGGGGCCAGCGAGGGTACGGACATACGGAGTCCAGGCTGGTTTGTGGCAACACCTGCCTTCCCATGGGGGAGACACATCATGTCACGACACCTCAGGGCCTGACTGTGGGGTCCTGCCCTTGGACATGGTGACTGTCACGGGCTGGTTCAGGTGACGGTCAGTTGTCTGCACACTGGAGCTTGTCCACCAGGTCTTGCCTTCTTCCTTTTCTCACCATCTTTCTTCTCTCTCTTCTTGTCTCCCTTCCTTCACACCCAACATAGGAGGATCCAAAGTGGGAATTCCCTCGGAAGAACTTGGTTCTTGGAAAAACTCTGGGAGAAGGAGAATTTGGAAAAGTGGTCAAGGCAACGGCCTTCCGGCTGAAAGGCAAAGCGGGGTACACGACTGTGGCTGTAAAGATGCTGAAAGGTATCTGTCCTTTGCGTGGTTCTGCCATGCACACCTGCGGGAGCCCCAAGGGGTGGATGAAGCCACGCGACAGCCAGGGTTCGGGCAGCTGGCCTGCTGCCTCCTGAAGAGGCCCCCCCCCCCCGTTGCTCTTCCTGAGTGGCTGCAGTCTGGGGATCCCCACCGTGGATGATGTGGGCTGGCATGGTCCCTGGAGAAGCAGGGTGAGGACGTTCCTCCCTTGGAAGGTTCTGGAGTGGTGCTACTTCTGTACCAGTGTTGGGTAAAGATCCGAGTTTAAAGTTAAAGCCCTTTTGGTTTTGGACTGACAGCTCTCCCCAACCCAGTCTGCTCCATTCATTTCTCTCAGCCAAGCATCCACCAGAGTCCTGGTGAAGAGATCACCTGTAAGGACCAGTCCCTGCCCCCTAGGGCCCTGCCTTGCCCAGTCCCCACGGGTCCTCAGCGGGTCTGCCCCGCCCCAGTCTTGCTGCAAGCTAGGCATCCTCACTGGTGTTTCTCAGCAGAGACTGGGTAGATGGCCCTCTGCCACAGCCGGGCTCTGGCCCAAGTGGACCGACGGAGGGCCCAGCGGCCGTGCAGTGGACACAGTCGGCTGATGTACACGTGGGTTCAGCAGTCAGGGGGCCATGCAGTGCAGAGTGCTTCTGGGTACTTGCCCAGGCCCTCAGACTGGGGTCGCCCCTTGCCCATGAGATCCCAGGCCCTAAGGGGCACAGTGAGACTGGCCCTGGGTCACCCACATATGGTCCAGAGAGTCCCAGTGCCCCATCTTCCAGCTGTCTTCTCATCTCCAGACAAGTCTGCACCCTGAGGAGGTGACACAGCTGGGCACTGGGCTGTGGGACCACTGACCCAGCAGGACTGTGTAGCCGCAGCTTTTGTCTCAGAATACCTCCACACCCAAGATTCTGGTGGGAGCCCGAGCACGCTCCGTCCACCCTTGGGACACGCGTGCTCAGCGTGGCCGGAGGACTTCTGTGATGTCTGGCGGTCTTCACCTTTCTGCAGGGCCTCACCCGCCACTGTTGAGTGCTTGGTCAGCAGGTGTTTGGGGACAACAGGGAGTCCCTTTACCTTCCCAGAAGGGTTAACAAGGGGGTCTCTGTGCACCACTGTCTTTGAGAGATGGTGATCGCAGGGAAATAATGCCGTTTGTGGGCACAGCCCAGCCCTGGGAGGCTTTCCATGGAAAGATCCGCTCACATGGACGTGTGCTTCTCGGGTTCCTACTCCCCGGAGGCACACGAGGCTGCTGTTGACCCTCCCACGGGCTGAGAGTAGCCCCAAGCAGTGGGATCCTTGCAGGCCTCGTCTGAACCTGGGTAGGATGTCTCTGAAGGGAATAATGGGTCTGTGCAGACCGCCCCCCACCCTCGGTGTGGGTGCCGTGACCCAGCAGGGCTGCAGAAGGGGCTAACAGAAGGGACCGCTTTGCTACCTGCTGTGTTTACGTGCATTTCAGAGAACGCCTCGGCGAGCGAGCTGCGGGACCTGCTGTCAGAGTTCAACCTCCTGACGCAGGTCAGCCACCCGCAAGTCATCAAGCTCTACGGGGCCTGCAGCCAGGACGGTAAGGCCAGCCCAGGACGAGCGGCCGCCAGGCACAGGCCAGGGGGCTCCGGGCCGCCCCATTCTGCCTCCTTCCCCTTCCCCATCCTTTCCTCCTTGGGCCCCTGTTCTCTCTCCTCCCGGAAGCAGGGTCTGCGGCTCTGGCTCCTGCCTGGAGCTTGCGTGTCAGTGAGAGGGCCGGAAGGGGTGCAGCAGGAGTGCTTGTGTGAGACCTTCCCTGCGGTGTGCTCCCTGGGCTTCCCAGTGCTGCCATGAGGTCTCTGAGGACATCCTGGTTGTCAGCACCCTGCTCCAGGCAGAGCCCCCAAGGCAGGGAGCTCCAGAAACGAGCAGTACCTCCTGGGCACGGGGAACCAGACATGCCATAACCTCCGGGTGACCCCAACCCCAGCCCTGCGTGGCAAAGGCATTGTCACCGTCTCTCATATAAAAGCATCCTGCTCTGCTGGTATTCCAAACCTGCTGTGCCACCCAGGGCACCTCCCACTGTGTGTGTGTGTGTGTGTGTGTGTGTGTGTGTGTGTGTGTTTGGGGTGCGAGGGAGATGGGGCTGACAGGGAGAGGGCAGCAGGGACACTGGTCAGCGCCAGCAGAACTCAGGGCTGGGCCTCGGGCAGGACTGCAGCCCAGAGCTGCTGAGAGCAGGCAGGAGCAGGGAGCAGGTGGCCACGGGCAGATCCAGACTCTGCCTCTGTCAGCCGTCCCCAGGCCATGCTGTGGCAGGACCGAGGATGCAGAAAGGCCTGACATCCTAGCAGCAGGGGGTGCCTCCCAGGACAGTCCTGAATGCAGTGACTGCTTGCCTGGGGCACCCAGGGAAGAGGTCATGCTCGACCACCCAGGCAGCTGGCTTTGGCATGGCCCCCGCAAGGTGGAGAGCCAGCGATGTGCGAGTGAGCTGGGGCTTAAGTCCTTAGGCTGCCAGAACGCAGGTACTTGCCCCCCAGAGCAGGGCTGGGTCTGTCTGCCCAGGTGCAGAGCCTGCCCAGGGGCCCTGTGGCCTGCTGCGTGCTCTGGGAAGCAATTGCCCAGAGCTGGCCTGACTTCCGCCTGCCCGGGGCCCCGCAGGCAGCCAGCCCACAGCCCCCTCTGCCCCCAGGGCCGCTGCTCCTCATCGTGGAGTATGCCAAGTATGGCTCCCTGCGGGGCTTCCTCCGAGAGAGCCGCAAGGCGGGGCCCGGCTACGTGGGCAGCAGAGACAGCCGCAACTCCAGCTACCTGGACAACCCGGAGGAGCGGGCCCTGACCATGGGCGACCTCATCTCCTTCGCCTGGCAGATCTCGCGGGGGATGCAGTACCTGGCCGAGATGAAGGTGTGTGCCGCCCCAGCCCTGCCCTCCCCTCCACCTGCCATGGGCCCGGGTTTCAGGGGTCCCTGCTGTTGTCTTCCTTGCAGCTTGTCCATCGGGACTTGGCAGCCAGAAACGTCCTAGTAGCCGAGGGGCGCAGGATGAAGATCTCGGATTTTGGTCTGTCCCGAGATGTTTATGAAGAGGATTCCTACGTGAAGAGAAGCAAGGTACCAGGTCCTGGGGTGTGCCGGCCTGGGGCTCCCAGGCTGGGTGTGGGCAACCGTCAGGGTCCCCACAGGGTAGGGGCAAGATATTTATCTGGAGAAGATAAAGCAGATTTTTAGAGTATAAATTTCCAGCCCTCATCCCCAAACCCTTCCCTAGTCCTGCAGAGACCCAGCTCAGGACTCAGCCCCAAGTCTGTTCCTTCTCTTCCTCAGGGCCACACGTGGTCTTGCAGAGCTGCCCGCTGGGTAGTGGGGACTCTGCAGCTTCTCTCGCTTTTGATCACTATCCTTTTCGAAGGTCACCTAACACTGCAGAAATAACAACCTTCTTCTCTGCAGTTGCTCCTCTTGATTCTACAGAGCGAAAGTCACTGTTTCCTTTAGTCCTTTGCTTAGAGGAGAGAAATGAAATAAACCCGAGCTTGCTATTCATTCCTTGCAGAAGGGAATGAATCGCTTTACAGGTGGGGATTCTACTGGGACGAGGGCCTGGGAACCCCTGCCTAAGAGAGTTTGGAAGATGCACCAGGAGACCCTGGAGACAGGGTCTGGAGTCGCAATGTAGGGATTTCAGAAGCTTTTTCCGAGTCACTGAAACAGGTGGTCAGGGGCCCTTCTCGGGAAATCTGGTTCCCTGGCGTGGTCCAGTTCTCTGTGGCATTGGTCTTGACCCTCTTAGTTCTGTTGCCCTCTCAGCCCCTCTCCTGCAGCCTCCCTGTGACAGACTGGACAGGGCCAGCTCACGGGTACCTTCAAGACACACAGCTAACCTGGCATTCAGAACATATGCTGCTCAAAAAGAAAAACACAAAAAGTGATGGCGTACACTTCAGCTTTGCTCTGAGGGTCAGGAGAAGACCTGGTGTTGCCAGGGGCTGTGAGGGTGATGTTTCATTTCTTCTGGGGTGTCCGTTGTGACAACACATCTCAGAAGTGCTGAAGGGGAAGTGGAGAGGGGCTGCTCCCTGCCCTGTGGAGGGCGGTGGACAGAGCTTTCCTGTTGACGCATAGGTCCTCAGGAAAGCCCCGTGTCACGAATCAAGGAGCACAATGTGGCCAAGCACGTCCCCCAGGAGCACAGGCTGTAGGCAGCGTTGTTGGGAACACACACCCCCGAAACAGTCACACTTCATTAAGGACATAAATCCTAAAAAAAAAATTTTTTTTAGTTTACTTAATGTATTTATTTTTGGCTGCATTGGGTTTTCGTTGCTGTGTGCGGGCTTTCTCTAGTTGTGGCGAGCGGGGACTATTCTTCATTGCGGCCCATGGGCTTCTCATTGCGGTGGCTTCTGTTTTTGCGGAGCACGGGCTCTAGGTGCGTGGGCTCAGTAGTTGTGGCGCACAGGCTTCATTGCACCGTGGCATGTGGGATCTTCCCGGACCAGGCTCAAACCCGTGTCCCCTGCATTGGCAGGCGGATTCCTAACCACTGCGCCACCAGGGAAGCCCAAGAATACTTTTTTAAAAAGGAATTATAGTAAACGTTGCATTGAAGTCTAATGCATGCCTTTTTTTAAAAAAAAAAATTGATTTCTGCCTTAAGGCTGACCTATTTGTACTGAAAAGCTATTTCTCAAGTTGCATTAGAAAGGATTTGTTAGGTCTGACCCCAGCACCTCTGTGGTAGGGGGCACTCTTTCAGAGGATGCTAAAAGGGCCCTGGGATAAAATAAGAGGTAAAAACCAGCCCGAAGGCACACACACAGGTTTCTTCCCTCAGAGCTTTTCAGAAGAGCCTTTAGTGTGATTGTTTGCATCCAAAGTCCCCAAGATGGAAAATGCTGGATGTCAGTTTCCCAAACTCGTTCACCCTCAGAAATCAAAGGAGACCTCGCTGCGTGGTGTTCCTGGCCCACCCACTGGGCAGCAGCAGCCAGGGAAGCGTCCATAGGGGGACCTGGCTTGTGCTCGATATCAATTTCTTGGGTCTCTTCTCAACAGGGATGCGGTGCGTGACAGGCACACGTTGCGTAGATGTGGGCAGGCCAGCTGACTCCCTCTGGTGTCTCAGTCAAGCCTGCGAGGGCCAGGCTGGGGCTCCGGCCCCTGCGAGGCGCCAGTCCTGTACCCAGGACCACTCTGGTGTCATTACTCAGCATCCCCTCAGAGCTGGAAGAGCCTGGGACGTGGCCCCCCCCTTACCCCTACCCCCTACCCCGCCAGTTCCCAGGATGTCAGAGCTACGTTAATGCCTTTCTTTCACACCCTCTTTAGGGTCGGATCCCAGTCAAGTGGATGGCCATTGAGTCCCTCTTCGATCACATCTACACCACCCAGAGTGATGTGTGAGTGGGTATTGCCTTCCCGGGGAGGGGGGAGGTTACACGTGTATAGGACCATGCCACCTGTCTCAGCAGCTCCACTGGGGGACAGTGCTGGCCCTGAGTGCCTGTCGGCTCATGCCAACCATCCACAGCTCATCCCGGCTCCAAGCTGCCGGGGCTTTGTGTATTCACTCAGCAATTGGCGAGGGCCCAGGCAGTAGTTCTGAAAGCTACTACTTTCAGAGTGTAAGGGTGGAGTGTAAGGGTGTGAGCCATGGCTGCAGACCCCCTCGCCTCCCTCGCTCTCCCCTCCCCTCTCCTCTCTGGATGTCTCTGACACACAGGCTCAGCCAAACAGTTTCCCTCCTGTGGGCCTAAGCACAGGCTGGGCTCAAGCAGGTCCCTGGGGACTGGTTCCCGCCCATAGGCAGGGGTGGCCTTGAGTGAGTTTCTAGGCAGGTGCCCCAAACTACTCCAAGATGGGAACCAAAACTAAGTCTTCCAGGTCCAAATACATTTTTGATAGTTTTCAAAAATACAGCAGACTTGTTTCCAAGTGTTCTGCTCTGAACAGGCTTGCATATTTTGAACAATGTGGGCTGTGAAAAGGCAATTCTTAGACAGTTTTAACAACTGTGTTCTGATTACAAAGTTGACCGTAAGACAATTGGAAATGCAGGGGAAAGCAACATGAAGAGACTAAAAGCCACTAGGATCCCACCACCCCTAAGTAACTACTGCTGGCCCTCGCAGGCATGGCCTAGAGTTTTCTGTGGCGTGCAGGTATATGCTTTTTGTGACTGTAAGTGGGCTCGTGTGATAATACTGTTTTGTGATATGATTTTGTCCCCCCTTCACAGTAAATTTTCTCTCACAGTTAAGTGTGTTTTCTATAGCAGTGCTTTTTTTTCTTCTAAGATCTTACGAAAATTTGCAAGCACGCAGAAAAGGTGAAGGAACTGTGCAGGGAGCCCTCTGCCCTGTGGCCTAGGGCCCGCCTACGTTTTGATGTGCTTGCTTGGCTGCCCTGTGCCATCTGTGATGCTTAAGAGCATCACCTCAGGGGCCAGCCGTGTGCCCTTTCGGGTGAGGGGGCTGAGCTTGGGCAGTGGCTTGGCAGGGGTGGGGGCAGGGCAGGCAGATGGCTCATCCCCACCTCTATTCCCCATCCCATCTGCTGGGTCAGCACAGGCTGAAGCTGTGAGCACTTGGGCCGCTCTCTGTACTGGGGACTCGGGGTCAGACACTGCGGGGGGGATGAGTGTCTGGTGCACAGAGGGCACTGCAGACCTAGTACAACCACTCACTGGTCCTCTTGCTCCCTGCAGGTGGTCCTTCGGTGTCCTGCTGTGGGAGATTGTGACCCTGGGGGGCAACCCCTACCCTGGGATTCCTCCAGAGCGGCTCTTCAACCTTCTGAAGACAGGCTACCGGATGGAGCGGCCAGACAACTGCAGCGAGGAGATGTGAGCAGGCTTTGCTCTGGCCCAGCCTTCCTCAGACACAGACACACTGGACTTTGGCGGGGATGAGACACGTGCACTCATTCTTTCCCGCTCCTGGGCAGCCCTGGGTGCCAGCCCAGGGCGAGCTGGGTGGCAGGTAGTGACAGGCAGGGCATGATGGGGCAGAAGTCAGAGAACCGCCCTTGGGTGTGACGGCAGATGCTGGGGACCCTTGACTCCACTGGGGGCTGGGTCGGCCTCCTGGAGGGACTTACAGGGATGAGGGGGAGCAGGACCTGGGGAAAGGTGGTGGAAGGATGAGAGGGTGCTTCAGACTGAGGGAGCAGCTTGAGCCAAAGGCCAGAGACCTGTCCCAGGATGCTTGGGGCGGGGTGGGTAATTCAGAATGGCCCCAAGGGCGCATATAGGGGAGTACACAGGTGGAGGCACAAAGGCAGGCAAGGAGTGGGCAGGGGGCGCCTGGACTTTAGCCCTGGGGCACCAGCATCTTCTCATCTGATGGTGGTTCCATCAGATGCTTCTCAGAGGACAGGTTGAGAACACATGAGAAGGGGTCATCCACAGGCAGAGGGACACTGGTCCATTTATTCTACAGAGTCTGTCGTGTGCCTGCCACGTGCTTGGCTCGAGGCTAGATGGGGGAGTGCAAGGGTGAGTAGGTGCCACCTCCCTGGACGGCCTGGGCTGACAGGCAGGGGCCCAGCGCACACCCACGTGGTAGCTCCGGAAGCCCTGCAGCCATGCCAGGGCCCCAGGGGAGGGAGGAAGGTACAAGTCAGAGTGTGATTGGCAGGTGTTTGTATTCATACCCAGTTCGTCCTTCCTAAGAGTTTTAATGACCAGCGTTTCTGCCTTAGCCATCATAGCGGACACAGCTGAACCACAGTGCCAGACGCTGTGAGCCCCTGCTGACCCCTCAAGCTCTGACCCACCTCAGGGAAGGATGTCAGTGACACAAAAGCAGCTTTGAGGTTAGGGAGCAGAGCCCCCGGGGCCCAGGGCACTATACTGAGTTTGGTGGCTATGACCGGGCAGTCCTTGCTGGATTGTCACCGCCCACCTGTGTGTCCCATCAGGTACAGTCTGATGCTGCAGTGCTGGAAGGAGGAGCCAGACAAGAGACCAGTGTTTGCCGACATCAGCAAAGACCTGGATAAGATGATGGTTAAGAGCAGAGTGAGTACCTGGAGCCCATTCCTGGTGCCAGCTTCCCGCGGGCCTCCCGCCGGCCCGTGTAGTTCCCAGCGCGAAACGCAGAGCGAGCCTGCCTGGAGGGAGTTGGTCGTGCTGCCCCCAGGGAGAGCCAGCGACTGAACCCTTGTCCTTAATCCAGGCCTTTTGGGCTTCTTTTTTTTTTTGACATCTTTATTGGAGTATAATTGCTTTACAATGGTGTGTTAGTTTCTGCTTTATAACAAAGTGAACCAGTTATACATATACATATATTCCCATATCTCCTCCCTCTTGCATCTCCCTCCCACCCTCCCTATCCCACCGCTCTACGTGGTCACAAAGCACCGAGCTGATCTCCCTGTGCTACACGGCTACTTCCCACTAGCTATCTATTTTACGTTTGGTAGTGTATATATGTCCATGCCACTCTCTCACTTTGTCACATCTTACCCTTCCCACTCCCCATGTCCTCAAGTCCATTCTCTAGTAGGTCTGTGTCTTTATTCCCGTCTTGCCACTAGGTTCTTCGTGACCTTTTTTTTTTTCCTTAGATTCCATATATATGTGTTAGCATACTGTATTTGTTTTTCTCTTTCTGAGTTACTTCACTCTGTATGACACCATCCACCTCACTACAGATAACTCCATTTCGTTTCTTTTTATGGCTGAGTAATATTCCATTGTATGGAAGAAACCAAGATTTTTACCTTGACCCTTAGGAAGAGCCCTCCACAGATAGGGGTGGGAGGAAAATATTCCAAAGCCAAACAGAATCATTTTCAATAACAGAACATGAGGAAGTAGAGTTGAAATGTCTATGTCCTAAATTCATATGCTATCAGGGGCCCGGCTGGGGGTGGGAAGTGACTAGAGAGCAGCGGAGACTGTGACAGACAGGAGCCCACCAGCTGTCCCTGAAAGGCCCCTCACTGTGGACACCTGTAACCTGTAGGGACATGAGTGCCGGCATGTGTCCTGGGAGCCCTCTGAAAGGCCCCTCACTGTGGACACTTGTAACCTGTAGGGACATGAGTGCCGGCATGTGTCCTGGGAGCCCTCTGAAAGACGCCTCACTGTGGACACTTGTAACCTGTAGGAACATGAATGCCGGCATGCCGGGTCTTCTGAATTTTAAGGGATATTTATGTTGTTTCCCAGTTTTTAATAGCAACTCATTTAAATTTCCAAAACCTCTGTGTGGGCCAAACAGTCGTATCCGTGTGCCTCCAAGTTTACAACTCCAGGTGACTGAGGAAGTCAACAAAGTTTCCACTAATATTGATTAAGCAATCGCTGACTCCCACGTTCTGTGTTAGATGCTGGGCATGCAAGTAAACAAAACAGGCACAGACCTTGCCGTCGTGGTTTCGTCCTTCCATTGACACATTTACTAAAAGCTATTTCTTCAGAGCAAGATGCATGGACTCGGCCACTTGTAATAAAACTCAGCATCGAGCATCAGTGTACCGTTTGGGTGAACCCTGTGAGTGAGTGCAGGGTTGTCCTAAACAAAGGCTATAGCTGATGCCAAAAGATGGCCTTCCTAGAGCGGTGCTGAGAACCAGCCAGCAAAACGCTGGAACCATTCTTTACACATTTAACCAGGGAAGTGGAAATAGCAGGTATTCAAGAATCGTCATGCTTGGGAGCTGAAGCCTATCTATAGCAGTGTCCTCTGCAAAACCCACATCAGTGCCTCAGATTTCTGAGTCCTGACATGATGTTCGAGATGCTTCGAGGGAAGCTGGAGAGTGCTTCTTGGCATTCCTGCAATGAGTCATGGGGCTGCAGCGAGCTCTCCCAGAGCCTTGGGTTTTGTAAACAGGCCGATTCTCCAGTGCTGGGCCTGGTGCCCCCAGTGCTGCAGAGAGAGAACTAGGACAGTGAGGGAGCACATTTGTGCCCCCAAGGAGGTGATTTTCTAAGGGGGAGCGAT
Organism: Eschrichtius robustus; assembly: GCF_028021215.1. Taxonomy (NCBI): domain Eukaryota; kingdom Metazoa; phylum Chordata; class Mammalia; order Artiodactyla; family Eschrichtiidae; genus Eschrichtius; species Eschrichtius robustus. The sequence goes on along the minus strand of NC_090830.1, from coordinate 5,733,430 downwards.
GAGGACCACGGAGCAGAGCTCGGCGAGACAGGGGCTGGAGGAGCTCAGTGCTGGCACCCTGGCGAGGGGCTCAGGTCTCACAAGAGGCCAGTAGGCATGGGGTGGGACTCTGCCAGGGCTTCTGCTCTTGGGCAGGGAGTGGCGGGCATGTCCAGTAGTGGCCTGCGCCAGGGGTGACCAGCCGTCTCTCCCTTCCAGGACTACTTGGACCTGGCCGCGTCCACCCCATCCGACTCCCTGCTGTACGACGACGGCCTGTCGGAGGAGGAGATGCCCCTGGTGGACTGTAATAACGCTCCCCTCCCTCGAAACCTCCCCTCCACGTGGATTGAAAACAAACTCTATGGTAGAATTTCACATGCATTTACTAGATTCTAGCCACATTGTTCCTCTCTGCACTGTCCTTACTCTCTGTAATGCTTTTTAAGAGTGTTTCTGGTCTGAATGAAGCCAAAGTCTGCTCTGAACCTTTTTGTTTGTAAATGTCTGACTTTGCATCCGTTTACATTCAGGCATTTTTACTATTCTGTTTTTTTAAAAGGATGTGAAAATACGTGTAATTACCACACTGCCCAGCAACTTAGGACGATAGAGAAGAAAGAGGGCAGGGCAGAACTCTCAGGGGATATTGAGAAAATGATGACTAAGTCATTTCCTGGGTGGGTATCAAGTCATAGTACTTCTAATTTAACTACTGGGATAAATTTACCTGATCTGGGGAGGCATTTAATTTAGAAAGGAGGAGCCAGCACCACTCTGCCTGCATTAAGATCACAGCCAGTGGCCGCTCCCCCAGACCCCGCCTGGGTGGAAGGCAGCTCTTGGAGGCCACCTGGTGCTGGGGACCACCATGGCGGGGGGAGGGGAATGGGGGGACGCACGCAGACTGCTGTTTTCACATCCTTTGCGTTACAAACTGTCATGACAGTTGTCACTTATGAAGTCAGTGCAAAAAGCTGGAGCAAAATGCTTTTTGAAAGAACGTAGTGTGTGGTGCTGTGGTCTTGCAATGGACAGTAAATACGGTTCTTGCCAAAACTCCTTCTTTTGTCTTCGATTCAGTACTTGAAATTTTTTCCTGTTTCCTAACTTCATCATGGATTGTTTTGAAATCTTGGAGTTTCAAGCATTTTTCTGCCGAGATTGTTCCTTTTGCATGCCTCCTGGGTCACTGATTCCTTGCTGGCTAGTGCTACTTGCCATTTGTCCTGTCGACGCCGTGGGGCTCGCCTGCGTGCACCCTTGGTTTGGAAGATCCTCTCCTCCGTGGTAGGCTGGGATGGAAGACAAGCAGCCTCCTTTACGTTAGAGAACTTTTTATAGAAAGTTTCCTGCTGCAGTAAGCCATGTATTACAGCAAGGTGCTGATGCTTTATGCTGCCTTAGAAAAAGAGTTAAACAGGTCAACAAGTATTTATCAGATTTGAGAGTCTGAAGCTTATAAAAGTCCAAATTGGTAGTTTCTGGTAAGCTGCAGTTACCAGAGAGCACGTGATGTTTCCCCCCAAATGTTACCCATGTTTTGGAAACCTGGAGCACGAAACTCTGAAGGCATTTGGCCCAGAAACCAGAAGTTTGGTTTGAACCTCAAAGGGAGTTTTGCCAAGGCCTTACTGTCTGCACATGAGGTTTGGGTTCTTCAGTGCAGAACAAATGATCTGTTTTCATTTTTAGGCATGTCAGACCCGAACTGGCCTGAAGAGAGTCCTGTACCACTCACGAGAGCCGATGGCACCAACACTGGGTGTCCGAGATATGCAAATGATAGTGTATATGCTAACTGGATGGTTTCACCCTCCGCGGCACAATTAATGGACACGTTTGATAGTTAACAGTTCTTTGTGAAAGGTAATGGACTCACAGGGGAAGAAACATACCGAGAACAGAAAGTCTGCTGGCCCCTCCTTGCACATTTCACACTGGCTGGTGGTTTTCCCTCCCAGCAGACGTAGCGCTCTGGACGAGTGTTCTGAGTCCAGCATATAGGTGTCCCTTTCTCTTCAGTCCACGGCAGCACCCAGCACTGGTCTGGGTTCAGCAGTGAGCACCACGTACTCCGTGCTCACACGTGTGGGTCCCTCACGCACTATCCAAACTGTTTGATTTTTCCAGTTGCCGCCAAACGAGGCCACACGATTTAAACATGAAGCACACACACCAAAAAGGCAGCAGGAAAAAAAAAACTGGCCCAGACGACCTGTTCTTGTTCAGAACGAGAGCCCGGCCAGGCCTCATAGGGTTGTCAAAGCCCAGCCAGGGCTGGAGAGGGAGAGGGGACCTCAGGACAGGCCTCGGCTCAGCCTTCGAGATCCTGAGAATGTTTTTTTGTTTTGTTTTGTTTTTTTAAATCATGTAACCTTTTCTTAAGGAGACATTTGATTTTTATCATGATTAAAATGATTCCTAGATTTAGCACAGTGGAGAGACGTGATGCCACATTTGCTGTGTAGGTAGGTGGTGTGAGGGGAGAGGGCTCCCAGGACACAGTTGTTCCCGTCGCTGAGTAATCACTAACCCCCTGACGAGAAGTGTATGGAGGAGCGGGGCCGCTGAGTGGAGTGGCCTCGTGTCCAAGGACTGCTGACCGTAGAGACTTGGCTGCTGTGAATCCCTGCACCCCACAGCCTTCAGCGTCCCCCCGTCCAGCGCTGAAAAGTGACGGAGGCTCATCTCACACATTAGTGGGTGGGACTTGTGCTCAGTTTCAAAGGGACAGTTCAGCTAGTTAGGTTAGAAGTAGCATCGACAGGGACACCTCTGATTACGATTCTGATGTGGAAAAGACAGTGTTTTGGCTCTTATAGAGCTTGTGTGAAAAGGTACATGTATCCACTCTTCCTGTGATTGTAACGTAATGCTGCTATGGTAAGACGTTTCTGTTTTTTAGGTTCTGACCATGACTCATAAGCTTCTTATCATTCTTCACTGCTTGTTTGTGGTCACAGACACTCAGCGCTCCTCCCATCCTGCCGGGGTGGCTTTCGGGAAGTCCCAGTGGCTCTTCTTTCTGTCCCAGCGCTGTCACTTTGCAGGAGAGTGTCAGTTACCAAAACACTGCCTGGGCTTCATACTTAAACCACTGTGAAAGGACTTAATGTCGTCTCATTAAAATAGTGGATTTTATAGCCATTTCACAAAAGCAGTAAAATTATGGCATTTTTGTGGCCAAGAAGGCTTGGATGAGTATGTGGAGGAGCCGTGTGTGTGTGTGTGTGTGTGTGTGTGTATGCATGCACATGCCCTTGTGTGTGCACACACACCCAGGAAGAGCGCTGGAGAAACACTTACTGCAGATGCAGTGCAGCTTTAGTTTGGGCCATTGTTCAGACACGCTGTGTGATACGTTCCTTTACAAATATCTAGTTGTGGTAAACTTTTGGGTTTCAGATGTGCTTAATGATAATCTTGTTAAATGCAGAAGTGGGAATAAACTTCGTCAAGTTACTAAGAATGCCTCCTCAGTGTGAGCGGGTGCAGCAGGTTTGTCCTCCGCAGGGTGAGAACTCCAGGTCTAACTGGCTGACCCAGTGATGGGGAATTAACCCTTGACTCATAATCTAATTGTCTATTCCTAAGTTATAAAGGTACTCATACTTATTAGCCCTATCAGACAGAGTTTTCATATGCATATACGCAGAAATTACTAACTATTAAGCATTACTGAGTATTAAGTAGCAATCTGTCCGTTATTAAAATCTGTTAAATCTATTTATGAAAGGTTATTAAACCATACCATGTTAATTTGCTTTTGTAATCAAGGTGACTAAGAAAATCATCTCAGTTATGTAAATAAAATCGTGTATCTTCAAATGTGTAAACTTCTTTTCTCTTTTTAACTTCCTGGTTGGAAACATCAGGTTTCTGATTTTGAAGTTTCAATGTAAGGAGTAAGATGTCACAAGGGAGTCTGTTGTGGTGACCACCGGGGAAGTGATGCCGATTGAAGGACCAGGAGGCTCTTGGTGATACTGTTGACTTGTCTTGCATAATATGTACACGAACAGCCACATTTATAGTCATTGTTAAAACTCAGCTCATCCTGCCATTCAAGGAATTCCTTCCTTTAGGTTTCCTTCCCTAAAATAGAGCAGCAGCCGATGTCGAGTTCAGGTATTCTCTAGCGATTTGCTGACTGCTTATTTCTTGAAGCTGGAGTTGGACAGTTGTGGGAGAGAATGTAAAATGCATAGACATGACTGAAGGTCCATTAGAGGAAAAATTTTGACCCGAACCACTATGAAACTTAAAATACTAAATGCTTCTGTTTATGTCTTCCTGTCGGGTTGTGTAGGAATGGTATGAGCTCCTCCTCAAAAACCTGGCAAGGAGCAGGTGGGTCAATAGGGAAACGTGAGTTGTTACCAACATAAATCTGATTTGTGGTTGCCTTGTGCGTTGGATGCTGAGGGCCTATGTCCTGTCCTGGGTGCACATGTGCACACACAGTCACGTGCCTGCATCACCCAGGGGCTGCCCCAGGCCCACGGTGCTACAGCTCCTGCCCTCAGCACCTGCATCTGTTCTCAGCTTCCTCCTTCAATCTGGACCACAGGGACAGGAAATAAACGCAATTTCTAGGGTCAGTTATTTGCTACAGCCTTTGCCTCTGAATGTTTAGAAACCCATGCTGAGAAAAGCTTATACTAAAATACTAAAAACCCCTTTTTCAAGAGCAGAGAACTTCCATTAGGGGAGAGAGAGAGTGTGTGTGTGTGTGTGTGTGTGGTTTATTTTTCAGAAAAAGCATATTCTCCACCAACCTCCACAAAGGATGGCATGAGGCCGGCTTATTTGGGTGGAAATGTAGTTTGAATATAATGTCTGAGAACAGGTCTTAGACAGATACTGAACACATAAGAGAAAATTCAAAGGGAAAGCATAATTTCCCCCACTACAAATAGAGCATTTTCCCAGGCAGAGGAGCGAATGGTTTCCTCTCCTCCTTCGAGCATGTTAACATGTAGGATATTTGGATGGTGGTATTTAGGGTGGTTCTAGAAAGTGCCTAAGAAATCCTTATCTCTGTGGCCCTGGAAAAGATGTAGTAAGAGTGGGCCCGAAGGGCACGTGCAGCGGTTAGGGCACACCTTCCCTTTAGCGTGAACTTGCACGTGGTGCTTACCCTCTGGGTGGGCCTGTACATCCAGAAAACACCCTCCACTGAGGCTGCCTGCCCCGCCCCGCCCCTTCTCCACGGCAGCAACCTTGGTAGCCTCATTCCGAACACTGTAGGGACTTCCCTGGCTGTCCAGTGGTTAGAACGTTGAGCTTCCACTGCAAGGGGCGCGGATTTAATCCCTGGTTGGGGAATTAATATCCAACACGCCGTGCCATGCGGCTAAAAAAACAAAAAGAACTTTGTAGAGTCTCCTACCTCTTTAGGGAACTGGGATTCACATGAACGATTCTTGGCTAAGATCATGAGAAACCAGAACCTGTATGTAGAGAGTTTTTCAATGTGCGGTGCATTGCTGTGCCTGCAGCTGAGGCTGGATGGGTGGCTGGGTGACAGCTGGGAGAATAAGCTTCACACCCAGAGTTAAAGAGGCACGTGTATGAACACTTGAAAGAAATCCCGGTTAATCTGTGCAACTCAGGCTTTTATTGCTGTGTCAAATGGCAAGATATTTTTGCAGATGTTTCTGGTATGTGCTAAATCACAGGGCCTGACCAACGGAGATCTCTCAGGGGAGCTGTGACAGGGAGGCCGTCTCGCCGTGGCAGCTTCAGGGACATCAGTGTCACAGAGACCTGGGCTAGGCAGTGTGGAGGGAGCCATGACCAGAGACCACGCCAATCCCTGTGACTTCAGGACTTGGGTACCACATCAGGAGAGACCATAATCCTGCATCCTCTCAGATGACACTGAGCAATTCAAGTTCAAAATTGGTGTGGGCAGGCAAGGTAAGGAAAGTACATTCTAAAACTAAGGGGGAAAAAATCATTTTTCAAGAAAGAAACCATTTTGATGTTTCATACACAGACCGTATTTACCACGCAGACTGTCAGTTTCTTGAATAAAAGTTCAAAGTTCATTTTTTGTGTCCCTATTTATTGATGTCAGTTTTGTCAACGGTACTCTTTTTGGCCGCACTTGTTTCTCACCTGTAGTCCAGTCCTTTTCTGCACTTGTCATTTCCCCACAGAGGAAAGTCATTCCTGTGGGTTGGGAAGGGTCTAGCCCGGAAGAAGGAAGAACGTAAGGCTGCCTTTTGCTACCTGAGGCAAGGGACTTTGTTCGGAGGACTGCAGGGAGCCCACGCATGCCTGTGTCACAGCCTCTGTCCTCGGAGTTTCCTCTCAACAAGAGCATGTGCCTTGCTCCATATTTTCTACCTTTTTTCTGGGAGTTTTAAAGAGCTTGAAAATCTTCCTTGAGGCTCTGTGGCCACAGGGCTTGAGAGGCCATAGCTCTTGGATTGCTCAAAACTCCAGGGTAAAGGGGTTGAGAGACGTCATGAATATATAGAAAGAGAGGTAAGATAGTAGGAAACAATTTTTAAGGACCGGAAGGACACAGAAGCGGGAAGGATTCCGGTGCCTCACAGGATAGTCATTGAAAGAAGTTAAAAGAAGTGTTGTGGCAGAAAATTCTTTTGTTTTGTTTGGCTGCACTGCTGCAGCTTGTAGGATGTTGGTTCCCCAACCAGGGATCGAACCTGTGCCCCCTGCAGTGGAAGCTTGGAGTCCTAAGGACTGGACTGCCGGGGAAGTCCCCAAAAGTTGTATTTTTTAAGAGAGGTAAATTACCTATAATCTTTAGCTTTGCAGAAATAAGTAAGACCACCTAAAGGATAAGGAGCAGGGGCTATTTATTTTGAACTTACTATAGCAAGGGAAGAGGCCACCATCACTTGCTTTTTTGGCAGAGACTCAAAGGCAGGCAGAGGACTGGGAAAGCTTTACAGGAAAAAAAAATAGTGAGGAGGCTTCCGGTGTACTGTGATTGGAGGCTGTTTACATGGGGAGACTGGAGGCAGCTAACTAGGAACAGAGCGTCTTGTGATCACTTGGAGAATATATTTGGTTTTCTCTAGCTGGTTTCAAGTTGGAAATTGGGGCCAAAAAAATGGGGAATCTGGCAGTCATTGACTAAACCCTGACCGTTCTGGGCTAGTTACTGCAGAGGGTGTGGGTCAGAGTTCGTGGGTCAGAGATCTTCAGTTATATGTGGTCTGGCCATTGTCTGTTCGCATATTCAGTCTCTCAGTTCCCCCCTTTTGGTAATTTTCTTGCTTGAAAGTTGATGAATTCAGGTAAGTTTAGAAATCCAGATCTTCACCACTTAGAGACTGACTGTTCAGTCATCTCCGTGGTTAACTGTACTGTGAGGTATTCTTGACCTTTCTGTTGTTGTATCATCATGGTGATCATCTGACGAGAAAGTGTCTGTGCAGAAGCATTTGAGACCTAGATAGAATGCAGTGAATCAGCATCATGACCACTAGGACAAAAACAAGAACAGTTAATAACCCCTGTAAGATGCTTTGAACCAAGAACCCCAATCCAAGCCAAGAACAAATCCCATATAGACCATGAGGATCAAATTTAGAGAGCCCAAGTAGCTTTGCCTTAAGGCATTGTATAGTCTGTCCCAGCTTCCCTGTTTCATTGATCCAAGTGTGGTATCAGGAATGGCACAGATCATGACTTACCAACAAGAAATCTAGAGCAACGCAACTGTCCATCCCTACTTGTGCCAACAAGATGGGACTGATCTGTGTTCCAGCGAGGGAAGAGGTGGTACTGCTAATGACTTCTGCCAGAGTTAGTGATAAGTTTCTTACAATCCTATATGCATGATTCCTACCGATGGGAACACTGCTCAAATTGTTCACATAAATAGTAAGTAATTCCCCCAGGTAGAGTGCTAAATAATCAAGGGTGACTTTGTTTTGGAGCTCGGAATTTTCAGCCTTGGTAATTTACAGACTTATACAGACAAGACTTGTGCAGACTTGTACAGACAAGTCTTGGAATATTATTCCTAACGTGCATGAGATGTTAGTCTGAAGCAAACAGGACCAGGCATCCTGACCACAGAAGATGTAATATCTGGTAGGGATACGTGGAGATCTAGGAAAGAAGTTGTTCGTGACAGAAGGCTGGAACCAGGGCTTACATGAGTTGTGTTACATGTTTAGATCTCTGTTGGTCTCTTACAGGTGGCAAGTATTTGACTCATCACCCTATGAAAGTTATTGAATTCGAATTTAGAATTACCTAAGGTCTGGTCAATAGATTGTAATAATTGGTTCTTTTTCTGGGAAAGCAGCAAAGTCACAGGTTAACTTGTTTAAGGTTGTTTTCCATGTTGTTGCAAATGGAGCTGCCAACAGCTGTAATTCCTTATTGCCTCCCTTGATGAGATGATAACTTCCTTGTGGTTTTCATCATGGGGTTCTGGGGATGGATAGTAGATTCAGCAGTCAGTTTAAGATCTAGGGCAGTGGCTACTGCTTGGGATAATCTAACAATGGCATTTAGAATTAGTATGTTCTGACCTAACCATTGTAATAAAGAGAAAAAACAAGAGAGGAAAAGGTCCATTATTGGTGAATGACAACCAGGATCTATAGAAAATGACAAGAAGAATAAGCAAGCAAATAAAAACAAACAAAACAAGAATTAGGGTCTTGATCCGACGTCTTGGGCAGAAGTTGTCCACTGTCCTAGGTCATCTGTTGTTCTAAAGGTCTTGAGTCAGCTGTTGCTTCTGAAGATCAGCTGCTTTTAGAGGGTCTCAGAATCCTCAGTTTGAGGTCCCCTATTGGAATAGCCCTCCAATTGTGTGGAATTCCAGATTGCTTCCTAGTTGTGAAAGGTGAACCCAAGGATTGACGCCCTAAAGTTTCACTGCTGTAACATATTCCCTCCCCAGGTGAAGGCAAAAAGGTATTGACTGTCATTATTCAGCCTTAAAAAGGAATGAAATTCTGACATGTGCTACGACATGGATGAAGCTTGAAAAAATTATGCTAAGTAAAATAAGACAGACACAAAGAGACAAGCACTAGATTATTCCACTTATATGAAGTACTTAGAGCAGTCAAATTCATAGAGACAGAAAGTCAAATGGTCGTTGCCAGGCGCTGGGGGAAGGGAAAATGGGAAGTTAATGTTTAATTGGTACAGAGTTTCAGTTTGGGGTGATGAGAAAGTTCTAGAGATAGTGGTGATGGTTGCATAACGATGGGAATGTACTTAATGCCACTAAACTGTATACTTAAAAATGGATAAAACTGTAAATCTTATGTGTATTTTACCATACACACACAAAGAAAACTACTGATTGTCTTGTTCTAGAAGCACACTGAAAAAGCTGAGCAAAGATTCACTACAGCAAGTGGCTTGCAGGATGGTATTTGAGTTAGGAAGTGAGGAATAACAATTTCGTTGATGGCCCTGCGGTCTTAAACCTGTCCACCGGTTTCTTTACTGCCAGAATGGGCATATTACAAGGGCGGGGTTTGAGAAGACCTTTGGAGCTAAGGCTTTCAACTATCTGTTTGATCCCTTACTATGCTTATGGCTTCAAGGGATATTGGGGAAGCTTAGGTAATGGTTTGGTAGGATCTATATGAACTTTAGTAGGTTCTGCTCCAATTATTTTTCCATATCAGTGGAACTTTGAGCCCATAGAGTGTCAGGTTCAGTTTCAATACTTGTCTGGGGTATGCATTAAATATAAGGGAGAAGGCAAAGGTATATCCAGAACAGAATCAACTTGCTTATGAGTAGGGGAGTCCTCTGGAATCTCACAAATAGTCCCAAATACTCTGGTGTATATTTAATATTGCAAAGTAAGCCTCTCCCTATTAAATTTGCAGAGGTGGTATCACAGAGCAGCAAGGAATGTTTGCAATCAAGGGCTTAAGGCTTACAGTTAAGGGCCGGGGGATAGAGAACATCTGTGGATTATCTGAAACACTACCACCTATGACGTATGTTTGTTTACTGCCAGGTGAAGTTTGAGCAAAGGTGGCAAGGTTTAATGTAGAAAGATTAGCACCAGTAGCTGCCTGAAACTGATGAGGTTACCAGCTATAGTGGCACTGTGTTCCCCACAAGATACGTCCTCACCTCCAGAACCTGTAAATTTGACCTTATTTGAAAATAGGGCCTTTGTAGATGCAAATTGAGATGTGGGCATACTGGATTAGAGTGGGCCCTAATTCAATGATTGGAGGGGAATTGGGACACAGAGAAGACACGGGGAGAATACCATGTGAAGATGGAGGCAGAGATTAGAGTGATGCAGCTACAAGCCAAGGGTTGCTGGCAACCACGAGAAGCTAGAAGAGGCAAGGAATGATCCTCCCCTGGAGACTTTGGAGGGAGCATGGCCCTGCCGACACCTTAATTTTGGACTTCTAGCTTCCAGAATTGTGAGACAATACGTTTCTGTAGTTTTATTCCACCCAGTTTGTGGTAATTTGTTACAACAGCCCTGGGAAACCAACACACTTTCTATATTTATAGTTAATTCACCTGAGTGTTTAAGGGTACGGCAGGTATTGTGTGCTTTTCCTTCCTTGGAGCACGGTCGTTAACCTGAATTGAGGGATTTTTCTTTGTCTTGGTGTTTCTCTCATAAGATGGGACAACCTTCCCAGTGTCTTTTCTGTTTATGATACCTGCAAGAGTCCTTGTCAATAGGTGGTTGGTTGAGGAGTAAGCTACCTGACTGATCTGCAGGGCCACAAGTTTATCTGGGGTCCTGTCTTGTTTCTGTTCTAAAGTCCTTTCGAAATATTTGCCAGGTATTGTTGTTCAGGTCAAGAGGCTATTTCCCATTTTAATTTCTGTTTTTGAACTGGGTCTCCAGCTTCAGGTTTAACTACATTAACAAAATGAATGATGAAAGGGCAACTTTTTAAACTCCCAAATGTTGCTGCAATGTATTTTCTAGCCTATCCCAAAGATCTCCTATAGATTCATCTTTTCTGCTTGCATGATGGAATTATGGCTCAATCTCTTTTTATTGGAAATGTTTTAGGTAGGGATTTTAGGAGACTTCACCCTACCTTTTGAGTCTTTTTGTGGATTCTCAGGTTTATTATGGAAAGAAGGATCCTGTAGACTCCTTTCCAGGTGAGCCCACTCAGCTTTTCCATTCAGGATTTAGCACCTGAGGTTCTGAGCAACACGTGTACAAGTTGATAGAGGTCAGGTAACCTTGGATCACATACTCCCCCAAATATTCTAAATTATTCTATGAAGAGTTGCTGGTCTGGTCTGGGTTTGAGAAAGTCCTAAATTATAGCTCTTAATTCAGCTTGGATCCAAAGTTTAAATTCTACGGTTGCTGGCTTCATACCTAGTTCATGAGAGGAATGGACCTTCAGAGGCAAATGGAATTGGGGGGTCTTAGGAGAGTTGTTGGGGAGAGGGAAGGGGTCTGGACAAGGGAAAGAAGAAGGAGTGGATGGAGGCTGGTAGTAGATCAGAAGGATGGGGGGAAGGAGGGAGTGTGTATGCAGGAAGGCAACTGCGGGACAAGCAGAGGAAGGTTTTTCTAGGAAAATGAGTCTAGTTCGTTGTTGCTTAAATCTGTCAAATTTCTCATTAGCTTTGGCCAAAGAATCGCTTAGGGAAACAATTTTTGAATCAGGATTCTATTTGGTGACCTCTGAGTACCAATCAAAAAATGCTACCACTGGGCCTGAGAAATCTTGTTCCCTTTCTTTTCTAATGCATCTCTCAAATGAACAAACTTGTTCACATGGAATGTTCAGAGTGGCCACTGAAGGCCCAAAGCATCCTTGGTGAAGTTTCGCCATTTAGAGAGATAGACCCAAGAACTGGGATTGCAAAGAGACCACATAAAAGAAGCAGGAGTTTTCCTGGAGGAGAAGAGGATTTAGACTTAGGCAACACCATGAGAGCTGGCAACAGTGGGTAGGAATGTAATGCTTGTGCACCTCATGTCTCTCTGGACACAAAATCGAGATGGAAGAACCCCATCCAGTTTTACTGGCAACTGCAATAACGTTGGTCCTAGTGGATGCCAGTCTGGTGAGAACCCCAAACTCACAGGTCAGTGAGGCTGGCTGGAGCAACAGGTTGTAGGGCCTACTATGCCTGTGTTCTACACCATGATTCTTCTTCTTATGACAAACAACACTTTTAGACAGTACAACACAAAACAGTAACACAAAAGACAGCAAAAAGGATGCTAAAGAATGTACTGATTCTATCAAAGATGCCAAACAAATATGAACCAATAACAAAAGCTGAGTACCAAACTGAGAATAAATAGCCAAGGAACTCAACACAAAGAGAGCAGAGGTAAGACCCAAAACCAAGAACTGCAAGGCACAAGTAGGCCACTGTGGGTGCCACACCTGATTGAAGGCTGTAGTCTGAGGTAACAAGCAGACTATGATGCAGACCATACCTTGGCGGGGCTACCAGGAAAACTAGAAGCAAATGAAGATTGCCCAAATGAAACAGGCAAAGGCTATTTATTCAGAGCTTGTGGTAGCCAGGGCATGAGACCCATCACTTACTTTTGGCAGAGACTCAAAGGCAGGCTAGGGGAATGGGAAAGCTTCATAGTTTAAAACACAAAAGCCTCAGATTAGAGATTAGTGGGAAATTTTTGGGTTTTTTTTTTTAACTACATTCTTCTGATACTAATCATACCACAGTTGTGCTTTAGTATTTTTCCCAAGTGAACTACTTATTTTATAAGCCCCAGTATATTATCCATTATCTGCCATAGAATTTGAATTAAGCATTATCTTCTCTCCAAATTCAAATTATATACATTTAGTATTTGATTTGGCAGTTAATAATAAGCTTACAATTTAAATCCATTGATGGCAGAACCTCAATTATTTTAAAAACAATTCTAATGGAGGATTCAAAGAATAGTTTTAAAGAAATGACCCTATGCCATGAGTTCATGCCAGGTCCTGTCCTGGGAGAGCTTATGCAGTTTCCTCTCTGAGTTTCCGTTTTCTCCATTGTAAACTAAGGACCATAACCTACTCCACAGGGATGTCAGGAAACTCACACTAGAACATAACCAGCCAACCAGACCAAAACCTTAATTACGGCAGGCAGAAAATGTAATCAGGCATGCCGTCTGCCCGAGGAGCTGGTCAAGTGGTAGAGATTCTGAACAAGAGAGGGATTGTTGCATGTTCTTATTCTAACCAATTCAATTCATATTTGTTGAACACTTACTACGTGCAAAGTACTGGGAGATGAAAAAGACATGGTCCTTACTTTCAGGAGCTTACAGACCCATGGAGTCTATGACTAGATGAATTCTTTACTCTTGGGCCAGGTTGAGGAGGAAGGGGTGTTAGAACCATAAATGTTTTCATTTGCTCAGAAGTGCCATGAGAGAGGAGTGAGATCCTGAAGTTGGGTAGAGACTGGACATTCAGCAAGCCTGGCTTAGAAGTAGGCTGTCCAGTCTCTCCTACCCATGGAATTCCCCACAGGACATATCCAAGGAGACCATCCAAGTTAAAGACATCCCAACAACCATCATCCAATGAAGACAGCTGTGATTAGGAACAGATCCCCCTGGAATGCTGCCACTCCTACAGGATGTACCACCCCAGTCGCCCCAGACTTCTGCTCTAACTAATGCACTTAACGATAACAATGAGCTCTGACTGCCTGCCACCTACCTGCCAAGCACAGTGCCAACCACTTCAAATGCAAAATTGCATTTAATCCTCACAACAATCTTAGGAAGCATGTACTATTATTGTCCCCATAACACAGCTGAGGAAACTGAGGCTTAGAGAGGCTAAGCCCACATAGCCTGCCAAGGTAACCCGCTAAGGAGAGCAGAGCCCAGATGGGAGGCAGATCCCCTCTTAGCACAGCCATGTCCTGCCCAGACACAGGCAGGGGCTGGTGCTGCCCGGTATCCCATCACCTGCTCAGCTCAGGGCCGGACAGAATGCCTTGGGGATGTCCCTGGAATAAGCAACTGAGTGTAGGGGATGTCAGGGCCACCCACTAAAGTCATACAATTTGAGACCTCGAAGCCATTTTCTAGAAAGTCTACCTCAACCCCCTCCTTTCACATATACGGAAATTCAGATCCAAAGAAATGGAGTGACTGGCAGCCCAGGGCTTCCTCGCTGGGGCCTCACGCGCAGCCCAGCCCTCCTGAGGATGCTCGGACACTTCTTGCGACCTGTCAGTCCTTAGCTCAGTGCCCACGCAGGCACTCATCGCCCCCTCCAGCTCCCAGGGCAAAGGCTCCCGGGCAGGAAAGCGCTGCCATCCTCCGCTGAGTCCCTCCCTCCTGCAAAGCCAGCCGTCCGGCCGGAGGTGGTACTCCCATCCCTGCAGACGCTTGCTCGAGCAAGAGTAGTTTCCTGCCTCCCGCACTCTCCTAGCCTCCACAGATCGTTTTTGGGGCTACACGCGCGCGCGCACACACACACAGACACATTTGTAACAGATACAGGGTTAATCAGTACTAGACGCCAATTGCTGAGCTTTTCTATGCCAAGCACTGGGCGCGGGACGGGCGTGGGCGCGGGACGGGCGTGGGCGGGGCCGGGGCGGGCGCGCGCCGCGGCGGCGGCCTCATTTCCTCACGCGCGCCGGAAGTGGAGGTTGTCGGCGCGGCGGCGCGCCGGGACGGTGGGCGGGGAGTTGGTGGCGGCCCTAGCGAGTCGGGTGCCGCCCAGGTGTGCCCGCGGCTGGGGAGGTGGTGGCGGGGTGGTGGCCGCCGTGCGCAGCCGGTGAAGTCGGTGAGTACCCGGGCCACCCGGCCTCGCCTGCCCGCGGCTCCCAGGGCTCGGGCCCGGCCCGTGCGGGCTCTGGGGCGCGGGCCCCGGACTGTGGGTTCCCGTCGCGGTCGGGTCACCTCACGGACGAGCTCTCCTGGGGGCCCTGTCCCCGTGGGTTCGCCGCAAGCCCTCCAGAGTCTGCTCCGGTGTCAGGAAAAGCCGCGGTTTTTCGGAGCCGTTTGACTTGTCTTTTCAGAACTGTGCTGCCGGAGACCGTTGGTTTGCGTGTGTTTTATTTTTATCCCTTTTTTTTGTTTTTTAAACCAACTCACCACCATCTCTGCTCCCCTCAGTGGGTAAACTGTGTAGTCAGCTGTTACCGCTTTATTGCGTTAAATTAGTATTCTCTGGCGGCAGCCTTTCTATGCCTGCCAGACGCTAGGCACCTTTAAAAGATGCATATTTGTGTAGGAACTAGTGGCGCCGAGGAGACCACGGGACGGGAAGCCTCTTGCATTTTTAGACTTCTTGAAAATTACACTATTCCTGAGCAACTTGCCGAGGAATAATTTGTAAACGCCATAGTGAAGCTTTTATTTATGATGTTATTGGCAGAATGAAAATTTGATTATAAATCTGAAGCTTTTATCCGTCAGACTACTTTTGAGATTTATATGCAATGTCTGGACATTTAACTATCATTGAAGGTTCTCAGGAGCTGGGCCTTGATTTTTGCTGGAGTTAATGTTGTATTAAAACAGGACTTCGAACGTGGAAGTAGGAATCCAAGTAGTAGTTTATGACTGAAGATGTTAACGTTCATTTTGTATTATTATTCTGATACCATTTGTCTAAAGTTGTCTTATTACTTAATGTAAAAAGGATGTTGGATATCCAGTATTTATGGCTCAGAGAATTTTGACATAAGTAAACACAGTTTTAGTTCCCTCAGTTTGGAAATTACATTTTTTTTCTTTCTTTTTGATTGAGATATAAAATATCTATGAAGTCATCAAGCGCATAAATCTTAGTTGTACACCTCAGTGAATTTTTATGTTTTTATTAACTTGTGCAACCACCAGCTTTCATATTATACCTGTAGAACATTTCCATCATTCCAGGAGTTTCCCCCTGCTTCTTCCAAGTCAGTTATACCCCTGCCCACCCCCCATCAGTATTCTGATTTCTGTCATCATCTATTAGTTTTGTCTATTTGGGGCTTGATATTAATGGAATCCTACAATATACTCAGCATATTGATTATGAGATTCATCCATAATGTTTCATGTATCAGTAGTTAATTTCTTTTTTATTGCTGTGTAGTAATCCATTGCATCATTATATGGCACTCCTCTGTTGGTGGATATTTATGTTTCCAGTTTTTGTATATTATGTATTTTGAAGAATGCTATGAACATTCTTATAAATGTCTTGGTGAACATCTGTGCATTTCTGTCAGCTGTGGAATGGCTAAATCATAAGGTAGGTGGAAAATTACGTTTTAACCATCATGGAGTCTTCCTTTTTAAAAAATACAATTTGTTATTTTAACTTCTATAACATTAAAGATTGGTAAAAAGCATAACTATTATGATTTCAAGACTTAAGTGATTCATTACCATATTATTATTATTTACTCCTTGGATTGCACATCTATGACAGTCTTCTACCAGACTGTCATTATTTGTTTAACTATCTGTTAGACAAGTCTGTTAGATAGAGCTGGTGATGTTCTGTCCCTGAAGCTTCTTGTATAACACTTAGGTAAGAACTGTGTTACTCAAGTTAGTGGTTGCTAGGGGAAATGAAACACCAAAAGGATGTGCCTCAAAATGGATTGAAGAATCATAGGATTGCAAGTCAAAAAACTTACGTTGTTGTTGTCATACTGCACAAAGTCCTAGGATAAATGTAAAATTGAATTATAAGGTTAGTTACAAATGTGAATTTACTATAGGAGTACAGTGATTTCCACCTGTACTGAGATACTGATACATTTATAATGGGAACAGACAACAAAAATCACTGAACATTGTGGGAAATCAGTAGCATGTAAGAGATGGCCCAGACTGAACAGATACAAGGACTGGACCTGAAGCAATGTAGTTCATGTAAGAAAAAGAAAAAAACTTTAAGATAAATGTTAATATGCTTAGATTTCAGATGGTATCATGCCTACTGAACATGTACAGGCTGCCCTGAAAACACGCAATCAGTTCTTGAATATTAAAACATAGAAAGTAGGGAAAAATAGCTAATGTGGAAAATGGATCCAGGAGAGGGCCAGTGTACATCTAATAGGAATTCCAGGAGGGAATAGAAATTGGAAGAGGAGAAATAACCACAGAGATAACAGATCATGAAGGTAAGAGTATCCAGGAAGAATCTTGGGCAGCCTGATTAGACTTCTAATCTGAGACATGGAATGCTGGATGACAGTGGAGCAGAGTTTTAAGAGTGCTCGCTGGACATTTTTTTTTTCCATTGGACATAATTCAAATTCAAAATCTTATCCCTAACCAAACTGTCATTCAAAGTGAGGGCAAAATAAAGTCATTTTCACCCAGAACCACTAGGAATACCTCAGGATGTACTATATCAAATGAAAAATTAATCCAAGAAAAATAGATGTGGAATTCAATAAGCAGTGATCAAAGAAAACAGTAAAACTTATTTCTTTACTCCAAGGCATTGATAACTATAGCTAAGAAATTTAATGCAATACAAAGGAAGGATTCATAAACCAGAGTAGTTACAGTTTTCAAGTCTGTAATCTGGAAGAAATATTTAACGTGATTTTAAAGTTGATTGGGAAGGTGGGTAATAGGTAAAGGCATGTTGGAAGGCTTATCCTGAGTATCTACGCTATAGATACTGACGAGTTACATGTTGGAATGAATGCTTTAAGGAAATTTGTCCCAGCAGTTCCATTTACAGGGATTTATCCTATAGATGAATTAACATGTAGAAAGTCATGTATATACATATAAGATTATGTCTACTGAGATGTTAATAGTGTCAGTAGATTTAAAAGGATACACAAGGGACTTCCCTGGTGGCGCAGTGGTTAAGAATCCGCCTGCCAATGCAGGGAATGTGGCTTCAATCCCTGGTCCGGGAAGATCCCACATGCCGTGGAGCAACTAAGCCCGTGCGCCACAACAACTGAGCCTGCGCTCTAGAGCCCGGGAGCCACAACTACTGAGCCCACATGCCAAAACTACTGAAGCCCGTGCGCCTAGAGCCTGTGCTCCGCAACAAGAGAAGCCACCGCAATGAGAAGCCCGCGCACTGCAACAAAGAGTAGCCCCCAATCACCGCAACTAGAGAAAGCCCGCCGCAGCAACGAAGATCCAACACAGCCAAAAAAAATAATAATAAAATAAATAAATAAAAGGATACAGAAAAACTGGAGAGGGGAATTGGGCCTCTGGGATAGAAGGGAGAGGTGTCACTCTATGCCCTTATATCGTGTTTAACCTTTTTAGCACATGTATTTATTTTGTGGAATTTTATAAATATAAAAAATTTTTAGGAGTGTAAAAATTGTAAGGGTTTAGAGCATGGATTGCCAGATCTGGCTGACCACCTGTATTAGTATGATCTGTGACCTAAGAGTGGCTTTTATATTTTTAAGTGCTTGGGAAAAAAAGAATAATAGTTTGTAACATGAAAATTATATGAAGTTCAGATTTCAGTGTCCATTGGAACACACATGTGCCATTCATTTACGCATTTTCTATGGCTGCTTTTGTGCTACAAGGCAGAGTTAATTGGTTGTGATATTTGCTACTTGACCTTTACCTAAAATGTTTGCTAACCACTGATTTAGAGGCCAGAAATAGACTTCCATATATATAGGAATTTTGCTTGTGATTAAAGTGGCATTTCAAATTAGTGTCAAGAGCATGGATTGTTTAATAAGTGGTAAGAATTGACTATCTATTTGAGGAAATACATTTTATAGTAGGATTATTTCTGGTAGGGAAGCCAAAATTGAGAAGTAATACAGGAAAAGCTTGATAGGTTTAACCATTAACAACAACAAAACAAAACTTTGAGTAATGGGAAATAATACCTAAAACTTATTGAACACTTAATGCTTGTCATGTTTTACTTAGTTAATTGTTACAATAATACTCCAAGGTAGGTGCTATAACTGTACCCACTTAACAGGTGAGAAAACTGAAACTTATTAAGGAACTTGTCTGTGTTGATGAGTTAGAAAGTGGTCGAGCAGATACGTGAACTTAGGCTATCTGGCTCCCAAGACTATTATACAGACAAAAACTGAAAGAATTATTTGTAATTTGTTAACACCATTGTATAGATATTATCTATGTCAGCACATCTGGATCTACCTCATTCCTTTTAGATAGACATTCTATTGTATAAATGTCTGCAGTTTACTGAACCTTTCCCCTACTGATGGATAAAGTTGCTTTTATTTTTACTTAGCTGTTACATATAACACTAGTACACATCTTATGCATGTGACTTTATATACTAGTATGAATATTTCTGTAGTTTAGAATCTTAAAAGTGGAATTGCAAATTGTTGCACTAAAGGGCATGTGCATTTAAATCAAATTTGTCCTCCAAAAAATAAGAATGTGTGTGTGTATGTGTGTGTGTGTGTGTGTGTGTGTGTAGTTTTAGTTTATCGTTCATCAAAGGAATTGTAACATCTTGGAAAGAACCTTGGCAATCCAAGCAAGTGATTTCTTTTTACAGACGAAGCCCAGAAAGGTTAAGTATTATGCTCAAGATTACATAGCTATTAAGTAGCTATGACACTTGACTCTGTTTTTACTGTGCCACAGGCTGCCTTTGGCACAATTTTCTGCTTTATTTATAAAGATATGGGTATTACTCCCATTTGTTTTGCTGAAATCCACGTACCATAAATTTAGTTTTCCCTGGAAACACTTGTCAAAACGATCCATCTGATGTTACTTGTTCTTGGCACCCAACACAGTGGCTGTCTTAGTCAGTTTGGGCAGTTATAACAAAGTACCATAGACTGAGTGCTCAGTGCCAGGTATCCTAGCACCATTTATTGAAAAGACTGTTCTTTTCCCATTGAGTTACCTTGCCACCCTTGTTGAAAATCACTTGACTTAATGTGAAGGTTTATTTCTGGATCCTAAATTCTATCCCATTGATCCATATGTCTAGTCTTAGGCTAGTTCCATGCTATCTTGATTACTGTAGCTTTGAAGTAAGTTTTGAAATGGGAAAGTTGAGTCCTCCAATTTTGTTATTCTTTCTCAGTACAGTTTTGGCTGTTCTGGGTTCCTTGAATTTCCATGAGTTTAGGATAAGCTTGTCAATTTCTGTAAAGCTGGGAATCTGAAGAGGATTGTGTTGAATCTGTAAGTCAATTTTGAGAGTATTGCCATCTTAATAATATCAAGTCTTCCAGTCAATGAGCATCGGTATCTTTCCACTTATTTAAATCTTTAATTTCTTTTAACAGTGTATTGTAGTTTTCAGAATACAAGTCTTGTACTTCTTTTTTTTTTTAGTTGAAGTATGGTGGATTGACAATGTTGTGCTAATTTCTGCTGTACAGCAAAGTGACTCAGTTATACAAACATATACATTCTTTTTTTATATTTTCCATTATGGTTTGTCCCAGGAGATTGGATATAGTTCCCTGTGCTATTCAGTAGGACCTTGTTGTTTATCCATTCTACATGTAATAGTTCGCATCTACTGACCTCAAACTCCCAGTTCATCCCTCTCCCTCCCCCCTCTCCCGTGGCAACCACAAGTCTGTTCTCTGTGTCTGTGAGTCTCTTTCTGTTTTGTAGATAGCTTCAGTTGTGCCATGTTTTAGATTCCACATGTAAGTGATATCATATGGTATTTGTCTCTTTCTGACTTCACTTAGTATGATAATCTCTAGTTGCATTCATGTTGCTGCAAATGACATTATTTCATTCTTTTTTATGGCTGAGTGGTAGTATTCCATTGTATATATATACCACATCTACTTTATCCATTCATCTGTCGATGGACATTGAGGTTGTTTCCATGTCTTGGCTATTGTGAACAGTGCTGCTATGAACATAGGGGTACATGTATCTTTTTGAATTGTAGTTTTATCTGGGTGTATGCCCAGGAGTGCGATTGCTGGGTCATATGGTAATTCTGTTTTTAGTTTTCTGAGGAACCTCCATACTGTTTTCCACAGTGGCTGCACCAACTTACATTCCCGCCAACAGTGTAGGAGAGGTCCCTTTTCTCCACACCCTCTCCAACATTTGTTATTTGTAGACTTTTTAATGATGGCCATTCTGACTGGTGTGAGTTGGCACCTCATTGTAGTTTTGATTTGCATTTCTCTAATAATTAGCGATGTTGAGCATCTTTTCATGTGCCTGCTGGCCATCTGTATATCTCCTTTGGAGAAATGTCTGTTAAGGTCTTCTGCCCATTTTTCAATTGGGTTGTTTGTTTTTTTGTTGTTGTTGAGTTGTATAAGCTGTTTGTATATTTTGGAGATTAAGCCCTTGTCAGTCACATCATTTGCAAATATTTTCTCCCAGTACTCGGTAGGTTGTCTTTTTTTTTTTATGGTTTCCTTTGCTGTGCAAAAGCTTGTAAGTTTAATTAGGTCCTGTTTGTTTGGTTTAGTTTTCATTTCTATTGCCTTGGGAGACTGACTTAAGAAAACATTAGTACGATTTATGTCAGAGAATGTTTTGCCCAAAGAAAACATTAGGACGATTTATGTCAGAGAATGTTTTGCCCAAAGAAAACATTAGTACGATTTATGTCAGAGAATGTTTTGCCCATGCTGTCTTCTAGGAGTTTTATGGTGTCATGTCTTATGTTTAAGTCTTTAAGCCATTTTGAGTTTATTTTTCTGCATAGTATGAGGGGTGTTTTAACTTCATTGGTTTACATGCAGCTGTCCAACTTTCCTAGTACCACTTGCTGAAGAGACTTTTTCCTATTTTATGTTCTTGCCACCTTTGTTGAAGATTAATTGACTGTAGGTGTGTGGGTTTATTTCTGGACTCTCTTTTCTGTTCCATTGCTCCATATGTTGTGTTTTTGTATGAATACCACACTGTTTTGATTATTGTAGTTTTGTAGTATCGTCTGAAGTCTGGGAGAGTTATGCCTCCTGCTTTTTTTTTTCCCTCAGGATTGCTTTGGCAATTCTGGGTCTTTTAGGGTTCCATATAAATTTTTGAGCATGGGAAATTTTGCTATTTCTTGGAATCATCTTTAATTTCCTTTATTAATGTTTTATACTTCTCAGAGTATAAGTCTTTCAGTTCCTTGGTCAGGTTTATTCCTAGGTATTTTATTTTTTTTGGTGTGATTTTAAAAGGTTTTTTTTTTTTATTTTTTTACATTCCCTTTCTGGTATTTCATTGTTAGTGTAAAGAAATGCAACCAATTTCTGAATGTTAATCTTGTATCCTGGTACTTTGCTGAATTCATTTATTAGATATAGTAGTTTTTGTGTGGAGTCCTTAGGGCTTTCTATATATAGTATCATGTTATCTGCATATAGTGACAATTTTACCTCTTCCCTTCCGATTTGGATACCTTTTACGGTAAGTCCCCTACATACGAACCTTCAAGTTGCGAGCTTCCAAAGATTCAAATGTGCGTTCACATGTCTAATCACGTAAGTTAGTTCTGTTTGAGGAGGCACTGTTAGTTTTTGAGGCAGAGGACCTGGACGTAGAACGGTACACAAAGGTTGCAGCAGCCATTCAGAATACAATCCAGTGCTACTGTGTCTTCTATGACAAGAAAAAAAGAGCTACTACCCAGATATCACTGGATCTTTTTTTTAAGATGTTAGATAGAATTGAATCCAGCAAGGAACCAGAACCTGTGCCACCAACGTCAGGCATGAGTGAAATTGCAGCTTGCCCTCCATCTCCTATTGCTGATGATCCTTCAGCTCTACCATATCCCACCTCCTCTCCCTCCTCCAGTCAGTAACTCTTCTTGCCTGTTCACTCGATGCCAGCCCCTATATGCCAGCTGTTTTACTACTGTACTTTTCCAGGTACTGTACTGTAAGATTAAAAATGTTTTATTTTTTGTGTTTGTTTGTTATGTATTATTTGTGTGAAAAGTATTATAAACCTATTACAGTACAGTACTATATAGATGATTGTGTTAGTTGGGTACCTAGGCTAACTTTGTTGGACTTATGAACAAGTTGGACTTACGAACATGCTCTCGTAATGGAACTCATTCGTATATAGTGGACTTACTGTATTTCTTTTTCTTGTCTGATTGGTGTGGCTAGGCCTTCCAATACTATGTTGAAAAGAAGTGGTGAGAGTGGGCATCCTTGTCTTGTTCCAGATTTTAGTGGGAAGACTTTCAGCATTTCAACATTGAGTATTATATTGGCTGTGGGTTTGTTATAAATGGCTTTTATTATGTGGAGATATGTTCCCTCTGTACCCGCTTTAGTAAGAGATTTATCGTGAATGGATGTTGAATTTTGTCAAATGCTTTTTCTGCATCTGTTGAGATGATTGTGTCGTTTTTGACTTTTCTTTTGTAATGTGGTGTATTACATTGATTGATTTGCGTGTGTTGACCCATTCTTGTGAACTTGGGATGAATCCCACTTGGTGGTGGTGTATGATCTTTTTTATGTGTTGTTGGATTCAGTTTGCTAATATTTTGTTGAGAATTTTTGCATCTATATTTATCAAAGATATTGGCTTATAACTTTCTTTTTTGGTGGTATCTCTGTCTGGTTTTGATATCAGGGTGATGGTGGCTTCATAGAATGTCTTTGGGAGTGTTCCCTCCTCTTCAGTCTTGTGGAAGAGTTTGAGAAGGATCGATATAAGTTCTTTGTATGTTTGGTGGAATTCGCCTGTGAAGCCATCTGTTCCTGGACTTTTGTTTGTAGGGAGTTTTTTTTTTTTTATTACTATTACAGATTCTATTTCACTGCTAGTGATTGGACTGTTCAAATTATCTATTTCTTCTTGATTCAGTTTTGGTGGGCTGTATGTTTCTAGAAAGTTGTCCGTTTCTTGTAGGCTGTCAAATTTGTTGGCATATAATTGTTCATGGTATTTTCTTATGGCTTTTTATATTTCTGTGGTGTTGGTTGAGATTTCTCCTTTTTCATTTCTTATTTTGTTTATTTGGGTTCTCCCTCTTTTCTTCTTGGTGGTCCTGGCCAGAGGTTTGTCAATTTTGTTTATCCTTTCAAAGAACCAGCTCTTGGTTTTAGTGATATTTTCTATTTTTTTTAAATCTCTATTTTATTTATTTCCTCCCTGATCTTTATTATTTCCTTCCTTCTGCTGACTTTAGGTTTCATTTGTTCTTCTTTTTCTAATTCTTTTAGGTGGTAGGTTAGGTTGTTTTCTTGAGATTTTTCTTGTTTTTTGAGGAAGGCCTGTATCACTGTCAACTTCCCTCGAAGAACTGCTTTTCCTGCATCCCATAGGTTTTGTATGGTTGTGTTTTTATTGTTTGTCTCAAGGTATTTTTAAATTTCCTTTCTGATTTCCTTGTTGACCCATTGGTTTTTTAGTAGCATGTTGCTTAGTCTCCATGTAATCATTTTTTTTTTTCATTTCTTTTCCTGTGGTTGATTTCTAGTTTCATGCTGTTGTGGTCAGAGAGGATGCTTGAAATAATTTCTGTACTCTTAAATTGGTTGAGGTTAGTTTTGTGCCCTAGTATGTGGTCAGTCCTAGAGAATGTTCCATGTGCACTTGGAAAGAATGTGTTCTGTTTTTTTTTTTTTTCAGATGTAATGTCCTGAAAATATCAATTAAGTCTAACTGTTCTGTTGTATCATTTAGGATCTCTGTTGCCTTACTGATTTTCTGTTTAGAAGATCTGTCTATTGATGTGAGTGGGGTGTTAAAGTCTCCTAATATTATTGTATTCCCATCAGTTTCTCCCTTTATGTCTGTTAGTGTTTGTTTTATGTATTTGGATGCTCTTATATTAGGTGCATATATGTTGACCAGCGTAAAATCTTCTTCTTGTACTGATCCTTTTATCATTATATAGTTTCCTTCTTTATCTTTCTTTATGGCTTTTGTTTTGAAGTATTTTGTCTGATACGAGTATTGCAACTGCAGCTTTCTTGTCATTTCTGTTTGCATGAAATATCTTTTTCCATCTCCTCACTTTCAATCTGTGTGTGTCCTTTTCTCTAAGGTGGGTCTCTTGTAGGCAGCAGCATATTGTAGGCTCTTGTTTTTTTACCCAGTTTGCCACTCTGTCTTTTGATTGGAGCATTCAGTCCATTGACATTTAAGGTAATTATTGATACATATATATTTATTGCCATTTTAAACCTTGTTTTCCAGTTGATTCTATGTTTTTTCTTTGTTCCTTTTTCTTTTTGTGGTTTGATGATTTCCTTTTATTTTATGCTTGTGTTCTTTTTGTTTTTTGTGAATCTGTTGTATGTTTTTGATTTGTGGTTGCCCTGTTTTTCAAGTATGGTAACCCCTTCCTATATCTGCTTGCTTTAGATTGATAGTCATATAGGCTCTAACACATTCTAAAAAAAAGAATCTACATTTTCTTACTCTCTTTCCCCACATTTTATGATTTTGATGTCCTTTTTTACATCTTCACGTTTATCCTTTTGCTGTTCCTTGTGTTTATCATCGCTTTCACAAACAGGTTTTTTCTTTTTCTTTTTGCTCTGTATACCGGCTAATTTAAGTGATTTACTTTCCAGTTGTGATTTCCTCCTTCCTATATCTTCCTGCTTCTTTTCTGTTTAGAGAAGACCTTTCAATATTTCTTTTAGGATAGGTTTAGTATTGCTGTATTCTTTTAGTTTTTGCTTATTTGAGAAATTCTTTATTTATACTCTATTCTAAATGATGACCTTGCTGGGTAGAGTATTCTAGGTTGCAGATATTTCCCTTTCAAGACTTTGAATGTATTTTGCCACTCCCTTCTGGCTGCAACGTTTCTTTAGAGAAATTAGCTGATAGCCTTATGGGGGTTCCCTTGTAATTAACTCTGTTTTTCTCTTGCCTTTAGAATCCTCTTTTTACCTTTAACTTTTGCCGTTTTTATTATAATATGTCTTGGTGTAGGTCTGTTCGGGTTCACCTTGTTTGGGACCCTCTGTGCTTCCTGCACATATCTGTTTCCTTCTTTAGGTTTGGGAAGTTTTCAGCCATAATTTCTTCAAATACATTTTCAATCCCCTTTTTTCTTTGTTCTCCTTCTGGAATCCCTACTATGTGTAGATTGGCACACTTTATATTATTCCACAGGTCTCTTATATTACTTTCATGTTTTTTTTTTTCATTTGGCTTTCTGTCTGTTGTTTTGATTGGGTTATTTCCATTATTCTATCTTCCGGATCACATATTCTTTCTTCTGTGTTATTCATTCTGCTATTCGTTGCCTTTAGCTCAACTTTCATCTCAGCAAATGAATTTTCCAATTTTTCTTGTCTCCTCCTTATAATTTCTAGTTCCTTTTTACAGTAATCTTCATTTCTGTTGATACCCTTTCTTAATTTCTTCAGTTTTTTGATTACCTCCTTTTTGAACTCGGTGTCTGTTAGACTAAAGAGGTCTGTTTCATTGTTTGTTCCTTCAGG
Organism: Eschrichtius robustus; assembly: GCF_028021215.1. Classification (NCBI taxonomy): domain Eukaryota; kingdom Metazoa; phylum Chordata; class Mammalia; order Artiodactyla; family Eschrichtiidae; genus Eschrichtius; species Eschrichtius robustus. The sequence continues at coordinate 5,707,123 of NC_090830.1, read as the reverse complement.
GGAATTCTCTGGGTCTTTTAACTGTGAGTGATTCCTCTGCTTCTTCATTTTGCTTATATTTTTCTTACTCTGTGAGTTTAAGAGAAACAATTATCTACTGTAGTCTTGGAGGGCTATTTATATGCGGGTGTGTCCCTGTGTAGCTTGTGTTTAATATTTTTTTGGCTTGAGGGCTGTTTTTGGTTTGGATGCTTGCCGTCTCTTTGCTCAGCATGTGCTGCCCATTATCCCCTTGATGGGGGTGTGCAGGTGCATAGCCCACACATGCTTCCAGGGAGGTGGAGGCAGTAACCAGCATCCACTTGCAGGACCCTTGCCAGTGGCAATGGTCTGCGCCCACTTCTGGAGTCAGAGATGGCAGCAGTGGCTCGTGCCCAGTCCTGGAGCTCGTGTAGGAGGTGTCCTGCCACCAGAGAGCATGTGTGGAGAAAGAAGCTCCTACGGCCATCCCACCTCCTCCTCATGCGCCCCAACGATGGCGCCTTGCCTCTCTGGCAGGACCAGGCTTCTTCCCTTACTCTTTGAGTTGTGGCACACAACACCCTAGCCCCCTCAGGCTGTCTCCATGCAACCAGCCCCAGTATTCTCACCAGGTCTGACCTCTAAAGCCCAAGCTTCAGCACCCAGCTCCCACCCACCCCAGCGGACGAATGACAAGCCTCTCAGGCTGGGGAGTGCTGGGTGGTGGCCCCGACCATCTGTGCAGGTCTCTCTCCACTTTGCCCTTGCAAACAGGTTGCTACGCTGTCCTCCAAGGCTCTGAAGCTCCCCCTCTGTGCTGGATGATTTCCCCACCAGTAAGGGGACTTCGCAGTGTGCAGAAACTTTTCCTCTTTCACAGCTCCCTGCCAGGGGCACAGGTCCCATCCTGATTCCTTTCTTTCTTCCTTTTTTTTTTTTTTTCTTTTTTCTTATGTCCCACCCAGTTACGTGGAGATTTTCTTGCCCTTTTGGAAGTTTGAGGTCTTCTGCCAGTGTTCAGTAGATGTTCTGTGCGAATTGTTCCACATGTAGATGTATTTTTGATGTATTTGTGGGAGGAGGTGAGCTCCACATCCTACTCCTCTGCCATCTTGATCCGATCTTTGTACTTCTTTTGTTAAAATTATTCCTAAGCACTTTTATTCTTTTTAGTGTAAACAAATTGTTTTCATAATTTTATTTTCAGATTGTTCATTGCTGGTATATAGAAATGCAGTTGATTTTTGTGTATTGATCTTGTATCCTGAGTTCCTAATTTCTTAGGATTTTCTTTATGCAAGATCACATCATCTGCAAATAGAGATAGTCCTCTTTTTTTTCAATTCAGATGTCTTTTATTTTGTTTTCTTGCCTAATAGCCCTGACTAGAACATCCTCCAATACAATGTTTAATAGAAGTGATGAGAGCAGACATCCTTTTCTTATTCCTGATCTTAGGGGGAAAGCATGCAGTCTTTCACCATTAAATATGAATTTAGCTGTGAGTTTTTTATATATGCCCTTTATCAGGTTGAGGAAGTTGCCTTCTATTCCTCATTTGTTGGGTGGTTTTATCAGGAAGTGGTGCTGGATTTTGTGAAATGTTTTTTCTGTGTCTATTGATACAATCATATGGGTTTTGTCCCTTATTCTATTGATGTGGTGTATTGCATTAATTGATTTTCAGATGGTAAATTCACCTTGCATTTTTGGGATAAATCACACTTGGTCATGGTGTTTTGTGTTGATAGATTTAGTGTGCTAACATTTTGTTGAGGATTTTTGTGTCTATATTCATAAGGAATATTGGTCTGTAGTTTTCTTTTGATATCTTTATCTGGTTTTAGTAGCACAGCAATACTGGCCTTATGTAATGAGTTGGGAGGTATTCCCTCTGTTTTTTGGAAGAGTTTGTGAAGCATTGGTATTCTTATTAATTCTTGGTTGAATTCACTGGTAAAACCATCTGATTCTGGACTTTTCTTTGTGGGTAGTTTTTTGATTACTAATTGAGTCTCATTATAAGTCTATTCATATTTACTATTTCTCCTTGAGTCAGTTACAGCAGTTTGTGTCTTTCTAGGAATTTGTCCATTTCATTCAGTTATATTTGAAAGCAATTTAAATAATAACAGAAATCTTGGGGAATTCCCTGGCGGTCCAGTGGTTAGGACTCAGCACTTTCACTGCCGTGGCCCGGGTTCAATCCCTGGTCCTAGAACTAACATCCCACAAGCCGCGCAGTGTCGCCAAAAAAAAAGAAAGACATCTTGTAATTATCCATGTAGTTAACATTTCTGGTTTCTTCATTGCTTTGTGTAGATCCATATTTCCATCTGCTAACATTTTCCTTCTGCCTAAAGGACTTGCAGTGAAGGTCTGATGGTGATGAATTCTTTTAGCTTTTTAATGTCTAAAAAAAAGTTTTTTGTCTTTGTTCTTGAATACTTTTTCTGAATGTAGAATTCTAGGTAGACGTATTTTTCCTTTCAGCTCTTTAAAGACATTGCTCCATTCTCTTTGTTTTTTGTTTTTGTATGATGTGTTTTTTTTCCTTTGGCCACTTTTAAGATTTTCTGTTTATCGTAGGATTTGTGCAGTTTGATTATCATGAGCTTTGCTTTAGTTTTCTTTGTGGCTCTTGTATTTGGTATTCGTTGAGCTTTTTGGATCTATGTGTTGATAGTTCATCAGATTTGGAAAATTTTCAGCCTTATTTCTTTCAATATTTCCCCTAGCCCCCTCCCCCTTGTTTGGAGACTGTAATTACATATATATTAGGCTGCTTGAAGTTGTCACACAGCTTACCAGGTGCTCTATTCATGTTTTTCATTATTTTTTCCTTCTATATTTTGAATAATTTCTGTTGCTATGTGTTCAATTCATTAATATTTTGTTCTGAAATATCTGCTGTTAATCCCATTCAGTATATTTTTCGTCTCAGAAATTGATGTTTTCATCTCCTTAGTTCAATTTGGATCTTTTTTTTAATGTCGTCTGTGTGTCTCCCTATCTTTTTGAACATGAATATCTTTTTAAATACAGTTATAATAACTGTTTTAATGTCCTTTTCTGTGAATTCCAGCATCTGTGTCATTTCTAGGTCAGTTTCAATCATTAATTTTTTCATTATGGGTTGTGTTTTTCTTTTTTTTTTGTATGCCTGATCGTTTTTGTTTGGAGGGCAAACATTTTGAATTTTATTTTACTGGATGCTGGATATTTTTATATTCCTATAAATATTTGTGAGGCTTGTTGTACAGTTATATGGAAACCTTTCAGGTCTTGCTTTTAAGGTTTGTTGGCAGGATCAGGCCCATGTTTAGTCTAGAGCTAATTATTTCCCACTACTGAGGCAAGACCTTTTTGAGTACTCTACCCAATGCCCCATGAATTTTGAGGTTTTCCAGTTTGTCTGGTGGGAACAGTCACTATTCTTGGCCCTGTTTGAATGCTGAGTTCTGTGTCTTCTAATTTTTTGTGTACTTCTGTCCTTAGCCTCAGTTAGTTCCTTCATATGCCTGCCCTTATCAGTGCTCTGCTGCACACCCAAAGGGTGTCCTCTTGAGATCTCTGGAGTTCTCTCCCTGTCCAGCTCTCTCCTCTGGTACTATATCCTTTGAACCTAGCTGCCTTGGTCTCCTCAGACTGTCAGCTCCACCTCATCAACTCAGGGAGTTACCTGGGCTCTACTTAGGAGGGGACTCCCTGTGCTATGGCCTGGAAACTAAGGCAGAAAGCTGTGCAATCACTTGTTTTTTGTTCCTCCAAGGATCAGTGTACTTTATTACCTAATGTTCAGTATCTTGAAAATCATTGTTTCATATATTGGGGTTTGTGGTTTTTTTAAATTGATTTTGTTTGTTTTTAGTTGTTTCCAGTGTGAGAGTAAATCTGGTCCATGTTACTTGATCTTGGCTATAAGAGGAAGTCTCTTTAGTCTGTTTTAGAGTTTAAGAATTGATGGCTCCTAACGTTTCTTTCTACTCTGAGCTCCTTGATTTTGTTTTACATATCTTTGACAGCTCAATTGCCCATTTCCACAGTATGCCATTCTCTCCTCAGAACACTTAACTATCTGCTGTTGGTGCTTGGAAGGTTGCTTGGGATTAACTCTGGGTTATGAATGAACCTGGTTTATCATACAAACAGACTACATAGAATGATGGCAGTCAAGGTGTAACAGCAGAAAATGGGTGTGTTCTCTAATACTATTCTTAACATATTTAGAGTTGTCATAATCTAGTTCTTTAGGATGTTGTTAAAGAGTTCCCTTCAGGGAACATAAAGGCAAATATGACTTTAATTGGAATCTTTTATGTTTAACAACCACAGAGCTATGCAACTAACATTTATATTCTAAAATAATTACAGGGACTTCCCTGGAGGTCCAGTGGTTAAAACTTCACTTTCCAATGCAGGGGGTGCGGGTTTGATCCCTGGTCGGGAAGCTAAGATCCCACATGCCTCATGGCCAAAAAACCAAAAAACATAAAACAGAAGCAATATTGTAACAAATTCAATAAAGAGTTTAAAAATGGTCCACATCAAAAAAATCTTCAAAGTAATTACAGCAACTTTTCTTTCATTTCAGTGTATAATATTCAACCGTAAGATATTCAGCTGTAAGATAAGCATGTAAGATATCTCAGACCTGTATTCTGCTTAAAGGAGGGAGAAAGAAGACCTTGGCTTTAATGCTGCCACTTAATAGTTATATAACCTCATTTAAATCTTTTCATTTCTGAACCTATTTTTCCTATACAAAAGAAGATACTAGCAACACTATTCTGAAAGGATGACATGGGAAATGTATTAAAATACCTTGTAAATCAGTATTTTTCAAGATTTTTGGATCACAACCCACTTATAAATACATTTTATGTGGATAGCTCATGCATATGTATGTGTGTGTATTTGCAACACAAAATTTACTACTATATGTGATATGCACCAGTATTTCCTGTTCTATTTCACTGAAAAGTAAACCTTTGGTAGTGACCCATTAATGGGTGATATCTCACAGTTTAAAATACATTGTCTATATAAAGAAAAAAAACTATGAGGTACCATATTAATATAAGATTGACATACTTAGCTTATATACTGTTAGTTCTGTCATCAAGTTCAAATATAGTATAGTTAAATATATATAACTTTATTAACTTATTCAAGATTATGTTCCCACATTTTTAGTTTTAATCTTTCTTTTCCCTATAAACGGGCTAGTAATAACTTATAGTTAAGAGATACCTCTGAGTTTTAACTTTTAAACAATGAAATTTAAGTGGTTTCTTATGCTAAGAATTACAGTTCTGAGACATGTTAAAGTCCTAGAACTAATACTAGCTTTGTTTTTTACTTAGTTTTCTTGATATGGTACCAATTTTTTTTTCCTGTTTTTTTCTATATCACTTAAAATAAATAAGATTTATAAGCAGTAAAACAGATGCCATCATAGTAAAACTTGTGAATTAAAATTTTAAGGATACTTGGTTATCTTTTGGTTAACTAAAGTAATAAATGGCTAAGGGTAGTTAAGTCCATTGATTGTGATCCACTAGCCAAAAGAAGTTTGAATCTATCCTACATTTTGTATAAATATGTGCCACAAAAAACACACATTGCAGCATTTTTCACAGAAGGCATCCAGGCTTTCCTAATCACCAAGAAACTGACGAGGGCTGATGTTCTCTAGTGACCTTCTTCCATAGGTTCTGCTGCACTGGTAGAAACCAACTCTGTTAAAAGCAGGCGGTAGTATCACATATTCTTCTTGACAAACCCTTCATTAGAATAGAAGTTCTCTCTGCAGTGGAGGCCTTCCCTGCTTCCTGTCTCCTAGGTTTAACCTTCTCTATTTCTAGAATTAAGGATCCTTAGTTTAGAAAGAAACATGGAAGAGCTCCCATAGCTGGTTGTGGTATAAGCGATAGCATGTAATTTTGTAAATTTATAAACGGTTCTTGGATTTTCTTTCCCTGTAGATAAATATGTTCCTGTTTTTCTTTATATAGACTCCAAACTTTCCAGAGTTGTAGGAAATCTGTTGCTGTGTAATACAGTGGAAAGAATTATGTGATCTAATGCTCAAATAATCTACTGGAGGACTTTGGATGTAAAAATGTTTCTTAGTGTGTTTTCCAGATGTCTGTGACCTTTTGAAATTGCTTTTCCTCCCAACTTAATTTTAAGGCTCTTAGATTGACTGAGTTGAGCTATAGAAATTAATGAAGTAGAATGCTTGAACTGAATAAACTGGAAGAAAATATCTCTCTCTAGAAAGCCATTAGCAACATAACAAAAACATTTTATAGAAACTCAGCTCCCAAATGGTGATATGTATAGGTGGGAAATGGCGAGTTAATTGAAATATTATGTTAATAAAGAGTTATACGTGATGTAATTTTCAAATAGTTAGGGACCAATAGAATCTGTCTATTGTAACACAAACTATGCTAAACATAAGTTTAATGTTTCTTTGATTCATTCAGGTTATGGATGTGTAGACATTCTGGTTGGAAGTATTACATGTGATATTTTATTGTTTCATAAGGTATTTTTCTTAATACTTTCTCCCAGCGTTTACTGAATATTCTGTATTGTATTAGTGCCTCTCCTGGTGCTCTGTCTATGGTAGTCACATAGCTAAGTTTACTGAAGCTGTCAACAGTGTGATATACTTAAGGAAACAAAATTCTGATTGATTCTGATCTGTTTCTTTCAGAAAAATCACTACCCATGTCATGGATTTTATCTGATTGTGTAGATCAGATTTCCTTATTCTGGATATCATGGTAACAGTATAGGAAATATGAATTATTTCTCATTTCTGCAAGTAGAATTCACTGCTGAAGGAAGAAATTTTTTAAGCTACAGCCAAATTCATTTTGGTACCTTTTATGGAAATCCTGATTTTGTTTTTACTTTTTTATAACCTTTCGCAAAAGGTATGAACAAGCAAAGAGCACATCTCATTAGGCAAGTCCACATTAATAAGAATGCCTAGAAGAGGATTGATTCTTCAGACCCGGACCCACTGGCTACTGTTGGGTCTCGCTTTACTCTGCAGTTTAATATTATTTTTGTACCTTCTGGAATGTGCCCCCCAGACTGATGGAAATGCATCTCTTCCCGGTATTGTTGGGGAAAATTATGGCAAAGAGTATTATCAAGCCCTCCTACAGGAGCAAGAAGAACATTATCAAACCAGAGCAACCAGTCTGAAACGCCAGATTGCCCAATTAAAACAAGAATTGCAAGAAATGAGTGAGAAGATGAGATCACTGCAAGAGAGAAAGAATGTAGGGGCTAATGGCATAGGCTATCAAGGCAACAAAGAGCAAGCACCTAGTGATCTTTTAGAGTTTCTTCATTCACAAATTGACAAAGCTGAAGTTAGCATAGGAGCCAAACTGCCTAGTGAGTATGGAGTCATTCCCTTTGAAAGTTTTACCTTAATGAAAGTATTCCAGTTGGAAATGGGTCTCACTCGCCATCCTGAGGAAAAACCAGTTAGAAAAGATAAGCGAGATGAATTGGTAGAAGTTATTGAAGCTGGCTTGGAGGTCATTAATAATCCTGATGAAGATGATGAACAGGAAGATGAGGATGGTCCCCTTGGAGAAAAACTGGTATTTAATGAAAATGACTTCATAGAAGGTAATGTGAAAACAGTGTTGGTCCATAGTTATGTTAGTATGACAAAATTCTGTTATTGTATGCTGTAATATGTCAGTCATTATCCACAGTATTAAAGCATTTAAATTTTTACCCACTAAATTCCACCAAGAATTTGAAGTGGCTTTTTAGAAAAAGTTATAATGTGATCATGATAAAATAGAAAATAAGGACCAGGGAAATAGAATAAATCTAAGTTTATATAGCAAAATACTCCCCAAGTTGAAGGGCTCTTAGGGTTGTATATGTATTTGCACGTATATGTATTTGCATTCATCTCTTAACTGGTCTTGATGTTCCTTTTTTATATTTTTTAAAATGTATGAACTAAGGCTCAAGATTTGAAAACCATTTGCTAAAGGAAAGAAAAAGAACCTAATTTAGATTAGTGATTGTTCTGTATTTTGAGTGGAGGAGAAACGCATGTCAGAACATCAAGAGGCATACATAGTTTTGAAAAGCATATTTGGCATTTGGAAAAGTAAAGAAATAAACCTATTTTCCTAATACAGACTGCAGAAAGGGCATAGGATTTTTATATGTCAAAATGGGACATGACTCAAAAGTTGAGGAACACTTGTATAAATTTAAGATATTTGTTGATTGATATAAATAGGAATAATTATAAATCCCAACCCGTCTCCATCTTAATACCCCCTGCTAGATATTTAATTGTAGACTTAAAACCATTTTGGATACAAATATGTCTTGAAAGTTGTCTTTGCTCGATTCTGTAAACAGTATACCACGTGTAGTTTTTTTTTTTTTTTTTGACCCTAAATCATCATGGGTATCACTTGTTGTAATATAATATAATACCTTGAGCCTTTGGAGGCCATCAGGGAGGGCCTTGTGCTTTTCTGTGGCATTTTAGCTGTCTTCTCCCTATAGCCACCTCTTTTTTCCCCTGTCACTTCCTGCAATTTTTGATGGGTTGTTTCTTTCAAAACGCTTGTAATTTTTCTGAAAGCTCAGCTTTTTGTCTTTTCACTGTATATGTTTGTAGCTTATGGCAGAATTGAAAGCTGCAGAGGAAATAAGATAACTAAGATACGTAAAATGTCTTCATGTCTGCCTAAAAAGGAAGGAACCTATGCCAGTTTTATATTCTGCAGCTTCTGCTTTTCTTATAACTCTCCTCGGATTCTGTCATTTACAGGATTTTTCTCTGCATCTAACACATTTTGTCCCTTGCTTTTCCTCCATTGTGCTACTTCCCTCATCAAAAAAAATAATTACTTACAATGATTTAGTAACTCCTGTTTCTCTACCAGACTTCAGCTTCGATGTCACTTCTTCTGGGAGGTGATCTCCAACCTGCAAGTTTAAGATAGCAGTACTTCTTAACTTCTACCCTGTGTCCCATCTCATAGCACTTGTCATAGTATATGGCATTGCCCATTTCCTGATTTGTAGTTCCTGATACACTGTAAGCCTCAGGAGGAGTGGGACCAGTCAATCTTGTTCACCATTTTATTTCCAGATATTGACTGACTCACACATCTATAGGTCTAACCTCTCTCCTGAGTGTCACACTTAAAAACCAGATTGCCCAATAGACTTCCATACTTTATTCCCAAAGGTGTCTCATATCACCATGTTTAAATTTATACTGATTTTTCTTTGTCTGACTTCATTCTATCCAGAGTCTTGTGTGTTTGCATGTGTATATCACTGTATTGTTATTTCTTTATTTTTCTGTCTTCCTCACTAGACTGACCCTTCCAAAAAACTGGGACCATGTAGCCCTCTTTATACCATCAGTGCCTGACACAAATGCACTCAATTCATTTTTGTTAAGCTGAACCAAGTAATAGATGATTTGACTCTCAGGTCCAGAACTTAATATTGCTAGAAGTAATTTCTTTATTTTAATCATTTGGTTTCTGTGTTGATAGGCTCTGCTATTAAAGTCATGTATGAAAAGGAATCATTGTCATTTGGAGCATACTTTATGGGTTGAATAATATAGCAGAGTGGTGAACATTTTTTTAACCTCTCCTTTTAAAGAAACAGTTGTTGTTGACTGTACTGTGGGGATAAAATTTTCACAAATGTATAAAAATCCTACAAGTCTGGTATCACACTTTTGATCTTTGAGTAAAATCAATAGTCATATTGAACTTGTAAACTTTGACATGGAGACATCTTTGTTCCTAACTCTTTCCTTTAGGTTATTATCGCACTGAGAGAGATAAGGGCACACTGTATGAACTCTTTTTTAAGAAAGCAGACCTTATGGAATATAGACATGTGACTCTCTTCCGCCCTTTTGGACCTCTCATGAAAGTGAAGAGCGAGATGATTGACATTACTAGATCAATTATTAATATCATTGTGCCGCTTGCTGAAAGAACTGAAGCATTTGCACAGTTTATGCAGAACTTCAGGTAACTCCCGGGGCTTAGTGATTTGACTGAGCACTCCTAAAAAAAAAAAAGCACATTTCATGCCATTTTATTTAATTTACCTCCACTGAGTATGATTACTTAGAATTACAGAACAATTTTTTAGGCTTTAGGGAACTTTATGTTTTGATATTCCCTTTTTTCTTAAGGCATGTATAGTATATTGCGTTATTGACAACTTGAACTGTGAAGTAAATTGAGGGTGACAACTATTAGAAACTAAATTTGATTACCTTTATAATTGTGTTTGAATTCATTTTAGGACAAGTTGAATTTTTAAAAATAACGTTATTGACGTGTAACTTACATACAATAAAATCGACATATTCCAAGGATAGAGGTTTCATGACTTTTGACAAATGTATACACCCATGTAACTGCCTCTCCAGTTAAGATATAGAACATTACTGTCTCCCCAGAAAATTCCCCGAGAACAATTTGAATTTCAAAATTGAAAGAAATTTTAGAAATACAAATATTCAAGTAAACGTGGGAGAATGTTATTCCATCTTGGGAAGCAGAGACTATAGCAGTTTTTAAAAGAATTTTTTTCTTTTTTTTAATCATTATTTTTAAATGCTGAAGCGTTAAAAAAATTAACAACTACATATTAGGGTAACGATTTGAGGAAAGTTTTACTTTTTTGTTTTAATTGGACAATTGTCATGTTTTTAATACTTTAATATGATAGTTTTAATTCTTTGTAGTCCCGATCTTTGTTCTCATTGAAGTTGTTGGATGTAAAAGTTAGTTAACACAGTTCTGTTGCAGAATATCTAGAAGTCATGCTTCCGAATGAGTTTTACGTTTTTGAAATTGCTTGCTTGAGATCTGATTTCCTAAAGCATTTTTTAATTGCCTTTCTTGGAATTACCTTCAGATGCTACATTATTCTTTACAGTTACTAATCTCAATCATGACAAATATTTACTCCTTGATGATAAGTATAATTTCTCTAATTAGCCAATCTGAAGACAAAGTAACTCTTGACCCCAAACTTGAGTTATTTATTTATTTGGTTTTGAACTGATTGAACTTATTTCCTTGAGTAGCTTATAATTTGCTTCTGAAGGCAATACCAAAGCAAAAGTTCCAAAAATGTTTTAAAATATGGCAAAATTCAGCAATATTGCCAGTTTTACATTTACTTAAAGCTTTGTGTGATTTCATTCTAAATGAGTAATGCTTCATTTGTTTTCTTGTTAAAGCTTCATGTGATTGCTTTCTGAATGAGTAGTGCCTCATATATTCTCCTGAATGAACTTTATTTTTCATTTCTGTTAGGGATGTATGTATTCATCAGGACAAGAGAATTCATCTCACAGTGGTGTATTTTGGTAAAGAAGGACTACCTAAAGTCAAGTCTATCCTAGAATCTGTCACAAGGTTGGTGAGCCATGTCCACATTGAAGTCCTTTATATATAATAATAGAAGAATGAGAATTTCAGATACTTAATGAATGAATAATTTTGAATAGCTGCTGTTAAAAATTGGCTGAGCATGTGAGTGGTGGTGCTAGTAAGTTCCTCATTTCACCCCTAAGTTCACTCTAAATGACTCATCTTCCCTTAACCTCTTAGACAGTGTGGCATGATTAGGGTGCTCTCACTCTGTGGCCCACTCACCTTGTATATATTTGCCTCTATTTATTCTTCCATTTCCTTCTTTTTGAACTCTTTCCCTTTTTCTAAATCTAATCCCTTCACTTTGATATCATCTCCTGAGCTTGTCTCTCTTGCTTGCCACCTTTCTTTCCTTCCATTTTCCTGAGTTCCTTCTCACCCTGCAAATGATGCTTAGGTCTCCCCTATCCTTAAGAGACCCCTACCTGACTCTACAGTACCCAGTAACTGCTATTAGGTTTCTGTCCTTTCACCTAAACCTCACAAAACAGTAGCTATCTAACCAAGCAACTCATATAGTACCTGGCACACAGTAGGTGCTCAGAGGTTTGAATGAATGAATTAGTAATTCCTTAATACTCCATTATTAATTCTGTAGCTTCTCAGCCTTTTCATCTCTAAGTTATGGGCCCAGAGTTATGACCTAACTGCCAAATTCAACCTTTTCTCTGTCATCCTCTCTGCTTTCTTACATTTGATACCTAACCAGTACTTCCTTCTTGAACCTCTCCTCTGATGTTTGTAAAATGTAAATATTTTGTAAATGTAGATATGTTATAATGTAAGATATTAGGTTGATTGACTTTTCTGACCACATCAACTCTGTATCCTTTACTTGCTTCTTTACCTTTCTGCTAGTTGTGGCCATTCCCTAAGAGTCCAGCTTTGGCCGGCCATTCTTCTCGAATCGTTCAACTAACATTCATTGAGTCCCACCGACTATGTTCCAGGTACACTGCTCGGGAGTCTAACTGGGGTGGTTGGGATAGGACTGGGCACAGAGGAGGGAGTTGCAGTCCCTGCCCCAGAGGGACTCTCACAGCACTGGAGTATGAAAAACAAACATTGTCTTCTCCTCCGCCTTCACTGGCTCCTCCTCCTGATGGCCCTCTCTCAGTTCAGACGAAGGTTCTCATGATTCCCTGGGCTTGATGTCTGAGGGCCAGCGTCTTTCACTCATTCTCTACCTCTGATTAATCGGTTTCTGCTCACCGCACAGGACCTCTGTTCTGTCCTTTCCTTGCTGCTGCCACCGCTCTAACCCATGCTCCCCTCCCTCCATTTCTTCCCTTTGTCTCTTCCCTCATCATTTTCAGATCACCTACTAAGTACCAGTGACTCACGTTGGTGTTATTGAAGTTGTCCCTGCATTAATCAAGACTCCTCTGTGGCAAATGACGGAAACTTATCTTGAATTTGGTTGAGGAAAATGGGAGCATTATTGAAGAATCTTGGATAACTCCCAGAATTAAAGGGATTATTATAACCAAATTTAATGAGAAGGAAACCAAAACAGCTTTGGTACCTTAGGGACTGGGACCAGAGACTTGAATACCATCAGAATTCTCTTGTCTTCTTGTCTGTTTTTCTCTGCATGTTGACTTCATTCTCCTGTTGCAGATTGGCTTCTTCCACATATGAGGTATATGGCTCTTGGCAGCTCTGGGCTCATATCTTCTCAGCTTTGCCATCAGAGAGGAAAGAACTTTCTCCCAGATCCAGTTGAGAAAATCCCAGGGAAGGACTTTTGCCCACTCTTGAGCCAGTCACTATGGCCAGGTGGGGTGGGGGTATTTTGATTAGCCCAGCTTGAGTCTGGTCCTTGCCCCTAGGAAATTACTGCGGTTGGGGTATTCTGTGATTACTTCCTCCACTTGGTGCTGGGAGTGTGAGATGGTGATCGGCAGTTTCCCCAAAAGAAGGGAGAGATTTGCAACCTATAAAGGGCGCGGGGGAGGCATGGGCACTCAGAGCACTTGGAGTCCACTCCATGCACTGTTTGAGTCTTTGCTTCTGTCTCTCCATTTCCCATTCTATACTATTTTAAGAGTAATCTTTTAAAAATGTTCCTTTTTTGATCCAGCTGTCCCCTAGTGCAGCAGTTCTCCAACTTTAACATCAGTAACCTGGAGTGACTTGTCCCAGGAGAGACGCAGAAGCTCAGCTCCTCCCCTAGTATCTGATTCAGGGGCCTGGGGTGGGGCCTGAGAATATGTATTTCTGACCTGTTCCCGGGGAATTCTGATGCTGTGGGTGCATGGACTTGGCTGTGATAAACCACTGCCCTGGTGGAAAGACCCTGACTCCTCCTTGACTTTAGAACACTGACCAAGTTCTTCAACTTCTCATGGAAGGTACTCCTTAGTCTGACCCTTTTCTGGTCTTCTCTCATTGTTCCATTTTAGAATCCCTGTGTTCCAGTTTGACTTGTCTGATTCCTGTTCTTTAAAAAAACTTTCTACTTTCTTACCTCCTTGCCTTTGAGAATAATTAATTGGAATGACCTTTACACTCGCCACTGAATTCAGGATTTTAACTAAGGCATAACTTAAATTCTGCTTCTAACATCTTCTCTAACTACTTCAGACAAAAGCAATCTTTTTTCCTCAGAACTGCTGTTCATTCATTCATTCAGAAAATATTTATTGAACTCCTACCCTTTGAGGGGCGTTGTGTCCATAGTAATGAACAAAACAAAATCCCTTCTCTCATGGAGCTTACATTCTAGTGGGAGACACTCAAACAAACATGTCTGGTGGTACTGAGGAAAACAAAGCTGGGCAAGGGGATAGAGATTAAAGAGAAGGGAGGTCAGGGCTACTTCACATGTACCATGAGGGGATCCCTCTGATAAGGGGACATTTGAGCAAAGATCTGAAGAACTAGAGAGAAGAGCACTCTTTGTATGTATCATTCATGTGGATTGCATTATTTATTATCAAATATTATGCTATTTTTCCAAGTGTATACTTCTTACCTCCCCAGTAGGTTTTTAAGATCCTGAAGGGTAGTGGCCTATTAACACTTATTAACTTCACACCACTAGCATGTTGCCTCAAATGTGGGCATTTAGTTGACTGTCTGTCCCTGATGATGATCATACACATGAAACTGATCATTGCCTTTCCTTATATGAATGTAGACCCAACATAATAAATACCTGAAGGTAAAATATATTTTGTAAGTTGTGTTAAGAGAGTCAGCTTTAAGTGGGACTTACCATTTGTTGTATGTGCTTTCCTCATAGTGAGTCTAATTTTCACAATTACACCTTGGTCTCATTGAATGAAGAATTTAATCGTGGACGAGGACTAAATGTGGGTGCCCGAGCTTGGGACAAGGGAGAGGTCTTGATGTTTTTCTGCGATGTTGATATATATTTCTCAGCCGAATTCCTTAACAGCTGCCGGTTAAATGCTGAGCCAGGTGGGTAAAATGTTGGTAGGTGAGTTGAGTGTAGAAGTTAGAACAATGTCAGCACATCCCATATTTTGAATCAAGTTAATTATGTTTTTTAAAGATTATATTTGGTGTAATTTAGCTGGAATATTAAGTAGAAAAGTGAAAATTTGCCCCTCTGAAGTTCATACCCCTTGTTCTTTTATGGCCAGA
The DNA here is from genome assembly GCF_028021215.1 of Eschrichtius robustus. Lineage (NCBI taxonomy): Eukaryota > Metazoa > Chordata > Mammalia > Artiodactyla > Eschrichtiidae > Eschrichtius > Eschrichtius robustus. The sequence goes on along the minus strand of NC_090830.1, from coordinate 5,692,058 downwards.
TTCCAGTGTATACATTTGGATTCAAATAAACAAATGCAAAGAAATAAAAAGTCTTGAAATTGACAAGGAGGAAGTAGCACCCATCAAAAAAGAGCAAAGCAGTAGTGTGATGTGTGAGATTCAGAAGCACTCTACCTCAGGCAGGTGGTGCCAACACACATGCGGGCATGCACTCACGCAGAGGTCTAGATACAGATGGTGCTTGGTCTCCAGACTGTGCATTTTGGGATGATTACTATACTTTGTTTTACACTGTACATATTTTTTGAAAATGTTAAGAGCAAATGACATTTTTATATATCAAATATTATTTTAAATGTGAAAAGGAAGTTTTCTATATTAAAAAAATCTCATAGTAAATTTTTTTTATATAGAACTACTCATATTGTACAAATTATTATCTTCTTATTAATCATTTTGGTTAGGGATGGTTGTCAGGAACTCTCTGAGAGTCAAGTGGGTAAATGAGGGTTAGATTTACCTTTTTTGCACCAGGCAAAAATATATATTTTACATTATTTCTTTAATGTAAAAGAAATAGATTTGCCTCTGGGAAATTGAGCTCCCCTTCCGTAAGTGGGTTTTAATGAAGATGAGGTGAACATCTGCTGGGGATCTTGTAATAAAAAGGCTGCCACATTACTTACAGGGTCCTTGACAATTTCTGAGTGCTACATATTATCACGTCTGATTGAGACCAGTCTCAGCAAGGGGTTCTCTGTTGAGGGGAGATGGGCTAGTTAGTTAGTCTTAAAGGGTCCCTTCAGTGCTGACAATTTGAATGCTAATGACAAGGCCTTTTGAGGGGGCTATTACATCAGGTATTTTTAACTCAGTCTTCCCAAGTTTTCCAAATCTTGTTTAGATCTGTCTGCAGTTCTATATTCTAATTATTCTTTATGTATCCATTATACAATATCCTTTGGATTCACTGTTTCTATGATTCATTTTGAAGGGTGAGTTTAACAGAAGTTTCTAAGTTTCTTGGTGATTGTCAGAGGTTAACCTACATCTGTTACTGCTAATTCGATGAAATAATGATTAATAAATGGTTCACCTCAGGAACAGCTGAGAGAATGCTTTTGTGCATCGCCCCAGGGTCAATGGGAATAAACATGTCAAAAGGGAATAAAGCACCCTTTAGTCTTTTTTTCTCTGTTCTTTTTTTTTTTTTTTTTCACACACACACACTGTATTTTACTTTTACAAGAGATAGACTGACACCAAGCATTGTACATGGATGACCACAACAAAAGCAACAATGATTGCAATTACCAAACATGAAACACACTCATACTATGTCATAATATTGACATTCAGTCCAGTAATCCTCCACTGCAACAGCTCCTTTACTTTGCAGTGAAAATTGATTTGTATATTCTTTGCCTCTGAGTCCTTGTGGGATTTTTTTTTTTTTTAATTCAGACAGAAAGTCACAAAAATTATACTCATCCTCATCAGTTCACTCAGTCCCATGTAATTAATTTTTTTTTTCATCTTGATCTTTTGTTAGCACTTTTATGAGTTCATCAGTTTTTCATTAGAGTTCTGAAAATGCTTATTCATTCAGTTCAGCAGTACAGTCAGTTACCAGAAACCTGTACTTGTCAGAGTCTTTTCCATGAATTTCTTGAAGATGAAACCCTTTTATAGGAACATATTTGCAAAATCATCAGAGTACACCCAGAACTGTCTGTAAATGACAAAAGACTTAAAAATGACCACGGTTAAAGATTTGGTGAAAGTTCATAATAATGCAGTTGACAAGAAAATTAGTTATTTCTGAGATATACATTTTAAAGTAATAACTAGGATTATTACTTATAACATTATACCAGAACATATAAGATTTTTAGAAATTTCATGTAATGTCTGAAACATTTATATTAACATATTTCCATACATATTTCCATACAAATACAAATATAAGATTTTTAGAAATTTCATGTAATGTCTGAAACCTTTATATTAACATATTTCCATACATATTTCCATACAAATACAAATATAAGATTTTTAGAAATTTCATGTAATGTCTGAAACATTTATATTAACATATTTCCATGCAAATAACCCAATGAAAGTTTAGTATTAGTTGTTTTGTTTGTTTTTTTATACTGCATGTTCTTATTAGGCATCAATTTTATACACATCAGTGTATACATGTCAATCCCAATCGCCCAATTCAGCACACCACCATCCCCACCCCACCGCAGTTTTCCCCCCTTGGTGTCCATATGTCCATTCTCTACATCTGTGTCTCAACTTCTGCCCTGCAAACTGGCTCATCTGTACCATTTTTCTAGGTTCCACATACATGCATTAATATACGATATTTGTTTTTCTCTTTCTGACTTACTTCACTCTGTATGACAGTCTCCAGATCCATCCACGCCTCAACAAATGACTCAGTTTCGTTCCTTTTTATGGCTGAGTAATATTCCATTGTATATATGTACCACAACTTCTTTATCCATTCGTCTGTTGATGGGCATTTAGGTTGCTTCCATGACCTGGCTATTGTAAATAGTGCCGCAATGAACGTTCGGGTGCATGTGTCTTTTTGAATTACGGTTTTCTCTGGGTATATGCCCAGTAGTGGGATTGCTGGGTCATATGGTAATTCTATTTTTAGTTTTTTAAGGAACCTCCATATTGTTCTCCATAGTGGCTGTATCAATTTACATTCCCATCAACAGTGCAAGAGGGTTCCCTTTTCTCCACACCCTCTCCAGCATTTGTTGTTTGTTGATTTTCTGATGATGCCCATTCTAACAGGAGTGAGGTGATACCTCATTGTAGTTTTGATTTGCATTTCTCTAATAATTAGTGGTGTTGGGCATCCTTTCATGTGCTTGTTGGCAATCTGTATAACTTCTTTGGAGAAATGTCTAGTTAGGTCTTCTGCCCATTTTTGGATTGGATTTTTTGTTTTTTTGATATTGAGCTGCATGAGCTGCTTGTATATTTTGGAGATTAATCCTTTGTCCGTTGATTCATTTGCAAATATTTTTTCCCATTCTGAGGGTTGTCTTTTCGTCTTGTTTATGGTTTCCTTTGCTGTGCAAAAGCTTTGAAGTTTCATTAGGTCCCACTTGTTTATTTTTGTTTTTATTTCCATTACTCTAGGAGGTGGATCAAAAAAGATCTTGCTGTGATTTATGTCAAAGAGTGTTCTTCCTATGTTTTCCTCTAAGAGTTTTATAGTGTCCAGTCTTATATTTAGGTCTCTAATCCATTTTGAGTTTATTTTTGTGTATGGTGTTAGGGAGTATTCTAATTTCATTCTTTTACATGTAGCTGTCCAGTTTTCCCAGCACCACTTATTGAAGAGACTGTCTTTTCTCCATTGTATATCTTTGCCTCCTTTGTCATAGATTAGTTGACCATAGGTGCGTGGGTTAATCTCTGGGCTTTCTATCTTGTTCCATTGATCTATGTTTCTGTTTTTGTGCCAGTACCATATTGTCTTGATTACTGTAGCTTTGTAGTAGAGTCTGAAGTCAGGGAGTCTGATTCCTCCAGCTCCATTTTTTTGCCTCAAGACTGCTTTGGCTATTCGGGGTCTTTTGTGTCTCCATACAAATTTTAAGATGATTTGTTCTAGCTCCGTAAAAAATGCCATTGGTAATTGGATAGGGATTGCATTGAATCTGTATGTTGCTTTGGGTAGTATACTCATTTTCACAATGTTGATTCTTCCAATCCAAGAACATGGTATATCTCTCCATCTGTTGGTATCATCTTTAATTTCTTTCATCAGTGTCTTATAGTTTTCTGCATACAGGTCTTTTGTCTCCCTAGGTAGGTTTATTCCTAGGTATTTTATTCTTTTTGTTGCAATGGTAAATGGGAGTGTTTCCATAATTTCTCTTTCAGATTTTTCATCATTAGTGTATAGGAATGCAAGAGATTTCTGTGCATTAATTTTGTATCCTGCAACTTTACCATATTCATTCATTAGCTCTAGCAGTTTTCTGGTGGCAGTTTTAGGATTCTCTATGTATAGTATCACGTCATCCGCAAACAGTGACAGTTTTACTTCTTCTTTTCCAATTTGTATTCCTTTTATTTCTTTTTCTTCTCTGATTGCCGTGGCTAGGACTTCCAGAACTATGTTGAATAATAGTGGTGAGAGTGGACATCCTTGTCTCGTTCCTGATCTTAGAGGAAATGCTTTCAGTTTTTCACCATTGAGAATGATGTTTGCTGTGGGTTTGTCATATATGGCCTTTATTATGTTGAGGTAGGTTCCCTCTATGCCCACTTTCTGGAGAGTTTTTATCATAAATGGGTGTTGAATTTTGTCAAAAGCTTTTTCTGCATCTATTGAGATGATCATATGGTTTTTATTCTTCAATTTGTTAATATGGTGTATCACATTGATTGATTTGCGTATATTGAAGAATCCTTGCATCCCTGGGATAAATCCCACTTGATCGTGGTGTATGATCCTTTTAATGTGTTGTTGGATTCTGTTTGCTAGTATTTTGTTGAGGATTTTTGCATCTATATTCATCAGTGATATTGGTCTGTAATTTTCTTTTTTTGTAGTGTCTTTGTCTGGTTTTGGTATCAGGGTGATGGTGGCCTCATAGAATGAGTTTGGGAGTGTTCCTTCCTCTGCAATCTTTTGGAAGAGTTTGAGAAGGATGGGTGTTAGCTCTTCTCTAAATGTTTGATAGAATTCACCTGTGAAGCCATCTGGTCCTGGACTTTTGTTTGTTGGAAGATTTTTAATCACAGTTTCAATTTCATTACTTGTGATTGGTCTGTTCATATTTTCTGTTTCTTCCTGGTTCAGTCTTGGAAGGTTATACCTTTCTAAGAATTTGTCCATTTCTTCCAGGTTGTCCATTTTATTGGCATAAAGTTGCTTGTAGTAGTCTCTTAGGATTCTTTGTATTTCTGCGGTGCCTGTTGTAACTTCTCCTTTTTCATTTCTGATTTTATTGATTTGAGTCCTCTCCCTCTTTTTCTTGATGAGTCTGGCTAATGGCTTATCAATTTTGTTTATCTTCTCAAAGAACCAACTTTTAGTTTTATTGATCTTTGCTATTGTTTTCTTTGTTTCTATTTCATTTATTTCTGCTCTGATCTTTATGATTTCTTTCCTTCTGCTAACTTTGGGTTTTGTTCGTTCTTCTTTCTCTAGTTTCTTTAGGTGTAAGGTTAGATTGTTTACTTGAGATTTTTCTTGTTTCTTTAGGTAGGCTTGTATAGCTATAAACTTCCCTCTTAGAACTGCTTTCGCTGCATCCCATAGGTTTTGGGTCGTCGTGTTTTCATTGTCATTTGTCTCTAGGTATTTTTGTATTTCCTCTTTGATTTCTTCAGTGATCTCTTGGTTATTTAGTAACGTATTGTTTAGCCTCCATGTGTTTGTCTTTTTTACGTTTTTTCCCCTGTAATTCATTTCTAATCTCATAGCGTTGTGGTCAGAAAAGATGCTTGATATGATTTCAATTTTCTTAAATTTACTGAGGCTTGATTTGTGACCCAAGATGTGATCTATCCTGGAGAATGTTCCGTGCGCACTTGAGAAGAACGTGTAATCTGCTGTTTTTGGATGGAATGTCCTATATATATCAATTAAATCTATCTGGTCTATTGTGTCATTTAAAGCTTCTGTTTCCTTATTTATTTTCATTTTGGATGATCTGTCCATTGGTGTAAGTGAGGTGTTAAAGTCCCCCACTATTATTGTGTTACTGTCGATTTCCTCTTTTATAGCTGTTAGCAGTTGCCTTATGTATTGAGGTGCTCCTATGTTGGGTGCATATATATTTATAATTGTTATATCTTCTTCTTGGATTGATCCCTGGATCATTATGTAGTGTCCTTCCTTGTCTCTTGTAACATTCTTTATTTTAAAGTCTATTTTATCTGATATGAGTATAGCTACTCCAGCTTTCTTTTGATTTCCATTTGCATGGAATATCTTTTTCCGTCCCCTCACTTTCAGTCTGTATGTGTCCCTAGGTCTCAAGTGGGTCTCTTGTAGACAGCATGTATATGGGTCTTGCTTTTGTATCCATTCAGCCAGTCTATGTCTTTTGGTTGGGGCATTTAATCCATTCACGTTTAAGGTAATTATCAATATGTATGTTCCTATGACCATTTTCTTAATTGTTTTGGGTTTGTTTTTGTAGGTCCTTTTCTTCTCTTGTGTTTCCCACTTAGAGAAGTTCCTTTAGCATTTGTTGTAGAGCTGGTTTGGTGGTGCTGAATTCTCTTAGCTTTTGCTTGTCTGTAAAGCTTTTGATTTCTCCATCAAATCTAAATGAGATCCTTGCCGGGTAGAGTAATCTTGGTTGTAGGTTCTTCCCTTTCATCACTTTAAGTATATCATGCCACTCCCTTCTGGCTTGCAGAGTTTCTGCTGAGAAATCAGCTGTTAACCTTATGGGAGTTCCCTTGTATGTTATTTGTCGTTTTTCCCTTGCTGCTTTCAATAATTTTTCTTTGTCCTTAATTTTTGCCACTTTGATTACTATGTGTCTCAGCGTGTTTCTCCTTGGGTTTATCCTGTATGGGACTCTCTGCGCTTCCTGGACTTGGGTGGCTATTTCCTTTCCCATGTTAGGGAAGTTTTCGGCTATAATCTCTTCAAATATTTTCTCTGGTCCTTTCTCTCTCTCTTCTCCTTCTGGGACCCCTATAATGCGAATGTTGTTGCATTTAATGTTGTCCCAGAGGTCTCTTAGGCTGTCTTCATTTCTTTTCATTCTTTTTTCTTTAGTCTGTTCCGCAGCAGTGAATTCCACCATTCTGTCTTCCAGGTCACTTATCCGTTCTTCTGCCTCAGTTATTCTGCTATTGATTCCTTCTAGTGTAGTTTTCATTTCAGTTATTGTATTGGTCATCTCTGTTTGGTCTTTAATTCTTCTAGGTCTTTGTTAATCATTTCTTGCATCTTCTCAATCTTTGCCTCCATTCTTATTCCGAGGTCCTGGATCATCTTCACTATCATTATTCTGAATTCTTTTTCTGGAAGGTTGCCTATCTCCCCTTCATTTAGTTGTTTTTCTGGGGTTTTTTCTTGTTCCTTCATCTGGTACATAGCCCTCTGCCTTTTCATCTTGTCTATCTTTCTGTAACTGTGGTTTTTGGTCCACAGGCTGCAGGATTGTAGTTTTTCTTGCTTCTGCTGTCTGCCCTCTGGTGGTTGAGGCTATCTAAGAGGCTCGATGGGAGGCTCTGGTGGTGGGTAGAGCTGACTCTTGCTGTGGCGGTCAGAGCTCAGTAAAACCTTAATCCCTTCTCTGTTCTTTTGCAAGGTTATAGTTTCATAGCCTAACTTACTGATATGTTATAAAATCATCATCATGTTCATCAACATGAGGTTTCACTAACCTGTACATTGATAAAATACAATATTAATAAAATAAAATCATCATATGTAACAAAGAAACACTTTAACAAAGTCGTAGTAGATATCGCAATAAAGATCAGTGCTTTATTTTATTACTTCTTTTTGTGATGTAAACATATTTTAATTTATAGGCAAGAAGGTGTTTTACCCTGTGGTGTTTAGTCTTTACAACCCTGCCATTGTTTATGCCAATCTGGATGTGCCCCCGCCTGTGGAACAGCAGCTGGTAAGACTCTTACTGTCGGTTATGAAAAGTCTCAGAGATCCTTGCCTGGTTCCTTTATGTTTGTTTCACAAACAGAAAACATAGTTTCAGTTAAAAACTGTAGTTACTATGAACACATTTTCATAGTGTACCCCCTCCATAAAGTGTGATTCTCGCAGGGGGTTGGGGGGTGGGCAGAAAAGTTTAGGCTACAGAGAAAAATTCAGGTTCTAGATTGTGAAAATTGTACGACGGTCATTTCTACCAACTTATTTTTAGTAATACTAAAAATAAATTTTAATTTTAGAAACCTTACTAACTGGAAATTAAAACTGCTAAATAAATAAGAAGGAATAATATACTATGGGAAATTACTTAGAAAGTCTTGGAATGGGAATGCCATATATCAGAACTTATAGTTATTGACAAAGTTATAAAAGTTTTGAAAAAAATTTAAATAAACTTATGTGGAATAATTTAGATTTACAGAAAAGTTGGAAAGATAGTGTAGAGAGTTCCTGTACTTCACCCAGTTTCCCCTATTGTTTACATCTTACATAGCCATGGTTCATTTGTCAAAATTAAGAAATTAACATTGGTAAGTTACTGCTAACTACACTATAGATTTTATTAGGATTTCACCAGTTTTTCTACTACACCTCCTCTTTCTGTTCCAGGATCCAGTCCAGGATACTATATTGCATTTAGCCTAATCTTTTATTGTTAACATTAAGAACAAAAAGGAAACAAATGAACTAAGAAGACAATTTAACATGTTTAAAAAGTGAAAAGTAACTCCAGGAAAGAAATAAAGGCAGAAATTAATGAACCAAAAATAATAGATTGACAAATATAGGAGCTTATTCTTTATGTGCAGAAAAAATGTAATCATAAAGTGGGCAGATTCAGGGTAAAAAAGAAAACACAACATAGGAAATTAGAATAAGAAAACATTAAGAGAAATCTATTTCATGTAGTAAGTTTAAAAAATTCTAAATAAAAGGAAAGATTTGAGAGTTTATGAAATATTAGCATGAACTAAATTCATGTAAATTTTTTTTTTTTTGTACTTTTATTTTATTTTATTTTTGGCTGCACCGCACAGCATGCGGGATCTTAGTTCCCTGACCAGGGATCAAACCCACGCCCCCTCCATTGGAAACATGGAGTCTTAACCACTGGGCCACCAGGGAAAGTCCCTCATGTTAATATTTTATAAAAGCTCATGTTAGTATTTTATAAATAAAAGAGATGGAAGCTCTGAAGAGACGAAGAGCAATTAAAAATACTAGAACAGTTATCAAACATTTAACCTGCAGATACATAGATATGTTTCACTGGTGAGTTTTTCCAAACTTTCAAAGAACAGGTAATATTAGTGCCATATGATCTACTTAATATATTTTAAGAGGCCAGCATTATCTTCATACCAACCCCTGGCAAAGCATGTATACATAAACACACACACACACACACACACACACACACACACACACACACACACACTTCTACCTTATCTGTAGGCCAGTATTACTTAGGAATATAGATACAAATGGGGTCAAAGTGGAAAACTGAGCATCTACATCTGTCTTATCTGACACCCTAAATCCTTTGTAGAAGTGAATTATTAAAAATAAAAAGGCATATTCGTATTGGAGAATGAGAGAAGTGCCATTAGGAGATTTAAATTTTGAGAAATTTCTGTAAGATGACAATAGTCATAGAATTGATTAATGGAGGAGAGAACAGTCTGGAACATATTCAGGACAACACCGAAGATGGAGCTGCCTTGCATCCTCTGAGCTCATAGAAGACAGGGAGTGGTAGAGTATCTGTGCTTCTCTGGGAGGTGTGCTGAACAGCAGGCATCACAGGCACTGACCTGCAGGCTGAGGCAGTGTGTGTGGTCCCTGGAGCTAGAAAGGCAGGGTAGGGTCCTAGGAATACTGAGTTGTAGGGTGGATAGGGAGCCCCAGACTCCAGAGGTGAGCTGTTGTTGGCACATTCTGCCCAAGACCACGTTTAGCCCCTCCTTCACTATTGCTGGAGATAGACCCCTGTAATCATAGCTAACAACCAGGGGTTTTTGAAACAAAAATGAGTAGCAGCTAACCACAGCTAGCCAAACATTTGAGGGAAGCTAACACAATGAAAGAGACACCAAATTTTAATAAATAGAAAAATTAACACATGAGAATATGAATACAGGTAGAAAACAACGTTAAATATATCTTTAAGGAAATTAGAGAAAATGTTAATTTCATAAAACTATTTGTTGCTAAAAATAGAATCAGAACTTGGAAATTGTGAAAATATGAAACTCAGTAAATGGGCTGAATAGCAGATGGTCACAGTTGAAATAGTTTATAAACTGGCAGACAGGCCAAGAGACAATGTGAGAGAAAAATTGAGATGTGGGAAATCAATTCAGAAGCTCCCAGATTGTTTAATAGGAGTTCCAGAAGGGAAAGAAAAGAGAATAGAGAGGGGAGGAAATAGAAGAAAACTTCAAAGAACTAAGGAAAGATAAGTCTTCTGGCATTTGAGAACAGAAGTCAAGGGACAATCCTAATAGTTTCCAGAGATACCAAAAATAGCAAAACCTAGCTTGTCTACAAAGGAATAATAGGTTGGCACTCGTGGCCTTCGTGATAATATTGGTATTAGAAGATAATAAAATGATACCTTGAAAATTCTGAAGAAAAATAACTTCGATTATAGAATCCATATTTGACTTATTTGAGGGCAAATTAGGCATTTTTGAACACTGAAGAACTCAGAGTTTATTTCTCACAGACCTTTTCTAATTCAGCACAATGAGAATGAGCACATTGAAAGAGGAAGACCTGAGAATAAAACAGTGGTCAGGGGCTTCCCTGGTGGCGCAGTGGTTAAGAATCCACCTGCCAATGCAGAGGACACGGGTTCGAGCCCTGGTCCAGGAAGATCCCACATGCTGCAGAGCAAGCCCGTGCACCACAACTACTGAGCCTATGCTCTAGAGCCCGTGAGCCACAACTACTGAGCCCGAGTGCCACAACTACCGTAGCCCGTGCGCCGAGAGCCCGTGCTCCCCAACAAGAGAAGCCACCGCAATGAGAAGCCTGCGCACCACAACGAAGGGTAGCCCCTGCTCGCCACAACTAGAGAAAAGCCTCTGCGCAGCAACAAAGACCCAATGCAGCCAAAAGATTTTATTTAAACGCAGCCAAAAAAATTTTTATTTAAAATAAAATAAATTTTTTTTAAAAAGTGGTCAACAACAGCAAGAACCTAGTAAAACTTTAGTTTCTTTAAATAGTTGTTGATGAAACACATAATAAAAAAGAAGTTAATAGCAATTTAGGATTAAAAAGTCAAAGGGTATATACATGGTATACATACATGTATGACCTAACTCTGTCCCAAGAGACCCAGAAGCAGTGACATCTTTAGAGTAAAAGGCATACCCAGCTCCCAGAACTTAGTGCTGGGACAGGAAATAGAGGAGCCTGGAGCATCCTGTAGCTCTAGAAAGTAAGGAAATATTCAAACAACAATAGGATGAGGGTATGCCAGAGGGACACAAGAGCCTGAAAGGGCTCCCAGTGGCAAAGCTGGAACAATTTGAGCAACAAAATAAATAGCCTAGTACTGGATTATAACACCAGCATAAAATAAATATCCATGAGTCCATACTGATATAAATAAATTTGTGAGTGAGTAAATAAGTAATAATAATGAATGAACTGGATAGATTGATAGGTTGATTAGATTAGATAGGGGGAAAAGAGACAGATCTTCCGTACCGAATTCTAAATAACTTGTAGATACTCCCTTTTCCAGAAGGTGGAGCTAGGTGACTCACTTCCAAAGAAACAAGTATGAAAAAAAGAAAAACTAGTAGGTTTCAACGGAGAAACCTGGCAGACACCACCTTAAACCAAGTAATGAAGGTTAACATTACTAGTGTTGTCATGTACCCCCTCATAAGATGTAACAAGAAAGGCACTTCACCCCTGTGGTCTTTCTTCCAAAAACCTATAACCCCAGCCTAATTATGAGAAAAACTTGAGACAAACCCAAATTGAGGGACGTCCTATAAAATACCTGACCATTACTCCTCAAAACTGTCAAGATCATCAAAAACAAGACTGAGAAAATGTCACAGTTTCTCAGGAGACTAAGGAGACATAACACCAAATGCAATGTGGTCGCCTGGACTGGATCCTAGAACAGAAAAAAGGACATTAAAGGAAAAACTGGTGGAATCCCAATAAAGTCTGCAGTTAGTTAATAGTAATATACCACTGTTGGTCTCTTAGTTTTGACAAATGTACCACAACGGTGTAAGATAATAACATTTAGGGGAAGCTAAAGCTACAAGAGAAGTATATGGGAACTCTTTACTATGTGGCAACTTTTCTATAAATCTGAAATTATTTCAAAATAAAAAGTTTATTTATAAAAATTTTACTTGGAAAAACAAACCAGAAGAAGTGCAAAATGGACTCAGCCTATGAGGGTGAAGAGCTAATATTCTTGTCTGGTTTGGGAGGATGTGGGCGAAGAATGATTTGAAAGTGGATTCATTCTAAGATGTTGTATAGAAAAATAAGTTTAAGAACTTCCACTTCAAATTGTAGTTTCACCAGTTTGTAACCATTGCAAGTTATTTAACCTTTCTAGGCTTCATTCTTCTCACTTAAAAAGCATAAGACAAAAGTTTGCTCTCCATAATGTTTAAAGTTGTATTAGAAGTAAATAGGAAATACACCAAATAGGAAAAAAATAGTTAAAAGGCATTTGATAGTAATTCACAGTAAACATATTTAAGTAGACTTTCTTACTAAGAATGCGTTAAAACAGCAGTGCGATACTTTTCTTCTGTGAAATCGCTGTTTTTAAAAACAGCCATGTGAGTGAGGCTGGCAGGATAGGGGCTCCTCCGTCCCTGCCAGTGGTGTGGAAATACAGGTGAGCTTTCTGGGTCAGGAGTTTTCAAACAGGTTCATCCCTCTGATCCAATAATTTCTGCTCCCAGGAGTCTCTCCTGAGGAAATAATCAGAGGTGTAGAGTAGCAATATGCATAATATTGACAAGATTAAAAGCAAGCAAAACTGTAATAATAAAATGATAAATTGAATTATAGTATATACTGTGGTGAATGTTGTGTGTCAAGAGGAAAATGTTCATGAAATGGAAATAAATACAACAGCATAAACGTAGAGGCAAATGTGAAGTTAAAAAATGGTAAATGGTGTATATATATTTTAGATATTTTAATGCTATAATAGCTAGTGTTTTTATGTACCCTTTTGTTTGTGCAAGGTACTGTGCTGTTTTTTATACACGTTAACTCATTTAATCCTGTAACAACCTCTGAGGTGTATGCTATTATTACCCCTATTTTACAGATGAGGAGACAGCTGTGCGTGGATGAGTGCCCCTCCCCTAATGCACAGCTGGCCAGGATGGGGCCAGGAGCCCGGGCAGTGTGGCTTCATAGTCTCCACTCTGTTATATTAATTCATCAAATAGTGAGCGTCCATTCTATGCCAGCCATTATTCACTGCTGGAACCCCAGCACGTAGAACCGTACAGACGTGATTGTTGTTCACAAGAATCTTTAGTCTGGTAGGAAAAGACAGAAAATAAAATCAGTTAACAAATACCATGCAGATCATTAAAACAGGCTGCGTTGTGAAGAGTGATTAGGTGGTTTCTGTGTTGCGTTGGGTCAGAAAGGCCTCTCTGAGATGGGGCTGTTGGAGGGGCTTCCGAGTGAAAGGAAGGAACCTGCTACACAGTGACTGGGGAAGGCAGTGCCAGGCAGAAAGACAGCTAGTGGATTTCCTAAGGTGGCTGGAGCGCAGGGGGCGAGCGGGCGCAGAGCTGGGCCAGGTCATGTAGAGCTTGCTGTACCCCTGTAAGGGGTTTGAATTTTATGTAAGTGTGGTAGAAAGCCTTGGGAGTTCTGGTTCTGTGGAGAATGGATTGTGTGTGGCTCTAACTGCAAGTAGCCAGTTAGGCTTTTGCAGTAGACCAGGGGCGGTGCTGCGGCTTGGGTGAGGATGGTGACTGTGGAGAAAGGTTTGGGTGTGATTTAGAGACAGAACTTGCTGGTGGATTAGATGTGGGGAGTGAGGGAAAGACAGGAGTGGCAAGAGGAGAGATCAGGACGTCAATGTGAGCATGGTAGGTGGGTGTTGGTTATCAGACGTCCAAGGGAAAGTGCCACATTGCCAGGGGGATTCGTGAACCTGCCGTCTGTGAGCAGCTGAGGGCTGGAGATGTAGGTTGTGTGTGGATAGCTGCATCTCCCACATGCTTAGGAGAAAGAGTAAACTGCAATAAAATATTAACAATCAGGGATTGTAGACAATATGGGTTTCCTTCTACTTTCCTCAGTGAAAATGTGCTGATTTAAAAATCAAACAAAACCAATGACTCTTTTCCCCAAGTCTGATAATATTTGAAGAATTTTTAAAGAAACTAAAGTTATAAATGAAGTCATAATATTTATAAAATCAGAATTGGCCTGGGGTAGAAATGTCAGAGTGGATGTTTTAATACTTTGCACCAGGATTATATATATTATATATTTTTTGACAAAGGAGATAAGAATACTAGAGCCTAATCTTGGTTTTGCCACAAAACTTATGCCTGTATAAATTTATTTATTCATTTAACAAGTATTTATTGAAAGCCTGTCCTGTGCCTTGCATTGTTCTAGGTACTAGGGATATAGCAGTGAGCAAAATTAATAGCGAGCAAAATTAACAAAAAGTCCTGCCCTCAGGAAGAAGCCTTCCGCCCCCCCACCAAATGTTAAAGGAAAATTTGTATTTCATTTATTAGCTCCTACTTGAGCCAAGTCCTCAGTACTGCCTGGTTCCTTCTGTTTTCCGGAGTGGTTCTCCCGTTCTGCACAGCAGCTTTTTCAGACTGTCCCACTCTTCTCCAAAGCTGCTTCCTCTGCAGACCTGTATATTCCCGTATTCCTGCTATCTGCAAGAATTTCCGATCTGTGGTTGCCCTGCAGGTCACTGAAATTCATTGTGTGCAGAACCTGGCTCCACAGCATCCATCTCTGGGCTGGTCCTCCCCCGCCCCCAACCCTGTGCTCCTGCTCTTGTGGGGGAGGTACCGTCACATACCCATTGTCAGGACAACAGTCTGCGGTCATCCTTGGGTGATCCTTCCGTCTCATCCCCTGCTTCTGCCCATTGAGTCACTTGCTAACTTCTGTCAGTTCTGTGTCCTAAATCTTTTCTACATCCATCAAATTTTTTTTCTTTCTGTACATACCATGACAGTCTATCCCACCAGCTTCTTATCCCCAGATTATAACTGTTGCCTCTTAACCAGCCTCACTGCCTCCATTCTTGCCTTCTTACCTCTTCTCTCTCCTTATCTCTTCTCCCTTATCATCCAGAATGATCTTCCAAAAGCATCGTCTGATCACATTACTCCTTTTGCTCCTGCTCTTCAGAGAACCCCTATTACCATTAGGATAAAGCCCAAACCATGTGACCAGGCACATGTAGTTCTCTCTGATGTGGCCCTGCCGATCCCTCTAGGCCAGGGGTCAGCAGTCTGTGGCCTGCAGGCCAAATCCGGCCTGCTGCCTAGTTTTGAATGGCCCATGAGTTAAGAATGGTTGAAAAATATTTTTAAAAGGATAATATTTCATGGCACATGAAAATTATATGAAATTCAAATTTCAGTGGCCTTAAAGTTTTTTGGAACACAACGTGTTCATTTGATTATTTAATTGTTAATGACTGCTTTCACACTACAGTGACAGAGTTGAGTATTTGAGACAGAGATTCTATGTTCTGCAGAGCATAAAATATTTACTGTCCAGTTTTCTATAAAAGTTTCCTGAGCCCTGCTCCACATTTGTGGGCACCTCTACTTCTGACCCCAGTGTTTTAGTCCCACCATCTTTCACCCACAGTGCTCTCTTCCATCACAGGCCTTTGCGTAAACTGTTCCTTTGCCTGGAACTTTCTCCCAGCACATCTTTCACTTGACTAACTCCTACTTATCTCTCAGATCCCAGCTGTAACTTCATTTCTTGGAGGAAGCTGTCTCAGAATGCTGCAGCTTGGGTGAGGTGCCTGTCTTTCTCCTCTCTGTCACCCTCCTCACATCCATATCCTCATTTCCCTCCTTACCCAGCTCAGACTCCATGGTCAGCTGTTATCCACAGCCTCTTCTTTGGCATACACTCACCTCCTTCATCCCTCACTCCTTCCAGTGTTTTCTCTTAGAACCCTAACCTGGTTAAGGGCAACTCTGTCAGCCAGGCCCCAGAGCAGCAGAATGTGGAGAGTGAGAGACACACAGTCCCACTACACAGCATAGCTTTAAACATGACCACAGGCCTCAGGGGTCCCAGACTGCCCTGAAATCCTGTGCCTTACCCTAGCCCACCCACTCTTTGTCCTCCAAGCCTGCCACACTATCCTTCTCACGCCTCCCAGCAACCCTCACCACTCCTTACTCTCCACGTATCTGTTTCGTTTAGAAAAGAGAAGCAGTTGGGTGTTCACTTCCTTATTCTCCTGTCATGAGATCCATCGACCTCACTGGCTCTGTATCACATTCTCAGCCTCTCTCCAGTCCCAGTGGAGGAACTGCCACATTCCTTCATAAGGCCAGCTCGTCCTTTTGTAGTGAACTACATGGAGCTCATCCCTCATGCCTAAACAAGGGCGCCCCTCAGCCATTCTTCACTCTCTCCTATCCTAACATTTTGCCTCTTCTAGATCATTGCCATAATGATCAAAATACTATACCAAAATACTATAATACCACTTATGTTTGGAAAATGTCATAGCTGTTTCTTGACCTGGGGCCTCATTCTTCTTGCCCTTGTTTTCTGAGCTCTTGCCACAGTTGTTTCTTTACTGTTTGTCAAACACTCCAAGTGAGCTCCTCCCTCAGAGCCATTGTACATGCTTCTGGAATGATCTCCACATATTTGCATAGCCGACTCCCTGATTTCTGTAGGGTCCGTGCTCAAACGTTACCTCCTCATAGAGGCCTTTTGTGGCCATTATATCTAAAATAGGCTTTCTGTCTTGCTCTCTGTTTAGCCTACGGCATCTTTCTTTCTAGCATGTGTCACCACCTGAGACCTATATTTATTTATTGGTTATTTTCCCATCAAAACGGAGGCTCTGTGGTAGCAGGGATTTTGTCACCTCTGTTCCCTGCTGGGTCCCAGCTCCCAAAACCAAGTCCAACAGATTAAACACTTGTTGAATGTATGAATTTTAAAAGGAGGTTTATCAAGCTTCAACTTTTACTTCATTCTGCAGGCCCAGTGTCATCAAAGCCCTGATTTTCTTTTTCTTTCTCTGCTTGGACTTCAGTGGTGACCTCTCTATTTTAAAGCTGGTTTCCCTCATGGTGGGAAAGGACTGCAGCAGTTCCAAACTTCACATCTATACCCTACACCAGGGGTTGACAAACTTATTCTGTAAAGAGCCACATAGAAAATATTTTAGGTTTTGCGGACCATACAGTCCCTGTTCCAACTATTTAACTCTGCCATTGTACCACAAAAATACCCATAGACAATTTGTAAACAAATGAGTGTGGCTTTGTTCCAATACAGTTATTTACAAAGCCAGGTGGGAGTTGCTTACTCCTGCCTTACACCATCCAAAGAGAGCAAGTGTCTTTTCTAGTAGCTCTCAGAAGAATGAGGGGGCTTTGTTTTCCAAAGTTCCCAATAGCCCTCCTGTTTTAGCATGTGGACCTGAACTTTGTCTAATGCCTAATCAGTTCCTAAGTGAGTAGGGTGAGACCATCTCACTGGTGTAGCGTGCTCGCGGCCCAGTCTGACGCTGCCAGTGGAAGGAGCGTCCCTGAAGCTCATGGGCTGCATGGGACCAGGTAATTACCAGGGCAAAACTGTACACAGTCAGGAAAGCGGTAGGGGAATGGATGCTGGCCAGGTACCAAATAAGGTCTACTGTGTAGAAGTGATCAGTGTATTACAGTATGTGCTTGTGCAACTGGTGTCCTCCTTAAGCAGAATGTAAGCCCCCTGAGGTCAGGCATCAAATTCTTTGATTATTAGTAACCTCAGCTTGCACCTTGTACAAGGCTTGAACAAATTAAATTGAAAGTAGAGAACAAAAGTATGGACACCAAGGGGGTACAGCAGGGTAGGGGGTGGGGCGGTGGTGGTGGGATAAATTGGGAGATTGAGATTGACATATACATACTAATTTGTGTAAAATACATAACTAATAAGAACCTGCTGTATAAAAAAAGTAAAATAAAACAAAATTCATAAAACAAAACAACAGAAAAGTAGCAAGAATCCTGTGCTCATGGGGATTACTGTATTTTTGTTGGTTTTGTAAGGATCTAATAATATAAAGGCATCTGATCCATTATCAATCACATAATGACAGGAAAAAGTATTATTTGGAAAATATTTTAATTTGTTTCATTGTTGATTGAAACTACTAGTTTTTGAGGGATTAAATTGAATTTTGTTTTTTAACCTTAAGGTTCACAAAAAGGATTCTGGCTTTTGGCGAGATTTTGGCTTTGGAATGACTTGTCAGTATCGATCAGATTTCCTGACCATTGGTAAGTACACCTTACATTTAAGGATAGGACTTTAGGTGTATACTGTAATATGGCATTTTTCTAAAACGTCTCAGATCTAAATATTTTCCTATTAAATTTTGAATGTCTGAGATTACCTGAAGAGTCTGGAAATATGAAAGGCAAAGTGAGCTTATAATTAGTGTCTTTGAATAGAAAAATGAGGTCATAATGATAAAATAAAATACCCATATTTGCAGTTGTTTCGAGTACTCTTAACAAAAGATCTGTACCTAGCTTTGGTGGTGTACTCATGAATTGTTACAGCTAGAAATAATGTTGGGTTATCTAGTCCAAGGGCTTTCATATTTTTTACTTGGAGAGGAAACCACCATTTTCTTGAACATAATGCAAAATCCCAGTATTTAAAACAAATGGAAAAACGCCTGCTCTTTCTAGCTCTGGTTGAAGTTGGAGTGGGGAACTTGGAATCACTGGCTTAGTCATCCACACCCCTAAACCAAAGCTAACCATGAAGAATCTCATCTAAGCTACCTGCCCCACTGTACCTTTAGTCTCACCCAGCAAAAATTAAAGCATCAGAGCCTAGCTTAAGGAAGCAGGCTGAAACCTGATTCATTCATTCCATGTCTCCTGATTCATTCAGGGGCTACCTTTCCACAGTGTATTAGAATATATGGTATATATATTTTTTAATAGAATATATTTTGTGTATTTTTTAGGTCCATCTTACCTTCATTTTTATAATCAGCCATTTGTTTTGGAAATTCCTACACCTTGTCTTTTTTTTTTTTTTGGCCACGTTGGATCTTCGTTACTGTGCGTGGGCTTTCTCTAGTTGCAGCGAGGGGGGGTTACTCTTCGTTGCGGTGTGCAGGCTTCTCATTGTGGTGGCTTCTCTTGTTGCGGAGCACGGGCTCTAGATGCGCAGGCTTCAGTAGTTGCAGCACACGGGCTCAGTAGTTGTGGCACACGGGCTTAGTTGCTCCGTGGCATGTGGGATCTTGACCAGGGCTTGAACCCATGTCCCCTGCATTGGCAGGCGGATCCTTAACCACTGCGCCAGCAGGGAAGTCCTCCACCTTGTCTTTTTATCTCTGAACAAATGATGGAAAATCAGCAAATAGTAATAAAAAAGACTATTACATGAAACTAATGCCTTTTTCCCTGATTTCTTGCTTAATAAAATAGTAAGGATACATCACTGCCTTCTGACCTCTGTTATTTCTCACGGCTCCTTTCTCATTGTTTTTTCCTTGTATTTCTATCAGATATATGTTGGAGCAGTTAATGGTGTCCCACATTTCTCTGAGACTGTTCGTTTTTCTTCATTCTTTTCCTCTTTTCTTTGTATTGCATAATCTCAATTGATCTATCTTCAGGTTCACTGATTCTTCTTTTGTTAGTTCAGATCTACTGTTGAGCTGCTCTAGTGAATTTTTCATTTGAGTTATTGTGCTTTTTAACTCCAGAATCTCATTTCTATCTCTTTAGTAATATTCTCTTCTTGATGAGACATTGTCATCTTACTTTGTTACTTTTTTAAGCATGATTTCTTTTAATTCTTCGAACATATTTATAATGGTTGTTTTGAAATCTGCTAAAACTGACATCTGGGTGCTCTCACAGGCAGTTTCTGTTGCCTGCTTTTCTTTTGGTATATGGGTCACACTTTTCAGTATTCTTTCAATACTTTTTTGAAAACTGGACATTTTAGATAATATTTTGTGTTGATTCTAGATATTGACTCCCCCTGCCTCCAGGGCTTGTATTTTGTTTTGACTTTGCTTATTCATTTATTAATTGACTTGCCTTTACTATTTTAGTGAATTCTGTCTCCCCACCCCTCTGCCTCCCAACAATATGAAGCTTCTCATGTCACTCATCAGGGCATGTGCACAGCCATCCTGGGATGACGTTGGATTTAGCAGGGCTCTCTTTGACTGTCTCTTTCCATTCCTGTTGATGTCACTCCTACCTATTAGGCTGTTAGGCTGCACTAATTTGCTCACTGATTTGACAGTGCTCTGGGACATAAATTGCTCCATAGTCTGAACCAATTAAATTGAACCCTTTTGCAGGGTAGTTTTTGAGGCAAGTTTTTGAGGTTTGCTTGGACCCCAGGAGGGCTCTTCTTAGCTGTCTCTTTGCCTGCCTCGCTCTGGTAAACTGGCTGGCCTACATTTTAGCTTCTTCTAATGGGGCTACCAGCCTCCTCTTAATTGTTTACCACCAAATCTCCAGTATTTTCAAGAGCCCCCTTAGGCCTGAATTTCTGCACATTCTCTTTTAAATAGAGTCAGTTCCTTTGGGAAAAGCTCTGGAGCATTTGTTCTTATGGACTGCTGCTTCCCCTGAGAAAAAGCTCTGAGCCTCTGCTCCAGACCTGGGGGTGGAGATAGTGGCACACTTCTCTCAGAGGGACACCCCTGCTTTATGAGCAGGACATTAGGTGGGAGCAGTAGGGCCTACTCCCTCTTGGAGAGCCTCTACCCTATGAATGTGGGCTGGGTGAGAAAGGGAGCCCCTGCCCTCTCAGTAGCACTTGTTTGCAGTTTAGCCTCTTTCATTTGGAGCTTCTGTTCTTGTCCCTCTTTCCTGTCCTTCTGGTATTCCCATTATACATATGTTACACCTTTTGTAGTTGTCCCATAGTTCTTGGATATTCTGTTCTGTTTTTTCTTTTCTTCCCCTCCCCACCCCCCACCCCCAGTCTTCTTTCTCTTTGCTTTTCAGTCTTGGAAGTCTCTATTCACCTGTTCTCAAGTTCAGAGATTCTTTCCTCAGCCAAGTCCAGTCTACTAGTGAGCCCCTCAAAGGTATTCTTCATTTCTGTTACATTGCTTTTTATTTTTAGCATTTCTTTGTGATTCTTTCTTAGAATCTCTCTCTCTCTGCTTACATTACCCACCTGTTCTTGCATGTTGTCTGCTTTTTCCATTAGAGCACTCAGCGTATTAATTATAGTCGTTTTAAATTCACAGTCCTTTAGTTCCAACATCCCTGCCATATCTGAGTCTGGTTCTGATGTTTGCTCTTTCTCTTCTGATACTGACCAGGGTTCTTAGCCTTCCCCAAGCAATAGAAATTGACTAGAGGCCAGACAAGAAATTCATGCAAGGCTTTATTGGGGCCCCTGCTGCAGCAGCGGGGAGTGAGAACAAACGACAGGTTCCCTTGCTTGCTCACTCGCTGAGGCAGGGTGAGCTTGTTCCTTATATGGGGTGAGGGTAGGCGTGTGTCCAGGGGTCGGGCCAGAGGGGTGGCTTAGGTCGTTTGCCCACCCCTTTGTGGTGTTATGTGCAGGGGGCATGCACAGTACGCTGCTTTTGCTCCTGACACCCAGTTTTTGCTCCAGGCTCTTTAGAAGTGGCAGTTGGGTTTTTCGGTCTTTTGTATCTTTCTATCCATAATTTGCCCCAACTGCGCATTCATGAAGTTATTTTTCGTCCCATACGGTTTCTTTGTATTTTGTTGCTCGAGGAGAGGTGTGTCCAGGTGTAAGCACTGCAGCACTGCAGCAAAGGGTCCCAGGTCCCAGCCTGTCTCACTTCAAACTGTTTTTTGACTTTTAGTTTGCCTAATTTTTTTCTTCATAGCTGAACATGATGTACTGGGTAAAGGAAACTGCAGTAAATAGGCCTTTAGTGATGGTAAGGTGTGGGAGAAGAGGAAGTATTCTGTAGTTCTATGATAAGGTCTCAGTCCGTCTTTAGTGAGCCTGTGAGCCTGGACCATGAACTTCACAATCGTTTCACAGACACAGCCCCCAATCTTAGGTGGGACAGGATGGCTAGAGTGGGCTGGAGTTGGGTATATCCCTTCCCCCAGATAGGTTAGACTCTGGTAAAATAGTTTTTCCCGAGCACAGGCCTTATTAAGAAGAACAAAATGCCCTGGCATATTTTAGAATGGTTACTTTCCCCCTCCTTCTGAAAGCGCTAGGGGATTTTTCTCAAGTCTTCACTGTGAGAACCTGGTAGACCTAGAGGTAAAACTCACAAAAGTGTGCAGGCCTCTCTGGAATTTTCAACTCTTAGACTTTTCCACTGAGCCTCTAGCAATTCATCAATTACAGTTCCGATTTTCCTACCCCAGTACTGGTTCCCCTGGAGATTTCTATTAGTCCATTTCTTCCCTAATAGTTGTGATTCTGTCTTACCCACCTATCTGTCCCTTCACAGTTTGCCCTGTGACTTTATTTTTCTGAGGGATCTGAAAAGAGTTGTTGAGTTTTCAGTTTGTTCAACTTTTTACTTGTTGTCAGGATGGAGTGATGACTTCTAAGGTCTGTACATGCTGGACCAGAAACCGGAAGTCCTCTGTTTATTTTCACTATCTGTACCGTCTCCAATATTTGAGGAGCTTATTCGTATCTACAAGGAAGAAAAGCCAAGATATAATCAGGCATAGCATTTAGTAAAGCTGTGACTATTTAAAGTAATATTTTTAAGAGATCTCAGGATTATTGTCATCCTATGAGAGTGAAATTAAGTGACATAGAATTTGACAAAAGACATAATTTGGAAACCTAGCTTTTAATTAAATAATTAATTTTTTTCTCCATTTTTAAGAATCTTTTCTAGCTTTTCAAAAAACTCAAAATAGTTTGTATTCTCCATGCTTCTTTAAAGTTAGTTCAGCTTAAACCAATTTGAAAATAGTGTGAACTCTGTCTCCCTTGCTCTAAGTAAGGCTCTAAGTGACATTTACATTGCCAGGTCTACTTGATTCTCTTTAAGTTCTTAATTGAGCAGCACACACTTGACCATTTCTTTCTCAAGATGCTTTCCTCACTTCACTACTGTGATAGCACATTCTCCAGAATTTTCTCCTTCTTCTGGGGCCACCTCTCAGTCTCTTTTGCTGACTTGTCTTTCTCTGCCTGTTTACCCTCTAGATATTGACATTTCTTAGCATTTAGACCTGGGCCCTGTTTTCCCTGTAAACTCCAGTAATTTCACCCACTTCCATGGCTTTAAATCATCTGTGTGCCCATTCTCAACTTTATGTGTCCACCTTGTCCATTTCTTCTGTTTTCCCTTCCGGAAAGTTTTCTGTGACCCAGAAGAACTTGGATCTCAAAGGATAGAAAGAAAACATAATAAAACATTAATGGTGGTGATGTTGTGGGTGATTTATATTTCCTTCTCCTTTATTTGACTTTCTAGAGGTTTTCTATAGAACTCTGAAGTTTACAAAGTATTCTCAAATGTTTAATCTCATTTTGATACTCTCAACAACAGATTGTGAGCTTCTAGACGTCAGCTGGTAACTGGATTTCTAAACCAGGATGTCAGTCCTCTACTTCAGGTGTCTTTGGATTATACTGTGCCATCTCATTTGAAGCAGAATGTTTTAAGTCTTTATCAGGTTTGACTGTGCTCCGGCTGCCAGGCAGTTATTTAACAGTGTGAGTTTTGATCCTGCAGGTGGATTTGATATGGAAGTAAAAGGTTGGGGTGGAGAAGATGTTCATCTTTATCGAAAATACTTACATGGTGACCTGATTGTGATTCGGACTCCGGTTCCTGGTCTTTTCCACCTCTGGCATGAGAAACGCTGTGCTGATGAGTTGACCCCCGAGCAGTACCGCATGTGCATCCAGTCCAAAGCCATGAACGAAGCCTCTCACTCGCACCTGGGAATGCTGGTCTTCAGGGAGGAGATAGAGGCGCATCTTCACAAACAGGCATACAGGACAAATAGCGAAGCTGTTGGTTAATGTAATCAGTGACACGTTAGTCTGAACCACAAACCAGCACTATTTATTTAGCCTTAATTCCAATTCCAGATGCAGTGCCTCTTTCAGAGAAGACATGCTTATCTTTTGTGTTCTTGCTGACATTACTTTAGCAATTTAGTGTGAGAAGAAAAAGCAAGTTTTGCAATGCAGAGTCTCTGTTTTGTGAGTATACTTCACTATGGAATCATTGACAAATCAAAATCTGCTCTTTGTTCTAAGAGTAGCTTTGAGTTAATTTTACCCGGCTTCATGTTCTGATGTGTATCCTGGTTGCGTCTGGGCTGAGGGGTGGAATGTGTTGTGCTGAAGGTGGGTCGGGAGCATCCTGTTCCCAAAGAGAGGACGGAGTGTTATGGATGGAGTGTGTGGATAAGGGCTCTTCACCTACCGACCACTGAGTCAACCTGCTTGGTTTTAAATTAAGATCTTTGGGCAGTTGCTTAAAGAATCCTTTTTCACTGAAACAGAGGATAATTAAATGACACATCTGAAATCCCCAACTAATCAAGAGAAGGCAGAGACAAAAATCCCTCAACTTTGTGTTGCCTAGCCCCCTCAATGTCTGTTTTTAAACAAATGGGTAATAGTAGAAAATACTAAGGTTATAATCTGTGGCTTGATTAAAAATATAATGTGTTACTAATTTAGCATCATGTTCAGGATTAGGAGTCAAAGTTGCTGTAGACTGTTTTGAATAAACAGAAATAAACATGGAAACGTCTTTAACAGAACAGTTAATTATGCTGGAGTATAGGACACTAAACTGGTGTCTGGGACATCAATTTACATGAGCCAGGGCCCTATCAGGGCCTTCTTGCGGTGACTCAGAATAGATGAACATAGCATGGTGTCGTGTGTTTTTTGCTTTGTGTTGTCTTATTTAGCATGGATCCATATGTATGTATTATCCTTTTTTTCTAATATGTTAATTAAGCTGCGTCTGTGTTATTGTAATACTTTGAGTTGAGGGGGAGTTTCACTGAAAGAAGAAAAACAAAACAATTTAATGAGGTATACCATAAGATCATAACTGATTCGAGAAAAGAGGAGGAGGGGAAGGTTGTCTAAATGGAAATCTGAATTACAGAATATTTTAGAGAAATATATAACTTGCAGATAGAATGATGTTTTAATTGAGGTGTAAATTATATTAATGAGACAAGATGAATAAGAAATTATATTCAGATATGACTGTACTATGTTATTTATCACACATGGATCTTTTACTATATGGTCAATTGCTAGATCCACAAATTGGAGATATGGTTAAAGGCATGCATAGATTTTTGAACCTTTGGCTTTTAAAAGGGACCTATATTGAATTCTTTCTGTTTGTATAGAAACCCCTGAAAATTCATAGAAGACAAATCATTACTCTTTTTGCTCAGTAAATCATATCATCTGTAATATTATAAATACCAAATTTCTTGGTGCTACATGAATTCAATTTTATAATAACTCTTACTAAATATTCTTACAAGTTTTTAGTTGGGGTAGCATTTAGGCTTAGTTTTTTAAGATGTGTAAACTGTTCTCTGCAAAATTGTTTAGGCCATTGTCTCCTTTTATATACAGTTATTTATTGTGAAGACCAGTGAATTAAGGTATTTAAAGTGAGAGAACATAATTATTTGCAAAAGTGAGTTGTAGCTGGTTTTTTGACAGAATCAAATGATTTTTTTTCTCCTTTTTTTTTTTAAAAAAAAGCTTTTCATTTAAAGATGGAAGCTAAACAATGGAAACATTACTCTGTTTTTGACAGTAAAAGGTACCAATAAAGTATTTTATTACCGAAAGTTAAATGAAAATGTGATAAGTTAATTTCTTTCTGTTGTAAAATATCATAAATACAGAAAAGTGTATGACATGTAAAAGTGTACTTTAAAGAATAGTAAAGCCAACGCTAGTGCACCAGCTATTCAGATTAGGATATAGAACATTACCAGTGAAAGGCCTCTGTGTGCCCTTTCTCGATCACATACCCTCACTCTCTCCATAATAGTCACTATCCTGATTTTTGTGATAGTTTTTCACTCATTTTTCTTCACAGTTTTCCCAACTATGTATGTGTCTCTACCCAATGACTATTTTGCCTGTTTTGAATTTGTATGCATATTATTTCATTATACTCTAACTTTCAGTATTTCGTTTTTGAGGTTCACTCATGTTAATCTCAAAATTAATTCATTTTCATTACTGACTAGTATTCCACTGAATGAATATACTGTAGTATTATTCTACTGTTTATAGATATTTGGATCATTCATAGTTTTTTTTTTGTTTACTTGTTTGCTTTTGCTATCACAAGCAATGTTGTCATGAATACTGCTGTGCGTGTCTCTTAGGAGTGTGCGAGAATTTCTCTAGGAGTAATGATGCTAAGTCATCGGTTGTGTGTACGTTCAACTTACTTTCCAAAGTGGACCACCTCCAGCACTGTAAGAGATTCACTTTGCATCCTTGGCAATACTTAATTTTGTCAGGCTTATTAATTCTTGCTAATCTAGTGGGCTTTAGGCATGAATTGTAATTATAATTTCATTTCCAGTCTTTTTGCCCATTATTATAAGTTCATAGGAATTCTTCACATATTCTGGGTACCAATTCTTGTTGGTTAAATGTTTACAAGTAACTTCTCCCAGGATGTGGCTTGTCTTTTCCCATTCTTGATGGTACTTTTTGATGAATAAAAATTAACTTTAATGTGTTCAGTTAATCTTTTTCCTTTATGTTTTCTTTTTATTACTGATTTTATGACCTCATAATAGAGAAGGGTATCTTAAAGCTATTGTTCTGTATTATCTTCTGAATACCTCATACATAGCTTTGCTTTTTCCCAGTCATAAAAGTGGAAGAGGTTTTGTGTATTATGTGACGTAAGGATTGCATTTCACTTTTTTCCAGCGTTGCCTTACTATGAAGTCCATATTTTACCCACAGATCTGCAAAACCACTCTTATCCATCAGATGTCATACACACACAGGTCTGCTCCTGGGCTCTCATCTGTTCAGCAGATTAGGCTGTCTCTCACCACGTCATCACATCACAGTCTAATATTACTGTAACATTATAGGAGTTGATATTTCTGAGAATTAATCCACTCACCTTGTTCTTAAAGATTGTCATGGCTGTTTGCAGCCTTTGTACTTTCATATAAGTTTTAGAATAAGCTTGTTAAGTTTAATGAAAACTTCTGTGAATTTTTATTAGAATCTCATTGACTCTATAAGGTCACTTTGGGGAAAATGTACATCTTTATCATACAGAGCCCTCTGATCCTTGAACATGACATTATCTATTTTGGTCTTTATTGTCTTTCAATTAAGTTTTATACTTTTTCACACAGTGGACTTTCGTGTATTATTTTTTTAGATTTTTTTCCCTAGGTAGTTTGCATTTTTGATGCCATTGTAACTATCTTTTATTTATTTTTATTGTCTATTGCTGGTATTTAGAAATCAGACTGATTTTTGTGTGTTAATTTTTGTGTTCAGTAGCCTTGCTGAACACAATTAATTCTAATAATGTATTTCTAGTTTCTTTCACACTTTTCTGTTATCTATGAGTAGTAGAAGTTTTGTTTCTTATCAATTTTTATATCTTTATTTTTCTTGTCTTACTGTGCTTGTTAGGATTTGTTGTGCAGTGTTGACTGGAGTGATAGTAGAGGACTTCCTGCCCGTATTTCTTATTTCAAGGGAGACATTCTCAGTGTTTCATCAGTAAGTATGGTATTTGCTATAGGTATTTTTATAAATACCCTTTATTAAGTTAATAAAGTTACCTTCTATTATTACTTGGCAAGTTTTTATCATGCTTGAGAACATTTATCAAATATTTTTACTATATCTTTTGAGATAATTACATGATTTTTTCCCATCTTTAATATGTTAAATTGATGAATTAGGTTAATTGTCTGAAGTACCCTTGCATTCCTGGGGTCAATGCCAATCTGTCATGATGTGTTATATTATCCTTATACATTGCTGGATTCGGTTTGCATGCATACACAAACACATATTTATTTACATATCTGTATATATTTGTGTGTGTATGGGTGTGTATATTATATATGTACTTTTTTCAGGTGTTTTTCATCTGTGTTCATGAGTAAGATTGCCTGTATGTATTATACTTCCTTTCTCACCCTTGGGCTTTTCTATTAAGGTTTTACTAGCTTATAAAATAAGTTACAGGTGTTCCTTTGTACTCTGTTTCTAGAAAAGTTTTGTAAGACTGTAATTATTTCTTCCTTGAATATTTGACAAAACTTCCTGAAAGCCACCTGGGCCTGAACTTTTCTATATAGTAAGATCTCTGATCACTGGTTCAATTTATTTAATGATTGTGGAACTGTTCAGATATTCTGTTTCTTCTAGAGTCAGTTTCGATTGCGTTGTTTTAGGTAAGGTGCTGTTTTCTAGGAATTTATCCTGATAAATTTGAAATTTTAGATGAAATATACAAAGTTTTTTGCCATTTCCTCTTGTGATCTGTGTAATATGTACGCGATCTATAGTGATAGCTTCTTTCTCACTCCTGATACTGTTTATTTGTGCTTTTCTTTTTTCTTGAATAGTCTTGCCGGGTGTTGGCAAATTTTTCTCAGTCCTTCCAAATAACTGACCCCCTGCCAGCCACATATGAGAGACCCAGTTGCTTCACGTCCTCCCCAGCACAGTATTTTCAGTGTTTTAAATTCAGACTCTTTAATTTCTGCTGGGTGTGTACAGTTATCTCCTTTTGAGTTTAGTTTAGTTTATCATCAGGAAAATGATGTTGAGTATCTTTTCATATGCTTATTGGCCATTTGGATATCTTGTTTGTGAAATGCCTATTCCAGTTTTTTGCCCTTTTTCTTTAATTGGCTTTTTTTTTTAATTGATGTGTAGGAGTTACTTATATATTCTGGATATGAGTCTTTTGTCAGATTTATATATTGCAAATGTCTTCTCCCAGGCAGGGGAGTGTTCTTCATTCTCTTAATGTTATCTGTTAATAAGCAAAAGTTCTTAGTTTTAATAAAGTCCAGTTGATCGGTTTTCTTTCTTTTATGGCTAGTGGTTTTGGTGTCCAGTTTTAAAAACCTTTGCCTACTCCAAAGTAAAGAAGAAACACTCATGTTTTCTTTTAAATGCTTTATCGTATTGCCTTTCGTATTTAGATCTATGATTCATATGGAAATAATTTTTATATAGTATGCAGTAGGAGTCAAGAGTCATCCTTTAGCATTTCTTTTAGTGAAGGTCTGATAGCAAACTCCATTTTAGTGTGTAAATATCTTTATCTCATTTAAGAAATTTTTTTTTTTTTTAATTTATTTTTGGCTGTGTTGGGCCTTCGTTTCTGTGCGAGGGCTTTCTCTAGTTGTGGCAAGCGGGGGCCACTCTTCATCGCGGTGTGCGGGCCTCTCACTATCGTGGCCTCTGTTGTTGCGGAGCACAGGCTCCAGACGCGCAGGCTTAGTAGTTGTGGCTCACGGGCCTAGTTGCTCCGCGGCATGTGGGATCTTCCCAGACCAGGGCTCGAACCCGTGTCCCCTGCATTAGCAGGCAGATTCTCAACCACTGCGGCACCAGGGAAGCCCCAGAAATATTTTTTGAAGGGTTGAGAATTCTAGGTTGAGAAATCTTTTAGCACTGTCAACTTTAATAATACAATCAGTTATTTTACCAGGAAAAGCAAGTTTATTCGGGCATAGCCAGAGGAATTGCAATTCTGGGTATGTGAACTAAGGTGGACGGTGGACCATAGGCAAATCAGAGAGCAAGGAAAGGAAACTTGCTTCTCTAAGGTAAAAGGGGGAATTGGGAGGGACTGTATTAACCCAAGGGTCCATTGGAGGAAGTTGGGAGTTCAAAGTATGGAGGCTTCTCATTGGTGGGCTTCTGTAGTCTCTGACTGGCTGGCCTGTGCTCAGGGGAGAGAAGTTTTCTTCTTCCTGGTTGGTGGTAAAGCGGGCAACACCTTTCTGTGATGGAGATGTTTGCTCGCTCTCTTCCTTCCTGTTTGGAGTAATTGGTGATGTGTAGCTAGGTATGAGAACCCCCCCTCCAGGCCTGTCCCGACTCTAACTCTAGCTGAGGTTTTTTAATTCCACAGCACATTGATGTTATTATTCCACTGTCTTCTGTCTTCAGTTATTTCTGTTGTGAAGTAAGCTATCAGCTTAACAGTTGATATGCCTTTGAATGTAATCAACCTTCTTTTTCTCCAGCTGTCTTTAAAATCTCTTCTTTATCTCTGTTCTGTATCACCATGATATGTCTGTGTGCAGATTTTGTTTTTGTTTTTTGTTTTTTATCCTGCTTGAGACTCTTTGGGCTTCTTGGATTGTCTTTTGTCAGTTCTGGAAGATTCTCAGCTATTACATTTTCATTGTCTCTGCCTTCTTCTCTCTCTCTTCTGTAACTCTGATAACATATGTTAAACCTGTTTCATATTTTCCAATCTTTGTCTCTCTGTTTTACATTCTGGTAATTTATACAGAATTTTGTCCAAATGGATTTGGAAAAGAACCAAATAGAGCATCTAGAAATGAAAATGAATTTTTAAAATCCAATAGGTGGGTTTAACAGAATATTAGACACAGCTAAGGAGAGACTTTTAAAACTAGAATATAGGTTAGAATGTTTGCTTCTGCTGAGTAACTTAGGGACAGTATCAGTTCAGGGCCATGTTAAACTAAATTCTCAGCTTAAAGTATTTTTGACCAGTGTGATTGTGTGGCAAAACTTTGTAAAACTCACTGACTTGTGGTTATAAATTATCAGGGGCAAATTTTCCCCATCTCCGTTCAGTGCCGAGGTTCAAAACAGGCAATCTTCCTTAACCCCCTTGGTGGGGTTGGAGTAGGAGTGCTTTATTTCAAGTTCACTGTTACTTACACCGAGGGGTGGCTTCTGGGGATGTCAGCTTTATGGGCTAGGGTCTCCTATTTGACCCTTCTTCTTGAGCAAGCTCTGGACTTCCTTCTCTGTCCCCCTTGTGGATTGAAAAGTGAAGCTCTGGGTTTCTGCCCTCACTTGGATGTTAAAAGTTTTGCGTAAGTTTATTAGTCAATTTCAGTAGGCAAGCACTTAGTCTTTCATGCTGCCAGAAACGAACAGGTGCTTGACTTAGACTTCCTTGGATTCTTGACAGCATTGTCCCCTGAACATTGTTGCTGAAGACCCATACCTGAGAGTCCTGGGTGTGCCGAGGTGGAAGCATGTGGGCTTTGGGCAGCAGCCCTTCACCTTCCTCCCAGTGTCGTGAATGCCGTTTTGAGAATAAAGACAGAAATTATGTTGGCATGATCTAAGGTTACCAGCCTATAGGTGGATAGTAAGTTTTTCATTTAGAAAGTAGTTATGAATCCCAACTTCGTGTGAATTTCTTCTCCTGTTTCTTTTTTTTTAAGATTTTTAGTTTTTTTTTTTTTTAATTTATTTATTTTTATTTTTGGCTGCGTTGGGTCTTCGTTGCTGTGCACGGGCTTTCTCTCTAGTTGCGGCGAGCGGGGGCTACTCTTCGTTGCGGTGTGTGGGCTTCTCATTGCGGTGGCTTCTCTTGTTGTGGCGCACGGGCTCTAGGCGCGCGGGCTTCAGTAGCTGTGGCACGGAGGCTCAGT
The DNA here is from genome assembly GCF_028021215.1 of Eschrichtius robustus. Lineage (NCBI taxonomy): Eukaryota > Metazoa > Chordata > Mammalia > Artiodactyla > Eschrichtiidae > Eschrichtius > Eschrichtius robustus. Next base: position 5,660,540 of record NC_090830.1, on the reverse strand, counting down.
AGTTGTGGCTCGCGGGCTCTAGAGCTCAGGCTCAATAGTTGTGGCACACGGGCTTAGTTGCTCCGCGGCATGTGGGATCTTCCCGGACCAGGGCTCGAACCCGTGTCCCGTGCATTGGCAGGCGGATTCTTAACCACTGCGCTACCAGGGTTTATATGTTTATATGTTTATATGTTGGTTATATTTGACACTTAAGTGATTCTTTGGTAATGTTAGAATATATTTGTATTGACCAGGACTTGAGTTGTTCCTTTGAGAAGGGCACTTAATAATCCTTTGCTTCACTTTTCCCAGAAGATTCCTCTCTCTGTGGGAGAAGTGGCATTCAGTTTCATCAGGGGTGCCACTGCTGGTACACAGCTAACACTGACCGCTTCTAATGCAGCAGGCATTGCACTTTCTGCCATATAACATTACAGCAACCCATGAGATCAAGAGTATTGTAATTCCATTTTAATCATGGGAAAATGGAGGCTTAAAAAGGCAGACACCTTGTCCAAGGGTACCCAGCTGGGAACTGGAAACTAGGACTCAAATCCAAAGAGTTTAGCTCTTGATTCCTTGCTCTTCCACTTACCCTGTCTTGCCTCCCTGAGGAACATGGCACACATTTTACAAATGTGTAGGTGTGATAGGTGCATAAAAATCTTAGTTTTGTCACAGAAGTCTCTGTGGCCTTAGTAGAGATTCTTGGCTTATCTTCCTGTCACATCTGATGCTGTTGACAGGTTTGTCCCTGAAACGTGTGTGTAAAGTGAAAGGTGGTAACCCTCGGTCATCCCATGGAGTTAGGAGTTGCAGGCTGCGCTGGTCGCTGGCCACACAGCTACACGCCAAGAGGCTTCTACACAGAAAGAGCTGAGGCTCTAGTGCATGAGACGGATGCCAACAGTGTGATGTGGATGGTGGGGCGAGGCCGGAGGAGCACGAGTGCCACTCACCAGGAAGATGTAAGGAGGCTCAGAGAACGTGTGTGAGAGAACGGGGTGGCAAGTGTACTGGAGAAGGTGCACGTGCACAGCATGTGAGTCTAGTGCCCGAGCAGCAGCGTGCCCCTGGGAGAGGTGGGCAGGAGCCGAGTCCTGCAGAACCCTACCCACCAGGAGAGCTTCTCCAACTTGCCTGGGCTCCCCGCTCCCATGTTTCCCATTCAGCAGGTCTGCGCAGCGGCCCTGAGAACGTCTCAGACAAGTTCCCGGTGTTGCTGCTGCTGCCAGGCTGGGACCCACACCTTGAGCAGCACTGCCTGGAGGGACCACCCATGGGTGAAGAACAGGGCCGTGCCAAGCCAAGCCAGCCCGCCTCCTGCTCCCAGCTCCGCATCCAAGATGCAGACCAAATGACGTGCTGCTCCTTCTTCAGCTGAGGTGGGTAGAAACTTCCAAAAATAACTTCACCCCAAGAAAGTAAGGATGCCCTTAAATGGAAGGACCTAAAAAGTGTTGTCACTTACCCAAAAGTCACTTAGGCATCCTCACAGGGGTCCTCGTTTGTTCCACAAACACCTGAGCACCTACTGTGTGCTGTTACTCCGCAAGGTACGTGGAGGGGCAGCAGGTGATGAGGCCCCGCAGGCCTCGCCTTCTGTCCACTAGCTACTTAAACGTACGCAAGGTTAGAAGTTCTGTTCTTCAGTCGCACTGGCCGCATTTCAGGGCTCAGTCCCTCTGTGTGGCTGGCAGCACTATACTGGGTGATGCAGTACAGAATACCCCCCCAGCAGAGTGCTCTGCTGGGCGCTGCTGCTCGAGCGGGCTGAGTTGGGCCTGAAGGAGCAGAGTCAGGTCTGGCGAGCTGTCACGGGCAGACCTCATCCAGCCTGGGCACTGGTGACAGGGTGGCAGTGGGAGACAGGCCAGAGAAGAGCAGTGTCTCAGTTCTTTTCCTTCAGTGCCACAAGCTCTCGTGTGCCCCTCAACAAATCCCTTTTATTTAGTGCTCCTGAGTGTGACCCATTGAAACAGAAGGAGAACCGCGCAGCAGAAAGACGTCGGCAGGCTCTCCCCAATGTCCCCAGCACCCGTGGACACTGAAGGTTCGTTAGTCCTGCAGTAAAGGAACCTTGACAGTCGTTTAAGGTAGGCTTCCTGCACTGACATGACCATGTAATTCAAGCTGCTAGTGATATCCTTCTGGATCTTTCTTTGAGGAAAGCAGCATAGAACATGCCTCTTGTACAGCTTTGTTTTGTTTTGCAATGTTTATTTGAAAAGCCCTTTGTCAGAATGTGGAGGTGAGAGCTGCTTGCTTCATCTCTGAAAGGCCCGTGGTGGCCCTGGCAGTCTCGTCCTCCCCACTGGCCCGGGCATCCCCATGCCTCCTGCCAACACAGAGCCGCGCACAGAGAACAGGCACACGAGGGGAGCAACATGTTCTTTTATTGATGCAAGTACATCCAGTCACACCAACAGCTGACATCCTTTATTATTATAAAGTACAGCTTTATACTCAAGAGTTCATCTCGAAATACCAAAACATCATAGGGTATGTATCAAATTGGGAAAATAAAGTAGCAAATGTAGCACTGTGTCAGGTCGGTACTAGAACTGATGACCAAGTGAAGCGCACACTGATGTGAAAGCTCCTTAACACACGGACAGAAAAGGTTCTAACATTGTATTCCAAATATATATTCTCAAGTTTTAAACCTTTATCTCAAATACATAAACAAAGCAATATGTACTGTCAATATACAATATGTACTATCTAGAACGTCTGAAAAGTGCAAAAACACTGTGACAATACAGTGTAAATATCCTTGCTCCACCCTGGGCTGAGGGCGATGACAGCAGCGGATCATGGAGCCACCTCCCCCTGAGGCCTTGCCTTCACATCTCCAGGCTCTCCTAGGAGTTTTGGGAATTAGCAACTAACTGTCCTTACCCAGGCCTGCCAGCTGGAGGCTCTGGTGGAAGCCAGCCATGTGGAGAGAAGTAGGGTGAGTAGTTCCAAATCTGCTTGGATGGAGTGACAGCCCCGCCATGAGGGAGACAGAGTCAGCATGGATTGCCCATTTCTGGCCTTGGAGGGAGCAGGGCTGTCACTGTCCCATGGCCGGAAGTCAGAAAATGGAGAGTACGCCTCTCGAGTTCGGGTGTGGAAAATACCTCCAAATGTTGGGCAGCTTTATGTGAGTGGGCTCCAGCAGGTACTGGCCTGGCTAACCTTCCATGTTTCACATTCCATTAGGGGGAGCCCAATCCCCCACCCAGAGGGAAGGAGGATACTGATTTGTAAGTTGCTTCTTTTGACTTTGTACTTGAGTTTCAAGATGGCTTTATACGTCCCCATCCTTAATTGTACTTTGTATTCGCTTCATTACAGCTAAGTGTGTCGAAGTTACAGCCTGGAAAACGGACAATTCCATGACTCCCTCCTTACGTTACTTTAGATTTTCTCTTTTCCTAAAATGTAGGTGAAGAACAATTTGCCAGACATCTTCCAACAGAAAATATGCTGCCAGGTGTCCCCCTGCCCTCCCCCCAACCCCCATAAATCCCTGATAAAGGAAAATGAAAATGTAAACTTTGGAAAGCCCATATTCAAGGTTCACTTCTGGAAGTACGCAAATGAGACCTCCGGGCCACCCGAGCCCTTCTTGCCAGAACCTCGTGGGCCTGCGCTTTGAGGGCAGAGCTTCCCCGGCGCCTCCAGCGGCACTGGCTGCAGGCGAGAACGGGCCCGCCAGTACCCTCTAAGGCACTCACCCCGACATCAGAGACACTGGCTGGAAAGGAGGCAGGGCTCACGTTGGTTTTGGTTGGGTTTTTTAAAATATGTTTTTGTAAGATGTTAATAATCAAAAGTAGAAAATAAAAATCTACATTTCATTAGAATAAGATGTTATCATGGATGCCATCTCCCATGATACTCTTTCCCCACCCCTCCCCAAAGCAGGGCCCTGCCCTGTCATAAACAAAAAGCTTTAAGTGCCAAAGGTTGATGCATGAAATAATTACTTTTTTTTTTTTTTTTCATAAAAGTTTTATGTACAAAATGGACCCCAACCAGTGAGGCCTCATCTCAACCCATATCACTCAAGATTAAAACTCAGTACGTAGGTGTGCTTAATCCAGCGTCTGCAGGCTGCATCCGTGCCTTCAGGCTCTGTTAAGGAGAGTGGTCCTAAAGGTGAGCAGGGAACGAGAAAGTGGTCAGGCGGCCGGCAGGCCCTTCCCCTGAGCAAGCAGAGGGCAGGCTTGTGCTACTAGGGGAAGGCCCGGCTGCCTAGAACCGCCCATTGAGAGAGGGGTCAGGGACGTTCAAACCCCAAGTCCTCAGCCTGCAGCGGGGATGCCTTCCTCTCCCCGGTCTGCAGAGAGGCGCCCTCGGCCGCCTTTCCAAAGGGCAGACCCATCATGCCTCCCCCCACCCCGTCCTTTCCCTTCCTTGTAGGCTCTGGTGTGGGGCTGGTCTTGGGGGCTCACCGGACTGCTTCTGGAGTTCTCCTACCTGAGGGTCTTCCAGCTGTCCTTTTCCATGTGGTTCTCGGGACCTTCACTTTCGAAGGAGGCGATGAAGAGAGCTGAGACGAGAAGCCCCGCAGAAGCCATGTCCACAGACGGTCAGTCTGCCTCCCACCCTGGTTATCCCTTCTCAAACTCTCCCTCCCAGGGCGGAGCGAGGCCCGGGCAAGAACTCCTAAACCAAGGGGGCAGCGACTTCAGGCCAGGGCTGGTCCACAGGCCTCTGCTGCGTGGGGTTCCTGGCAACCTGCCTGGGGACTCTGAGACGTTTCCTGGTTCTGCAGCACTGGCCCGACCACGTACTGGCTCTCTCAAGTGGCCTCGGGAGCCTGATCTCTTCTTGTCCTTATCCTTCACCTGCCATCCGCCCATGGCCCACCCTCATGCACTCACCCCTGCGAGCTGAGCTTCCCCAGCGTAGCAGGGGAATAACCACCCTGGGAGGGCACCCTGCACGAGTCAGGGTGACTTCTACAGTGTGTGGAGGTGGACCTCACCTTCCTCGCTATAGATGGGAGCCGTCAGCAGGTAACTCTGAATCTTCTTGTCCTTCTCGAAGGGACACTCTACCTGTGTCCATGTCATGAACTCATGGATCTGTCTGGAGATGTCCCAAAATTTCTGAAGGGGCAGAGACCAACTGGATGTTCATTTGTCACCTTAAGCTTGAAAACCCTGGTTAGCGCAGGGGACGTAGACTCTGGCTTCGGTCGGCTGATATTTCCCTGGTCCCAGAGAGATTGGACGGTAGCCCTACAAAGCTGACTTCATAGCCATGGAAGCACTCTGTACAACAACAGAGCCAGCCGGTGTCTCCAAGGCCATTCAGTCCTGCCCTCTGCCTGAGCCATCGGGCTGCAGCCAGGTCTGTGCTTCTGCTGTGCAGGAACCCCAAGAAGCTCCTCATCTGTAACTCCAGGCTGAGGCAGGCGTCCCAGCCACACCCAGCACAGCACCACCAACCAGAACACCCCATGATCTCACTCTGGGGCCCTGTGGCTCCTAGCCCTGTCACCAGATCATCCACCCAGAACTGGGGCCACCCGCACACCTTGAGGTCACCAGGCACCCATGACCCACCCTGGAGCCTTCAGTCCTAAAAGGCCCTTCTGCCACAGGGCCACAGCCTGGCAGCTCTCATGGCACAGACGAATTCTGCCTGTCCTAGAGCAAGTCCAGGAAGTCTGCCCTACCCTGTGCTGGGACAGCCTGGCCCCCTCCCCTCAGACCACAAGGGGGCTGAGCTGACCTTGAAGTTAATGTGTCCATTGGGCAGGTGGTTGGTGTGGATTTTGTGCAGGAAGTAGATGTCCTTAACGAAGAGATTGAACACAGGGATGACGATCTTCTCCCGGCTGCTGTTGGCCATCTGGGATCTCTGTGTGGCCCCCTGCAGGGCTGTGCGGTAGTTGCAGAAGTTGCTGGACGGGTCCATGTGGTGCTGTGGGCAGATGGGAGGATGTGGTGGGCACTGCTCCCCCTGCACCCCTCAGGGCTGCTCAGGAGGCCCCTTTGCAGGAAACAGCTCTGGGTGGCCCTGTACCGTCACCAGAAGAGGCCTCCTCTCCAGGAGTGAGCACAGGGGAAGGAAGCCCAGGGGCACGTGTCTGAGCACTGGGCTGGGGCTTTCCGGGTTCAGGTCCAGGCATCACGGGGAAAGCTGTAGAGAAATCTTGAAGCTCACACACACCTCCTCCCTGCCCTGCGAAGTCTGGGTCTCACCTCCTTCCTTCAAAACCTTCCTTTGCCCTTGTGCTTTCGCGGACACCTCCCAAACCTGACCAGCTCCACAAGACACACACTTGCAAAAACTGGATTCTCTGATCAAATACATCTCAAGGCTGTAGACTCGCCGGTCAGCCCCTGGGCCCCCCAGACGGTCCGGGACCATGGAAGTCGAACAAGGAAAAGGCCAGTCGCTGCTTGGTCGGCATTGCCCAACCTGGGGCTGTCGGCCTGCTTTTGCCGACAAACTCCTTGCTGATCTTTTCCCCGAGCTTTGCTTTAGGTGATGCCGGTTCTGACTCAAGTCCCAAGGGCCGAGGAGAGCATGGGCTACCTGCCTTCTGGGGGCGCCACGGCCAGGTCAGCGGACACGCCCAACATCAGACGGCGCTTGGGGCAGCAGGCCCTCAACAAGGGGCCAGAGCGTGATGGGACGCCCAGCCCTCCTCAGGCTGACTCGGGACAAGACAGGGTGCCTACCTCTAAGACGTCGAACTTGGCCGTCTTGACTTTGGACCAGGTTTTCTTCAGCCTCGCCACAGGACTGAGGTTCATGCCAGCTGCAGGGGGCGACAGCTAGGGTCAGGGCTGGGGGAGATGGGCCACACCGTGCTGGAGGGGGAGCCCCTGGGGCCCGCACACTCACAGATGATGGCCATCATGGAGTTGAAGTTCCCGATGTTGAAGCACTCTCGGGCCACGTCGATGAAGAACTCCAGCATGCGAGTCCGATGCTTCTTCTTCACCACCTGGAGGGCGGCCAGACTGCTCAGCGCGGGCCCCACCAGGGGTCATCCCCTCCAGCACCAGCCCCCGAAGGGCGGCCTGGACGGGAGCTGCCCTGGGCCCTCAGAGCTGTCAGGCCTGGGGTGGAGGGATTCTCGCAGGCTGCAGAGGCAGGAAATGCAGCCGTGGCATTTTCGATGCTGGGCAGAGGGGCGGGAAGGCAGGCTGAGAGGACCAAGGGAGACCCAGATGAGCTGGCAGGCCATGCTGGGCACAGGATGCCTCCCAGGATGGGTCTCTTGTTGTAATTTAAGGCATCACTGTTGGGGGTTGGTGCTTCCAAGGCCCTGGCAATAAAAGCTTCCTGTCTACACTTGCAAAGTTCCGTCCCCCGCGGGGTACAGGGGTCAGAGCCCCAGGCGGCACGGTGGGGTCGGGAGGAGACGGGGCCGGCCCTGCTGCTGTGTGCGCCGCGCGGCACTTACCCGGCACACCTCGGTGGCCACCAGCATGCTGAGGCAGTTGAACCAGTTGTCGTAGGCCTCCAGGCTGTAGGTCTTAATCAGGTCCCCTCGGCACTGTGGGGACAGAGCAGGTCACAGGGAGCCCGAGGACCCTGCCCGTGGCTGCCGCCCCAGCCCCACCCTCAGAACCAAGGAGCTGTGGCCAGAGGAGGAGGGGGGCGGCTGCTGGACTGGCCCCCCGGGCCTGCCCGGGTCTCCCAGGATGCCCCCACCCGGCCCTCCAGGGCTCCCCGGCAGCACGCAGCACCCTGCGTGGCCGTCCACCGAGCCCTGGGGCAGGCGCTGGGAGGCCAGACACTCCGGAGGCACGCAGGCGTCTGGGCAAGGCCCCGCACCCTCCCCGGCCACCCCGGAGCATGCCGCAGCCCCTCACCCTGTGCTTGTCCCGAGAGTCCATGTGGCTGACGATCTGCATCAGGTCCTCAGGGTGGATGCTGCTGACCCTCTCCTGGGTGGAACGGGGAGACAGCCCAGGAGGAGTGACAAGCCTGCCAACCTCAGGCAGGCCACACACACGCAGCGTGGAGGGCGTGTCGAGAGCAGCAGTCACGACCTCCCTGCAGGCGTGCCCCTCAGCCACGGCCCCTCCTCGATCAGAGCACCCAGACAGTGGGCAGGCCCCCCAGCTGTACCCCAGGGTCTGGGAGGCGAGAGCCTCAGCAGCGGCTGCTATGTGCAGGGCACCTGCCCAGCCCGGGCACAGGCAGGATGAGGGGACGGGGCAGGGAGAGCCATCCCCCTTGAAACCCTTCACCTCTTCCGGAGCCGCTCCTCCATCCTGAGGCCACTGCACTCCCCATCGCCCCAGCCCCTCCCATTAACATGGGGCTGCCGTGATCCTGGGGACCCAGGTACCAAGAAACCCTCTGCTCAGGTGGACACACAGCCGCCAGAGGCAGTGCATGGGGCTGCCAAGCGGGCTTCCCCTGACACCCTGGTCCGGCCAGCAGGGGAAGGCCCTGTGGTGCCATGTTGGGAAGGTGCCGGCATGAGCATCAGTGAACACGCCCCAGCCCCGTTCTGGGAAGGGCGCACTGCAGCACTGACCAGCTCGATGTGAGTCAGCTGCTGGGCCAACACCAGGGGGTCACAGCACACGCCCAGGATGTCTTTCTGTGCGGCTGGCGGCTTGGCCTTGAGGATGGGCCCTTTGTCCATGGCCGGTGAGCGGAGCTTCTCACGCAGCTCCTGAAGCTGGCTCCGGGCAGCCAGGGACAGCAGCAGGCTCTGTGTCATTTGGGCGATGGCCTTCTTCACCGTGCCATTCTCCTGGGAGGGGCGGGGGTGGGGGCGGAGAAGGTGCGGGCCTGGGCTGGCAGCAAGACCCACACCCATCTTGTCTCCAGGGATGTGTCTAACTTTGAGCCCATGTCCCCTACCCAGAGCTGCCATGAGCACTTGGGCGTCTGACAGCAGAGTGGGGCACAGTGTGGGCTCCGCCGAGGGCTGCAGGGGAGGGTGACTCCACAGCCGTCCTGAGGAGAAGGGAGCTGAAGGCCAGGGCTAGGCTTCTGGGTCTGAAAAGCATGGCTTTCCGGGTGACGGCCGGCTGAGCTACTTCCCGTGGCCTTTCCACCGTAGGAGGGGCCCACGGTAGGGACGAGGGACTCCGGAAGGGCTTCCTCCAGGACTAGGAGCCTTCCTTCCCTGGGTGGGGGCAGCCCTGGCCCTGCCCCACTCTCCCTGGGCTTTAAGCCCTCAGGAAGGCTGAAGGTGCTGAGCACACGGAGCCCAGGCTCCCGCGACGGGGGCTGGCAGCAGGACCAACCTCTCTGGAGGGCCTGTCTCAACGCTGCAGACCAAGCGGGAGCTGGGAGCCGGGAAAGGCGGACAAGGCCTCTCGCTAGGCCCCCACTCCACCCACCCAACGAGCGGGAGCAGGTGGGGCCTGGGATCACCTGGCTCGAGCCACAGGGTCTCCCGTGTGCGCAGGATGCCGAGGGCGAGTCTGGCCTGTTGCTGGCCAGCTGAGCGGCCCTCACGGGGTTGAGGGGCAAATGGAGCCACCCAGCAGTCCTCTTGGGAGAGTGACAGCAAAGGGGACCACATACAGAGCTGTCCCTGAAGACCCACCCCCCCTCAGACAAGGAACTCTGCCAGGGTCCGAGGAGGACCTCACCTCATCACACTGTGTGACCCGGTGGGTGATGGCTTTCAGTTCGGCCATGGCCTTCTCGTCCTGGAAGTCGTAGGGGAAGGCCTCTGTCCACTCCTTCAGTAGCTGCACGATCTTGGCTGAGAAGGACTTCAGCCTGGCCTGGTGGGGGCGGGGGATAAAGCAAGGTCTCCAGAGTGGGTGACAAGATGACAAGCGGTACAAGCACCCCCAGTTCTGCAACACCCTCCGACCCATTCCCGCACAGGACCTGTGTCCTGTGCCCCGACGCTGGGGTGCGGGCTGCTGGGTAGGGGCGTCCTCCGCCCTGTCCACCTGCGGTTTCGTCATTCCTGCTTTGCTTCACATTCCCCTTAAGCCAGCTCTCTTTCACTTAAATTCATTTTCAAAGAACCTGTCCTATCGCTGCCATGACACAGAAAATTAGTTTCATTTGCTGGAATTAGAAGTTACCCATAAAAAAGGACACGATGAAAACCAAGCAAAATCATTAACGTTAAGCAAGAGACCCTAGCCACCTTCTCTCAGTAAAAAGCAGGTTGGCAAGTGCTGGGAAGGGCTGCAGACACACCAGGCATCCTCTCCCCAGTTCCCACTGGCCCAGGTCCACACGCACATACAGCCCAAGGACGAAGGCAGGCGGGCTCACCCCAGGCTCCTCTCAGGCTTCTACTGTCCCCCTGCTGACCCTCAGCCTAGAATTTCATCTCCCACTCACCCTGTTCTGGCATTTCCCCACCCACGCCTTCAGGAGCCTTTCCTGATCCCCGGGCTGCAATGGGTGCCTGTCTCGGTCCCTGCCCAGCACACCCGGGGACGGGCCCCTCTGGAGAGGAGACTGAAGAGGGCACAGATGTCACAGGCCTTTGCTGCAAACCTCCAGAGGCAGGAGGCCCGGCCTGGTGAGGGGAAGGTCATCAGGAACAGGCCCTGCCAGCGCCTTGACAGTACGCCCACCACCCCTGCTTCCGCACCAGACCCCGGGCCTGCCCCAGGGCCCCAGGGATGAGCTGTGGTTTCTTACCCATCCTGACTGCCCAACGCCTGACTCAATCAGAAACATGACAGTGAAAAACAGCCCTATTTGAGTCTCTGAAAACTCTAGCCTGAGGGTGCTGCCCGCCACCCCCCTTGGAGGGAGCAGCGGCCCAGGCTGCTTCTCCACCAGCTGGAGCCGGACCCTCCCTTCCGGGGTGTCTGGCCCTGAGCAGGAGAGCCGGCAGGGCTGTCTGCTGTGGCCCTTCCCCGGGAGGGGGTGTGAGCACCCGCCAGCGGCAGTTCCATCCAGCGCCCTGGGAGGTGGGCGCCCCTGCAGACCCCCGGGAGGCCTGCTCCAGGGACGTCAGGAGGCCGGGCAAGCAGACCTGCCCCCAGCAGGGAGGGGCCCGGGCCGGGCTGAGCCAGGCCCCGTCCTGAGCAGGATTCTCTCCCAAGCGTGAGAGAGCGGGGAAGCCAGGGGCACGGAGACGGCGGCAGCCGGGGGGCTCGCCTTTACCTTATCAGATCCGGCCTCCAGCTGCTGCCTCTGCTCCAGGCAGATCTGCCCCACGCGGGCCAGCAGGTCATGAGGGGGGACGAAGACCCGGGAGCTCAAGAGAAACGTGAAGATGTACGTCCTCTGAAGGAAAGAGACAGAGGGCGAAGAGTGAGTCGGCCCGGCGTGGCCCCCAGGTAGAGCGGCGGCCTCCTCCTGCACCTGGCTCCCGCCTCCCGGGCCCAGCATCACCTTCTGCGTGGTTTACCTCACCTCGAATGCCCTTCCTCCTCTCTCGCTGCTCCCAAACCCTGCCCACCGTGCAAGGCACAGATCAAACCCCACTTCGCAGCAGCTCTCAGAGGCGTCCCTGACAAGCTCACCTCCAGTGGTCTTACTCTGCTGGGATGCTCCCCTACCCCACGCCGGGAGCTAAACGCGGACCTGGATGTCGGCGGTATCTCCGGGCCTGTGTGGGCCTGTGGCCCGGCCCACGGTGCTCCCCGGGCCAGGCGCCCAGCCTGCTCTGTGCCAGATCCTCACGGCTCAGTGGGGCGGGGCCTGGCTGGGGGGCGGGGGGGGGGCCTCCTTGGCCCCAGGATCCCACATCAGGAGCTGCTGCAAGCCACTGTGCGGTCACTAGCCAGCTGTGGGCCCCGTCCCCACCTGCCACACCAGGGCCCCCCAGTCCCAAGGCCGCATATCCTCGTCACCGGGTCGTGGTGCAGGCTGAGGGGTGCGCCTGGTCCGGGCTGAAAGGCGGCAGGGAGCAGAGCCCAGGGCTCTTGGAAGCTTCTGGCTGACGTGGGATTTGCCAGGCCCCTGCCTGCAGACAGGGCGGACTTGGGGGTGGGGAGGCTGCTTGGGGTCTCCTGGGAACTCGACTCAGACAGTGATCTACTCCCACACGGCTGCTGCAGGCGGGGGGCCCAGGACCCTCGGCCTCCACTCCAGGCCCAAAGGAGCAGGTCTTCCGTGCTCCAGCCTAACGCAGCCTCCCGGATCGGGACTCGGCCCTCAGGCCCTCCCTGCCCCGATGCAGCCCTCAGAGGCCGCTGGGGAGGTTCTCCCGGGAGCAGCAGGGTGTGCCTGGGCTGTGCAGCACGGGTGCTCCAGCGGCCCGGCTCGTCAGTGGTGGGACCTTCAGGGGCCCCTCCTGAGGAGAAGGCTCAGAGCGTGAAGGAAGGCCGCAGCTGTTACACCTCGGAGCTCTCAGCCAGGGCAGAGGAGAGCCCGAGGCAGGAGCTGCGCGTCTCTGGGGAGGAGCAGGGAGACAGACGGAGCGCCGTGTCCCCAGCCGCCCACGTCCGCAGGGCACGGGCCGCGAGGGAACGGCGGGGAGCCCGGGTGCTCAGCAGCCGGGCTGATGCCTAGCTGGACCCCCGTTCGACCTCCGCCGCCCCTTGGCTCTCTCCTGGGAAGCAGGCTGGGACCCCAGGGCACAGTACTCTGGGGACAACACTGGGTGAGCTGGCTGAGGAGGCTCCCCGGGGACAGGCCTGAAAGAGGGGAGGCTCCTCCCCCCGCCACACAAGGCCACTGTCGCACAGACCAGCACTGGGGTTGGAGGTCCCAGACCCTGGGGGGCCGCAGCCCTGCTCCGGGCGTCTTCAGGGCCCGGGGTCCCCTCTCCCCGGCTCTGCCGCCTGGCCCTCAGCTGCCACATCGGCACCACCAGCCCCAGCCAGGCCCTGAGAGGATTTCCGGGGTGGACGGAAGGACAGACAGAGGAGTAGACAGAGCCCCAGGAGGGAGGGAGGAGGCCTGACATGTTGGGGGGGGGCCAGGAGCCCCGGAAACCCAGCTGGAGGGCAGAGGGGGCAGTTCCTCCCCACCCTCCCTCGCAGCCCCGTCTGTTGCCCGGAGGCCATGCGCAGGGCCCTGCTCTCAGGAGGGAGGGGGCACCCAGAGGGGCAGCCTGGCTCTCGAAAGGGAGCAGGTAACAACCCCACTGCCACTACAAGACGTCATCTACTGGAGGCGGAAGGGAAGCCACACGTGACAAGTGAACTCTTTCTCGCTCTTCCGAGAACGCGCCAATGTCACCTTGAGGTGAAGAGGGAGGATTCAGGTTGGCAAAGGCCCGTCCTGCCCGCACACGCATGTGCCCAGGAGGGGCCGACCCTCTTCATTCTGAGCCACTGCGGTTCATGCACAAAACAAACTTCCCAGCTCAGAGACGGGACACTGATGGGTGGACCCTCACCAGGACCCTGAAGCACTGGCCTTGCCCCTTAGACCCCTCTTGCCCCTCCCGGGCCATCTCCTACCTGCCTGGGGACAGCAGGGAAGTCGCTGCCGGCTCCCCGCTCCTAGGCTGGGGGCTGGGGTGGGAGGGAGCAGGAAAGCACAGGAGGTAGGGCCGGGGCTCCCTGCTGCTCTGTCCAGCTCTGACTGATGGGGGACCTCCCTCGCCATCCCAGCAGCAGCCTCCCCGGGAGCCCAGGTCGACTCCGCCAGTCACCGGGCACTCACGTCTGGGTAATAGTCCACTGTGGGGACCAAGTGCTCCATCAAGGCCTCCAGGGACCCGGAGATGAGACGTCCATCTTGGAAGATGAGGTCCCCGGAGCTGCCGGCCCCACCTCCTCGCTCCCCCATGCCAGGCTGCACCTGTCCACTACAGCTGGGCCCGAGGATGCTGGAGAAGACCACGGACGTCTGGGGCATAGTTTCCTGGGAGAAAAGAATGAGGCCGTGAGGCATCAAAGGCACCTCCGCCAGGCCCTCCTCCCAGGCCGCCTGCAGCCTGCGTGCAGGTGCAGAGCCTGAGCCCCGGCAGGGCCGGGAGGGGGGTCATTAGATGTCAGCACAGGCGGGCGGGCAAGCTCCTCAGTGGCCCCGAAGCCGCTGATCAATGTGTCTGATAAATGTTTCTTCACCACCTGCTCTGTGCATACCAGGCCTCATTCCAGGCATCTGGACACAGAAGGCCCTGCCTCCCGGGGTTCCACCCCAGTGGGAAAAGAGAAACTACGGAGAAAAACAGCACCAGGAGGAGAACACTGAGTGTGCGGGGGGTGATCAAGGCGGCCTCGGGGAGGGGGCCCTGAGACAGACTGATGGTGTTAGCTGTGCAGCTTCCTGGGATAAAAGACGGAGGTTCTAGGCAAAAAGGACAGCAGGTGCCAAGGTCCTGAGGCCAGTGTAGGGGAAGGTGATCAGCAGGGGAGTGGTCTGGCCAGACCATACACACCTGGGGGCCCAGGGTGCAACATGTGAGATAGGAGGCGTCGGGGCTCCGCACAAAGGAGTGACCTGACTCAGGGTGAAGGTCACCGTGGCCGCCGGGTGGAGACCCAGCAAGGGAGAGATCTGAAAACCAATCAGTGGCTTCTGCCATGACAAAACCCTGGGAGACACTGCTCAGGTCAGGTGATGGCAGAGGAGGAGGGGAGCAGGGTCAACTCTGGACGCTGTGGAGAACGGTCTTCCGCCTGAGCGACTGACCAGCGTGGGGAAAGGCTTTGAGGGTGGGGTTTGGGGAAAGACCTGGAACTTGCTTTTGGACACGTGGATTTGAAATGCCTATTAGACGCAGATGCTGGGCAGCAGTCTGGGGGCTCAGTGTGATGGGGGCTGAGGGTCCCCACCTCGCACTGCAGCCGGGCTTTGCTGCAGGCTCTCACGAGGCCTGGGAGAGTCTGCAGCCCTCTGGGCCTCAGTTTCCTCACTGCCCGGGGCAGCTGGCCGTGTCTGGAGGGGGCTCTGTGGCATCAGCGTGACGCACACCTACCAGCCCGAGGCCTCGGAAGCTAGTGCCGCGGGCACACTCCCCCTCCTGCTGGCCAGGGGTGGCCTGCCCCGCCTGCTGGGCTAGTCCCACCCCTGGAGAGCAGGGAGGCTGAAGTCCGGGGGGAGGAGCTGGCCCTTCCTGCCTTGGTGGGGACCGTGGCCAGGTGTCACCCTCTCTGGTCACTGGCAGGCAGTTGCCGCTGCCCCACCCCTAGCTCCCCAGGCCGCCGCGCTGGCCTCCCTCTCCGGGCCGGGGCTGCTCCCCACGCCTCAGGGGGCAGAAAGAGCCCCCAGTGCTGAGCTTGCCGGTCATGACGCCTCCAACCAGCCCTGGCCTGCTCTCTTGCCTGGACCAGGGTTGGCCTCTGAGCCCTTCTGGCCTCGGTCTCCCCACCGGGCGGAGCAAACAGCAGCCATGAGTATTTTACTGCCATGAGGGGCCCCTCCAAGGGCTTTACAAGGAGAGCCAACTCCCACCCCAGCACATCAACTGAGCCTCACACCAGGGCAAAAGGGGCCCGGCCCAAACGACGCTGGCTTCTCTGCCAAACGCCTGGAGGTCGCCTTTGGATTCTCAGAAAAATCCTTTGCAAGGAGAGCAAGCGCTCAAGGGAAGTCCCCGGGGACAGGCCTGGATTGCAACATCTGTGGCCCCCAGGCTCCATGCTGCCCTCGCGTCAGGTTGGGTTCAGACTCTCAGAACACTCCCCTCAACCCACGTTAGAATGCACAGTCTCAGGCCCCACTGGGTCAGAACCCTGGGGTGGGTCCTCTTTGCCGCTTAAGTCAAAGAACCACTGACTTGAGCAAACCCTTCATTTTTCACATAGTGAAACAGACTCAGCAAGAAGGAACTCAACCGAGGAAATCCTAGGATTTCCAAGTCCAGCCCGGGTGTCACCACCCCTAGGAAGCCCCCCTGGGTTCATCGCTAGACTGCTGACCCACGAGGCCAGAAGTGGCTGATCACCTGCCTTCACATCTTCCTGTCTGGCTGTAACCCGCCCCATGGCCGTGCTCAGTAGCCTTTTGTGGGAGGAAATAAGGAAGGTGGGCTCCCTGGGTGCCTCAGCACTGGCAGCTGCTCTGCTGTGCCATCACTGGGACCCCAGGGGACCCGACCCCCAGCACTTCAGCTGAGGGCCATGCACTGCGGGGCAACTTTCCTGAGATCACACAGTTCTGGGTTCAAAAGGTGACCCGAGAGTGGTAACCTTGGCCAGTTGGACATCCTGACCCCAAGCTTCTTGGTCATCAGAAACGGCATTTTCGAAGCCTCTGGCCTCTCCCTCCGTGGAGACAGCGGGCTGCTCTGGTCGGAAGGTGCTACGGGGGGAGCACACTGACACCCCACTAACTCACAGAGCCCCTACCAGACCCTCCACAGGGCAAGGCCGCCTGCAGGGACACCTGCCCCAGGGCTAGCCAGTGGGGAGCCAGCCTGGGGACTCAGCCCACCAGCTCTGCTGCCCGTGGGGGGACAGGTGAGCCTCGCAGGAAGCCAAGGGGCCGAGCTCTACACTGGGCTCCGGCCCACAGCTCCCTAGGGAGCCTCAGACGGCACTCACTGTCCCCCTCGACAGGGGAGGGGCGTGCGCTCAGGGTGCAGTCACCTACCCCGGGGGTGGGGCCCCAGTCCACGTGTCCTGCACAGCCACTGGGCGGCACGTCCCTCATCACGCTGCTCCTCCCCCAGGGCTCCCCACCCGTGGGGGGTCTCGGTCCTGCAGAGACTGCGTCCCGCCTACACCGTGCCCGTGCACCGCCCAGGAGGCCACAGGAAGGAAGGGGCAGCCACGTGAGGCCCATCCCTTCAGCTTGGGGCAGTGACCCCTCCAACAGCAGCTGGGCCGAGGACCCCGCCCCTGGGCTCCCCAGCTGCACAAGATCCCGCACCAGTCACTTTTAAATGACATAAACAGACATGTACATGACATGTAAATAAAGGCACAGAAAACATCTGGCCACCCGTGGCCACACTCATTACAGACTTTACTGCACGGGAGCAGGGGAGGGAGGAGACTTTCGCTTTCCGTTCTACACATTTGTCGTCTATTTGGTAACTTTTCTAAATGGCACATCTATTTTGTCATCTTCTAAATAACTTTGTTTTTTAGTGCAAAGAAGCTGAGTTTTGAAATCAGCTCTTTTTATAAAGGCATAATAAAGAGCCTGCAGCCCCAGGGCTGGGTCTGCAGACAGAAGCATGGCCACCATCTAGCAGGTCATAATGTGAGGGTGGGCTTTGAGGCAGAGGCCCAAAACCCCCTCGGGGCATGGGCAGAGCCCCCAGGGGCTGTGCAGGACCACCCCAGCCTCTCCCCTACCCTGGGACTCTGCCTGGGGCCAGGTCTCTCTGACCACGTCTCTCCCTGCTCCTCTGTACACTGAGCCCTGTGGATCCTGGGGACCCCCCCACCACCACCCAGAGTCCCTTCCTTTCCCACCCAGTCCCTAGCAGAGCCCACACCTGCCAGGCCATGAGCACCTTGAGGAGGGTCTCCAGGCTCAGTGCCAAGTGGGAGGAGACAGGTTCCCCAAGTGGGTCTTCCTGGACAAGAATTTAGAGCCCCCTTGTGTTCGAATCCCAGCCCTGCAACGGGCCAGCTCCTCGTTCCTAGACGAGTCTAACCAACCTCGATTTCCTCAGCTGTCAAATGGGGATGATGGCAGGACTACCCGTTAAGACCTCTGCTTGGCATCTCTGCTGGCCACCCCACCCCACTCTGTGGTCCCTTCTGCTCTTGCACATGGGGTCCTCCTCTCCTGTCCCAGCAAGAGCAGGGACTGAGGCTTCTGGCCACACACCTGTGTGTCCATCACCCCCAACTGGACCCTTTCTCAAGGAAGGGCCACTCAGAGCAGAGCACCCAGGAAATCTGGGCTCCTGTCTTGGGAGGGAACACAGAGCAAGAGCAATCATAGTCAGACATACAGTAGCTATTAGGAGGGGCTCCCGCTAGAGTAGGCCCGTGTGTCCCGGTCACTCACAGCCTCTGCCCCCTCCCGCCTGGGCAGGCACCTGTGCTCCGCGGCAGCCTCAGGAGCAGACACTGGTGGGTGACCCACATGCAGAGGTGGGGCTGAAGTCACAGCTGAGCCCCAGGGGCCATGCAACTAAGGAAGAAGAGCTGAAATCTCTCCTCGCGGCTGTGTGAATCACAGATTTATACCCCTGTGACCGGCTTTGTAAACTCAGAGCCTGCAGAACATCCGAACAGACAATGAGCACTCCCACCGCTGAGATGGGTCTAGTTTTAGCAGCTGTGGGCTTTGTGGGCACATACACACAGGGGTTGGGCCAGGCCAGAGTCTGAGCTGCCCCCATAGCACCCACAGAGGGTCCAGGTGCATGATTACTGCAGTCCTGGGACATGACTTCAGTGGATCTATGCTGGTGGCCTGGTGAAAACAATACCTGAGAGACACCAGGGCCAACTGCCGGCATATCCACGGTTAAGGTGGGGCTGAAAGCAGTACCAACAACAGTGTAATTTGCGAGCCCGCACAACAGGTGAAAGGTGACACAACAGAGCATGCTCACAGGTGAACATCTCCAGAGGAGGAATACTCAGTGGCTTCCCTCCCAGTGGGAGTGCTCCAATCCTGCCTACCTTGCACCGCAGATCAGAAACACGGCTAAGAAACAGATCTGGGGGCCTTTACAACAACAACCAGGGAGCAGACTCCGCCCCTGACAGGGCGGTGACAACCACAGACCAAAGGGGAGGCCCCGCTCAATACCCAGTGCAGGATCTGGTCACCACAGCACCAGCCAAACCCCCTATCAAGGGGATAACGGCCAGCATACACTGAGGAAAGACGTGGCAGACATCCATACTAAAAACAGCCCTCACACTAAAAAATATTAAAATCACACAGGCTATATAGGGACAAGTGTACATAAAAATAGCCCTCCAAGACAGTCTGAGGGTCTGGCATTGGGAGGAAGAACCCCCAGAGCACTCAGCCCTGAAGGCCAGTGGGGCTTGAGAGCAGGAGCTCCACAGGGCTGGGGGAAACACTCTTGGAGGGCGCATGCAAGAGTGCACTGGGACCCAGCACAAAGCAGTACCTCCATAGGAACCTGGGCTAGACCTACCTAGGGATCTTGGAGGGTCTCCTGGGGAGGCAGGGGTTGGCTGTAGATCACTGTGGGGGACAAGGACACTTGTGGGGGGAAGGATCAATATTCCCCAAGGAATACTGATCAGTGTGAGCTCTCCCGGAGGGCCCCATTTTGGCACCAAGACCCAGCCCCACCCAACAGCCTGCAGGATCCAGTGCTGGAATGCCTCAGGTCAAACAACCAGCACATAGGAACACAGCCCCACCTATGAGCAGACAGGCTGCCTAAAGTCCTATGGAGCTCACAGCCACCTCAAAACACACCCCTTGACACAGCCCTGCCCACCAGAGGGACAAGACGCAGCTCCACCCACCAGAGGGCAGGCACCAGTCCCTCCCACCAGGAAGCCTGCATAAGCCTCTGGACCAACCTCACCCACCAGGGGGCAGACACCAGAAGCAAGAGGAACTGCGATCCTGCAGCCTGTGGAAAGGAGACCACAAACACAGAAAGTTAGACAAAATGAGACAACAGAGAAATATGATGCAGATGAAGGAACAAGATAGAAAACCCACAAGGACAACTAAATGAAGAGGAGACAGGCAATCTACCTGAAAAATAATTCAAAATAACGATAGTAAAAGTGATCCAAAACCTTGGAAAAAGAATGGAGGCACAGACCGAGAAGATACAAGAAATGTTTAACAAAGAGAAGATTTAAAGAACAACAACAATAAAAAGAAAACAGAGATAAACACCACAATAACTGAAGTGAAAAATACACAAGAAAGAATCAATAGCAGAATAACAGAGGCAGAAGAACGGATAAGTGAGTTGGAAGACAGAGCGGTGGAAATCACTGCCATGGAAAAGAAGAAAGAATGAAAAGAAATCAGGACAGTCAGGGGCTTCCCTCATGGTCCAGTGGTTAAGACTCCACGCTCCCAATGCAGGGGCCTGGGTTCAATCCCTGGTCAGGGAACTAGATCCCGCATGCATGCCACAACTAAGAGCCCACATGCTGCAACTAAAGATCTCACATGCTGCAACTAAAAAAGATACCGCATGCCGCAACTAAAGATCCTGAATGCCGCAACTAAAGATCCCACATGAAGGACTTCCCTGGTGGCGCAGTGGTTAAGAATCCACCTGCCAATGCAGGGGACATGGGTTCGAGCCCTGGTCCGGGAAGATCCCATATGCCGCAGAGCAACTAAGCCCATGTGCCACAACTACCTGAGCCTGTGCTCTAGAGCCCATGAACCACAACTACTGAGCCTGTGTGCCACAATTACTGAAGCCCACGTGCCTAGAGCCCGTGCTCCGCAACAAGAGAAGCCACCACAATAAGAAGCCCGCGTACCGCAAAGAAGAGTAGCCCCTGCTCGCTGGAACCAGAGAAAGCCCGCGTGCAGCAATGAAGACCCAACACAGCCAAATAAATAAATAATTAATTAAAAAAAAAAAGATCCCACATGCCACAACTAAAGATCCCACATGACACAACTAAAAAATCCCACATGCCACAACTAAAGATCCCACATGCCGCAACTAAAGATCCTACACGCAGCAATGAAGATCCTGCATGCCACAACTAAGACCTGGTACAGCCAAATAAATAAATGAATATTAAAAAGAGAAAAAAAAAATGAGAACAGTCTCAGAGACCTCTGGGACAACATTAAACACACCAACATTTGCATTAGATGGATCCCAGAAGAAGAAGAGAAAGAGAAAGGGCCTGAGAAGATTTCAAATAGATTTCAAATAGAAATCTCTTCTATTTGAAGAGATTATAGCCAAAAACTTCCCTAACATGGGAAAGGAAACAGTCACCCAAGACCAGGAGGTGCAGAGAGTCCCATCCAGGATACAACCAAAGAGGAGGCCGAAACACATATTAATCAAACTGACAAAAATTAAATACAAAGAAAAAATATTAAAAGCAACAAGGGAAAAGCAACAAACAACATACAAGGGAATCCCCATAAGGTTATCAGCTGATTTTTCAGCAGAAACTCTGCAGGCCAGAAGGGAATGGCACGATATATTTAAAGTGATGAAAGGGGGAAAACCTACAACCAAGAATACTCTATCCAGGAGGGCTCTCATTCAGATCTGACAGAGAAATAAAAAGCTTTACAGACAAGCAAAATCTAAGAGAATTCGGTGCCACCAAACAGCTTTACAACAAATGCTAAAGGAAGTTCTCTAGGCAGGAAATGCAAACCAAAAAACTACAATAGATACACACAAAAAAGAGAAAAAGCAACCAAACACAACACTAAAGATAGTCATCAAATCACAAGAGAAGAGAAAAAAAGAGGATGGGAAGAAAAAAGACCTACAAAAACAAATCCAAAACAAGAAAATGGCAATAGGAACATACATATCGATAATCACGTTAAATGTAAATGGATTAAATGCTCCAATCAAAAAACACTGGGTGAATGGATACAAAAACAAGACCCATATATATGCTGTCTACAAGAGACCCACTTCAGACCTAGGGACACATACAGACTGAAAGTGAGGGGATGGAAAAAGATATTCTGTGCAACTGGAAATCAAAAGAAAGCTGGAGTAAAAATACACATTATCAGACAAAACAGACTTTAAAATAAAGACTGTTACAAGAGACAAGGAAGGACACTACACAATGATCAAGGGATCAATCCAAGAAGATATAACAATTGTAAATATATATGCACCCAACATAGGAGCACCTCAATACATAAGGCAAATGCTAACAGCTCTAAAAGAGGAAATCGACAGTAACACAATAATAGTGGGGGACTTTAACACCTCACTTACACCAATGGACAGATTATCCAGACAGAAAATAATAAGGAAATATAAGCCTTAAATGACATATGAGACCAGACAAATTTAATTGATATTTATAGGGCATTCCATCCAAAAGCAGCAGAATAAATTTCTTCTCAAGTGCACATGGAACATCCTCCAGGATAGATTACATCTTGGGCCACAATCAAGCCTTGGTAAATCTAAGAAAACTGAAATCATATCAAGTATATTTTCTGACCACAACACTATGAGATTAGAAATAAATTACAGGGAAAAAACAAACACATGAAGGCTAAACAATATGTTACTGAACAACCAATGGATCACTGAAGAAATCAAAGAGGAAATTTAAAAATACCTAGAGACAAATGACAATGAAAACACGATGATCCAAAACCTATGGGATGCAGCAAAAGCAGTTCTAAGAGGGAAGTTTATAGCAATACAAGCCTACCTCAAGAAACAAGAAAAATCTCAAATAAACAAACTAACCTTACACCTAAAGCAACTAGAGAAAGAAGAACAAACAAAACCCAAAGTTAGTAGAAGGAAAGAAATCATAAAGATCAGAGCAGAAATAAATGAAATAGAGATGAAGAAAACAACAGAAAATATCAATGAAACTAAAAGCTGGTTCTGTGAAAAGATAAACAAATGGATAAACCTTTAGCCAGACTCATCAAGAAAAAAGGGAGGGGGCTCAAATCAATAAAATTAGAGATGAAAAAGAGAAGTTACAACGGACACCACAGAAATACAAAGGATCACAAGAGACTACTATGAGCAACTCTACGCCAATAAAATGGACAACCTAGAAAATGTGGACAAATTTTTAGAAAGGTACAACCTTCCAAGACTGAACCAGGAAGAAATAGAAAATATGAACAGACCAATCACAAGTACTAAAATTGAAAAAGTGATTTAAAAACTTCCATCAAACAAAGCCCAGGACCAGATGGCTTCACAGGTGAATTCTATCAAACATTTACAGAAGAGTTAACACCTATCCTTCTGAAACTCTTCCAAAAAACTGCAGAGGAAGGAACACTCCCATGCTCATTCTATGAGGCTACTATCACCCTGATACCAAAACCAGACAAAGATAGCACAATATCACTGATGAACATAGACGCAAAAATCCTCAACAAAATACTAGCAAACAGAATCCAACAACACATTAAAAGGATCATACATTATGATCAAGTGGGATTTATCCCAGGGATGCAAGAATTCTTCAATATATGCAAATCAATCAATGTGATACACCACATTAACAAACTGAAGAATAAGAACCATATGATCATCTCAATAGATGCAGGAAAAGCTTTTGACAAAATTCAACCCCCATTTATCATAAAAGCTCTCCAGAAAGTGGGCATAGAGGGAAACTACCTCAACATAATAAAGGCCATATATGACAAACCCACAGCTAACATCATTCTCAACGGTGAAAAACTGAAAGCATCTCCTCTAAGATCAGGAACAAGACAAGGATGTCCACTCCCACCACTTTTATTCAACATAGTTTTGGAAGTTCTAGCCATGGCAATCAGAGAAGAAAAAGAAATAAAAGGAATCCAAATTGGAAAAGAAGTAAAACTGTCACTGTTTGCAGATGACATTATGCTATACATAGAAAATCCTAAAGACGCTACCAGAAAACTACTAGAGCTCATCAATGAATTTGGTAAAGTTGCAGGATGCAAAATTAATACACAGAAATCTCTTGCATTCCTATACACTAACAATGAAAGATCAGAAAGAGATATTAAGGAAACAATCCCATTTACCATCACATCAAAGAGAACAAAATATCTAGGAATAAACCTACCTAAGGAGGCAGAAGACCTGTACTCAGAAAACTATAAGACGCTGATGAAAGAAATCAAAGATGACACAAACAGATGGAGAGATATATACCATGTTCTTGGATTGGAAGAATCAATATTGTGAAAATGACTATACTACCCAAAGCAATTTACAGATGCAATGCAATCCCTATCAAATTACCAATGGCATATTTCACAGAATTAGAACAAAAAATTTCACAATTTGTATGGAAACACAAAAGACCCCGAATAGCCAAAGCAATCCTGAGAAAGAAAAACGGAGCTGGACGAATTAGGCTCCCTGACTTCCAACTATACTACAAAGCTACAGTAATCAAAACAAAAACAGAAATACAGATCAATGGAACAGGATAGAAAGTCCAGAGATAAACCCACACACCTATGGTCAACTAATCTATGACAAAGGAGGCAAGAATATACAATGGAGAAAAGACAGTCTCTTCAGTAAGTAGTGCTGGGAGAACTGGATAGTACATGTAAGCAAATGAAATTATAACATTCTCTAACACAAAGCACAAAAGCAAACTCAAAATGGATAAACACCTAAATGTAAGACTCTCTGACATAAATTGCAGCAAGATCTTTTCGGATCCACCTCCTAGAGTAATGAAAATAAAAACAAAAATAAATAAATGGGACCTAATTAAACTTAAAAGCTTTTGCACAGCAAAGGAAACCATAAACAAAATGAAAAGACAACCCACAGAACGGGAGAAAATATCTGCAAACAAAGCAACCAACAAGGGATTAATCTCCAAAGTATACAAACAGCTCATGCAGCTCAATATCAAACAACCCAATCAAAAAATGGGCGGAAGATCTAAATAGACATTTCTCCAAAGAAGACATACAGATAGCCAAAAAGCACATGAAAAGATGTTCAACATCACTAATTATTAGAGAAATGGAAATCAAAACAACAATGAAGTATCGCTTCTCACTGGTCAGAATGGCCATCATCAAAAAATCTACAAACAATAAATGCTTGACAGGGTGTGGAGAAAAGGGAACCCTCCTGCACTGTTGGTGGGAATGTAAATTGGTACAGCCACTATGGAGAACAGTATGGAGGTTCCTTAAAAAACTAAATGTAGAACTACCATATGATCTAGCAATCCCACTCCTGGGCATATATCTGGAGAAAACCATAATTCAAAAAGGTACATGTACCCCAATGTTCACTGCAGCACTATTTACAAGAGCCAAGACATGGAAGCAACCTAAATGTCCATCAACAGAGGAGTGGATAAAGAAGATGTGGTACATATACACAATGGAATATTACTCAGCCATAAAAAAAAGAACAAAATAATGCCATTTGCAGCAACATGGATGGACCTAGAGATTGGCATACTGAGTGAAGTCAGACAGAGAAAGACAAATATATTGCTAACATCTGGAATCTTAAAAAATGGTACAAATGAACTTACTTACAAAACAGAAATCGAGTCACAGATGTAGAAAACAAACTTGTGGTTATCGGTGGGGGACGGGGGAGGGATAAACTGGGAGACTGGGATTGACACATACAGACTGCTATATATAAAACAGATGACTAATAAGGACCTACTGTATGGCACAGGGAACTCTACTCACTACTCTGTAATGACCTATATGGGAAAACAATCTAAAGAGTGGATATATGTATAACGGATTCACTTTGCTGTACACCTGAAACTAACACAACATGGTAAATCAACTATATTCCAATAAAAATTGTTTTAAAAAATGAAATACAGGAGCTAAGACTCTAAGTACTTCACGTGCCAGCAGTGACAGTAATGCTAGAGCTGAATCATCTCATTGACCCTCACAATAACCCCACGAGAGAAACCGTTACTCTCTGCATGCTGCAGATGATGACAAGGCACAGAGAGGCCAAGTAACTGCTCCAGGTCACAAAGCAGATAATCAGAGGAAGGGGATGCAATGAGGGCTTCAGAGCTGCCACTGACAAGTTTTACGATAAACCTTCGGTAAGTGACGATGATGAAGGCTTGCAGACGTTGGAAGAAGACACAGAAGAAAGTTCAAGATCGCGGAGATTGCAGCAGGGCCAGGATGGAAGCAAAGGCAGTCAGGCAGGCCTGAGTTTGACCCTGGCTCAGCCACTCGCTTGGCTTTATCAGGATCCTCAACCTCTTGGAGCCATAATTTCCTCATCTGTAAAATGGGCACAGGGAGCACTACTTCAGAGGTTTGCTGGGAGGATTGAATGCGCTCACTTGGGTAAAGCACTGCACACTAGACATGGTAGCACCTCCCAACTGAGGTGCTGACTCCCACAGGCGTGCCTGCTCAGAGCCCCACACAGGCCATTCCAGACACACAGGCCCCCAAGGTTCCTGGGGAGCCAGAGCCTGCGGGGACGCCCTAAAGCAGAAGCAGTGCTGCAGCCGCAACATCAGCATCACCAGGAACTTGTCGGCAGCGCCAGCGCACCTCCCCCTGAGCCAGAACTCAGCCTGCTCTGGAGTTTCAGATCCTCTCCTATATAGAGCTTCGCTGCTCCTCCTGTGGCCCAACCAGCAGTGCCATCACCTGGTCGATCACTGAAATGCAGGACCTCGAGTCCAAGCCCAGGCCTGCTGGGTCACGTCCTCACTTTCCCTGGACGTGCTTGTCCCTTGGAGAGTTTCATCCTCCAGGTGACGAGAGCAGCTTCACCTCGGTCAGTGCCTCTGGCTGTGGCTGCACAACAGAATCACCTGGGGAGTTTAAAACTCCACTGTGCCCAGCTCCCACCGCCACAATTCTAACTGGCTGGGGGTACAGCTTGGGCACTGGCGTTTTCCAAGGCTTTGCAGGTGAAAATGGGAGCAGGAAGCACGGGGAGCCTCTCTCCTGCCTCGGCTGCTCCTGGCTGCAACCAGACCGACTTCCAGGCTGCAGACTCAGACATCGGTGGAGAGCTCTGGAAGCCTCCAGAAGCCAGCCCGAGGGAGGAGGAAGATGGAGCTGGGGTGAGCCCGAGGATGGAGCCCCCAAGGACCCGCACCTCTGCCCCAAGTCAGCTGGCGCTGGCCTGGCCAAGGCAGCAGCCCTTTTGGGGGCAGTGGGGGGCGGACTTGCACCCAGCCTGCCTGCTCTGATTCCTTACAGCTGCTCCTCTGTTCGGACAGGTAGGCCAGCACCTTCTAATTATAGATGCAGTCGACTCGCAGCCAGGCGGGTGAAAGTGATTCACCGGCTCCTAGAAGCCAGGCCCTGCGAGTTTCCCACCTTTCCCACCTCACGCGCAGGCCCCGGTGGGCGTGAGGGCAGCCCAGGTGCAGGGGGGAAGGGGGCGCTCCTGCCAGCTCGGGAGAGAGCTGGCTCTGAATTCAGTGTCAGCGCTTGCCCGTCTCTTCCCTGGGTTTACTTGGCTCTCTGGGGGCACCATGGAGGAAGAGGGTCCTCCCTGCATCTGGGCCCAGGGTCCCCATGGCCAAGCCTCAAAGGGTGCCGGCGTGCCAGGCGAGAAGGCTATAGCCACAGCCACTGCCCCTGCACAGGCGGAGTGGCACGGTGGCGGTCAGGGGGTGGGCAGGGAAGACTGGCTGGGCAAAGGCTGAGCCCGAGGGACCCTTTGCTGCCTGTCTGGATGAGCCGCCACCAGCAGCGTCCAGCGGGCTGGCCGTGGGTCAGGCGGGCCAGGTGGGCCAAGCAAGGAGGCGTACGAGTTTCTTGTGGCTGCACTGTTGCCCTCTCCCTCTTGCCGCCCCTCCCGGGGCTCCCGCCACCACTCTGCCTGACACAGGCTGTCCCGGCACCCCCAGGCTCGGCCGAGGCGCTCCATCCGACTAACTCCTGCTGCCGCCCTGAGCGTGACACGGCTGCAGCTACCCCTACACCACGGTCCAGCCCAGCCCCCGGCCTCCTGAAACTCCATTCCTTCGGCGCTCGCTGTCTGCACCCTCGCCCGTGACCCTCACGTGCACACCTGCCGAGTCCTTTCCTGTGGTTTCAGGCCTGGGTCGGGGACCTGGCGACAGAGTCCAGGCTGGAGTCAGGAGACACTGTCTCGACGACGGTGGGGAAACCTCTGAGCTGCTCTGAGCCTCCATTTCCTCAGCTGTAAAGTGGGCGTAGACGTTCTGGCCCCTCCTCCCTCGCAGGGTTGCGATGAGGGTTTGATGAGAAAACATGCCCCTGGGAGCGGGAGCAGTGCTGTTCTGTGCCACCCGCCTCTGTGCCTTGCCTCGATGGCACCCTAGTGGCCCAGCACGGGCTGCCACCACTTCTGACCCACGGCCTCTGACCTAGGGCCTCACAGCCATCGGCTGGCCACCAGCCTCCTGCGCCGGGCTGTGGGTTCTACTCAGGTGCGAGACCCTGTGGCTCCACCCCAGCCCGTGCGTGCGTGCGTGCGTGCGCGTGCGCGCGCGTACAACCCAGGCGTCGGGGGAGGCCGGGTAACACCCTGGGGCAAACTCGGATCAATGAGGCACAAAAGCTTCACATCCCCACTGTCTATTTTGCTCTCCCTCCCTCCTGCTTCCCCGGAACCAGCTCCCCCGTAAAGTGGTGGCACGTTAGCTTTGCCTCGATCTCTAGGGAGGCTGGGCTCAGAGAAGGGCAGCCATTCTTCTTGCTTCCACAGCCCCGCCCACGTCGAGACGAGGCACAGATGAAGGCTCGCAAGCGCCCCGAGGGCCAGAGCTTAGGAGCCCACACACCCAGTCCCGGGCCCAGGCCCTCTCCAGCTGTTGGTTTGGGGCAAGTTACTCCATCCGTGTGAGCCCCAGCTGTTTGTCAGACAAGACACTGGTCCCCAAACTTCCCGGCCTGGGTGTGGGGATACAGGAGGTGGAAGGCAAGGAGGGTGGCTTCAGCCCAGAACAAGTGCTCACACACCTGGCGTGTCGTAGTTCAGAAAGTAAACACCGTCCTCTGGGTTCCGCTCAGCCCGGCCACGGCCTGCATGAACATGGGATTCCTTCCTGCGGGTACAGCCCGGAGCTCTGCGTCCACACAACTCAGGCTGGAGGCCCCGTTGAGGCACTCGGTGAAAACCTTTAGCTTCTGAGTACGTGCAGCTGCCCTGCACACACAGACACACAGACACACAGACACATGCGCACACCTTCTAAGGAACACACTGCTGCAAAGCATCAAGGACATGGAAGCTGCTGGACGGAGGGCCCAGGAGGAGAGGGAAGCACAGTGGGGAAGTAAGAGGAGATCTTAGGCAGCCCCACTGCTGTGAGAGATGCCGGCAAAGAAGGGAAAAGAGGGTCTTTAGGAACTTTCCACAGAAGATTATGAATGAAATTCCCTTTTGCAGCCTCTTCAAGAGACTCAGCCACGCCACACAGCTTGTGGGATCTTAGTTCCCCATCAGGGATCGAACCCGCACCCCCTGCAGTGGAAGCGCGGAGTCTTAACCACTGGACCACCAGGGAGGTCCCTCTTCAAGAGACTTTGGCTAGAGATCTGGGTGCCACTCACTGCTGCAGTGCTTTCTAATGTGGCCCTAGTGAAGGGGAGCCTGCAGGCAGCAAAATCAGGAGGAGGGCATCTGTTCCTGGCCACACGCGTGCAAAAGCTGCACACCCGCGTTCAAAAGCTGCACACCCGCCGGGAGGGGCGGCCACACACACAGGCATGTGTGTACGGCTTTTGTGACCTGGGGCACAGTCCTTCCACTCACAAACTCCAGCTGTGCCCAAGACGGCCTTCAGAGACCCTGCACTCCGCTCCCATCACACAGGAGCCCCCTGGACCCCTGGGAGCCACAGCTGTGCCAGTAGCCCAGATGGTGCTGAGCCAGGGCTGCTGGCCTCACTACAACAGCCAGAGCCCACTGTGTGCACCTGGATGCATCCATGGCTACACCGTCATGTATCTCCATGTCCTCTACTCACACACTCGTCCAGGCCTGGGTACAGGCCTTTCCCAAGTGCTTTTCCTGCTTTCTGTACTGAGAGGCCCAACAAGGCCTGGGGAGGCCTGACACTGCCCAATGGTCTCATAAAAGGTTCCCACAGCTGGCGCTGTCACAAACAATTTACTTAAACATACTTGGGTAAGGAATGCACGTGACACTGACTCTAGACAAACATCCAATTACTGCAGCATCCGTGTGCAGGGTGGTCCGTGCTCACAACTGTCCGGGGCAGCCCTGCACAGCTTCCTGGAGGTGTTCCCATGCCCGGGGGCTGCTCCTGCCTCATCTCTTGCCTCCTGGCCCTTGAGGGGGAGGGTCCCTGCCCAGGAGCAGGGCCCGGGGGCCGCCGGTTCAATGCCCCAGCTCTGGGCAGGAAGGCGGGCTGGGAGGGGACGGCAGGAAGGGACTTGGGGTTACAGGTGGGGCAGGGACCTCATCCTTCAGGAGCCACTTGGGAGGGACCCCACCCGTGGGCTCGCTGGGGTCCGCAGGCCTCCTGGCCTCTGATGCCCAGCTACCTGCTCCCAACGCCACCTCTGCCCTCGGGACACATCCTGGGAAAGGGGAGGCAGTGCTCAACGAGCATTCACTGCCCCCACCCCGGGGCAGCCTCAGACACAGCCAGCTCTGGCCCAGCTGAGAATGGGGACAGCAGCCCAGGGAGGGGACAGCCTGCTGCACAGCTGGACGGGAGCAGTGTCAGGCCCCCACTCAACTCTGAAGGGGAGGAGCTGTCTGGGGCAGGTTCCCAGGGCACAGTCAGAATTCAGGACCCCTTCCAATCCTGGAGTCTGCAATTCCGGAAATTTCTAAGAAATGGAGAAGCAGGGAGAAGCTTTCTTTGACTAACCCTTGGTACTTTCAATGTTTATCATCAGGAGTTGGGAGCCCAGCCATGTGCTGGGCTTTACATATCTCATCTCAACACAGTCCCTCCAACCCACGGGGGGCGGTGTGGAGATGCCCATTTCTTAGATGAGGATGCTGAGTGCCCACGACTTGCACTAGGTTGCTTAGGCAGGCAGTGGTGAGTAGGTCTGTCCAGGCCTGCCTGCCCCACTGCCCTGCTCCTTCTGGGGACTGTCATTTCTCCTCATCATTGTGCCTGGCCGGGGTGTAACCTTCTGAGCGTCAGATGAAGGCTGAGGCCCTCGCCCTGGGCACATGGATAAGTGCACATTCCCACGGCATTCTGCATATGATTCCAGGGATTGACAGGCTCCCAGAAGCTCATCCATGGATGCCAAGTTAAGCATCCCGGCTTCCTGGAAAACTGGGACAAAAATGGCCCTGAGGGCCCATCTTGCATGAGCCCCCAGGGATCTGCTGGGAGGTGGAGGAGGGGCACGAGTCAGCCCCCTGCCTCTGCCAGGCTTTGCAAGTGGTGCTTCTTTCGGAGGCAGCACATGGACTTCTATTTTTTAACCTACTCAACAAAATGGAGACTATTTTTAGCTCAGCAAGCTGCAGGGCATCACAATTAGCAACTGAAAATTACACATCTTGCCAGTCTCCCCTCTGTTGGCTGGAGGAGAGAGAGAGAACGTGCTGCTGGGGGGAGCTGGGTGCCACCCTGTTGGGCCACTTAACCAGGAGGGCAGCCTTTGGCCGAGATTTCAGAATGAGTGCATTCAGGGGGCTGTCTCTGGTTTCATCCCAGTTCCAGAAAAATCCAGAGCTGGTGGGAGCAGGGCAGGAGCCCCATTAGCACTCAGAGGCCAGTTAGGGAGAGACCCATGCTGGCTGCTTGAACCAGGGCCAGCAACACTGGAAGCCAGCTCGGCTGGTGACCTTGGGCAGCTGAGGCCAGGCCTCCTGCCCCATCTGCACAATGGACCCAACCACCCTTCTAGGGCTAACTGCCTGGTTCTCTGGTGTCATTTGCACTGGGGTGGGGTAGGAGGTGGGGTGTTCCACAGAGCCCTTACTCTTTGACCGACAGACTAACCAATCATTCATTCATTCATTCACAAATGGCACCAAGGACCTGCCTACACACTGGAGATCTACCAATGAAGGACATAGGGTCTCTGTCCCCACTGAGCCCCCCCGAGCAGGCTGTGGCTGTCATGTGTGATGACCACACAGATAAGGACGTGATATGATGGGTGAGAAGGAGAGCAGTGCTCTGGAAGAAGAAGAGGAGAAGAGGGTCAGGAGAGCAGCTGCCAGCCTGAACTCAGACCCTCCTAAGGCAGAAAGCTCCCTCCTGGGGGCTCTTCTTCCCCTCCCCAAACCCCGGCTTTCAGAGCTTCCTAACTTTGAGCTGAAATGTGTGTCTCTTAAGCTCCAGAAGCCCTGGTCCTATCTGCTGGGACTACATGCTGAAGATCTGGCTGCACACGGGCTGGGGGGAGGCCCGGCCACCCCATGAGCTGGGAGCAAGAGCCCTCTCTGTAAAATGGCACCTACGGCAGCAGCTTCACAGGCAGCAGTGAGCACGGCCTGAGGCCACCACGCTCCAGACACGCTTAGTACCTGCTGGTTTCGGTGGAGTCAGAACTGCGGGACACTGACAGGCACTTGGGATACCTGTCCTCCAGGTTACCCACCGCCTTCCTAGACACGGTTACGGCAGCTGGTGCTGCCCCTCTCCTGATCCCGCCTCCGAGGCCCTCTCCCCTCTCCACAGCCTGGGCAGCCACGGGGCCCTGGTGCGGCCAGGAAGAAAGCGGGGAGAAGCTGCCTCCTCTGTCCAGGCATACGGATCCACTGGCCCGGCTGCACTGCCCTGTCCTGGCAGGTGGCGCTCAGAACTGGCTCTGGGGACGCCCCTGGCAGTCCGGTGGTTAGGACTCTGCTTTCACTGCCGAGGGCGCAGGTTTGATCCCTGGCTGGGGAACTAAGATCCCGCAAGCCTTGCAGCGCGGCCAAAAGTTCTCTAAAAAATTTTTTTAAATAGAAGAACTGGCTCTGCCTTAGAGGTGGCTGCTCTGCTCGGGGTGGGGAGGGGTAGGGGTGACATGCCCTTTTAGTCCTCACCCCTGTACTCTTGTGGCCTTGCCAGCAGGGAAGTCCTCCAGAGGGCACGGCCGGCCCCATCCTTGCAGGCGGGGCCGCGGGAGCACCTGCAGCTCCCATCCTCCCAGCCTGATGGGCCTCGGGGACAGGAGGGCGAGGGGTGACGTTTGTCACATAAACCAAGCTTCAAGAAACTGTACTCGCAAATGCCGGGAGGAAGAGCCACATTTACCTTCGTGTACCCTCGGGGCCGGCCAGGGCGGGCCCGGGCCCCGGTGGAGGGCTGCAGGCCGACTCCAGCCAGGAGGTGGCTGGCCTGGGAACCAGAGCCACGCAGCACTTCGGCGCCTTCTCCACAAAGGCCCGGCCTCCAAGAGATGCTGACAATTAAAGCTTTGTTACAGATGCATGATTCATTTTTTTTTTCCTTCTGAATTCCTTCCTATTACCAAATCCTATTTGAATTGACTAAAGGAATCTTGCCATCTCCTTTTCACACTCCTAAATACAGATTCTGCCGCGTTGGGGTTTTCTCCTCCTTCTGTTCTGCCTTTCTGTCCAGTCAGCTTCTTCTGGTGGCTGCTCAAGGGACAAAATGTCATTGTCCACCAATAACCATCCCATTATTGAGCCTTGAGAGGCCCAAGGAGGAGCAGGTAGGATTTCAGAGAATCCCTGCCCTCTCCCCACAGGGCGGGCTGCTGGCAAGCCGGCCTCCCACTCAGGGCCCTCAGGGCAGGGGGAGGGTGCCCGGGGCCTCCCCATCCCCCCTGGCCTCAGATTCCACAGGGGTCACCCTGCGCTCCTGCACGCGGGCGGGTGACTCTCAGACTCCGTGTGGAAACTGACATAACCTTGGGAGGCACTCCTGCCATTTCTGGGGGTTCCGGCAAGGTGCCACGGAGGAGGGCGGGCTGGAAGGCAGGGCACAGACCCCCACCTCCACTGGAACTGCACCTCTGGGATCCCCTTCCCGTATGGGGCACCCAGTTAAGACTGCTGCTCATAAGTGTGCTAAGCAGAATCTGGGGCAGCCAGAGCTCCCACCCACCAGAACTCCAGGTTCCAGGCGGGAGCATCTGACCCAGGCTCCCCCTGCTCCGGCCACAGGAGCCAGGCAGGACCCCAAGGAGCGGCAGGGCGTGGCTGTGAACGAGCAGGATAACAGGGGACTGCGTCAGAGCTCAGGGTCCTTCGGAGGCAGGGAGGCTGGGCCCCTAGGGAGGGAGGGGGCGGGGTCCGAGCCACGCTCAAGCCTTTCCAGGAGTGAGTAGCAGCCTCTACTCCACCCGCCAGGCTGCGTCGGGGGGGGGGTGCCAGGGTACAGAAAAAAGAACGTATAGTCCTTTTATTTTTAAATGACATCTAATTAGGCTGAGCAACGATTTTCCTTTGCGTTTAAAAACAAATAAAAATCAATTTCCTTCTCTTGAATTGTCATCCTCCTGGCAGACACCCAGAGTGGCAGCCCTGGGATCCCGCTGCACTGCAGGAGCTGGAGACTTCTGTACGCTAACCTGCGGGTGGAGGGCAGCAGGCGCCCAGCTCCCTGCTGGGCCTGGACAGTCACGGCCTGTCCAGCGGCCACAGCCTCTCACAAACAGGACCAGACATGCGTCTTGACCCTCCAGCAGAAACATCTCCCACTCCCTGTGCACATTCTTTGTACACAAGCAGGTTTCCTGCCATATGCCCTATGTCCCCTGGCCCTGGGGGCTGGTAACCAGGTGTCTAGCCCAGCCCCCAGGAATACCAGCAGCACAGCTGCCTGCATCCCTCCCCAGGGCAGTGCACTACCCCGCACACTGCCCTGCACACACTGCTGGCAAGGCAGCTGTCACCCCATTTTCCAGACAAGGAACAAAGTCCCAAGGGTTTAAGTCATCAGCCTCAGGCCTTACAGCTCCAAAGTAGGGGAGCTGGGATTTGAACCCTGGTGTGTGTAACCACCACGATCTGATAGGAAACCCAGGACCATCAGCGCAGGCTCAGCAGAAGGAAGGGCAGGTGCGAGGCGGAGGCAGGTGGAGCCGGCCAGGGTCCCCGCGAGATGGACAAGCCCTGGCCCAGAAGGAGCCACCTGCTTGCAGGGTGCAAGGTGAGGCCAGTGAGCGCAGCACCGTGGGAAGCAGGGCAGGGTCCAAGGGCCAGCTGTGCATGTGCCCGCACGGGGCCCCTTGCTGGACAGCCCGATCCAAACCCTCCCTGAAACAGCTCAGCAGCCTCACTGCCAATGAGCGACACTCACAGGGGGTTTCCACCTACTGAGCTGTCCTACACATCCCCACGGTGCCCTCCAAGGCATTATTGACCATTGTCCAGATGAGGTGCAGCCCAGGAGGAGAAAGACAGCCTGAGGCCACACTGTCTGGCAGGGCAGAGCCAGGAACAGCCCACGGCTCCTGCCTGCAGGCTGGTTCTTTCTGCCAAGAGTTGAAAGTGAAAGGCAAACTGCCAAGAACACGCCTGCCCCGCTGTGCCCAGGAAATGGGGCCGGTGCCCAAGCACAGGGCAGGGAGCTCCTCTTCGTGGACCAGAGACAGGCAGGATGACAACTAGAACTTTCTACAATTCCTGACACGTGGTTCAGACCCAAAGAGACGAGTGGTAGAAAGGAATGAAAATACTGCAGGGCATTCTCTCAAGACGTGGGAATGGAAACATAAAGAGAAAAATGCATGAAATCCCATGGCCTAAAGACAGCACGTTATATTCTTCTGTCCGAGAGTACTCATCCACATTGTTCATACATCATATCACCAATGAAACCCTGATGGAGTACCCAAACAGAAATGTACAGGTGACAGAATGATGTGTCTGGATATTAATAAACAAACGATGAACCAAAAAAATTCACCCACTTGATTAAAAAACGTCCCTAAATCATGTTTGTGTTCAAGTAGCAATCAAAACTCCAATTACAGACACATCAGAAAAATAACGCTTACAAGAAATCTCCTCATGAAATTCAATACGGCCAAAGCTGTACTCAGAGAAAAATTCATGCACTTCAATATATTTTAAATAAACAGGAGGAAATGAAAACAAACTAAGCACTTGATTTAAAAAGCTAAAAAGAGCTTCTAAACAAAACAGACATACAGCAAAGCAAACTAGAGTAAGGAATTACTAAAAGATAAATTAGTGGATTTAAGGAAAGAAAGACAGTAGAACTTGCTGATTACATTCAAGAGCTGATTTTCTTTTGGAAACACAAATTAAAAAGATAAACTTCTGGCAATTCTAATCAACAAAAGGGAGGAAGAAAGGAAGGAAGCTGGCAGAGAGGGAAAGAGGGTGAGAGGGATAGAGACTGGGAGGGAGGAAAGGAATGAAGAGAGGGAGAAATGCAAAATCAGAGGAATGAAAAAGAGACTCTAACCACAGATGTGGAGAAGAAACTTTAAAAGAATAGATGATGTAAATCTGTGCTAAAAGGTCTGAAAGCATTTTGAACTAGGATATTACCTAGAAAATATGAATAACCGAAATGGGCTAAAAATGTTTAGAATGCAAAAAGACCAATAACCATAGTACAAATTAAGTAAGCTGACAGCCAACTAAACCTCAGAGAAAAATAAAAGCAAGCCCCGGCTGAGCCAGTTTCTAAAATGAATTATTTCAACCCTTGAAGAGTAAGATAATTTTATATGATATTTAAACTATTTCAACTACACAATTCATATTGAAAACCTTTCCTATTCATTTTATGAAGCTAACATAACCATGATTTATAAATGTGACAAATATCTCCCTTAATAGAAAAGTACGTATAAATTCTTACCTATGAATATAGATGAAAAATACCCCAAGCAACATATCGGCAGAATGAACCCAGCAGCATTTCAAAGCACAATTGAGCCTGACCCAGTGGGATTTATTCCAGAAACAGGATGATTTAGCTCAGAAAAGCTAATAAGTCAACACATTAACAGGTCCAAGGAGGAAAGGAATTTGATGATTCTGCTAGATACAGGAAAGCCTCATATGATATCCATTCTTGGTGTACACTCTCGGCAATTAAGGTAGGAATGAAATGTACTTCATGATGAAGATTATGTATTTGAAATTTAGGGCCAATTTCAGACTTAACAGTAAAACATTAGAGGCCTCTTCATTAAAATGAAGATCAAGCCAAGGACAACTGCTAGAGATATGGGGATATATGTATATGTATAGCTGATTCAATTTGTTATAAAGCAGAAACTAACACACCATTGTAAAGCAATTATACTCCAATAAAGATGTTAAAAATAAATAAATAAATAAAGTTGCTTTGTATGTTTCAGAAAACACACTAAGATAAGAAAATGTTAACAAGATACATTAGAAATGAATTAAGTTCATTCCTGGGTTTTCCAGGGAGCCCAACTGAAATATTTGTTCAAAATACTGAGCCTTTAATTATCAATTACCTAACATACATTTTTTAAAGATCGCTGTCTTACCTATCAACCTCGCCTGGAGACAGGTATTCCCATCCCCAAAGACATCCCGACTCAGTCCACGTGGAGTACGTGCTTTCACCCCAGCGGCAGAAGGGAGGAGGGTGTGTGTGAGCCGGTGCCTGTGTGCGTGCGTGCGTGTGTGTGTGTGCACACGTGTGTGCGTGCGTGCCCTGGGGCCTCCCAGCTCTGCAGGTCTCCCAGCCTCTGGGCAGGGACGTGTTGCTCTCAGTGGGTCTGCTCTGCCACCCAGGTCAGCCACCCGGCCCACAGCCCCCTTTCCTGGCCACACACCCCTGCCACCACAGCATTCTGCCCTCTGGGCTGGGCACCTCTAGGGACCTGCCATCCCTCTTCTAAGGATGTTGCACGGGGCCCTGGTGCGCGCAGGGTAGCCAGGCTCTGGGGTCGGCCAGCCCCAGAATGAATGTCGGCTCCTCCTGCTCTGCTCATGGTGCTGCCTTACACCTCAGAGCCTCAGCTTCCTCTTGTGTCACTGGAACAGTGACCTCGTGAGGGTTAAAGGAGACCCAAGAGCTGGCTCCAAGTCCTCTGACTCACACTCGCCACAGGCAGGGGGCGGCTCGTGCGGCAGCCACACTGACCTTTGGGAAATGCCGTGGGCTTGGCCCCAGCCAGGCAGGCCGGTGTGAGCGGGACAGTGAGGGTGGGGTTCTTCCACTGGAGGCTGAGACACAGGGCAGTGGGTTTGCCAGAGAAACCCCACCGGCTGGCCGGCGACCATGAGGCCACAGGGCCAGAGCTCTTGGGGGCTGCAGGGCTCCAGGGGGTGAGAAGCAAAGAACCACGGTGGAGGTCCCTGACTGCTTTCCTCTGGAGACCCCGGGGCCACTGTCCACATGCTCCCACCTGACCGATCACCCAGGGCCCTCCAATCTGTCTGCCTCTGGGCTCCCCTTGTCCTGGAACCCACAGGGCTCCAGCCAGCCCAGAACCTGGCATAGTGGACATCCTGGGCAGGGGGCCAGCTGTGACCCCTGACACCCTGGCTGAACTCAGGCCAGCCGCAGCACCTGTGGGCCTCAGCTTCCCCATGTGTAACACATGGAAGCAGAACTAGGCAGTCTCCGTGGGCCATTCCAGCCCTCGTGTCTGTTTCTTCCTTCCCTCACTTATTCAGTCAACAAACATCCCTGAGGTCCTACTGATCTGTGCTGCACACTTGGAAATGGAAGAACCCATGGAGCTCAGTGTGTGCCAGTAGGGGTAGAAGTAACACCGCAGTGCAGTATGAGAGACTCGGGATTAGAGATCTGTGCTGGCTGGGTGTTGAGGGGGCACAAGGGTGGAGGGACTATCTCTGTAGGGAGAAGTCAAGGAGGGCATCCTGGAGGAGGTGATTTGGAGGTGGGCTTCCAAGGATGACCAGGGGGTTTCCAGTGGGTTAGGAGAAGGAAGAGCAGGGAGATAAAACAGGTCTCCTGGCTGACCTGTTTTTATCAGGACTGTTTGTCAGGACTGTGACACCACAGTCCTGACAGACCAGCCCTCTTCTGGTCACTCAACAGCAGCTCCCCAGAGGGTGAGGGCCAAGGAGCCCAGTGCTGTGGTGGGTACAGGCAGCTTCCACAGGTACCTCAGCTCCGTCTCTCAAGTCAAACCCTACCCATCCCAAAGCCAGTGTGTGACTCCCCACCCCCAAGCAGGTCTCCCAGATGGCCTAGCCCGCAAAGACCCTGCACCACTGTGGTCCCTGTGCTTGGTGGGTATGTGACCTACAGGTGGTACCGCCCCCAGTGCTCCTGAACCTCGGACGGGGACGGCAGCCAGGTCGACACAAGATGCTGTGGCCCCCCACCTCCCCTTGCCTCCCCCAGTGGAGCTCACACGAAGCTCCTCCAACCCCAGCAGCAGGCAGGCCCAGCAAGATGAGGGCATGGTGCCTGGACCAGGCTGTCCTGAGCCAGCAGGTACAGGTGTACGCGGCGTGGCCAGGAGGCAGCAAGGGCTTGAACGATGGAGCAAGCTGGGGCTCCAAATTAGCACCCCAGGCCAGACCCTCCCCTAACTCCATACGCCCAGCCAGTGCCAGGTGACATCGCCCCGGGTGTCAACCTGTCCCACCTTCTCCCCGACCTCCCCTGCTCCACCTGCATCCTTTCCCGCCTCTCCTTCCTGGAGTCGGCTGTCTCCTCTCCATCTCTACACCACAGCTCCACCATCAGCAAGGCCACCTGCTTTACCTTCAGAGTAAATCGGCCCTTCTCTCCTCCTCCGCTGCTACCTCCCTGGTCTGAGCCCCTGGGCCCCTGCGCTGGCCAGACCATCTGCTTACACTCACCAGCTCTGCTCCTGACACCGGCCTCCAGTCTGGTCCTCTTCGAAGCCTTGCCTGACCTCTTCCTGCTGTGCTCCTCTGCTCCCACTGCCACTTAGCTCCCTCCCTCTCCTCTCCTCCAGCAGGTCCTCAGGCTGAGGCCTCCCCTGACTGCCCCACCCAAGGCACAAACAGCTGCCCCACACTGGTGGTCAGTGTGCTGGGCACCAAACGTGTTAGACCCCTGCTCGCCAGGCTGAGCAGAATTGTCATTACTGGTCCTAGTGAGATTGAGTGGGGCCCTGTGACTCATCTGGCTCAAAAGCAGTGAGTAGAAGTGACGTGTGGCACTCTGAACTGGGGCACTGAAAGGTTAGTGCAAGGGCCTCTCTCCCCCTCTGCCATGGGACCTGTCAGCCCAGGTCCTTGAGCGAGGAAGGCTTGGAGCAGGCCCCCACCAAACCATGAAGAACTCGCCGATAAGTGAAAATTACAACGTGTTGTTATAAGCTCCTGGCTTTGGGGGTTGTTTGGTTACTGCTGATAACCTAAACTACCCTGCTCTTGATATGCACCCTTGATATGTTCTGTTCCTCTTTCCTGCTCTGCTTTTTCTCTTTAGCACTTATCACCACATAACATTCCATGTTCCATTTATTGATTGTGGTTTTTTTTCCCTCTCTTGCTAAAAGGTGAGCCATGAGGACAGGGACTGTGGTGTCTCTGGTTCCCTGCTGAATCCATGGTGCCTGCACACAGCAGGTGCTCAATAAATGCACACTGAATAAGTGAAAGAACGAAGGAATAAATGAGTCCTGCTTCTTGGGCACAGCCAGGCCCAGTCAGCCCAGCTGTGGCCCCCTTCTGTGCCCCACCTGCACTGAGCCTGAGGTCTCGGGTCTACGTCGGTCAGCTCCAAGCTGAGGGCTTAGAACAGCGGCACCTGAATCACATTGCCTGATTGCCTCAAAGGAAGGGTTTGAGCCATGGAAATGCAACACTGCCTCATGCTCGGGATTAATTCCAGGACAGGTTCTCAGCCTCCTTTCCTGTAGAAAGGAAGCTGCCCCTCACCTTGGGGTCCACACCCCTGGAAGCCCCAGGCTGGGCCTCACTCTCCTTAAATACACAGGTGTCTGTGGGCCCACACAGGCACAGTTCTGCCCGCCCTGCTTCTCCTTCTCTCTCACACACACACCCCATATAGAAACATGCCCACATTTTCACATACTCTCACTCTCGCCCACACATCACACATACACACCTCCCACGTGCCCACCTCATCACAGACCTCCTCTCCCCGCACCTCCCCCAGGGCAAACAGGTGGTTCTGTATTCAAGTCCAGAAAAGGATCCGCTGTCGTCTTGGCGCTTATAAGCCTGCCTGTGCCAGTCCCAGGGCAGCCACCCTCCTGCCGACCCTGTCACTGGGGCTGCTGTCTCCTGCCCTGTCCACCCCACAGGGGTCCCTAACAGGTGTGCCGGTGCCGCGCGGCCATAGACTATCACCGGCGTCCGCAGGCCGTGCCAGGAAAGGCAGTGGCAGCCTGGGCTGCCCATCCGTTCTGAGCCCTGGGCGCAGCCCACCTGACAGCCGGTGCCCCAGTGGGGACCCACAGAGAGACTGGTTTCCAAGGGCAGGCTTCCTCCGGGCCTGGCCAAAGATGTTCTCGGGATGGCCACACTCCTTGTCAGGAGGTCAGGACCGCTTCCCGAGCTCGGCGGCGCAGGAACCCCTGATACCGCAGTCCGACTGCAACCAAGGGGTTGCCCTGCGAGCTCGTCCACGTCACCGCCTCCGCGACCCGCCGCCCGGCACCTGCCATGCGCCGCAGCCCTACCTGGGGCTCCAGAAACATCCTGGCTGCCTGCTCCCAGCGCTGTCTCCCGGCGCCCCGGGCGTCCCGCTTGCGGCCGCTTCTCTCCCCGCGCCCCACGGCAGCTCCAACCTTCCGCCCAGCCCGCGGACTACCCCACGCCCGCCTCCTCCCGGGAGGCGGGGCCGGGCCAGGGCCGGGAACGCTAGGGTTCTGGATGGGGCGGAGGTAAGGGGCCCAGGGGTAGCGAGGGACGGGGTGGGGCCGAGGGACCTCGAGGCAGGGCCAGGGGCGGGGCCGGGGCATCGTGGAGTTCGAGGGGGCGTGGCGCAGGGGGCGGGGAAAGGACCGGAGGGTCGGGGCGCTGCTTGGAGGGCGGTGGCGAAGGTGCAGGGGTTGGGGCGCCGGGAGGGGCGCGGCGTGGGCAGGGCGCACAGGCCTGGCGCTGGATTTGGGGGCGCTGGGAGTGCAGGCGGAGCGGGCCGTGGCGTCTGGACGGAGGCCATGGCAGGGTGTCGGTGCTGGGTGCGCGGGTGGGCTTGCGAAGGGGCGCCGTGTGGGTCGGTGCTTAGCGCGCGGTAGGAGCGGTCGTGCTGGTGAGATCCAGCTAACGGAGAGACCCCTGCGCCCCCATATCCTCCCTCGAGCCTCTCTTCCCCCTCCCCGACCTCACCTCATCGTAGAGGTCCACTACAGAGCTACGGCAGGTGCTTGGCCAGCGTCTGGCTTGAATGCCTCCCCTCACGGGGCTCTCACTCCACACAGCTCTGGCCTCGAGCGTCCCACGGAACTCTCTGTCCTTCCGTTTCCTTGAGTGAACACAGGGGACACGGCAGCTGCTTTTGTGGGAGGACTACTCTAAGACACGGCGTGGGTCGGACCTGGCACCTGGCACAGCGAGGCGTCCTCCCGCCCCCAGGAGCCCCGGCGCTCAGAAAGAATCCTGTCCGGTGACGGATCTTCCGCTCCCCCGCGTTCCTGCGTTGCCCCCAACCCGGGCTCTGAGAATCTGAAAGGAAAAGGTGGACTGAGGGAAGAGCGCCCTCTCTGGGAGATCTAGAACCGGAGGGCCCAGAGGCTGAGTGGGGAGAGGGAGCGGGGTGGGATCTGGGAGAGCTCATGAACAAGCCCTGGGGCTGGGATGGGGAGAGGCGATGCTGTCAGTGTCCAGGCAGGTACCAGGACGCCGGCCCCCAGCAGCCTGTGAGACAGCCATCTCTCTTCCCAGCTACCCGTTCTCCTTTGCCTGTTCTCTCACCAGTAGCAAGATCGGCCCTGAGGCTAAGTCCTGCTGGACAGCTATTTCCGTCTTGAGGAATTAGGGGGTGTGCTGAGTCCATTCACCAGCCTCCTCCAAGAGAATGCAGGAGTTTGGAGACAGCCGTCCTTCTCTTGGAGGTCTGCCCCCACCCCGCTTTCTCTACTAAGACTGGAACCCAGATCTCACTGCTCCAGCACCTGCTCCTGTGGGAGGGCAGTCGGGAAGAGGGGGACAACATCAGCTGAAATGGCCAGGGCTGCAGCCTGCTGGCACGTCAGCACCCCAAGCTTTCACACTGTCCGTCTCCCCCTGCTGCTTCTGCATCTCATTTCAGGCCAGTCAGAGGATGCAAAGCTGACACTGGCCTCTGCAGGGGACTTGTGGAACCAGGACCAGCCTGGGCCCTTGGTCCTGAGCCCG
Source organism: Eschrichtius robustus (assembly GCF_028021215.1). Classification (NCBI taxonomy): domain Eukaryota; kingdom Metazoa; phylum Chordata; class Mammalia; order Artiodactyla; family Eschrichtiidae; genus Eschrichtius; species Eschrichtius robustus. The sequence continues at coordinate 5,617,996 of NC_090830.1, read as the reverse complement.
CCTGGCCACTCTACCCCTTCAGACAGCTCCACAGTGCCAAGAGGGGTGAGGGGTTTTGCCCTGAGGGAGCCTGCCAGGCACCTACCCCTGCGGTCCTCAGCCCTACCCCACAGCCCTGCAGGACACCTGGGCCCTCAGGCAGCCACAGTATTTCCTCAGGAAGTCCACGTGGGCAGTTAACACCCTCTGCACCCCGAGCAAGCCTTCCCCTCTGCTTCTCTAGATGTTATGGCCCAGAGGAGGTGGCTAGGCCGATATGCAGCACCACTGCACCTTTCTGTACATGCTCACTCACAGATTTCACCAGCATCCCTAAGACCCTTGATAAGGTAGCTGCTTCCCAGGAGGAAGGAGCATGCTCTGCCAGTAGTCTCTGCAATGGGAGTGTCCTCGCAGACACAGGTGGTGCCCTCTCGCCTTTGCTCACAGGCGTGACCTCAGCATTCATGTGTGTACACGGACTACATCCGCATCCCAAGGCAGCAGGCAGATGGGCGTGCCAGGGCTGTCCCCTGCCAGGGTGCTCCCCTGCTTGAGCCTGTGGGTGGCGCTGGGGGTAGAGAGCAAGGTGCTGCAGGGAGGACTTGTGGGGACCGGCAGAGGAACACAATGACTTTGCCAGAGCTGGCTTTAGAAAGTAGAGAAGGAACCAGCTGTGGTGCGGCCAGCAGACATGTGCTGGGGGCTTCTGGAAAGATGAGGCACCCCAGATGATGTGGGCTGGCCATGAGACCAGGAACGGTGCACCCATCCCGTGGAGCAAGGAAGCCTGATTCCAGAATGACAGTGACCCTGGACATCCTCACAAGTACGGACACCTGGGACAGACGGGAAACTGGGACAGGAGGCTGGACTCACTGCTACAAGCTCCTAATTAGTGTCCTTGCTTCCACCTGTCCTGCCTCAACACAGCAGCTGGATTGGCCCTGTTAAAACCTGAGTCAGGTCCCGCCCCTCCTCTGCCCAGACCCTCAGTGAAATGAAAGCCAGGGTCCTAGTGGCCCTGCAGGCCCCATTGGCCTGCCCCCATTTGAAACCTCCCACCTTCCACTCACCCCTGCCCCCGCCGGCCCTGCTTGTCTGCATGCCTCTCCCCCTTGGGTCTTTACTGACGTGTCACCTTCTCGGTGACATATTTACAGTGTTAACCTCCACTCCCACACTTCCTCTCCCACTGAACTTTCCTTCTCATGGCTACTTCAGTCTGACATATTCTTTCTACTTCCTTATTTGTTAGTCTCCTCTGGGGAGAATTCGAGCTCCATGAGTGCAGGGCCTTTGTCTGTTTTGTTCACTGCTGTGCCCCAGTGACTGTGACATGTTTGCATGTGGTGGCACTTGACACCTATCTGTTGAATGAATATGTGTGTATGTATGTCTGTGTATAACCGTGCAAATATAGATATAGGTGTATGTATCTAGTATAGGCCTCATATCCAGAATATATAAAGAACTCATAAAAATCAAAAAAGTCAGAAGACCCAACTTTTTAAAAATAGGCAAAAGACTTGAAGAGGTACTTTACCAAAAAGGATATCCAAAAGGGTGATACACATAAGAAAAAGCATTCAACTTCATTAGTCATCAGGGGAAGGAAAATTAACACCACAGTGTGATACAGCTGTACACCCACCAGGATGGCTAAAATGAAAAGGCAGAAATATCCAAGTGCTGACAAGGATGTGGCACAACGGAAACTCCCAGCCGCTGGTGGTGGGAGCTGAACTGGTAAAGCCACGTGAGAAGATGGACCCACAGTGCCTACAAAAGTGGAGCATATACAGGCCCAGAAACTCCTCCCTGGGTGTAGACTCACCAGAAATGCGTACATACTCACACCCAAAGACCCATCCACGAGTGTTTACAGCAGCACTCTTCGCAATGGTTCTAAACTGGGAACCACCCAGCCGCCCTCCACAGCCAGGAGGTGTAGTCACTCAGGGAGCACCTCACAGCAATGAGAATGAACGAAGACAGCCACACACAAGGAGCAGTCTCAACCACCATCATGTGGAGCAAAAGAAATCAGGCGCGAAAGAACATCTAATCAGGATCCTACGGGGCTGCTGGGGCTGCGGCTGGGTGCTGGTCACCCACGTGTTCACCCCGTGAAAAGTCACTGAGCTGCAATATTTATGACTCATGCACTTGGCTGTATGTACATTACACTTCAAAACAGTTTATGTTTTAAAAAAAGAAATAACTTCCCAAGCAGAGCCGGCAAAGCTGTCTGAGCCCCAAGGCCCTTCCAAGTCTGCTGTGAGCCACAACTCAGAGAAGCCGAACTGGGGAAAGGAGCATTTTGAGGACACTGGTGGTCTCTGCCTCCCTCTCCTCATTCCCCCCAAGACCAAAGGCCCCTCTGGTAAAAAAACAAAAAAACAAAAAAACGCCTGCTCCTTCCTTTAAAAAGGTACAGCCTGAAAGGTTTTAGTTTTGGAAGATGGAAGGTGGCCTAATGTGGGGTGACCAACTTTGAAGAACAGAGGAAGCAGGAACCCAAGTGCCCACACAGGTGGTGCCCACACCAGCATCACGACAAAGACCCTGCAGAGGCTAAAACCTCGGAAGCTAGGGTTCCAGGGCAGGGGGGTGGGGGGCAGGCTGCCAGTAGGCGTAGGTGAAAGTCTGATGGTATCTGCGGGACCACGCAGGGGTGAGCACCAGGGTCGAGGGAGCAGGTTACGTGCAGCCTCTGCTTCCTGCACGGGCTCCCCTCTCCACGCTGCCCAGCTGGGGCCACCCTCCTCCATCCCCCCCAGCCACTTATCGCCCAGGGCAGCCGTGCAGGCAGAGCTTCGGCTCCAACTCTGAGTGCGATGGATGAGGTGGGCGCCTCTCTGAGTTATCATTTCCTGGGTATAAAGCAGGGTTCATGACACCCAACTCACAGGATGGCTGGCAAAACCTGAAGCCAAATGTATCAAGCACTTGGTGAGCCCTAGAGACTTCTCAGTTTCTAGTTCCGAAGGCTTGAGCTGTCCAGGGGCTCTACGCCTGCCCTGGGAAACAGCCTGGGCCGCTGCACTCAGCAACTGTCCACTGAGAGGCCCTCTCCTGTTGCCTCCACGCCTCCCCCCCCGCAAGAGTGCTCAACAGGACCCGGCTGGGACATGGTGTGGCCTGAGGGCCAGTCAGCACTCTGGGTGGTCAGGGTCGCCCTGCGGCAATCACACCCATGCAAACCCGTGAGCTTCAGGGCACGCGTGGCCGACACCCTGGGGAAGCGCGAAGTGCCGATTCTCCTCAGCTGCTGACCCTGCCCCCGGGCGACCTGGAGCAGTTGGGCACAACGATGTCCACTGAGGAACACACAGGGGCCTCTGCATTTCCCTAACCCTGTCTGATTAATACTCCCTTTTGGAGAATAATGTTGGAAGCAAACAAATCATTACGGTTTTAGGTACCACTGAAGCACAAGGTATGGAGGAGGGCAAATGGGGGGACAGCTGACCGTTCTGATGCCCCCCTCATATCACAGAGGTTACTGCTCTGCCTTAAAAAACAGCCCCCAGCAGGGCAGGATCCTCCACGAGCCTCTGCCCATAGCCTCTGCTTGTCCTCCACTGTAGGTAGATCTGCCCGCTCACCCCGGGTGTGTAACTTGCTGCATGCGTGTAAGCGGGCGTGTAACTAACCGTGACTAACGGCACGGAGTGCTTGGGACAGCGGCCACTCGCTGCACCCAGGCCCTGTCATCACTCTCCCGTCAACAAGCTGGGAAAGGAGCAGGTGGAGATGGGACTGCAGCTGGCCACAGGGCTGTGTGGTCCCTGCAGGGCGGCCCTCTCCACCGTCCCAGCTCTCACGCCTCCCCCACCAGGCGCAGGGACCAGCGGGTGCGGTAGGGGTACCGAGGAGCCAGGTGGGCTGGGTGGGGACAGTTCCCCAGGGGCCTGGCCAGACCCAGAGGGTCCTGGGGGCTAGGGAAGGGCCTGGGTGGCCCTGGTGAACAGGGCTGGGAGGATGCAGAGGTTTGGTGCGCGGGGCAGGGGAGGGCCGTGCTTCCACAGAGGGCGCCGGGAGGTGCCGGACGTTAGGGAAGCAGCCCTTTGGAAGGGGAATTGGGCGCATCAGGAGAGTAGTTCCTCCCTGCTAGGTGCCAGAGGCCTGGCCTCCGCTTCCAGAGAAGGAGGAAACACAGGTGGGAGGAGGGTCTTCCCTCATCCAGGTGCGGTCCCTCGGTGGAGGGAGGGAGGGAAGTGGGGGGCCTGGGCACGAGCACATCTGGGTCCTGTCCGCCCAGTGAAGGGGGCAGTTCCTAGCAGCTCCCCTCCATGACCATGCTCCCCTGAGTCCTGCTGCCCCTTCACGCTGAGTGCCCACCAATCCCGGCTGGCAGTGGTGGGCAGAGCACGGACCCGAGCCCACTGCACGGAGATCACCAGGCAGAGGTGGAGCGACCTGCCCAGGGCGGCCTGCAGGAGCCCCTGGGCTGGTGCCCTGGTGCCTATCGGGGGTGGGCCAGGATGGGGGGCAGGAGACGAGTGAGCCCAGGAGGGCTGCCCAAGGCCACACTCCAGCCCTTTCCACAGCCCGAGGCCTCAGAGAGGCCACACTCAGGTTCCTGCTCTCAAAGAAATAAATTAGTTTCTCCTAAGCAAGGTTTCCTTTCAGGCGACACTCCCTAGCCAGTCCAGCTTCCGGAGTGAGGCTGTTTTCTTGTCTGTGTGTGGGACCAGCCACCGGCATTTATCTCCTGAGAGCAGAGGAGGGGAGAGAATGCTCCCCGGGGAAAGGTGGGAAGAGGAAACCCCTCCCTCCCCCAAGGAAGCCCAGGCCTGCCTCCCTGGCCGGTGCCAGCGGTGGGAGCTGCAGAGGAAGCTGCCTGCTCACCTGGGCAGATGCCCCCTGGACTGGAGTGGCAAGGCCCCGCCTGCCACCGCACCCCGAAAGTTTCCATTCCTCTGACTCCAACGTTTGGCCCATAGACAACCCTGACACTGAAGGGCCTGGTCCTTTCCAGTGCTGGTCATCGTCAGAGAACATTCCTCTTGCCAAGAGAACATGACCTCCCCATTTGGAGGCCCTGCCGCAGGGAAGCTGACCCTGGAGGGGTCACATGGAGGTCAAGGCCGAGGTAAGACTTCTGGGTCCTGCAGGGTCCCAAAGCTGGGAGGACGAAGATCCTGAGGCTGGGTCCTTCGGAAGGCCCGTGACCTCAGGCTGGGCAGCCCTGTGGCCTTGGAGCCCCGCAGGCCACTCTGTCCAGGACAGTGGTTGGTCTCTGGGTGCTGGTGAACTAGGAAGCACACGGGACTCTCAGCGAGCTGCCCCCTGAACTGTGATGTCATCAGCAGACAGTCCTGGACCAGGTCACAGCTTCTGTGAGCCTCAGTCCCCCACCCAAAACCAGGACCCACTACCTGAGACAAAGCAGGTCACGATGTAAGCCAGGCGCCCATAAAGAGCCTGATGAGAGCATCTGCAGGGGCAGCGAAGGCAGGAGGTGTAAAGGGGAAGACGGAGGGAGACCCTTCCCCACACAAAGCTCCCACCCGAGTGGAGAACTGCCTGGGGAACAGGCCAGCAAGTGGGACAGGGACAAGGCATGAATGTCCTTGTGGAACCCTGCAGAGCCTCAACCTCAGAGCCAGAAGGAGGCGGAGGACGTACAAATGAAGAAGCAGGAAAGGCCCATCCACAAGGAGCAAACCGCTTCATGGCAACCAAAAGCCCGAGTCATCAATTTTCACCTGTGCAAGCTGCAAAAATAACTTTAAACGTAACACAGGGTGTTCGTGCAAGTGTCAGGGTCACTGGTGGGAAAAAGGGGAGAAATGGGTGGCAGAGATGGGTTCCCTCAAGGCACCTCACGGGAGAACAGCCCCTCCTTGGCAGCAGGCCTGGCTGAAAGCATAACAGGTCCACGCACACACACGTGATCTTGTGCATGTGCATGTATTTGTGTGTGTGCGTGTGTTTGCACGTGTGTGCTTTGTGCGTGAATGTGCATGTGTATGGCGCGAGCACGTGTGTGTGTGTGTGCATGCACGTGCCTGTGCTCTCCATGTGCACATGTGTGTATGTGCCTATAACACAGACTGGCATACACCCTCTGGAAGGTTAGTGGGGGTGCCTGCCTGCCGTTGGCCATCTCTCCAATGGCCTCTTTTGCTCTCTTCTCTCCATTTGTCCTCGTTGAATGCTTTCCAGGTTTTCTCCAATGAACGTGAAGGGCTCTGTCACTGGCATAACGCAGTGCATGTTCTTTCGCTAAAACCAGGACGTGAGGCTGCAGTGCTCCTCTGGAGGGTGCCTGGCGGGAGGCGGGGCTGGCTTGGCAGTAGCCCACGGGGGGGCCTGCCCTCGAGCACCCTCACCGGCTCCTAGAGAAGGGAGACCCATTCCCGCCAGCCGGGGTATAACCAAGGGAGGAAGGGTGCCCAGGGCAGACAGGTGGCATGGAGAGTCAGCGGAGCCTGAGGACCCTGCTGGTTGGGTGTCAGGAAAGGCTGCATCAGGCAGCACGGCTGCATGGGAGCAGCACCCTCCAGACAAGGGACAGGGCCCCGTTCCGTCTCACCCACCGAGAGCGTGATCTGGTGCGTGTGCTCGGCAGCACTCATCGCTTCTCTCCTTACGTCCCGCTAGCTTCTCCCTCCAGCTGGCAGGCCAGAAGGCTCTGCTTGGTACCGGGCAGGGCAAGCTGTGGGAGTCAGCCTGACAGGCGCCCTCCTCTCCACACGGGCTGGTTTTCACCGTCTCGGGGATGTGTCCACTTGATTCTTACCTCCGAGACTTATGTTATCACCCACACTCCACCTGTCCTTCTCCTTCCCCCTCTGTCCCAATACCTTTCAGGCCCACCCTGTCCCCTCCTCCAGGAAGCCTTCCTGACTCTTAGAACATGCTTGAGGGCCCTTGGACTACCAGCCCATTCACGAGGTGCACCTCATACCCTAGTCTTCTTCCCACCACCTCTTAAGGAGAGCTAGTGGCTCCCTAGAGGGCTCCCCGAGGAGCAGAGCTCCTGTCTGGGCTCCATAAATCCAATGTGCTGTGTTGTATTAGTGATGTCTGCCTCAGGTGAGGCTGTGGAGGAAGAGGGTACCAGGGCCCTGGATCTGCGTCCCTCCTCCAGCTCCTCATTGGTGGGCTCCTCAACCACTGGGTGGCATTTTGCATTCCTAACTAGACTATTCACTTATCCGTTTTTTAAAAGTTAATGAACATGTACTACGTGCTAAGTTCTCAGAGACACAGTCCCCGCTCTCAGGGCTGTGGGAGGGCAGAATGGTAAACACAATACAGCTGGTGATGAGAAGGGCGATGGCGCAGAGTCTGTGGGTCAGAGGCCGCCTCCCTGGGGAGGTGAGCCTGGAGCAGAGGCTGGGCTGCTGGGTGGGAGTGTCCTGGTAAAGGTACCAGGGAAGGTGTGCCAGGCAGAGGGCACAGCAAGTGCAAAGGCCCCCAAGAATGGAAGGAGCTTGGTGCATTCAAGGCACAGAAAGACCAATGTGGGGACCTGTAATGAGAGACACCTGGACACTATGGCTGTCCTGGGAATTCTCCAGAAGCTCAACTGAGTGGCCAAGTTGGGAGGGGGCAGGGAGGAAGGGAGACCCAAGCTACCTGGGAGGCTTTCCCCAACAGAAGGTGTGAAACAGAAGGTGCCGGGTTTGACGCCCCTCTCGAGGCCCTGAGCAGTCCCAGTGCAGCTGGGCGCCAGCTTTAAGCCCTTGGGGGCTGACCCCGCAGCGCGCTCCTAGGGATGCTCAGAGAAGGCGTGGTGGGGCTGGGTCAGTGACCACCACCCGCAGGGTCATCTGGCTTCAGTTCTCAGAGGAGACTTTGGGCCTGCTGCTGCGGGTAGGGAACGGGGGCAGAGAGTCAGTACCAGCCTGGTTTGGTGGGGCAAGGGGGTTGGAATTTGGAGCTGCCAGAAAATGAGGGGAGGGACTTCTTCTGTCTCACTGGGTTCCCCTTATCCGTGACCAGCTCCCAGACTCCTTCCCAACCCCCCTCATGCTTCCGGAGCTTCTTCTGCCCCTCCCCCTGCCCGGTCCCTGGGGGCTCCCCGTCTGCTCTCCCACTTCATCCTCCCCTTGGGATGGAGCCCCAGCCAGCAGGTGGGCCAGTCCTTGGAGCCCCCTGGGGGCCTCTCCTCCCTCCCACCCCCTTCTCCCCTTCAGCCTCTCTCTCTGTCTCCCCTTCCTCTCAGCTCTGCACTTCTCCGGACCCACAAACACAGTCTCCCTGACCTCCCACCCCTGTTAGCTGCCTTCCAATTTCTTCTTTCATCCACATTTCTAGAAAAAGCAGACTGCATCTGCCACTTTTATTTCTCCTGGTTCCACGTACACTCCCCAGCCCGGGCCTCCTCCCCTTCCTCAGCCTCTGGAACAGTCTTCCCGCCTCTTCCCTCCCTGTGGCTGCCTGACCAACCCTGGGGCACCTGGCTGACCCAGGCCCTGGATTTCAACAAGACATAACTGCTCACAGCCGAGCCTCAGCCTGGTGCCAAGCCCAGGCGCCCGATACCAGGGAGGTCCACAGGGGCTCCATGCAGGATGCTGGGCTGGCCTGGGCTTCCCTCCTCCTGAGCTGCCCCTCCGCGGGGCCCAGCCCCACCGGCCGGCAGGAGGCCCCAGGGACCCGCTCACACGCACAGCCAGGCCCACAGCCACCGAGACACATGTGCCGGGACCACCACAAGCCTGCCTCTTCGCGGTTGAGAGCAGAAGCTTGTCCTGCGATCTCCTGGGCACAGGCAGCAGGGGACCTACCCCTTGCACATCTTGGACAGCGACCTAGGCCCTGTGAGGCCCTGACCCCGGCGGGGGAGCGGCGGCCAGCTGAGCAGGTGGAGATGTGCCGGGCCTGACACAGGTATGTTTGAATTCCACCTTCGGGAAAAGGTTTTAACCGGAGCAGAACATATGGTCTCCTACGCTTGAGCTTCTCTATTTACTTGGCTGACTTCAATATTTGGGAGAGTTACATTACACTTTTTGACAATTTACTTATATTTTGAAGGAGAGTTTGGGTTCCTCCTCCGATTTCCTTGATCACTGTCCCATTCTCATACCCACATATAGTCCTGCCGAGATCCTGCAACCCGGACAAGGCACCAGGGCCATTGTGAGGGTCCCTGGGCTCTCCCCCAGCCCTCTCTCCTGTGGCGGGAAGAGGCCGTCTGTGGCGGACAGGGAGGCATCTGAGCAGGGGAGGGGCACTGGGGGACCGCAGGAGCATCCAGAGGGGAGGCTGGTGGGGCTGACTGGGGAGGGCGCAGGTGGTGGCCCCCTGGGAGTTCTGCCCTCCTTCCTGGGGATGGGCTGCAGCTGCCTGCCCACGAGCATCCGCTCAGCCCCAGCCTGTCTTGAGCCAGAGAGAACGACGCTCCAGGCTGGTAGGAAGGGACCTGATGCCAAAAGGACACGAGGTGACCTGTGTGTGCTTCGGTGCACATGCCTGTCCCTAGAGCAGACACAAATGTTCCCAGGAGGGGTCTTTCACAGTCAGTCCCAGAATCACGGGCTCTTGAGGGATGCCACCACCGTACCCTCTCCTCTCACCCCAGAGAGCTGCGGCTGTCCTGAGGACACCCAGTAAAGACACAGAGCTGAGAGCGGAGCATGTGCCCTTGCCCTTCAGGGTCCCAGCCCTGTCCCGGACCCTGTAGGAGCGAGAGTTGTGGGCACGGCCTGCAGAGAAGTGTTCTTCATTCTCCCAGCCTCCCAGCCAGAACCAGGGCCCCGGGGGAGGGGAGGAGACCAGAGCTTACCTGGGCAGGGCCTTCCCGTGCAGTCACATGTTTGTTTGCCTAGTTTGCTTGTTTATTTTACCCATTTTAAAATTGAAAATGCAATATATGCTCATGAGAAAACACTCAACAGTACAAAAGATTATACAAGAAAAAGTAAATGCCCCAGGCCCCAGGCCCCAGCCCCTCCACAAAGACACCCACAATTAATTAATCTTGTGTGCAACCACCCAGAACTTTCTGTGTTCATGATATGATTTACATGTGCATGCGGGGTTCTTTTTCTGAACTAAAGGGCTCACACTTCACACATTATTTTCAACTTGCTCTTTTCTCTGGGCAACTCCTCATGTTCTGTACCAGCTGCAGGGCATTCTGCTGGGTGGCTGGGCTGTCCGCTAGCACAAGGCACACAGGTGTGGCATGACGTGGTGACCACAAACATACCTCAATGACCATCTTGACCAAGTGTCTTTACTCGAATGTGTGACCATATATGAAGAATAAACTTCTAAAATTAGATGTGTTAGATCAAAGATTATATGCATTATAAGTTTAAAGAGACATCACAGACCCGCTCTCAAAAGAGGATGGACAGATGTCAGCAAAATGGTATAGTAAGGACCTCTGAAAAGCCTTTCCTCATAAAAGCAACAAGAAAACTGGCAAAAATGATTAGAATCAACTTTTTTAGAATTTTGAAAATTAATCAGAGACGTGGAGCAAAGCAGGGAGCATTTATTCACAAAAAGCAGCTGAGTACCACTAAGAATTGTAAGCTTTGTGGTGTGCTAACTTGCCTCAGTCTCATCCCCCACCCATTAGCTTCCAGTGCTTTGAAAAACAAGACCCTTGCCATGGAAACCAGTAGCCTGGGAGCCACTGCGGGGAAGCTGAACAGGGCTGAAACTCTTTCAAGGCCTCATTTCCAGAAAATTGTCATTGTTCAGCCTGTCTGGTGGTTTCCCGGAAGACCCATTTGCAAGGATGTCTCTCTGACTCAGAGCTCACCCTGTACAAAAAGCCTATTCCTGAGGGTTGATTGTCAGAGATAATTACAGGCATTTAACTTCACAGCTGCCTGAGGCAGTGGATAACATTTGGAGCAAACATCTGACGAACCAAAAAGCTTAAAAGACAAAGCTCAGCAATGAGATGTCCATAGAGGCTTTTAAAAGTTGCAGTGTATTCCTGGGAATCCAGAAGGCCACATGCATGCCCAGGCATGTGCACATGCTTAGGTGAGCCTTGGGAAGGCCCTCAGCTCTCACTCTGGCTGACTGTGAAGCTCTGTGCAAACAGGAAGTGAAGGCTAAGGCAGAGTTGTTAACTGCCTGGCTGAGAGTTGAAGATGAGCCCCAACATGCACGCAGAGCCCCTGGGCCGAGACTGGGAGACTGGTTCCAGGCATTTAAGGAAACCTCTGTCCAATCATTAAATGGCAACTAAGATAACCAAACAGAAAGTACAGTGGCCATACACAACAAAAGAATAGACTTTGCAGAATTAATTCAGAAAAGTCACTAAACAAACAAATCACAGTGACTTCAACAAACAGCAACAGCAACAAACCCTGAAGAGGAGTGAGCATCTGACTTCCAGAGTTGTCACGTTAAATTATTTTAAATGTCCAGTTTTCAACAAAAAAATTACAAGACATGCAGGGAAAATAATATATGTTCCACAAGTAAAAAAGCAATCACCAGCTGTCCCTGAGGAAGTCCAGACATTTGACTTTGTTTTAAACAAAAATTTTAAATCAGCTATTTTAAATATATTAAAAGAAAATAAGTAAGGTAACTTACAGGTTGGGTGAAAATATTTGCAAAGCACACATCTGATAAGGGGTTAATATCCAAAATATATAAGGAACTCACACAACTCAAGAGCAAAAATAAAAACCCAAACCACCCAATTTTTTTTAATGAGCAAAGGACCTGAATAGACATTTTTCCAAAGAAGATATTCAAATGGCCAACAGGTATATGAAAAGTAACTCAACATCACTAATCATCAGGGAAATGCAAATCAAATCCACAATGAGACATTACCTCACACCTGTTCTAATTGCTGTCATCAAAAAGACAACAGATAACAAACACTGGCAAGGATGTGGAGAAAAGGTGGGAATGTAAACTGGTGCAGCCACTATGGAAAACAGTACGGAGGCTCCTCAAGAAATTAAAAATAGAACTACTATATGATCCAGCAACCCACTTCTGGATATGTATTCCAAAAAAATACAAAATCACTATCCCAAAGAGATACCTGCACTCGCATGTTCACTACAGCATTATTTACAATAGCCAAGACATGGAAACAACTTAAATATCCATCAATGGATGAATGAATGCAGACAATGTCACACACACACACACACACACACACACACACACACACAAATAGAATACTATTCAGCCATGAAGAAGAAGGAAATCCTGCCATTTGTGACAACATGGATGGATCCTGAGGGTGTTATGCTAAGTGAAATAAGTCAGGCAAAGAAAGACAAATAGTATATGATCTCACTTATATGTGGAATCTCAAAAAACCAAACTCATAGAAACAGAGATAAGATTTGGGGTTGTCAGAGGTAGGAGGTGGAGGTGAGGGAATAAGGTGAAAGTGGTCAAAAGGTAAAAACTCACAGAAAGATAAATAAGTTCTGAGAATGTAATGTACAACATGATAACTATAGTTAACAATACATACAGTATGTTCAAAAGTGGCTAAGAGAGTAAATCTTCAGTTATCATCATAAAGATGATGGATGGGTTGATGGATGTTAACTAAACTTATTGTGCTAATCATTTGCAAAATATACATATATCAAATCATTATGTTTTATACCTTAAACTTATACAATGTTATATGTGAATTATATATCAATAAAACTGGAGAAAAGGAATTAAAGAAAAAGAAATTAAGGAAACTATGTCAGAACAATTAAAGCATGGAAACAATGTTTCACCAAATAAAGAGTATCAATAAAGGGGTATAAATTATTTGAAAAAATAGAAATTCCAGTGTTGAAAACTACAATAACTGCAATGAAAATTTAACTGGAGGGACTCAACAGCAGATTTGTACAGGCAGAAAAAATAATCGGTAAACCTGAAGAGAGGTCAATCAATGTCATCCAGTCTGAGGAATAGAAACTAAAAAGAATGAAGGAAAATAAACAGAGCCTCAGGTACTACCATGCATACCAACATATATATAATGGAAGTCCCAGAAAGAAAAGAGAGAAAGGAGCAACAAGAATATTGGAAGCAGTAATGGCTGAAATGTCCCAAATTTGATGAAAAACATTAATCTACACATCCAAAAAGATCAACAAACTCCAAGTAGATTCCCCATCAGAAACCAGAGAAGGGCAGGGCAGAAAGCAGTGGGATAACATATACAAAGTACTGATAGAAAAAAGATGTCAACAAACTATTCTTTATGCAGCAAAACTGTCCTTCAAAAAAGAAGGAGAAATTTCCCAGCAAATAAAAACAGAACTCATCATTAGGAGATTTACCCTACAATAACTACTAAATAGAGTCCTTCAGGGTGAAATTAAAGGACATTAGCCAGGGAGTTCCCTGGTGGTCTAGTGGTATGGATTCCGGGCTTTCACTGCTGTGGCCCAGGTTCAATCCCTGGTCAGGGAACTGAAATCCCACAAGCTGCATGGCAAGGCCAAAAAAACAAACAAAAAACAAACAAACAAACAAATAAATAAATAAAAAGGACATAAGCCAGGACCTCAAATCCAGATGAAAAAATAAAAAGTATCAGTAAAAGTAACTATATAGGTAACTACAAGAGACAGTACAAATGTATTTTATGGTTGTAACTCTTTTTTCTCCTATCTGAATTAAAAGACAACTGCATAAAGCAATAATTATAAGTGTGTGTTGATGAGTACACAATGTATAAAAATGAATGTTTTATGACAATAAAAGCACAAAGGAGAGGGGAGGTAACAGAACGACGGAGGAGCAAAGTTTTTGTACACTACTGAAATTAAGTTGGTATTAATCTGAACTATATTGTTATAAGTTAAGATGTTAATGTTAATCTGACAAGCAAAAACTAAGGAAATAACTTAAAAATATATAGTAAAAGAAATTACAAGGAAATTAAAATGGTACTACCAAATATCTATTCAACACAAAAGAAGGCAATAATGGAGGAATAGAAGAACAAAAATGACATAATTGAAAAACAAATAGCAAGCCCTATCTTACCAGTAATTGCATTAAATGTAAATAAATTAAACACTCCAATTAAAAGTCAGAGATTGGCAAAATGAATTTAAAAACATGATCCAGGGCTTCTCTGGTGGCAGAGTGGTTAAGAATCCACCTGCCAATGCAGGGGATACGGGTTCGAGCCCTGGTCCAGGAAGATCCCACATGCCGCGGAGCAACTAAGCCTGTGCACCACAACTACTGAGCCCGCGAGCCACAACTACTGAGCCCGCATGCCACAACTACTGAAGCTTGCACGCCTAGAGCCTGTGCTCCACAACAAGAGAAGCCACTGCAATGGGAAGCCCACGCACCACGATGAAGAGTAGCCCCCACTCGCCACAACTAGAGAAAGCCCACACGCAGCAACAACGCAGCCAAAAATAAATAAAATAAATTCTAAGAAAAGAAAAAACATGATCCAACTATATGCTTTCTATAAGAGACACACTTTAGATGCAAAGACAAATAGGTTGAAAGTGAAAGGATGGAAAATATATCGCATGTAAACAGTAACCAAAAAAGAGCTGGAATGGCTAGATCAGTCAAAACAGACTTTAATATCAGACAACATAGACTTTATCAGACAAAAAAGACTTTAAGAAAAAAACGTTACTAGAGACAAAGAAGGACATTTTACAATGATAAAAGAGTCAATCCACCAAGAGGATATAACAATTATAAACATAGGCACCTAACAACAGAGCCCCCAAGTTTAAGAGCAAGAAATGATGGAACTGAGGGGTGAAATAGACAATTCAACAGAAATAGTTTGAGACTTCAATATCCTACTCTCAATAATGGATAAAACAATTAGAGAGTAGATCAGTAAGGAAATAGAAGACTTGAACAATACAATAAACCAACTAGACCTAACAGACATGTAGAGAACATTTAACAATAACAGAATACATATTCTCCTCTAGTGCACATGTAACATTCTCCACGATACATGAGTTAGGCCATAAAACACATTTTAATAAATTTAAAAGAACTAACATCATACAAAGTGTGTTCTGTGGCCACAAAGGAATAGCAGAAATCAATAACAGAAAGAAATCTGGGAAATTCACAAATATGTGGAAATTACACAACCCACTCCTAAATAACCACAGGGAAAAGAAGAAATCACAAGGGAAATTTTTAAATGACTTGAGATAAATGGAAATAAAAATACAACATACCAAAACTTATGGAATACAGCTAAAACAGTGCTTAGAATGAAATTTATAGATGTAAACATATGTATTTAAAAAGAACAAAGATCTCAACTTCTATTCAATATTGTACTAGAGGTTCTAACCAGGACAATTAGGAAAGATATAAGCCATAAAAGACATCCATGCTGGAAGGAAGAAGTAAAACAATCTCGTGCAGGTGACATGATCTTGTATATGGAAAATCCTAAAAAATACACACACACACACACACACACACACACAATTAGAACTAATAAATAAATATACAAACAGCTCATGCAGCTCAATAACAAAAAGACAAACAACCCAATCAAAAAATGGGCAGAAGATCTAAATAGACATTTCTCCAAAGAAGACATACAGATGGCCAACAGGCACATGAAAAGATGCTCAGCATCACTAATTACTAGAGAAATGGAAATCAAAACAACAATGAAGTATCGCTTCTCACTGGTCAGAATGGCCATCATCAAAAAATCTACAAACAATAAATGCTGGAGAGGGTGTGGAGAAAAGGGAACCCTCTTGCACTGTTGGTGGGAATGTAAATTGATACAGCCACTATGGAGAACAGTACGGAGGTTCCTTAAAAAACTAAAAATAGAACTACCATACGACTCAGCAATCCCACTACTGGGCATATACCCTGAGAAAACCAGAATTCAAAAAGAGTCATGTACCAAAATGTTCATTGCAGCTCTATTTACAATAGCCAGGACATGGAAGCAACCTAAGTGTCCATCAACAGATGAATGGATAAAGAAGATGTGGCACATATATACAATGGAATATTACTCAGCCATAAAAAGGAACAAAACTGAGTTATTTGTAGTGAGGCGGATGGACCTAGAGACTGTCATACAGAGTGAAGTAAGTCAGAAAGAGAAAAACAGATACCGTATGCTAACACATATATATGGAATCGAAAAAAAAGAAAAGAAAAAAAAACAGTCAGAAGAACCTAGGGGCAAGACGGGAATAAAGATGCAGACCTACTAGAGAATGGACTTGAGGACACGGGGAGGGGGAAGGGTAAGCTGGGACAAAGTGAGAGAGTGGCATGGACATATATACACTACCAAACGTAAATTAGATAGCTAGTGGGAAGCCGCCGCATAGCACAGGGAGATCAGCTCGGTGCTTTGTGACCACGTAGAGCGGTGGGATAGGGAGGGTGGGAGGGAGGGAGATGCAAGAGGGAGGAGATATGGGGACATATGTATATGTATAACTGATTCACTTTGTTATACAGCAGAAACTAACACACCATTGTAAAGCTATTATACTCCAATAAAGATGTTAAAAATAAAATAAGGACAGAAAGCACAGGTAGGTGTGAGTACCCATGCTTCAGTACAGTAGGTGAGACTGGTATGGGGAGCCAGGCAGAACCTAAAAGTTGAGGAAATAGTATGACTTTTCTATAAATGTCACACCTTGGATGACTCCAGCTCTAGACATAATAGGTCATTTGGTCACTGACAATGGAATTGGATCCTGGAAAATGCAGCTTAAGACAAAAATGAAAGCTCAGTCCTTATTCTGGAAGTAAGTTTCCCTTTCACGAATAGTCAGTCAGGCAGGTGAAAAAAAAAAATTCTACGAACAATAAATGCTGGAAAGGGTGTGGAGAAAAGGGAACCCTCCTACACTATTGGTGGGACTGTAAATTGATACAGCCACTATGGAGAACAGTATGGAGGTTCCTTAAGAAGCTAAAAATGATCGAACTACCATACGATCCAGCAGTCCCACTCCTGGGCATATACCCAGAAAAAACCATAATTCGAAAAGATACATGCACCCCAATGTTCACTGCAGCACTATTTACAATAGCCAGGAAATAAGTGAAATAAGTCAGAAAGAGAAAGACAAATACCATATGATATCACTTATATGTGGAATCTAAAATATGACACAAATGAACTTATTTACAAAACAGAAAGAGACTCACAGACATAGAAAACAAACCTATGGTTGCCAAAGGGGAAAGAGGGTAGGGGAGGGATAAATTAGGAGTTTGGGATTAGCAAATAAAAAACACTATAAATAAAATAGATAAACAACAAGGTCCTACTGTATAGCACAGGGAACTATATTCAATATCCTGTAATAAACCATAATGGAGAAGAATATGAAAAAGAATATATATATATATACACACACACACACACACACATATATATATAACTGATTCACTTTGCTATACACCAGAAACTAACACAACACTGTAAATCAACTATACTTCAATAAAAAAGAAGTCATTGCCAAAAAAAAAAAAAGAGAGAGAGAGATTGTGCAGTCACTTTGGAAAACAGCCTGTCAGTTCCTTAAGATTTTAAACATAGAGTTACCAACATTTACAGTCCTAGGAACATAGTCAAGATATTTGGGAGCTTATACTCACATAAAGATTGTACACAAATGTTCACAGCAGTATTATTCATTTTAGCCACAAAGTGGAAATACCCCAATATCTATCAACTGATGAATGGATAAACAAAATGTGGGATATCCATACAATGAAATATTACATGGCAATAAAAAGGAATGAAGTACATACTACAACATGGATGAACCTTGAGAACATCATGCCAAGTGAAAGACACCAGACACAAAAGGCTGCATATTGTATGACTCCTTTACATAAAATGTCCAGAATAGGCAAATCCATAGAGTCATAAAATAGATAGTGGTTGCCAGGGCTGGTGAGCGGGGGAAGGGGAAGTGGGTATTAATGGGTATGGGGGTTTCTTTTTGGGGTAATGAAAATGTACTGGAATTAGACAGTGATGATGCTTCTAGAAGCCCATGAATATACTAAAAACAACTGAATTAATCACTTTAAAAAGGTGGATTTTATATTATATGAATTATATATTCCAATTTTTTTCAAAAAAAAGAGATAGCCCAAGTTATACTCCCAGGACAGGACCCAATTCCCCTCACATTCACTACAATCTAATAGGTGACAATGGTCTCATTGCAGACTTAATTTGTATTTCTTTAATTATGAGTGAGACTGAGGTAAAAAAGGCATTTCTTTTCCTGGAATTGCCTGCTTTGGGGTTTTCCCCCTTTATTCAACTGGCTTGTGGATTTTTCTTATTCATTCATTCAGTGATCACATACTGAGCACGTGACTTGCACTGTTCTAGGCACTAGTGATACAACCATAAATACAATCAACAAAGTCCAGGCCCCCATGAGGCTCATGTGGTAGAGGGAAGACACAAATACTACACAAGTGAATGGACCCCAGCTGTCAGGAAGTGCTGTGCAGAGTACCAGAGCAGGCAGGGTGGACCAGGAATGGATAGGAGAGGCGGGGGGTGTCAGGGAAGGCCCTTCTGATGAGGTGACTTAGCAAGCCCTGAATAAAGTAATCCATGTGGATCTGAGGGAAAAGCAAGTGCAAAGGTCCTGGGGCAGGAGCATACGTGGCCTGTCCAAAGAACAGGCCTGCTCAAGGCCAGTAGTGCTGAGGCAAAGCGAGGGTGGAAAGAGGTGAGAACAGACCCTGCTAGGCCTTGTAGACCCGGATAAGGGCTTGTTTCCTAGGGTTACTCTACAAATTACCACAAAACAGGTGGCTTGAAACAACGGAAATGTATTCTCTCACAGTTTGGGGAGTTAGAAGTCCGGAATCAAGGTGTCAGCAGGGCCATGTTCCCTCTGAGGTCCTAGGGAAGAGTCCTTCCTTGCCTCTTGCCAGCTTCCTGGGGCTGCGAGCAATGCTCAGCACTCCTCGGCTTGCACATGCATTGCTTCAATGTCTGCCTTCATGGTCACGTGGTCTTCCTCCCTCCGGGCCTCTACATTCCCTCTCCTAATAAGGACACCACTCATTGGATTTAAGGACCACCTCAATCCAGCATGGCCTCGTTTTCACTTGATTACAAAGACCCTATTTCCAAATAAGGTCACATCACTGTTTCCAAGTGGACATAAATTTGGGGAGACACCACTCACCCCGGTACAGGGCTCCTCTTCTGACCCTCGGAGTCTACGTCTGTGTGTGGTGTTCCCTGCCTCTTTCATGCCTCCACACGCTCTCTTTACTTCCCACTGGAGGGTTTGAGTGGAGTTTGACACAGTCAAATTTAAACCACTCTGGCTCATTTATGGAGCCAAAACCACAGGAGGCAAAGTCGAAGCAGGAGACCAGTTAGAAGCTCCTGCAAAAATCTACGTTCTCAGGAGGGTGCGCAGGGAGTGAGAAATGGCAGGTTCTGGACTTTATTGCAGAGACATAGGGTTTGCTCACTGATCAGATGTAGGTTTTGAGAGTAAGAGAAATCAAGGCTGCCACTGTAGCTTTAAGCCTGAGAAAAGGAAACAGAATCTATGGATTTGTAAGAGCACTTTATGTAGCACTTCCAACTTCTGGTTCAAGATGGAGAACCGAGCACATGTGTTTGCTTTACACCCTTCCCAACCTCCATGAGATAAAAGAGAACAGAGGAACAGTGGTGGAAGAGGGTGGGTAGCTGGTGGACAAGAGTGACTCATGCTTCTGGAAAACGGAAGGCAGAAGGGGCGGGTGGAAGGAAGAAGCCACAGAGGAGCCCAAGCAGGAAACCCCACCTTCCAGGTGGGCACACAAAGACCAGGCAGAGGGCTGCCCAGGGGCGGGGGAGTGTCACTCCCACCCTCCAGACACAGGACACAGACAGGTCATTACTGAGCTGGCAGGCAGGGGCAGACCCCACGTGGAGAGCTGTCACCTAAGCGGGCTTCCAGTGTGGAGCCAGGAGCCCAGTGGGAAGCCCTCTGAGTGCTGGCACATCCCACCTCACCTCACCGTGTCTGCCTGGGAACTCCACGCAGGGGAAAGATGCTGTGGGGTAGGCAGACCCCAATACAACAGAGGGGGAGCACTCAGCCGACCCCCAGACCCCCTCCTCAAAATGGACAGACAGCCCCCAATTTCAGGAGGTAGGAGAGAAGAATGGACGGCATGAAAGCAAAAGGCCAAATGGCCAAGGGAAGAACCGACCCCAGAGAAAACAGATACTTTAAGCAACAAAAGAAATCTTAAAAGAAGAAACAATTGTAAAAGAGAGAAAGACTTGAGAAGCTGCATCCCTATAGTGAGTAGGACGCGACAGCGAGGACCGAGAACGGCTAAGATCTCTCCCCGGCCCCTGCCCCGTAGCCAACGCATCGCCCGATGCCGGCAGTTTGCCTGCTCTGTATTTCTCACATCTGACCGCATGTGTCTGTCCACCCCGCTGGCACACCCTAGCCCAGGCAGCCATCCCCCTCCCCCCCGGAATGGCACTGACCTCCCAGCGGCTGTTTCACTACCATCCCATCCCAGCCCCTCCCCATCTGCTATTCACTC